>NC_136916.1:106190928-106826519 GCF_949752795.1 Hyperoodon ampullatus
GCCAGGATTAGTCTCCCTGTTTAAAGACTGGTTCAGAAAGCTGGATCAACATCACAAGGTCCCACAGTTAGTAAGAGAAGAGCTGTGAGCCAACCCAGAATTGCCAAGCTACCTACAGACTACCAGGCATTTCCCCATCAGGTCAGGCCTTAGGTGCCCACTTGGACTTTAGCCTCAAAGACAGTGTCTAAGCTAGTGTCAGAGTTGGTGCTTGTCACCAGTCTTCCAGCTGCACAAGAAAATATGAACATTTTGCAAAGGAGGCTGCTCTTCCCAGGGCACACCCTTTACTTCTTGCAGTAAAAGGGAGAATCTGCCCAAGAATGGAAAGCAAAGGATATTGTGCTAACAGGATGAAAGATGGTGAAATAATTTGGGTAATCTTAGACAAGGAGGACATGAAATGATGGTAGGTGGTGGTATAGTAGACAGCATAAGGTTATTCCATTTGTCAGGAGTCATTTGGCAAATGCTCAGATGTGCACTGGAGAGAACCAAATGGGGGTCCAAGAAAGCGACCTTGCCTGGCATAGGCAGCTGGACAGAGCCTGAGACTGAGACCTTGATCCTCAGGGTGCGGGAGCCACCGGGGATCCTGGGCCAACTAGTGACTAGCTGTATGAAATGTATGTGGCCACTTACTGTCAAAATCCTGCTAGGAAAATGACCTCTGGACCCTCACCAGATCCACTTTACCCGTCCTGCAGCTCTGGCCCAGAAGCGGGGTTTGAACTAGACCTTGAAGAGTGCGTAGGGCTGGGCAGATGGCATAGGGCCGGGATTCCAGGTGACCCTGCAAAATGAGCAGACAGCCAAGGAGGGACGGAAGGGGAGAGGGGAGCATTGTGGACCCACAGCAGAGAGAGCACAGGCTTGAGAGGGCTGGTGGGAAATGGGCCGGGTGGGGAGGATGGGGGACAGGGGCCTCCGTGGCCTCCCAAAGGAGTTCAGACATTCTTGGAGGAAATAAGAAGCCATGTGAGGTTTTGAGCAAGGTGAAAATGGTTATTAAAAGACAATAATCTGGCACTGGGAGGAAGGATATACTGGAGAAAAGAAGACTCTGAGCCAAGGACATCAGGGAGGAAGCTGATGCTGTCACTTAGGTAAGAGCAGTGGCAGTAGGACCAGAACAGATGCGCCCAAGAGACATTTAGTGGGAACCAACCAAGATTTTTTTTTTCCTGGCCGGTGTCAAGAAATGGGAAATAGGAGGGATGAATCAAAATTGACTCTCAAGTAGTTTGAATGGCCAATGTCAAGTGGAGAATGATAGGATACTTGTTAGCAGTTTGAGATGCATCCTGCCTATTGCCAGCCACTACCTGTGATGAGGGAAGCTGCTGCCCTGAGGACGGTTACTCCCCAGTGGCCTCCTAATCTGCACCTCAAAGCTTCTCAAAGGTGTCCTGAGCCGAAACCAGATTAGCTGCTTTTCCACTTGATTCTACTTTTTCAAAAAAAAATAGAACTGGGCTTCTCTGGTGGAACAGTGGTTGGGAATTCGCCTGCCAGTGCAGGGGACACGGGTTCAAGCCCTGGTCCGGGAAGATCCCACATGCCGCGAGCAACTAAGCCAGTGCTCCACAACTACTGAGCCTGTGCTGTACAGCCCGCGTGCCACAATTACTGAGCCCGCAGGCCACAATTACTGAGCCCGCACGCCCAGAGGCTGTGCTCCGCAACAAGAGAAGCCACCACAATGAGACGCCCGTGCACCACAAGGAAGACGCCAGAAAGCCAAAAATAAATAAATAAATTTATTAAAAAAATAAAAAATAGACCTGTCAGAACACAGAGTAGCAATCACACAATTTAGAGCAAGCCTTAGAAGACACCTGGGTGGTCATAGTAGCTTTGCCATTAATTTTCCAGGGTTCTCTGTCTGTTGAGGCAAAAGCCAGCCTTCCCTCATCTCTATGCTGATAGGCCTAGAAAAAGAAGGGGACAGGATGCACAGCAGAAGTGGAAAAGCGCTCCAGGCGGTTCTGCTGCAATCCACTATCTCCCCACCCCCAAACACACCCGCACACGGCCCAGCACACATCACTTTCTAACGCATACCATGTTTTCCTCATCATGAAACTTACACAGAGCCAAGGCAGGTGACTGGGACTTTGTGCCGGGTCATCAAAATTTAGAGAGTGCAAGAGACTATTGATACAGGTTTGCAAAGATTATGTGATTTTAAAATTTGTTAAATTTACATGTTGACAGCCCAGGCATCCCCTCAGCAGTGTGGAAGCAACTGAGCTTAGCACCTAGTTAGCAAGAATAATTAGTTAAAACAGGAGCTAGCAGATTGTTAACAACACACCTCTGTGTGCCAAATCCGGAAGCACAAAGTTGGTTGAGGGCCCATTTAGTGCCGCTTGCCCAAGGCATCAAAATTACCAATTCTGAGCCAATGCGAAGTCTGGTTGCAGCATGGCATAATGTTGGCAGATTCTGTTTGGCTACTCGTTACTCCAGCACGTGCCTTCACCACCTACTTACAATTTATTAAGGAGGTGAGATGTTGCCTCTCTTAGTTTTCCCAGTTTAAATCTCAGTTTCTGCCTTAAATCTTCCATGCCTCCAGGCCAAAAAAATAAAAGCAGGGGGTGGGGGGAAGGGAGAAATGGCATCATAACCGAGTGTGGAACTGCTTTAAGCCCAGGCCGGCATCCTCTCCATCATGGCTCTCCTGGGTAGCCAGTTTCATAGTGACCCCGACTCACTTTTGAAGGACTCTTATGAATTAGCTCTGGGTTAGAGTGTAAGTTCTGCCACCACTAACTAGCCTTGTGCCCTGAGCAAATCACTTCACCCTTCCCAGAGACCGATGAGCAGGCCTCCTCTTCTTTGCTGGCCCTGATATGTCATTACTGAGCTATATGACCTTGAGGAATTAACTTCCCTGGACCTCAGTTTCATCACCTTCACCATGAGGACATTGGGCGAGGTGATCTCAAAGGCCCGAGTGGCAACTTTCTATAGGTGTAATTTTTTTTTTTTTTTTTTTGGCTGCGTTCGTTCTTCGTGACTGCACGGGCTTTCTCTAGTTGCGGCGAGCGGGGGCTACTCTTCGTTGTGGTGCATGGGCTTCTCATTGCGGTGGCTTCTCCTGTTGCAGAGCACGGGCTCTAGGCACGTGGGCTTCAGTAGTTGTGGCACATGGGCTCAGTAGTTGTGGCTCGTGGACTCTAGAGTGCAGGCTCAGTAGTTGTGGTGCACGGGCTTAGTTGCTCCGCGGCATGTGGGATCCTCCCAGACCAGGGCTCAAACCCATGTTCCCTGCATTGGCAGGTGGATTCTTAACTACCGCGCCACCAGGGAAGTCCCTATAGGTCTATTTAAACTTGTGTCTCCATTCAGGTACATGTGGACAGGCTGAGTTTGAGATAATGGTAACTCATTCAAGGAGAACTGGACAGTAAGCACTGGGAGAAATGGGGCTGGGAAAAAAGAGGAAGGGTCTAGAAATGGACTTTGAGGTGAGAGCTGAGGCCATGAGAATAAAGGAGCTCCCAAAGGGAAAGTCTAAAGAAAAAAGGGTCAGTGACAGCCTCAGAAGTGGGGGCAGGAAGAAAAGACTGCCAAAGAAATGAGACGACCTTAAATGTTTTAGCAGCAGAGCTTGGGGTGTTTTGGAGAGAAAATGTTTTAAGGAAAAGAGGTCATTTTGACAACTGTTCCTAAGAAGGAATTCTTTATCGACACGGATAAATGCACTTCCCTTACTGTCCTGCAGCCCTAACTCAGACCTTACTCCTCTCTAGGCTGTGAACCTTCACGGGGGCGTGGACATCCTGGTCTCCAATGCTGCCGTCATGCCTTTCTTTGGAAACTTAATGGATGTCACCGAGGAGGTATGGGACAAGGTGAGAGGGGGTGAGAGCAGCAGGGGGTGGGCTTCAGAAGACACACACGCAGTCTGCTTTTAGAATGTATTTGTCAAGTGCAGTGTAAATGTGAGGAATCCTTGCAGTTTGCCGCACGCCTGCAGTGCACCTGGTAAAGGGCGAATGGCGGGGTGGGGGGCTTCCCCTGTCCCTGCCCTTCTCTTTCATTTCTGCTTCTTCCCAGTTTTGTCTTCATTTGCTCCTTGCTAACCGTCTTCTGCCTCCCTCCCCCATCTCCCCCACCCCAGACCCCATGGGCTTATCCAGGCTCTTCTTCCTGGTTTATTTCCAGCAGACAGGGCAGCTAATATGCCAATAACTAGTACGCTCAGACTTACACGCCACCCCTCCCCTTTTCAGCTGCCAAAAAAGAATGATTTTTCATTAGTTGGAAAACTTTAATAGCTGCTAGTTAAGTGAAATATCAATTCTGGTGAAATTAACTAAGTTGCCGCTTTATAACATACAGCCTTTTAAAAAGACCTGCGCCTTTTCCTTTTTAACTCCAATGTCTAGAACATCTGAGATCCAGATGTCTAAATTCAAGAACGAGAATATTAGTTTTCATGTGAATGTGTACAATTACATTATATTTATAATATATTTCACACACCTACATTATTTAGTTATAAAGCCTTAATTAAAATATTTGTCTTTCTTTACTGAGGTTAATATTCCCACCTGATTTGAAAATGCTAAATTTTTCATGATCTCCCATGGTTTTGCTTTTTACCCTGACGTCATCCATAATTTCTCAACACTGGAGTTTAAGGATACTAGAATATTCTAGTTTATCAGTGTTTCACAGACATAGAGACCAAAGTGCCAAAATGCTCTTCAGTGAATCAGTTCCTGATTGATATTCTTCAAAGTAGAGAAACATCTTTCATGAGCAGTCTGAACAGAGACCACATGAAAATCAGTTATAAAACAAGTAATTTTTCTTTTAAGTTGGCTTTTTTTTCAATTTTTGAATTTTATTTTTTTTTATACAGCAGGTTCTTATTAGTCATCCATTTTATACACATCAGTGTATACATGTCAATCCCAATCGCCCCATTCATCACCCCCCCGCCACCTTCCCCCCTTGATGTCCATACGTTTGTTCTCTACATCTGTGCTCTATTTCTGCCCTGCAAACCGGTTTAGTTGGCTTTGTTTAAATATCACAGTATATCAAATCTAAATGCAATGGTTGATCCTTGATTGAACCCTGGACTTTAAAAAAAATAAGGACATTTGGGGGACAATTGGGGAAGTTTTATTATAGACAGTATATTAGGTAAAATCATGATTATCAATGTTAAATTTCTAGGGTGTGATAATGGATGGTGGTGTGGAAGAACATCCTTAGTCTTTGGAAATAATGCTAAAGTCTTTAGGGCTAGAGCATTAGAATGTCTGCAACTTACCTTCCAAGGGTAAGGAAAAAACTGCATAGGTACATAGATAGGGCCAATGGTACAAAATGTGAACAGTTGGTGAATGTAGGTAAAGAATGTCTGGATCTTCATTGTCCTTCTATTTCAACTTTTCTGTAAGAGTGAAAATTTTCTAAATAAGAAGTTGCATGGGGAGTATGGGAGGGGACTATCCCAGAAGTGCCTGGAACAATGTAAACAAGGGTCATGCATTTGTTTTAAATTACAGATGTGGGGTTTTGATTGTAGACTATGTTCCAGCTCCCCCAGAAGTGCCTCCTCATGATCCCACTTGCCAATACATGTCCAGCCAGACAATCCATCCTGGAGGGCCAAGAGCATCTCACTCCCTAAGCTCAGAAGCCAGAAAAGTGCTGGAACAACCCCAAGTGCCTGAGGTCAGGCCACATTTCCCCTGAGAAACACGGCGCACTCTGGGGCAGGTCCAGGAAGCCATCCAATTCCAGGCTCTCCCTAGTTGGAAGACACACAGAAAATCCAGCTCAAGTCCAAGGCAGCCCTGAGAGTTCAGGCCCATTCTGGGTCAAATCATACTTAGGAAACAAGCTGAACCAGGCTCCATTCTTTCTCACCCAAACCTAATGTGTCATTCTCTAACTGAATAAACCGGGGAAAGCCACCTCTCCCTGGGCCTCGGTTTCTTCACTTGTAAGGCCAAGTAAATCATCCCTAGGATCTCTGCCAGCCCTAACAGACAGATCCTGGGAACCGCACTCTAACTCCCCATTGCCCTGCCTTCTGCAGCCCTCTTCCCTCATGCTGTTCCCCCTCTTCTCTCTATTGCAGATTCTGGACATTAATGTGAAGGCCACAGCCCTGATGACAAAGGCAGTGGTGCCAGAGATGGAGAAACGAGGGTACAGAGGGCAAGAGGGAGCCTGCGTTCGATGGGCCCCGTGCAGACTGGGGGGAGGGTGTCCATGAGAAGAGGGTCATTCTGTTCTTTTTCCAGAGGCGGCTCAGTGGTGATTGTGGCCTCCGTAGGAGCCTACAGACCATTTCCTGTAAGAACCTCCTTTTCTGCTACTTTTATCCCTTCCTCCATCCTGTACCTTCTACCCTTCCAGTCACCCTAAGAAGTTTGTGTCCCTTTTTGGAATCACATCACCAAGTACCTTCCAACAAAATAGAGGCTTTGCCTCCACAAACGCTAACCTAGGGGATGTTTAACCACAAGACAGTTTTCTAACTGGGACCCTCCATTACAAGAGATACCCTATTATCTGTTTATAACCCTTTATATCTTATATTAAGAACCAAGAATGAACTGGAATTGAAGAGACTAACCCATTCTCTCCTTTCCCCAGGGCCTGGGTCCTTACAATGTTGGTAAAACAGCCTTGCTGGGCCTCACCAAGAACCTGGCCTTAGAGCTGGCCCAACAGAACATTAGGGTGAACTGCCTGGCACCTGGACTCATCAAGACTAGCTTCAGCCGTATGGTGAGGAAGGGGATTCCTGCATCCCAGTGGGACCCTAAAAGGCATCTTCTCAGGTAGAAAAGCCCAGCTCCTGGGTCCTGAGCTCCCAACCACTTCTACACCCCATCTCTGCACTTTTCCATATCCCCGCTCCATACCAGCCATGTGTCCAGACCAGACCCCCACATGATCCTATCCTGAGGTGCACAGGGAGACTGAGGAATTCAGATATCACTCAGGCCATTTCATTATCTCCTTAAGTAGGTGAGACCTGGGGCGACCCAGGAAAATGCCTCACTAGAACTTGAAGAGAATGGAGCAGAAGAGGGAAGTGGGTAGAGACTGGGAGCTGGGAAGGACTAGGAAGTGAAGGGGGTGCCTCTCCATCGCCCTTTCAATTGATGTGAGGGCAGGCAGTTTCTCCCCTCGCTGTCCCTCACAGGAAGAGATTTCCCTTTTTCCTGCAGTTGTGGGATGACCAGGAAAGACTGGAGAGCCTAAAAGAAACCATGCAGATCAAAAGGTAAGGCTGGGGGCTTCCCTGGTGGCACAGTGGTTGAGAATCCGCCTGCCAATGCAGGGGTCTCGGGTTCGAGCCCTGGTCCAAGAAGATCCCACATGCTGCGGAGCAACTAAGCCAGTGCGCCACGACTACTGAGCCTGCACTCTAGAGCCCGCAAGCCACAACTACTGAGCCTGCATGCCACAACTACTGAAGCCCACGCGCCTAGAGCCTGTGCTCCACAACAAGAGAAGCCACTGCAATGAGAAGCCTGCGCACTGCAACGAAGAGCAGCCCCCGCTCGCTGCAACTAGAGAAAGCCCGTGCACAGCAACGAAGACCCAACACAGCCAAAAATAAATAAATTAGATTAATTAATTAAAAAAAAAAAGGTAAGGCTGTCACAGGGGAGGGCGAGGAGGGATAAAGATGGTCCCCCACAGCCCACGGCTCGCCGACTCTCGGTCCTGAAGACAACACAGGCATGCTCTCCTCTGCTTCAAACACACAGATTTCACAAGTTCTTGAACACAGCATCACTACAGTGGCGTGTGCGAGGAGTCTGCTTCCACTGCAAAAACGAAACCCAGAGGCATCCAGGTTTAGCAGAGCAGAGCCCTGGGGGAGGCCCTGACCCCTCTCTCCACCTGGGTGTTTGCCTCCACCTCTGGGCATCCCTAAGGATGAGGGACCAAAACCAAAACCAAAACATGCTTTTGTTAGTTCCCCTTGAATAAAAAGAGTCATGTGTCCAAAGCTCAGGTTAATGATCCTACAATCCAAATAAAAGGAATGAAGAGCTTTACCA
Source organism: Hyperoodon ampullatus (assembly GCF_949752795.1). Classification (NCBI taxonomy): domain Eukaryota; kingdom Metazoa; phylum Chordata; class Mammalia; order Artiodactyla; family Ziphiidae; genus Hyperoodon; species Hyperoodon ampullatus. The sequence continues at coordinate 106,198,986 of NC_136916.1, forward strand.
AGTCCCAAAACTCCCCTTGGCTAAGAAAACTAGCCTCTTCCCCAAAGGGTTGGCCGAACTGTTCAGGTACCTTCATCTGGCTCTCTTTCCTCTAAGTTCCCTGCCTCTCCCCAGCTTCTGGCTTCTGGGAACTCTCTTGTCTTTAGCTCCTCCACCTTGTCTCCTCAAGGACACATACCAGCAATGCCTACTTGAGGAGGGAGACACCCTCAAGTGCTCCCAAAGCCATTCTGATGTCAGGCATGAGCTGCTGGCCTAGTTCACAACTCATTAATAAGTCAGGGTATTGTCACCCTTGAGCCACAGTGAATGATCCGGCCCCATGCTTCTCAGTCTCGGATGCACATTAGCTGGGGTGCTTGTGAAACCACAGATGCTCAGACCCCTCTCCCAGAGATTCTTTTTTAATTGGTCCAAGGTAGAACCTAGGCATCTTTGGCGGGGGTGGGGGTGGGGATAGTTAAGCCTCTCGGACGACTACAGTGTGCAGCTGGGATGGAGAACCACTAATCCAGGCCTTCTAGGTTTGAGGTACCCACTCTACCCACCTCTAGAGCATTCTATGGCAGTTAGGTTAAAGTGTTCCCTAACTATGCAGTCACTGATACAAACACTGAGAATTAGCACAGTCTCACAAAATGACTTTAAGGGACAAAAATAGATTCCTGAAAAAAGGTGTCTGCGAATTGAAGCTGTACAAATGGCATCATTTTAAGCAAATCATTTACTCTCTCACAGACTCCCTGACATTTGAATAGTATGCACACATGTGAAACAAATTCTTTGAAGAATGAAATAGCTGCTCACCAGGTTATCTATATAACTTTGGATTTTGGTGTCCTGAGTTCTCTAAAAAACAAAGTATCTCTATATTATATGAATATAATGTGCAGTGGTTTTTGCAGAGTACAGTATTAATGCTTATACTGAACTATAACAGCTTATATTCATGGTAACCCTATTTTATGGGCAGTACACTGGTCCTGAAAAATCACCTGATACTTCTTGATTAAGCAAATTTCATTCCCTGGTTGATTTTTACTCCCTTCCTTTTTTCCCCTCCTCCCCAGGATAGGCAAGCCAGAGGACTGTGCAGGCATCGTATCTTTCCTTTGCTCTGAAGACGCCAGCTATATCACTGGGGAGACAGTGGTGGTGGCTGGAGGGATGCCATCCCGCCTCTGAGGACCTGGAGAACATCCACCAGCGCAGAGATTGGGCTCCATCTCCTGGGTCCTGTTCCAGCATCCATCTATTGGCCTTTCCCACCTCTGCCTAGCGTACTGCTCACCTTACACCCTAACCACCCCCCCCCCATATCAATTCTGCCTTGTGAAAAGCTCCAGCATTCTCTGGGGTCAAGGTGTGGTCTTATGAGGATTCTCACTGTTGCTGTGGCCTTGGATAAAGACTTCCCTTGAGAGCACAGGGCAGGCCTGCTGAGAGGGCTTAGTCTACCGCGGCAAAGACCAATATTTTTTTTTTTCTGGGCATCAGGGGAATTTGAGGGAGATGGGAGAGAAGGAACCTGGAGTGGAAGGAACAGGGTTGGAAATTAACAACTCGCAAATGAGGTCCAAATAAAATACAGATGATCATGATGCTTTGAATCAATGTGTTCGTTTTTCAGTGTAGGGTGCATAGGTGTGGTAGCCGAGCAGAGAGCATAAATCTGAGCGGACTGGATTCCCCTAAGATCCCCCCAGATACTAAGTCTGGATCCTCCTAACCCTCCTCCCTGTCTCCAGGACCTGAGCGTAATGCTGGGTGTGGAGGTGTTGCAGAGCTGCCAGCTGGGAGGAGGTGGCACGGGAATTCCCAGGTGCTGCTCTTGGCCTCACACCCGCGGGGATGGTGCCAAGAACACCGCAGGGATCCCCGAGGCTGGGCAAGCGGAAAACGAAGGACGATGTCCCCCACATTCAACCATGTCCTCTGCCGGCATCGCCCTCGGCCTAGAGTTCCTTCCTTCGAGGGTCAGCGAGGACGCGCTGGACGGGTCCCGAGCAAGCAGTGAAAAGGGAGGAGCCTTGCAAGGATGACCCGGCGAGGGGTACCCAGGCCTACGAACAAAAGAAGTGGGTTCTGCTCACGGTGCCCGAGGAGTGGGTGACACGGAAAGTGGGGACGCTGCCCCCCTCCCGGGAGATGGCCCGGGCTGCAGGCGACACGCACAGGGCGTAGCACGCTAGAGCCCGCGGGAGGGGTGGGCGCGAGCGCTCTCAGGGTCTCACGCGGCTCGGAGGCGCGGCGCGCATGCTCAGTCCGGCACCTCCCCGGGCGGGGTGGGAGACCCGGCGCTCCGAAGCGGGGGGGGGGGGGGAGTAGCGCTCGCGCAGCCGCCCCTCACAGGAGCGGGCTCAGCGGCTGCTGCAGCGCTCAGCGCCGGGGCCCTGCCGGAGCCGGGTCTAGCATGTGCCGCGTCTCCCCGGCGGTGGCGACGGCGGCTCCTCTGCAGCAACAGCGGCAGCAACGGCCGCCATGGCCAAGTCCAGCGCGGAGCTCACCCGCGAGCTGCAAGGTACGAGGCTGCGGTGGTCTCCGGGACGCCCCGTCCGGGAGCCTCCCAGACCCAGTGCGTTCCTCCCCGCGGTACACCCCGGTGCCTCCCGCCCCTCATGCATCCGGTTCCAAGGCAGCTCCCTGCCCCTGCATCCCAGCTCGGGGCATCGCTGTCCCAGAGCATCCTCTGCTGCCCCCCTCGCCTCACCCCGTCAGGACCTACGTGTCCCAGAGCCGCCCGTCCTGATCTTCAGTGACAGGTGCAGTCCCTTCACGCTCCCTGGGGCTGACTCTCAGCGATTCTGGCCCACCCCTCGGCGAAGCATCCAGTGTCCCCTCCGGAGAATCCCCGTTTCCCCGCCGGGCGGGGCCAGGCCAGCCGTGCCGGGTGATGGGAGCTGCCCCAGGTCCTGACCTCCTCTGGCCTCAACACCCTCCCTCCTCTGGGCCCGGCCCCGGAACTGGCTTGAGAGCCCCCCTAGCGCCCCGGCCAGTGGGGCAAAGAAGGGAGTCAGGGAAAAGGGCCTGGACTGGAGCTAAAACCAGGAGCGGGGTCTACTGAAGCTTATCTACCACAGCCCACAGCCCAGCCTAACCCCCTTCTCTCTACCCCACACCCACACCTCACGGCCTCTCCTGTTTGCCTGGTTCTCAGACTCAGACCAAACCAAGGCCCGACCCCCCAGCACTGCCAACCCTGAGCCCCAGAGGCGGGAGCACAGGCTAGCCCACGCAGAGACCGGGATGCTCAAGGATACTCAGAGGCATGCTGCACCGTGGCGATTTCCCACAGCTCCACAGGCACACAAGCACAATCATGAGATGTGTGTACACACATCTTTACAGAAAGCGCACACGCACGCACGCACACACACTGGGATATCTGGATGATTCTGCCAGCAGATGGGTATGGAACTCATTTAAACACTAACTCCTTCCTACCCCACAGCTCCCACCCACACCAGAGCTGGCTGGCTCTGTGCCCCTTTCACAACTGCAGACACAGCATACTCATTCACACTTACCCATCCCCACCAATGCCACACACGGGCTCCCTGGCATCTTCTTTACATGCGTAGTAAAAGGTAGACACTCACACCCAGACCACCTAGAATGCAGCCGAAGGGATACCCTCCACACCCCTACACACTGACTCACTCTGTATGTGTTGACAGCTGCTGGAGTGCACGGGTTGGAAAAATCCTTCACACCCTCCCACGGTGTCACTCAGCTACTGTCCCCCGACTCAGGAACGTCAGGAGCCAGAGTTTTCTCCACACCCCACTGCCTTTCTAATAGAAAGAGAAAAGTCACCCAAGAAGGAAAGGTCTCGGTCCCTGTCCTTCTCGGTCTCTCTCTGATTCTCTCTCCTCTCCTCTGCCCCTGCCCCTGGAGAGCCTCGGGTTTGCGGGGGCGGCCAGGGTCAGGGGAGCTCTGAGCAGCCCACCACCCACCTGCAGACAGCATCCGGAGGTGCCTGAGCCAAGCGGCTGTGCTCCAACAACATCGTGTCAAGCTGGAGACGAAGCCCAAGAAGTTCGAGGACCGAGTGCTGGTGAGGACACTGGGCTGCGGGAGGGGAGGGGGGATCAAGAGCACCTGGGCTGGTGAGGGCAAGGAGCCTGGGGGGACAGGGGAGACAGTGGGGGGAGAGCTGAGAAGACATAGCCTGGGGGCAGGGGGCGGCTGGACTGGGTGGATGTCTAGGAGCCTAGGGTGAGGCATGTGAGAGAGAGGGGACTTCCAGAGCAGAGGGTCAGCTGGCAGGGGGTGCACACAGGCTGAGGGGGCTAACAGAGGGCAGGGCGACTAGGGCCCAGGAAGCTGCCATTTGCTGCTGATGTTCTTTTCCCTTCTCTGAAGGCCCTGACCTCCTGGCGCCTCCACCTTTTCCCCCTTAAAGTCCCAGCCAAGGTGAGTTGGGCCGATGAGCCGGAGAGCACCTGGCGTGCTCCCCTCTGAGCCCGGCAGCCAGGCCCTGACCATGAGCTGGGCATCCCCGTGTCCCCTCCCCCCAGGTGGAGAGCTCCTTCAATGTCCTGGAGATCCGTGCCTTCAACACGCTCAGTCAGAACCAGGTGAGCACCAGGGCTCGGGCCCCACTCCTGGGCCAGCGGGAGGAGGAAGCCCGCATCTGAGGCCCTGCTGCTCCCTCTCCCCCAGATCCTAGTGGAGACAGAGCGTGGCATGGTGAGCATGCGGCTGCCATCGGCTGAGAGCGTGGACCAGGTGACACGACATGTGAGCTCTGCCCTCTCCAAGGTCTGCCCTGGCCCTGGGTGAGTGGCAAAGGAGGAGTCTCTCAGGGGTCAGACAAGGAGACCTCCTTCCTCCCTCCCTCCTTCCCCTGGGCCCCCGAGACATCAAGGCGAAGAGCTCTTGTGTCCCTATTCCTGCTTTTCCTGGGGATCCGGAAGCTATAACAGGGTAAGAATTGAGAGCCTCTTGCCACCCATCTTGGGATGGATTTGTTCGTTTTCCAGGAGTCTAATCCGGCGTGGAAATGCAGATACCCCAGAAGGGCCCCGAGACACGTCCCCTAACTCTGAGACTTCCACGTCCACCGCTCACAGCGTCTGCGGTGAGCAGGGGCAGACTTGAGGAAAGTGGGGCCTCCACCACCCTGCCCCTTGCTCAGAGTCCTCTGTGTACGGGCCTTTGCCTGCCCTGAGACTCCACGGCTCCCAGACCTCAGAGGTTCATGAACCCAGGACACTGGTGTATAAAGTGACCTTGACCTTTCCTTGAACTCCAAGCCTGTTCCCCACCCCCTTACCGCTCAAGGAGCCAGCCCATCTCCTGCCCCACAGGTGGCTTCTCCGAGACCTACGCCGCCCTGTGCGACTACAATGGGCTGCACTGCCGTGAGGAGGTGCAATGGGTGCGTTGGGCCCGGACCGGCAGGCGGGCAGGTGGGACCCAGAGGGAGGGGGCAGAGGAGGAGGAGGAAGGAAGCAGGTGTGAGCCAGTTCCACCTCTCTAAGGATGTGGACACCATCTATCATGCCGAGGATAACCGGGAGTTCAACCTTTTGGATTTCAGCCACTTGGAGAGCCGGTAAGCAGATGGGGTAGAGACTCAAGCCCCCATTCCAGCCCCAGCCCAGCCCTGGCCCTTCTAGGCTCTCCCTTCTGGTCCCACCCACAGCCCCGGCTCTGTCTCCCAGCCCCCACCCCCCCTGCCTTCCACCCATCTAGGCTTTCCCCAGCCCAACCACCCCAGCCCTAGTCTCTTCCTCCCGGCCCTAGCCACCTGCTCACCACCTTCCTGCCGCCCTCAATCTCCCCACAGAGACTTGGCCCTAATGGTGGCAGCCCTGGCCTACAACCAATGGTTCACCAAACTCTACTGCAAGGACCTGCGGCTGGTAGGGTCTAGGAGGGGCAGTGGGGAGGGGAGAGTACTGCCCTCTCTGGCTCCTGGTCACATGACCCCCTCTGTCCTCAGGGCTCTGAAGTGCTAGAACAGGTGCTACACACCCTGAGCAAGTCGGGGAGCCTCGAAGAGCTGGTGCTGGACAACGCCGGGCTTAAGACGTGAGGCCAGCCTCCTCCTTGGGCAGTGGTACCCCCTTGATGTAGTCTTAGGGCCCCAGAACCTCAGAGCATGATATGGGCCTCTGAACCATCTCATCCAGCTCCTCACCGTACAGAAGAGGCCCAAAGAGGGCACAGAGCGAGTCACGCCTAAGCCTCCTGACCCCCAGCTCCACAGCCTTCCCCCGTACCTCCGTGCCCCGTCCCCTCCTGCCGTCAGCCACCGAGCAGAGTGCGCTGCTCCAGTCTCGAGGACCCTAAGCTGGGCTTTGTCTCAGCACAACTTCCCAGGTATTCTGGAGTGACGGCAAGCTCCCTGGCAGGCCCCGAGCTGCTCCCCACCTGCGGGGGCCTCCGACCATTGCAGCCCCAGCCAGGCAGGCAGGTGGAGGAGGAGGGGAAGCCCAGGGCCTGGGACAAACACATCCTTCCTCCCCCTCCCTGAAGGGACTTTGTCCAGAAGCTGGCCGGGGTATTTGGGGAGAACGGGAGCTGTGCGCTGCATGCCCTCACTCTGTCCCACAACCCCATCGAGGACAAGGGTGAGCCCCAGCCCTGAATCCTACCCCCCATCACAACGCAGACCCCTGTCCCAGCCCAGAGCCCAACCCGGTCTGAACAGGGGCTCTCCGACCTGATGCCAGCCCCTACCCCAATATGCCATCCTTGACCCCAGGCCCATACCCCACTCAAGCGCCCAGTCTGACTCTGCACCCCCTGCCCCCACTGCCCGTCTCTCAGTGGCCCCCTTCTCTCTCTACTCCCCAGGGTTCCTCAGCCTGAGCCAGCAGCTCCTCTGCTTCCCCACTGGCCTCACCAAGCTGTGCCTGGCCAAGACTGCCATTTCGCCTCGAGGTACTTGCCCCGGGACCCCTGACCTCTGACTCTGACCCTCCCCCAGCACTGCCTGGGTGTCGAGTCCCAGAGGTGTACCCATACACTCACACAGCATCCCAGGGATCAAAGAAGGGAAAGGAGCCACATTTTGGAGAGTGGGGAAGAGTTGTATGCAAGGGGAAGAGTTCTGGGGGGTGGCCAACCCAGCCCAGTGCCCGCTGTGCTCAGGGCTCCAGGCACTGGGCCAGACCTTCGGGGCCAATCCGGCCTTTGCCAGCTCCCTTCAATACCTGGACCTGAGCAAGAACCCTGGGCTGCTCGCCACAGATGAGGCCAACGTGAGTCCACGAATATAGCCTCAAGCCCCTGCAGAGGCCCACTCGGGCTTCAGGGCCTGGGGTCTCTGCCCTTTAGCCCTGGGGAGGGGAGGGGTTCTGTCACCCCTTCACCTGCAACCCCTCTGTCCTTCCTTCCCAGGCCCTCTACAGTTTCCTGGCCCAGCCCAATGCCCTGGTGCACCTGGACCTGGCGGGGACTGACTGCGCCATCGACTTGGTGAGGGGTTGGTGACGGGGGAGCCAGCCTGTGGTGATCTGGGGAGGCTGGGGTGGGTCACCCCCTCCTTGAGTACAGAGGTGGGCAGAGCTGGTAGGATGGCTTCAGGTTCAGCTGAATTACAAATCAACGCCAAAGCTCACACCTGTGCAGCACTTTATCCGTGTGCCGCCAAGGCTGTGCTGGCTGTGCCTAAAAGCCAGCCCGGGGCTTCCCTGGTGGCGCAGTGGTTGAGAGTCTGCCTGCCGATGCAGGGGACACGGGTTTGTGCCCCGGTCCGGGAGGATCCCACAGGCCGCGGAGCGGCTGGGCCCATGAGCCATGACCACTGAGCCTGCGCGTCTGGAGCCTGTGCTCCGCAATGGGAGAGACCACAACAGTGAGAGGCCCACGTACTGCAAAAAAAAAAAAAAAAAAAAAAAAAAAGCCAGCCCGGATCCATTCCTCAGCCACTCAGCCGTGAGCCCCAACGCAGCGCTGAGTCCACCGGAGGAAAGGACTCCTTCCCTAACTTGAACCAGGCACCTTACGAGCCTGTGGGCACCCTGGCTTTACACATCCACTGCCTATGAGCCTCTCACACCCTGGGGGCCAGGCAGGTGGGAGTAGACCCACTTTCTACAGAGGGGAAACTGAGGCTTGAAGAGGCTAAGTGGGCAGGCACAGCGGGGCTCGCACAGACTGACCGCAGAGGGCGAAGCGCCAGGACCTTGGTTGGGGGGGAGGAGGGAGTCCTCGTCGCCCCTCCCGGCAGCCCTCCCAGCCCCGTGAGACGCACCCTGTCTCCACCCCACAGCTTCTGGGCGCCCTGCTCCACGGCTGCTGCTCCCACCTCACCTACCTCAACCTGGCGCGCAACAGCTGCTCCCACAGGTGGGAGCACAGGGGTGCAGGGAGGGGCAGGGCAAGTCGTGGGCACCCCCTCCCTTGCTGACCCCAGGCATCTCCGCAGGAAGGGCCGGGAGGCCCCGCCTGCCTTCAAGCAGTTCTTCAGCAGCACCTACACTCTGAGCCACGTCAACCTGTCGGCCACGAGGCTGCCCCTGGAGGCCCTCAGGTCGGGTGGGTGCAGGGTTGGGGGGTGTCCGAGGGGGAACCCTGGGAGAAGGGGTTGAGGGGTAAAGGCGGGCCTGCTGACCTTCCTCCCACAGGGCGCTGCTCCAGGGCCTCTCCCTCAACAGTCACCTCAGCGATCTGCACCTGGACCTCAGCAGCTGTGAGGTGAGCCCTCAGTCCCCCACCCATCACCCCACCCTTCATTTCCCTAAGTCAAGCTCTGGCTCCGTCCTGCCTCCGCGCTACCCCTCAGCAACACCCCGCCCTGACCTCACCCCCACTTTCCCCTCTCCATCTGTGGTCTGCGGCCCTCTTTCTAGAGGTCATTTTCAGTCTCCAGGATCTCCTCGCTGACCGCTTTGGGGTGGGAGATACCAGGCTTTCCCACCAGATGGCAGGAGCAAGCCGTCTCCAGAGCAGCGGCCTGGAGATTTTTCTGGCTGAGGGGAGGGGAGAGAGCCCTAGGGAAGGATCTGGTGTAGAGAAGGGGCCTCCAGATTTCACACCTGAGAAGACCTGGTATGATCTTGAATCCTGGCATGACTCCTCTTATCTCTAAGCATTAAAGGTACCCTGTCTTCCACCCACACCCTGTCCCTGCAGCTCCGCTCAGCTGGAGCCCAGGCTTTGCAGGAGCAGCTGTGGGCTGTCACCTGTGTGGGCAGCCTGGATCTGTCAGACAATGGTGAGTGGGGGCACTTCCCTTCCTGGGGGCCAGGTGGGGACAGGGGCCTCGAGCACGAGGGAGAAGCCCTAAGGAGACTCCAGTGAGCTTCGGGCCTCAAGGCCAGGCCTCTCCCATCTACTGGCCAGGGTTCGACTCGGACCTCCTGACACTGGTGCCCGCACTTGGCAAGAACAAGTCCCTCAAGCACCTGTTCCTGGGCAAGAACTTCAACGTCAAGGCCAAGTGAGGCCCCTCCCTATACCCACAGACCCTCACTCCATCATCCGCCTATCCTCGGGGCTCACTGTGTCACCCTTGACCGCCTCTCTGCTGCTCCACTAACATGACCCCAGCCCCCTCCCCTCCTACTCTGAGCCCCGACTCCCCACAGGACCCTGGAGGAGATCCTCCACAAGCTGGTGCAGCTAATCCAGGAAGAGGACTGTGTGAGTGCCTGGGCCTGGGAGGGGACCTGCAGTGACAGGGGCTGCAGGGACTGGGCCAAACCCCCCACTTGCCCACACAGTCCTTGCAGTCACTGTCAGTAGCAGACTCCCGGCTGAAGCTTCGCACCAGCATCCTCATCAATGCCCTGGGCAGCAACACCTGCCTGGCGAAGGTGGATCTGAGCGGCAATGGCATGGAGGACATCGGGGCCAAGATGCTCTCTAAGGCCCTGCAGATAAACTCCTCCCTCAGGTGGGGCCCACACCTGGACCCTCTCACCTGGAGCCCCAGCCCTCCCCCACGCACATACATGCCCTCCCTGCTGCCTCGCTGCTCTGTACCCCAGCTTCCAGGAGACCTTTAGTCCCAGGACCATCTCTGAGTCAGCCTCATTACCCAGGAAAGGAGGGAAGGCTCCCAAGGGGGATGTGTCCCCTGCCCCTAAGAGAGACCCCGAGGAGGGGTAATATGCTGATGCTCACCCTTTCCCCAGAACTATCCTATGGGATCGGAACAATACATCTGCCCTAGGCTTTCTGGACATTGCAAGGGCCCTGGAGAGGTGAGTAGACCAGAGCAGTGCCCTGATCCTAGCCCCCAGCTTCCCTGTACCTGGACCAGGCCTGAACTACACCAGCCCCACCCCAGTCCACCTGACCTACTTGCATAGAAACGTTAGGAAGGACCACAGAAGAGGGAAATGGTCAGCAAGAGGTGGGGTCTGGGGAGCAGGAGGCTCTATCCCACCTAGCTGAGCCACTCTGTCCCACAGCAACCATACGCTGCGCTTCATGTCCTTCCCCGTGAGCGACATCTCCCAAGCCTACCGCAGCGCCCCGGAGCGTACCGAGGACGTCTGGCAGAAGGTGGCGGCCTGAGCAGGGTGGAACCCGAGGGGCAGGGGCCAGCCCACATCCCCTGGCCCTCACCCCACCCACCCATCATCATCTCCAGATCCAGTGGTACTTGGTGAGGAACAACCATTCTCAGACGTGCCCGCAGGAACAGGCTTTCAGGCTGCAGCAGGGCCTGGTGACCAGCAGCGCCGAGCAAGTAAACATTTCCCTCCGAGACACAGGGGGCACACGTGGGGCACGCAGGGCACAGGGCTGATGTGATTCAGCCCAGGTCGGGGCGGGAGGGGTCATGAGAGAGGCATCGTGTGGTGCCCATAAGTGGATTGAGCATGTGGGAGAGCAAAAAGACAGGACGTGCAGAATGTGGGCCCCAAACATGAGAGAACACGTGGGCAAACAGCGGGGGTCCCAGACAAGGGATCCCAGGACCATGGGAGCTCCACTGAGTGTTCAAGAGGGCATCCCAAGAAGAAGAGGGAACAGGCCATCGGGAGACATCACCCTTACCCCTGTCAGTGCCAGCACCAGTAGCACTGCCCAAGGGGGCCCAGAAATGGGGCGCCTGGGGGCCCACCTGGGAAGGTGAAGATGCGGGAGTCCCCCTTAACACCCCTGCCACCTGTGCTGCAGATGCTGCAGCGGCTGTGCGGACGGGTGCAAGAGGAGGTTCGGGCGCTGAGGCTGTGCCCCCTGGAGCCCGTGCAGGATGAGCTGCTCTATGCTCGGGACCTCATCAAGGATGCCAAGAACTCCCGGGCGGTGAGCCCTCCGCAGCCCCACCCTCCCCTGACAGTCTAGAGAGCCCAAGAAGGCCAGCGTGCCAGCCCAGGAGTGTCCAGGTCCAGGAGTGCCCATGGACGGCACTGCCTATCCCCCCAAGTTTTCATGGCCTCCTAGGCCAAGGACCCAGCGAGGCCAGATTCTGACCTTCTGATCAGAGCCCCTTTCTTCCCCAGCTGTTTCCCAGCCTCTATGAGCTGGGCCACATGCTGGCCAACGACGGTCCTGTGAGGCAGAGGCTGGAGTCAGTAGCCAGTGAGGTGTCCAAGGCTGTGGACAAGGAGCTGCAGGCAAGTCCTGGGGAGGGAGCCCGGTGCTGACCAAGGCCCTAATCCAAGGGCCGAGGCCAGCACGGGAAGATTACCGTGGGCAAGAAGGAGTTGCAGAGCTGAGACCACCTACACTCCCACTGTGCCAAGGCATTGCTAGAGAACCGGCCTCGGATATTTGCTGCTCGTTTCAACCTTAGCCCCTGAACTCTGAGCTCTCCCTCTGGACTCTGATCCTTGGACTGACTCTCCCCTGTCCATGTGTCCATGTGGTAGGATGAAAAGGACACTGACCAGGATGTGGGGAAGCCCGAGTGTCCAAGGCTCTGCTGCTAACCAGCCCTGTGACCTTGGCCGGCCCCTCAGTTTCCCCACGGGGGGCTGGAATAGACAGGCTGGAGTCTCTTCCACTGTGGTGCCAGCCCTGACCCTGCCCTCCTTGGGGCTCTGGCCTCCTTTCCCCACGTACTAGGTGATCCTGGAGTCCATGGTCAGCCTAACGCAAGAGTTATGCCCCGTGGCCATGCGGGTGGCTGAAGGGCACAACAAGATGCTGAGCAACGTGGCTGAGCGCGTCACTGTGCCCCGGAACTTCATCCGAGGGGCGCTGCTGGAGCAGGCGGGGCAGGACATTCAGAACAAGCTGGAGTGAGAGGCGGGGGTGGGGCTGGAGGGGAGGCTGGACTTGGCCTGGAGCACTTAGGGACTTGGTGGGGGGGGCCCAGCCATCAGCAATGAATAATGAATGACACAATCTACATTACAAGGGATGAATCTTTAACCAACTGCAACCTTGCTATTTGGGGTCTGACTCGTCTTTGCCCTAGCAGTCTAAATGCTGAGCTGGGGTTTAGGAGTCCGAACAGTGCACACACATGTACACGTACACACAGCCGTGCACATACCCCCAGGAACTGACCTCTAGAAACAGAGCACAGCCTCCCCGGAGGTGTGGACAAAGAATAGGGGTGCATGGACTATGCTGCCCATCCCCCCAAGTTTTCATGGCCCCTAGAGCTCTCTCTCATTCCAGTCTGGGTGCCACCTCTCGCTAAAATGAAGGAAAATTATTACACAAACCCGTGAAATGGCCAAGCTCAAGAAGTGCTGGTTCCTGCTCTTACAGCCGAGACGGGCAGAATTCACTCAACACCTCAGTTTACCTCGCTCTGTTCCACTGGAGCTCCAGGGGCCGGACCCAGAGCCCCTCTGCCCCTCCCCCTCAGCTCGTCTTCGTCCACCCTCCCCCTCCCCACACCCCTAGGCTGGAAGGGCTGTGGGTGGAGCTGGGTGGTGGATCCCAGGTGCCTCGTGCAGCTGTGTTCTCCGTGGGCAGCCAGGGCGGCTGGCCAGCTCCCTCGGGCGTCTGGGGAAGGCTGGGGCAGAGGCTCGGGGGCAGGGAGGGAGGAGCTGAGCCACCCCCCTGTGCCCACAGTGAAGTGAAGCTCTCAGTCGTCACCTACTTGACCAACTCCATAGTAGACGAGATCCTGCAGGAGCTGTACCACTCCCACAAGAGCCTGGTAAGACTTCTGAGCCTCAGCCAGGCCCAGACATGTCCTCCACCCCACATCACCCACATCTCCCCCACCAGCCCTCCCCGTCAAGGTCCTGGGCGGTGGGCGGCTTCCTTGGGATCCTGTTCACACCTGTCCTTCCCTAGGCCCGACACCTGGCCCAGCTAAAGACACTGTCAGATCCGCCAGGGGGGCCGTGCCAAGGACAGGATCCGTCCTCCCGGGGCCGAGGCCGGAACCATGACCGTGACGAGACCACAGATGATGAACTTGGGACCAACATCGTGAGCACCCCCACTCCCCTCCTTAACTTTGGTCCTGCCCCTGACCCTGCAAAACGCTGTCCCCTTCTACTTCCCTGGGCTCCACTCTCTGCCCCTCGCGGGTCTCATCCCCTCACCCCGATCCCGCCCAGCCTCTTCCCTTGTCCCATTGCCTCAGCCGCCTAAGGACAGGGAAGCGGGATGGACTCTAAAGAGGAGGCTTTACGAGGAATGGGAGGCTCCAGGCGAGGCTCCTGGGGTTTGCCACCTGGCCCCACCGTATGCCTCCATCTCTGCAGGACACCATGGCCATCAAAAAGCAGAAACGCTGCCGCAAGATCCGGCCGGTGTCTGCCTTCATTAGTGAGTCTTCCAGCCTCCGCGCTGATGGCCCTGATTCCCTTGCTTTTATCTCCGCCTCTCCAGCCTGCTTTCTCCCTGTCCTTCTTGCTAGTCCCTCTAAACGCTGCTCTCCCCACAGGTGGGAGCCCTCAGGACGTGGAAAGCCAGCTGGGGAGCCTGGGGATCCCCCCTGGCTGGTTCTCAGGACTCGGGAGCAGCCAGCCCACAGCTAGTGGCTCCTGGGAAGGTCTATCTGAGCTGCCCACTCACGGCTACAAACTAAGGCATCAAACACAAGGGAGGCCCCGGCCCCCCAGGACCACCCCTCCGGGACCTGGTCGGCCCAGCGTGAGTCCCTAAAGCCTCACAAGAGGACCAACTTCACTTAGCAGTGCCAGAGCCAGAGATTCTAGCTCTAGGACACCAATGCCAGAGGTACTAGCCTTGGGAGATCGGGCAGGGGCCCAGGCAGGCCATGGAACAGAAGAGGAGTTACCCGGATTGGATGGAGCTAGACCTTGTCACAGATAGGAAATCTCTGTCTGCTAGACAGTGGCAGTTCTCATTTTGGTGAGAGAGAGAGTCAAGAGCCACCAAGTTTAAGAAATGCCCAGGTGTCCTGAAGTCTAAGTTTCCGTGGGGCCAAGAAGAGGCAAGTCCAAGTCCAAAGGGGAAGGCCTTGAGTGGATGGGAGGAGGGCTTCCTCACCCAGATGGTATATCCTACAGGACTTTCCTCCCAGCAGGCGCCAGTACCTGGGACCCGTCAGGAGAACGGGACGGCCACCCGCCTGGATGAGGGGCTGGAGGACTTCTTCAGCCGAAGGGTTATGGATGAAAGCTCCAGGTGTGGTGCCCAGGCACACCCCCAATTTCAGCAGGCTGCAAGGCCCTGGAGGGCTCCTGTGTCCACCCATCTCCCAGAGAGGCCTCTCCAATGGCAGTGCCCCAAAGCCAGTCTCTCTGGGAGATTTCCCCCACATTCTCTTTCCTCCACACCGAGCCCTTAGTTCCCATGTTCTCTGAATCCCCTCATAACAGCAGAAAAGAATGGGGCCAGAGTGAACCACCACAGCGGGATTGGGGTTGGGGGGATAGCAGGCCCTGGAATGGGGTGACGGTTAGTGGTACCAGGCCTGGAGGCTGTGTTCTGTCACTGTCCTGCACAGACTCCCCGGCGTCTCTCCAGAAGGAACTGGGTCACTTGGAGAGGCTGAGAGGAGGTGGGGGGAGGGGTGCCTGGGAGGGAAGAGGCTGCTGGAGGGTTGTGACAGGGAAGGTGAGGACACCATCCCCTGAGAATAGGTGGAAAGGGTTATGGAACGGCAGGAAAGACTAGATGAGACAGGACAGCTGGAGGTTCCGGAGAGCCAGGACTGGCCTAACACCAGCACCACCCTGGGCCCTGAACGACCTCGGCATCTGACCTAGGTATCTCCCCACGACTTTGTCACTAACTCACCCCGACCCTGCCCAGCTACCCCCGGACTCTGAGGACCCTGCGGCCAGGCCTCTCGGAGCCGCCACTCCCTCCACTCCAGAAGAAGAGGCGCCGAGGCTTGTTTCACTTTCGCCGGCCCCGGAGCTTCAAGGGGGACAGGGGTCCAGGGTCCCCCACCATCGGGCTCCTCCTCCCTCCGCCCCCGCCCCCGCCCCCGACTCAGGAGAGCCCCCCTAGCCCAGATCCCCCCAGCCTCGGCAATAATTCCTCCCCCTGCTGGAGCCCAGAAGAGGAGAGCAGGCTCCTCCCTGCATTTGGCGGGGGCCGGGGCCCTTCCTTCCGCGGGAAGATGGTAAGTGAGGCAGGGGTGCTGCCCCACACATAGGCCATCCACGCACCCCACCCTAGGCAATTAACGGGAGACTGTTAGGACTCGGGAACTTGGTCATTCCAGTTCCTCGCTCCTGGGCTCCTTGGGCTAAGCCTGGTGACGCAGCGCATGCTGGGAGTCCACCATGCAAATAAGGGCAGTGGAAGGACTCTTCAGAGGGTCTGGATAGGGCTTCCCCAGGCAGGGGGCTCTGAGGGGTTGGGGCCCTCCCCTGCTCCCTTGCTGCCTGTGGAGCCCCTTCTCCATCGGGAACTGATTCTAAACCCGAAACCTTGTTCCAGGGCACCGACGGGGCAGAGCCTGGGGAGGGGGACCAGGCCCCTGGGACAGCACAGCAGCCAAGGGTCCACAGTGTCGCCCTTCCTGGGTTGGGAAGAGCCAAGGGTTGGAGCTTCGATGGGAAACGAGAGGTGAGCGGAACCTGGGGAGGCGAACTGAGGGTCCATGGGTCCCTGCATACCACCCTCCCCTCCCCACGGCCCTGCAGTTGGCAGGTCAGTGGAGAGAGCGATGCTCTGGAGTGGAAGGTGTCAGCTGCAGTTCTGCCCCTACACTTGCTGTGCAACCCTGGACAGGTCACTCTGGAGCCTCTGCTTCCTCATAAAGTGTGTGGCCCTAAAAATACTTACCTCTAGAGCTGTTTCCCAAATTTTGGTGACTTGATTACCACTTTTATGACTGCTTTTCACCTTCTCCACATATCACGGCATTATTATTATTTTTTTTTTTTTGCGATACGCGGGCCTCTCACTGTTGTGGCCTCTCCCGTTGCGGAGCACAGGCTCCGGACGCGCAGGCTCAGCGGCCATGGCTCACGGGCCCAGCCGCTCCGTGGCATGTGGCATCCTCCCGGACTGGGGCACGAACCCATGTCCCCTGCATCGGCAGGCGGACTCTCAACCACTGCGCCACCAGGGAAGCCCCCACAGCATTATTTACATAATATTTTTATTTAAATCAACTCACCATTTTTAAAAAATAAATAAATTTATTTATTTATTTATTTATTCATAGCTGCGTTGGGTCTTCGTTGCTGCACGCGGGCTTTCTCTAGCTGCGGCAAGCGGGGGCTACTCTTCGTTGCGCTGTGCGGGCTTCTCATTGCGGTGGCTTCTCTTTTTGCGGAGCACGGGCTCTAGGTGCATGGGCTTCAGTAGTTGTGTCTTCTGGGCTCTAGAGCGCAGGCTCAGTAGTTGTGGCGCACGGGTTTAGTTGCTCCGCGGCATGTGGGATCTTCCCGGACCAGGGCTCAAACCTGTGTCCCCTGCATTGGCAGGGGGATTCTTAACCACTGAGCCAGCAGGAAATCCCTCAACTCACCTTTTTAAACTCAGTCTGGACCTACCTAAGCATTATCATCTTTAGAATCACAGGATTGTTGTACTAGTCATGTTTTTTCTGCTACACATAAAATAAACACATATTAAAATAACCATATGTTCATTCGTGTAAACCATTTCTTATGCCCCTAGGGGTGGTATGAGTGCCACTCTTTGGGGAAAACAGTCCGAATGTGTAGGGACTAATGAGATGCTGGAGCAGAAGCCCCTTGCTAACTGCAGTCCCCATGCAGAAGGGACTTTTTTAATGACCTGACTTAACTGTCCTTTCAGGGCCCAGGCCCAGACCTGGAGGGCAACGTCCAGCCTTGGCAGAAACGGCGCTCCTCGGACGATGCAGGTGAGAATGATCGCCCTCACGTCCTTCCTTTGCCCCGTCTCTCAGGGCCCCTGCTAACATGCCTTTTCCCCTCTTCCCTTTCCCATCCCCTCCCTCCACTCCAGGGCCTGGAGCCTGGAAGCCCCCGCCACCACCCCAAAGCACCAAGCCAAGCTTCAGTGCCATGCGCCGAGCAGAGGCCACGTGGCATATAGGTATGGAAAGCCTCTTCTCTGGCAGCAGCTCTGAAGGCCCGGGTTGTGTCCAAAGAGACAGAAGCTAACTAAGGGGGGCAGTAGAATGTCAACACTGTGCAAATGCTTTAGGATAGCAGCTACAAAACTACATCCAAAAGAAACAAACAACCCAATCCAAAGAAAGGTCCCACGGAACAGAAGTGGCTTTGCCAGGCTTAGCCTACAAGGAACAACACTTTGTGGGTGGTTCAGGGAATTCTCTAGAGCGGGGGCCATCAGCAGAATGGCACCCTCTGTAAGGAAGGACTCTCTTCTGCACCCCAGCTGGGGAAAGGGTGGGCAGTAACAGCCATACCAGGCCCACCTCCAACACTCCAGTCTCCCCCAAAAATAGTTCACCAGGCCATCCTCTGCTCATGCAGAAAGGTACTCCACAGCAGGGGCAAGAGCCCCCTGCCTCGGAGGTCAGACACCCTGGGTGTTAAGTGCTGGCTCAGTCACCACCCACAGTGTTGACAGGTTATTCACCTTCCAGAGTAAAGGGCGGGGGAATCATAGTATGACACCTCCCTTCTGCTGGGTTCAGAGCACCTTTCATTTAGGGAGCAGCTAAAGGAAAGCCGGTCAGCTCGGCATCAGCCTCAGTTCCCCCAGGTCTGGAATGTGACCCTCCAACAACAGTGACGGGGACAAATCTCCCTGGAGAGGTTGACACTCCCTTCCCTCCTCCACTCCCACCCCAGGGCTAGGGCATAAGGGTGCGGTGCAGAGCCAGGCTGGCCTGAGGCTTGGCAGTGCCTGTGCTCCTGCCCTGCCTTCCAAGGCCGACCCAGCGCCGGGGTCATCTTCGCTGATGATCCCATCCCACACACAGACTAGTTAAGTCACCGGAAGAGGGGCTCCATCCTTCATTTAGGAGACGGTGATTGTCGGGTGATCCCTGCACACGCCCTAACCGCCGGCACCCTCCTGGGCTTCCTCACCCGCACCTCACAGATACACACACAGACAACCCCAAACACGTGGCACGTCCTTGGGTCCAGGGTGCCTAAAGCCACAGAGGCAGGGTAGGGGGAATGGTGAGGGTGCCAGGCGCCTCTCCTCCAGACTCACCATCTAAATCAGACTGGCAGAGAGTTCTAGGAGTGCCAGGTTGCAGCCTTGGCAGGGCGCCGGGGCACTGCAGCCCTGGCTGGGCAGCCATGCCTGTGGACCCGGCAGGCCGCGGGCCCTGGCTCTGTCCCTGCTCTTCAAGAGGGTCAGCCAGAGCCCCCTGCAGAGGTGACAGGCTCAGGAGGATCCTGGGGACCGTGAGAGCAGAAGGGGACATCCGAGGCAGAGACATGGGAGCAAGTGGGCTTGGCGGGGAAGGTCCTGGCCTCCAGGGCTTCACAGGAACAAAAGACAGGGAGGGCTGGGCAAGAATGTCTTTTCCTGCAGTTTCTTCTCTCTTCCCATCCCCCAGCTGAGGAGAGCGCCCCCAACCACAGCTGCCAGAGCCCCAGCCCAGCATCCCCAGATGGGGAGGAGGAGAAGGAGGGGGCCCTATTCCCAGAGAGGACGGTTCCTGCCAGGAACGCCAAGGTGAGAGCCAGCAAGGCGGCGGGGAGGGCACTTTGAGGAGGCAGAAAGACAAACTAACTGACTGAGCATCTTCCTTCTGTGCCGGCTGCAGGACCCTCCTTTAGCTCTGCGGCCCCCCAAGCCGGTGGCTGTGCACAGGGGCCGCCGGCTCCCCCAGGAGCCAGGGGGCAGGGAGGAGGCTGAGACTGAGGGTGCGGCCCCAGGAATGAACAAACCCCGACTGAGGCTGGGCTCCCAGCAGGACCAAGAGGAGCCTGAGGTCCAAGGTCTGCCACCTGGCTAAAGGGTGTGGGACACCTCCGGGGCCTTGCTGCCCACATCGGGTCCCTTCCTGGGCACAGGATGAGTGACAGACAGCCAGAAGTCATAGCCTGGATGAGTGCCCAGGCTGTGAGCCCCACTCATGGGCCAGGCCTGCCTTGACTGTCATTTCAGGGCCCCCAGATCCGGGCCGCCGGACTGCCCCCCTGAAGCCCAAGAGGACACGGCGGGCACAGTCCTGTGACAAGCTGGAGCCTGATAGAAGACAGCCCCCTGACCCCACAGGTGCCAGAGGGGTGGGCTAGAGGGTGGTCCCCCTTCCCACCCATCCATGTGACGAGGCCGCCCACACGGCGTGGCTGGCTCTCCCTGCCTGGGAAACAGGACTCCCTGGATTTCCCCCAGCAGGAGCCAGCGAGCCAGGAACAGGGTGACAGCCGCTGCAACACCCCCCCAGCCTTCCTCTCGACATGTGCCTCACAAGGACTCAGACCCCCACCCATCCCCGCACCTCCAGGCCCTTCTGCCAGCCCCTGTCCCACGGACGCAGCACAGCAGGATGAGGCCTGGGGGACAGGATGGGAGGGAGCAGCCTGGAGAGAGAGGCTCTGCTTGCTCTGCAGACCTGGGGGGTGGGGGGTGTCTCCTCACCTGGCAGGGCAGATCTGTCCCTCTGTCCCCAGGGGCTGTCTCTCCACTTGTATAGAATAAAAAAACCAAAATCACCGCCTGCCCTAGTCTCTGCTGTTTTCCCCACCAGCTGCTCCCCTTCCCTCAAGCCCCACAGTGGGGAAAAGTGGGGAACATCCCCCCAGAGATGGGGCTAGAGCTCTAAGGGGAGAGGTAGGAAAGACTGGAGAGCTGCTGGATGGGAGGGGACTCAGAAGTCACCAAGCAGGGTGGCTGTTATGGGCAGGGTCTTGGCTGAACTGGCTGGAGAAGGGGGGGAACAAACACCAGGGGCTTTGGGGAGGTGCAGTGGGATTGGGGAGATCCCAGTGTCCCAGGAAGAGACTGGGGAGCAGTGTGCTCTGTGTGTGTGTGTGTGTGTGTGTGTGTGTGTGTGTGTGTTTACGCACAGGCAGGCTCACTAATGGTGGAATTAAATGGTGTTGTGTCATCCTGGGGACACCATCAGTAGTCAGAAATCTCAACAGTAGAGTGGCCTGCAGGTGAGCGGAAGTGCCTAGGGCAGGAGAAGATCAATAATTAAAATTAATCGTTTCTCATCAGTGTACTAACAAATACCAGCTTGGCATTCAAGACTGGGCTCAAGGACTTCCTTGGCGGTGCAGTGGTTAAGAATCCGCCTGCCAATGCAGGGGACACGGGTTCGAGCCCTGGTCGGAGAAGATCCCACATGCCGCGGAGCAACTAAGCTCATGCGCCACAACTACTGAAGCCGGAGCCCGTGCTCCACCGCAAGAGAAGCCACCGCAATGAGAAGCCCGCGCCCCGCAACGAAGAGTAGCCCCCGCTCACCACAACTAGAGAAAGCCCGCGTGCTGCAGTGAAGACCCAACGCAGCCAAAAATAAATAAATGAATAAATTTATATTTTAAAAAAAGACTGGGCTCAATAGCCTCTTCCTCCGTGAAGCCCTTCCTGATGCCTTCCCCTGACTCATCCAAACTGAGCCCTCCCTCTTTGTGGCCCACTGCATCCTGAATAGGTCCATACTTTGCACCTGTCATACCTCATTGCATTTGTGCATTGGCTGATCATCTCTGTGTGATTTTTGTTCCATATACACGCACCTCCCCCAGGGGCAGGAGCTGGGTCTTAATAACCTGTGTAGCCCCAACCTCTGGCACAGTGCCTGGCACCCAGGAGATGCTCAATAAATAGCTGCTATCTTAATACACAAGCAGTTTTGGGGATGGCAGGTGAAGACGTCTTGGTGGCCCCTCTGTCATACTCATCCCAGATCACCATGTACCCAAATGTCTTCACGCGTGGCGTGCAGCTTCCCGGGCAATTGCTCACTTCCCCTGGCCTCACTAGAGAATGATTGTCTTGTTTCCTCGAGATCTGTGTGTGGCACGGCCCGTCCCACAAGGATGTGACCATGTGAGTTGAATCTCGGGGTGGAGGGGGGAGTTGTGGGTACCAGGAAGATGCCTCAGGAATCAGTCCAGCACATCTCCCCCTATCTTCAGGGGGCTTCGCGACCAGGATGTGACACTGTGTGCCCTTAAGCAATTGTGTCCATTTCCTCATCTCCCTGTTAAAAGGTGGCTAGGGAACTTTGAATTCTCAAAGCTATGAGCCTTAGCATGGTACATGATGGTTTTTAAGAAGCACGTGAAGATCTCCATTCTGTCGTATTCGGGTTGGTTGGCGTGAATGAGAGTATGTTGTGTGTGACAAGTATAGCCCAGTGTTCTTTTATATGTGACTGTGAATGTCCTTAACAAATGTGATACAGAGAGTGTTGTGAGACTGGGTGTGTTTCCCTACGTGTATCCGTAGGGCTGTAACTGTCATGGTGTCACGGTGAGTTTATGTGCTGGCACCTGTTTGTGTCAAGATACGTGTGAGCCTGTGAGTCGTGTGTGCATATGTCTCCATCATTTCCCGGCATGAATGTGTGTGCGTGCACGCACCACTGCAACGTGTGCATCTCTGTGATGCGGGGTGTGGGTGTGGCATGAAGGGGAGGATGTGTGTCACTGTCTGCAGGGGTCCTGCGTCTGAGCCACCCCCAGCCCGCCCTCCTCCTCCGGCTCTGTGGCTCCTCCTAGGCAGTGGCCCTGCCCCTCCCCTCTTCTCCCTCCCAACCGGTCTGTGCGGGGGGGGGAGCTGGTGCTGCGGCCCCCCCCAACCCCTCCCCATCCAGGCCCCATAAATAGCTGCAGAGCCGGAGCCGGAGCCTGCGCCAGCGGCTGGAACACCAAAGGAGTCAGGGCCAGGGCCAGAGAGCTGGAGAGAGGATCCCCCGACTAGAGCCCAGGTGAGCCCACCCTTCCTCCCTAGCCCAGCCCCAGCCCGGTCCAGCCTGGCCCAGTCTCCATAACAACATCGCCCCCAGCCTCCAGAGAGGTCTCTAGTCCTGCCCGATACCCTCACCATCACATGCCCCTGCCCAACTCAGGGGACCTGTGAGAGCTGGGAGACTTGTGGCTGGAATGCAGAGGACCCCTTCAATTCAGACCCTCCCTCACGTATCCAGAAAGGCACATGCTGTGGGGAGGGAGTACCCAGCCAGGGAAGGGTCCCAGTTCTGAGGGAGGTACGGGAACTGTCACACCCTCCTGAAGACAGACACCTGACTAGGGGACAGACACGGGGTGGGGGCATTCAGACACACCAACAGACACTCGCTGGGGAAGCATGACATGGGATCAGACAGCCTCACCCTGAGATGTGGACAGACAAAGGTAGATGGATGGCCCCGCCATGAACTCAAGCCAGCGGACCCCTGCCTGCTGCTGCCCAAAGCCTGGTGCCTCTGCTGGGGGAGGGTGGCGTGCGTGCATCCCACGGGCAGCATGGAGGGGGCCGAGGCTCCCCAAAAATCCTGTCGCTAAGAGACAGTGCCAGTGCTGCCAAGAAGTGTGAGAACAGGGGAGGTGGGGAGGAAAGCCAGCATTGTCATAGTGGGAGCCACTGCCAGGAACCTGGAGGAGATTTCAGCAGGGACTGGGCTCTGCTTCTCACTCTGCAAGCCCACCATCCCTCCCTTTCCGTCAGCCAACCAGAAGGTGAGTCGGGGGAGGTGGATGGGGACAGCCCCGGAGGGTACCTTCCAATCTGCCTCCTCCTGCCCACTGCAGCCTCCATTCCTGACCATCCTCTTCAGACTGGCAGGGACCCCTTGCCCCAGTTCAGCTCCTTTGAGCCAAGACTGAGTGCAGCGCTGACTCAGACATCAGTCAGGAAATAGCAGAAGGTGCTGAGGTAGCAGAAAGTGTAGATCAATTGATGGCCTAGGAGCAAGGCTGCCAGGAACCCCCCCAGCCCTCTAGCCCTCTCCAGCCCCACCCACGCATATGAGGCCAGCAGGGGTGACAGGAGCACTGGACTGTGCAGGAGTGGGGGGCTCGGGTCCTCCACCCTCGCCAGCTCAGTGCTCAGGGGAAGCTGAGCGAGGTCACTGGGAAGCAGGTCCATGAGATGCCAGGGCCTCAGGGAGAAGGGCAAGGGGTTGGGGCCGTGGCTCCCAGAGGCAGACCCCTCCCCTGGCAGGGGTTCCCCTTCCAGCGTCCAGGCCATCTGCTCTGTCCCCACAGTGACATGTCCAACCCGGAGATGGCATGGGTGCCTGAGCCCCCAGCCATGACGCTGGGGGCCTCGAGAGTGGAGCTGCGGGTGTCCTGCCACGGCCTCCTAGACCGAGACACGCTCACCAAGCCCCACCCCTGCGTGCTGCTCAAGCTCCACTCCGATGAGCAGTGGGTGGAGGTGAGAGCGGCTGGGATCTCCTTCATTCACCTCCGGGACTGAGAGGGAGGAGGCTGGTGGGGGCAGTGAAAGCCTCGTGGGGGGACTGTCAGGACTCCCAGGGGCCTCTTCCAGGCTGTGTGGGTAACCCTGCAGATGGGGGTGCCATCATTACACACACAGACCATTTTACAGATTCCAAAGCCCACAGAGTCCCGCTGGGTGCTGAGATCGCCCCCGAAGTCAGTGGCACCGCTCCCAAATATGAGAGCCCCAGCGGGCTGATGATCCTGGGGGCTGGCAGCACCCTGAGCTTGGGGTTCAGCCCAGGGAGAGAAGAGCTAGTCGCTGGGGTGCGGAAGCCTGAGGAAGGCAGGCAAGACCGGGGTGGTCCAGGGCAAGATAAAGCAGCCCGGGTTCCCAAAGGACACGCTCCCCTCTGCCGCAGGTGGAGCGCACAGAGGTGCTGCGCTCCTGCTCCAGCCCTGTCTTCTCCCGGGTGCTGGCCCTTGAGTACTTCTTTGAGGAGAAGCAGCCCCTGCAGTTCCACGTGTTTGACGCGGAGGACGGAGCCACCAGCCCCCGCAATGACACCTTCCTCGGCTCTACCGAGTGCACCTTGGGCCAGGTCTGCATTCCCACCCCACCCCCACCCCCATCGCTCTGCCTCTGGAAGCCAAAAGAAGATAGAGGATAAGCTCTGGAGCTAGTTCAGTCGGGGCTTGGACCCCGTCTCCACCATTCACCAGCTGTGCATCCTTGGGCTAGATATTTAACCTCTCTGAGTCTTAGTTTCCTCATCTAAACAATGCGGGTCACAGTGCCTACCCGTTAAGGTTGCTGCGGAAATTAAGTCCAATCCTAGCCCAAGTGCAGCCCCTGTGAGAGCTCAAAGGGCACTTATCACCCTGTCCCTTGTACCCTGGCCAAAGCAGGTGGGGGCATCACAGCTGGGTCCCCCTCCCCCTCCGTCCCCAGGTTGTGTCACAGACCAAGGTCACTAAGCCGCTGCTACTGAAGAATGGGAAGAACGCGGGCAAGTCCACCATCACGGTAGGCAAAGTCACCTGTACTCACCCTCGGGCAGGGCATTCAATGCCCCTGCGTGGACATCCATGGTGACATCATGCCCAGGGCTAGCTCCCACCTAAGGGAAAGGGCCTTGTGGGAGTGGGTTGGGGGAATCCTGTCATTTGTGTCCTCCTTGCAGATCGTGGCCGAAGAGGTATCTGGCACCAATGATTATGTGCAGCTCACCTTCAGGGCCCACAAGCTGGACAACAAGGTTGGAAAGCCAGAGTGCAGGTCCGCATCTCTAGTGTTAGGGAGCCTAGCCCCCTACTCAGGACAAACCCCAGGTCCCAGCTCTGCTCCCTTCTTGGTGTTAGCCGCCTCCCCCTCAGACCTCACCAGGCTCATGGACGCTTTCCCCCGTGTCCCCAGGATCTGTTCAGCAAGTCTGACCCATTCATGGAGATCTATAAGACCAATGGGGACCAGAGCGACCAGCTGGTCTGGAGGACAGAGGTTGGTGCCTGGGACTGGGGGGAAGGACGGAGGAAGGGCAGAGCAGGGGAAACTAGATCGGGGGTGACCAGCTCTCTGTGCCTCTTCAAGGTGGTGAAGAACAATCTGAACCCCAGCTGGGAGCCGTTCCGTCTGTCCCTGCACTCGCTGTGCAGCTGCGATGTCCACCGGCCTCTCAAGGTGAGGCCCCCGCAAACAAGGGTGGCCTGTTGGAGCATCCGGCCTCTGCCGGAGACCGTTCCCCCACCCCCACCCCCGAGTGTGGCAAGCCCCTCCCTCTCCCCCACGTGATACCCCTTCCCACTGCGGGTAAAGAACCAGTCACAGCTCAATGTTCCTCTGTGTGTGCCTTCTAGCAGAGGCCAAAGTCCCTGCCGGACTGAGCCAAAGGATGAAATCCAGCAAGTGGCTTCTCTGGCAGGTTGAGGACATCTGTTTGGGCCTAGTGACTGTTGGGCCCCTACCACCCTGAGTCCCTCCTCCTGCCCCCAGGAACCTCTGCAAAGCCTCCCTGACCCTGACCGCCCCACCCCCCTTGCCTTCTCAGTTCCTGGTGTATGACTATGACTCCAGCGGGAAGCATGACTTCATCGGCGAGTTCACCAGCACCTTCCAGGAGATGCAGGAAGGAACAGCAAACCCTGGGCAGGAGGTGCCACAAAGACCCTCAGCCAGAACCCCACCAAGATCCCTGGGAGAATCCTGAGGGTGATGCTGAAGAGCCCCCCCACACGTGATAGGAGGTGGAGAGGGTGGAAAGCCCTGGGCTCAGCCTGAGGACTGAGCCATGGCGGTCTCACTCTGGGAGGCTCCGCTGGAAGGGGGAGGAAGGGTCACGTGATGTGACCCTGGGCTTGTGGGGTATGTGGGGTCTAGATGCAGTGGGACTGTATCAACCCCAAGTACCGGGACAAGAAGAAGAATTACAAGAGCTCAGGGACCGTAGTGCTGGCCCAATGCACGGTAAATTCCAGTGCCCGCCTCAAGCCCTGCCCCACCCCGACCCCCGAGGCAACCTCAGATTCAACCCTGCCCTCATTTCAAAGATCATTTCTCTGCTCCTGGGAACTGAGAACCCTTGCCCTATCCACCACCAACTTCAGCCTCAAAAACTCTGGCCCCTCCCTTTCTCCTGCAGAAGCCCCACCCAGCTTCATCCTCAAGGGACCATCCCTCCACCTTACTCCCCTCTTCCCACTAGGTGGAGAAGGTGCACACCTTCCTGGATTACATCATGGGCGGCTGCCAGATCAACTTCACGGTAAAGGCCCAGGGGACAGGGACGTGGCCAAGGGGGAGGGGCTAGACCCATAGTGAAGAGAAAGAGCCCGGAATCCTCACTGCCCCTACTTGGACCTCTGATGAGCCTTAGTGTGGTCAGCTTGTTGCCCTCACCCGACTCTATGATGAGACTACCTGTGGGCTTGTTTAGATTCACCTTAGGCCTCCCTACAGGCCCTAGCTCTGGCCCAACCTCTCTGTTGGCTCTCACAGATGCACCATAACACTTTCCCCATCTCCACCAGGTGGCCATTGACTTCACCGCCTCCAACGGGGACCCAAGGAGCAGCCAGTCCCTGCACTGCCTGAGCACCCGCCAGCCCAACCACTACCTGCAGGCCCTGCGTGCAGTGGGAGGCATCTGCCAGGACTACGACAGGTAGCAGGAGGTCGGGGTGTTGGACAGGCAGGGACGCCTTGCCCAATGGGCCCCCACAGACTTTTCTTCTCCCCAGTGACAAACGGTTCCCAGCGTTTGGCTTTGGGGCTCGAATCCCCCCCAACTTTGAGGTAGGCTGGGTGCGAGGGGAAGGGAGCAGATGTTGGGAGGGTCAGACAAGAAGGAAAAACATCCCCTGGCTGGCCTCACCCTACCCTCACAGGTGTCCCATGACTTTGCTATCAACTTTGACCCGGAAAATCCGGAATGTGAAGGTAAGAGAGGAGATTCCCACCAGCCCCGCCTCCCTGCATGCAGCTTGCTGCCTACTCCTGTACACCTCATGTAGGAGCACAGACTCCATTCCCCTGGGCCCTGCTCCCTGCCCCTTCACCCATCCAACACCTGCCTTCATTTGCTAAGACTTCCAGCCCCTGGCCCAGTATCTGCCCACCCAACTCTGCCGGCACCTGGACCATCCAACTCTCCTGCTTAGTGAAGAACTTGGTGGCAGGGCAGTCCTCAGACAGAGAAGCACCTCCTTGCTTTAAGGGGGTTCAGGAAGGGCTCCCGCTAATCTCTGCCCTCCTCACCTCTTTGCCCACAGAGATCTCGGGGGTCATCACCTCCTATCGCCGTTGCCTGCCCCAGATCCAGCTCTATGGCCCCACCAACGTGGCCCCCATCATCAACCGCGTGGCGGCGCCAGCCCAGCGGGAGCAGAGCACTGGCCAGGCCACGGTGAGGACCCCCAGCCGAAGCGGGCAACCGGGTGTCCTCGGGTGAGGCCAGGGCCCGGGCCCGGGCTTGGGGCCGGTGCCAAGGCCGCAGAGCTGACCCTTCCTCCCCCTCTGCCCGCCCTCAGAAGTACTCGGTGCTGCTGGTGCTCACGGACGGGGTGGTGAGCGACATGGCCGAGACTCGCGCCGCCATCGTGCGCGCCTCCCGCCTGCCCATGTCCATCATCATCGTGGGCGTGGGCAACGCCGATTTCTCCGACATGCGGCTGCTGGACGGCGATGACGGTCCCTTGCGCTGCCCCCGAGGGGTGCCCGCGGCTCGCGACATCGTCCAGTTCGTGCCCTTCCGGGACTTCAAGGACGTGAGTGCCCGGAGGCCCCTCCCGGCTGAAGGACTCCTCAGCTCCTCCTGCCACCCTAATCTGACCCGTCTCTCTCACTTGATTGATGTCCTGCGAAGGACGATGGAGCTCAGCTGGCCACCCGAAGCCCCGCCTCTTACCTGAGCCCCTCCTTCCCCCACTCTCCCGCCCCTAACCACACCCCCGTCCCCATCCCAGGCCGCACCCTCTGCGCTAGCTAAGTGCGTCCTGGCCGAGGTGCCCCGGCAGGTGGTGGAGTACTACGCCAGCCAGGGCATCAGCCCCGGGCCTCCCAGGTCCTGCACGCCAGCCACGACGCCCAGCCCTAGCCTGTGACAGCCGACAACCGGACCGACACTCCCTCAGTCTCTCAGTGAGTCCTGGGACACTAGGGGGGTGGATCTTGGTGGAGTCCATCCCGGCTGGGTGTGGTGTAGACGAGGGTGCTTATGACTATCTCATTCTCCCCCAGGTGCCTGTCCTGACCCTTGTGACTCAAGTGACCAGTGCCTCTCCCTCTTGGACCAGCCGTGTCCCCTGGGTGCTGGAAGTGAGTGGTGAGCCCTGCGCCATCTCTCCAGGCCCCATACCCCTCAGCCTTGTGGCCCCTCAGTGACTTTCTTCAGTGATCCTGACTTTCTGGCCATTAATAAAAGGAAGCACTCCTAGCACCTCAGCCTCTACCCATCATGCCTCAGATGCCTGTTGCGCAGTCCATAGCACCCCACACACACCATTAAGAAATGAAGACCAGCACCTTTTGAATTCTGAGCCAGAGCTCCCCAGACAGCCTGGTGGCTCTGCAGTTTCACCCCAACTATGTGCCAGTGAGATCTGAGGAGTCCCTACCATCACCTCCCAACCCCAGGGGGGCCCAGGCCCCCTGAGGGTTAATTACCAGAGATAGAGGGGTAATAAGGGGCTGTCAAGGGGGCAAGTTGATGCCCTCTTAAGCTGTCTTCAGAGAAGCCCAGCTGAGCCCCCCAGGGGCCGAACTCCAGCCCTCACACAGCTGTGAGGCAGCCTGAGAAGTGGCGGGAGGGATGGGGTGCAGGACTGAAGGAGGGCAGCAGGTCTGCTAGTGAATTACGAATACAGAGGGGGTATCTAAGGTCTTTGCAGCCTGGTTTTCCTGGTGTGTGAATGTGTGTGTGTACATATGTGTGTGTGTGTGTGTGTGTGTGTTCATGCTCTGCATATCCCTGACTCTCCAGAGTGTGGCCTTTAGTGGTTCAGAAGTCCAGCTGTGTACTTTGTTGTTGTTTTTTTTTTTTTTTGGCCACACCTTGCGGCTTGTGGGATCTTAGTTCCCTGACCAGGGATTGAACCCGGGCCCCCGCAGTGAAAGCTCTGAGTCCTAATCACTGGACCGCCAGGGAACTCCCTGTGTACTCTTTTTTTTTTTTTTGTGGTACGCGGGCTTCTCACTGTTGTGGCCTCTCCCGTTGCGGAGCACAGTCTCCGGACTCACAGGCTCAGGGGCCATGGCTCACAGACCCAGCCGCTCCACGGCATGTGGGATCTTCCCGGACCGGGGCACGAACCCGTGTCCCCTGCATCGGCAGGAGGACTCTCAACCACTGCGCCACCAGGGAAGCCCCCTGTGTACTCTTAATAACATTGACAACAATAGCAAACATTGCCATTTAGCATGTATGAAGCTTTGTACTTAGTGTGTTTTAAATGCATTCACCCTCACTAGGTAGTTACCATTGTTTTCCCCATTTTCCTGACAAAGCAAATGAAGCTTGACTGAAGCTCACCCATGGTCAAAGAAGAACTGGTAAGCCTGGAACTTGAGTCCTGGCCCATCTGACTAAAGGGCCCACATTTAATCATGAGTGTGCAACTTCTGTTTGAGGTGAATCCATGTGACCCTCAGCTTGTGACCCAAGTGTATGTAAACATAGCCCTGTTGTGTGTACGGGTGTAGGTGCGTGTGGATGGGTGTCTCTGCCCATATGTGTGCCGTGCAGAGCCTCAGCCAGTTAAGGAAGGCAGGCAAGAGCAGTAGTGCGTCTGGATCACAGCTGTAGAGAGCAGGTGAGGATCTGAGGGATATCCAGAGTGAGGGAAGAAGAGCTGGGCTCCTAGAAGGACCTTCCCTGCCCCAGCCTCTCCCTTCAACAATGTACGTGGAAGGGGATGGAGGAGGAGAGGCTAAAGGTGCCGTGAGCCACTCAAAGAGAGGAGCCAGAGCCAAAGAGGGTGGCCAGTAGCCAGCAGTGGGAAAGGGAGAAGGGAAGAGAAAGAAATCCTGGTGGAGATAGAGGAGAGGACTCCCATGGCAGGCTCCTGAGTGGAGGAGGGACGAGCTCGGCTAGAGGAGGGGGAGGAGGGAACAAGAACGGGGATGGGAAGAGACAGCTGGGGAGGGGGTGGGTAGAGGGGGCAGAAAGGAAGAGAGACATATGGGAGGCTCTTCCCCCACACCCAACTCCTTCTCCCCATTTATTATTTCCCTTAGAGGACCTACAACAGAGGCTGCTCCCAGGTAACTGCTCCCAGCCCAGAGCCCCCACCCACTCTCTCTGTAGGCTGCTGAACTAGAGGGCTGGGTTACCATGGCAACTGTGAGCCGCCAGGATAGCCACAGGCAGGCCTGGCCGGGTCACTACTGTTCCTGGGCTTCTATGCAGTGGAGGTGGGCCTCCATCTGGCCCAATCCCCACCCCTTCCCCCATTTTCATTGGGGCTTCAGAACTGAGATGCTCCACTCCGCCCAGGTGGGGGCTATCCAGCCTCTCTCCTTCTCGCTTTCCCTCTCCCTCTCTCTTTCTCTCTGTCATACACACACACACACACACACA
This sequence comes from Hyperoodon ampullatus, assembly GCF_949752795.1. NCBI lineage: Eukaryota > Metazoa > Chordata > Mammalia > Artiodactyla > Ziphiidae > Hyperoodon > Hyperoodon ampullatus. The sequence continues at coordinate 106,229,629 of NC_136916.1, forward strand.
CACAGAGAGAGAGAGAGAGAGAGAGAGGCCTGGAGCAAGGATATAGAATAAACACTTCTTAAATTGCAAGAACATCTAGCCAATAGCGTACAGTTGTGCCTAGACTTCAAGTTTAATTCACAAAAGCTGCATTCTCTCAGCTTCTTGTCAGGCTGGGGAAAGTCTCACCTCAGCCCTCAGAGAGACAGGAGGGATCAGGGGCACCCTATGCAGGTCTGGAGGCCAAGGCAGCATGGAGGAAGCAACAGAGGACCAGTGCGGCCTATGCTGCCGTCAGGAAGCTGGAGCAGGACAGAAAGTCCCTTTGGTGAGGCTGAATTCGGGGCTTCTTGGGGAGACCACTGGGGCTCCCACACTACGGAGAGGCCAGAACTGGAAAGGTGTCAGAAGTCATTCAATTCAAATGAGGATTAGATGAGGTAATCGAGACCCAGGGAGCAAGTGATTTGCTCAAGGTGACTGTGAGGTACCTGTGGCAGAGCTGAGACTAGCACCCCTGGCTTCAGACTCCTGCCCAGGGTTCTCTCCCAGCCCACACCAACCACCCCCAGAGCTCCTCAGGCCTTTGCTGCTCTGGGCCCTGCAGGCCACGGGCTTTCTTCAAGAAAGCCTCTTGAGTAGAGTTCCTGGTCTGTCTTGATATTGGGAATTGAAATCTTGAAAATGCAGTAGTCCTAAAATGGGGAGGTTACAAGCCTTGGAATGAAAACATAGCCTCATTGCTAATTACCACCTTCGTGCACTACAGGTTGAAAACCTTGAATTAAAATCTAATCTGAGCCGGGAGCTGCACCATTCCCTCACCTCCCATTCACTGTGCATCATCCACACCTCCTTGCGCCCCGCTCCCCCCAAGTGCCTGGCACTGACTCCTGCAGACTTCAGTGACCTGGTCATGTAGAGTGGAGCAGAAGGTGAAGGGTTTCTGTGCACGTCCTGCGTGAGGGAAGGGGACCTCTCTTCCAGAAAATGACCGGCATCTAACGTCGGAGCATGCCTTGAGGGTCCAGGAAGTTTGGGGATATTTGTGTGGTCATCCAAAGGAGTGTCTGGCGCCAGAAGGCGCTCAGTAACCATCTAGTGAATGGTACAGCCGCCTCCCGGGTGGTGCGCGCCACCCGCCCACCGACTCCACCACTCCGGGGCCAGTGGCTCAGAGGAAGAAGTGGGCGTGGCCTCCGGCCCTGGGCCGCTCGGGGCCAGCCGGTCACAGCGAGCCTTGTAGAGGTCGCGCTCCCTGGCCAGGCGGGCCACCTCGGCCCGCAGCGCGTCCAGCTGGGCGGCCAGGCGGGCGCGCTCGGCCTCCAGCCCGCGCCGCTGTTGTAGCCGCTTGGAGCGACAGGCCTGCGCGTACCCGCGGTTCTTCAGCGTGCGGCGCCTCTGCTTCAGCCGCAGCGCCTCGTCGCGCCCGCAGCCCCGCAGCTGCCGGTTTAGCTCCCGCACAGACATCGACACCAGCGCCGCGTCCGAAAACCGCTCGGCCAGCTGCGGAGGGAACGGGCAGGGCCCGAGTCAGATCCGGCTCCCGCCCTGCTCCAAGCTCGGGTGGCCCCGCCCACACGGCCCCGCCCTCGGGAATGCTCCGCCCCCGGCTCCCACCTTTTCCTGAATGTGCGCCTTCCCCTGAATCTGTCCTGCAGTCTAGATCCCCTTCCAGGTCCCAACACGCCCTCCCCCCCGCCACGGGTCCCCGCGTGTCCCACCCACCGTCGGGCGAGCCAGTCGCGCCCCTGAACCCCACATTGACCTAGAGGGGTCATGAGCATATGGCTCCTGGCCCACGTGTGTCCCGTGGGCTCGGGCCAGACAGACCCTTCCCCTCCAACACACCTCGCTCCCCTGTCCTGAAGGCTGCAACCCTGTGACCCTCCAAGGATTTGGATTACTTCTTAATGCCCTCAACACCCCTGTCTGTGTCTATAATTAATAGGATGAGTCCCAATCCTTCCTGAGAAGGTTGGGGGCTGGGGCAGCACGAAGTCTTGAAAAGGCCAACTTCACTCCGGTTCCCACAGTCTCAGCTCTGCTCCATTCCACGCACAACCCTTTCCGTGGTTCCCCAGACTGAGTATCTATATACCTCCCTTAATCAACCATTCCTGACGCCCTTTAATTCTCAGCTCTCCCCTTTTGGTCAATCCTCTTCTAACCTTGTCTTCTCCCTCTTCCTCCTGATTCAGCCTACTCATTTCTCTCTATTTGGAAAAAAGGAAAAAAGAAGGGCCAGAAAACAGTTTTCTCTATCTGATATCTTTTAAAAGTCCTTCTTCCCTTCTCCTGTCCTCTACCCCTTTCCCAATCAGTAACCCTCTCCGGGGACTCTCCTTCCTCTCTGGGCTGGCCTCCTCCCTCACCCTGCCCTCTCTCGGACCAGCTCGCTGATCACTCACCTGGGCATGCTGGGTTCCGGTCTCCTCTGGGCTCCCTGGGTAGTAGGTGTGGGGCCCTTCAACAGGGACTGGGCCCTGACCCTGCAGCAGCTCCGCGGCCTCCTCAGGACTCAGACCCAGCACCTCCCCAGCCCCCAACTGCTGTTGCAGGGTGGCCAGCCAGTACAGCTCCTCCAGGCCTGGCCGGGTGCCCTCGGTGGCCCCCACCGTGCCCGGCTCACTGAAGGTGGGTGATGGAGGCACTGAGCTGTAGGGTGTGGAGCCCAGTGAGGCTGTCGGGGGGCCAGATCGCCCCTCCAAGGGTTCCCGCTTTACCTCAAACTTCATCAAGTCAAAGTCATTGACATATTCCATGGCCAGGGGACTAGGAGGCAGTGCCATTCTGGGGCTGGATTAGGAGGGGTGCACCTGCAAAAAAGAGGACAGGTTTGGAGCACCTGGAGGCTGCCTGCCAGGCTTCTTGACCAAAATCCGCTTCCCCCAAAGCCCAAGTGCCCTGGGGACAGAGTTCTGGAAAGCTGGGGTGATGGCACAGCCTGTTCCCTGCACAGTCACCTCTGGGTTGAGGGACAACTTCTTAGGTGGCAGGGGCTCCTGACCAGGGGGCAAGCAGCTTAAAGCCTGAGTGAAGAAGAGGATAGCAGAACCTCTGGCCCACTGGTGCCTCGGATCTACGAAAAACAAAAGACTGTGGCAGCACTCCCAACTCTAGTTCTGGGACATGCTGAGTATCTTTGTCATCTCAAGAGGCATCATTTCATTTCCAAGCAATTAAAAAATGTTGCTTAATTAACTGTGACAGAGTATGTGTATATTTTAGGGCAATGGAAAGGCACACATGCTGTGGATTTTAAAATAGATGGATAACATGCTGTAATCTCTCTCTCTCTCAGAACACCCAGGCCAAAGCCTTGCACATAGTAGACCCTCAATACACATTCATTCTATGGATTAATCGATGAATCCCTTTTTCTAGAAGCAAGAGACTTTTCAAGGAAAAAAAGAAAGGCCCCAGAATTAGTTCTAGAAAGATCAGGACAGAGTGGTGACCATCTTTCCCCAAGACTAATCTCTCCAAGAGAAACCAACCGAGACTGGTATTCCTCCTTCTATCCAGGACCTGCGATGTTGTATGAACTTGAGCAGGTCACCTTCCCCTTCTGACCCTCGTTTCCCCTTCTGTTCAAGGAAGGTAGTTAGACTTTAACATTTCTCAGAGAGTGTTCTGTGAAACATGAAGTCTGAGAAATATCTAAGAAGGGGTCTGTGCGCAGATCATTCTGAGAAATGCTGCCTCCCATCCCTGTGAGCCTCTTGCAGGTTCACAGAGCACCGCAGCATAGTAATCTGAGAAGTCCTTCGGTAAACCATCTGTTCAACTTCAACACAGTGTCCCAAACTTATGTCACCCAGGAACCCTCCTCCCTGTTATCAACCACGGAGCATGTGCCCACCTGAGTCACCTCTGGCTAGGTGACCTCGGAGAGCCTTCCCAGCCTGGAAGTCCCAAGCTTGAGCCCAACTCCCAGTTCCAACAGCCCCAGGAGGGACAAGGCAGAGAGTGCTCATCCCCAGGGCTTAGAGTTTGGCTCCATCTCGATGTCCAAACCTAGGTAACCCACTTTCCAACCACATCTCAGGCCCCCAGGCTCTGCCCAGAGAGGCGGCAGGAAGGACAGGTCCTCTCTCTCTTCCTGTCCCAGGTGTTGCCCCATCTATTGAGCCCCTCACCCTTGAGAAGGCAGAGGGGATGGGAACAAAAACACAAATTGAAGGAATTGATCTTTGGCAGGGAGGAGAAGGTGAGACATAGAGAGAGGTGTCCAGAAAGAATTGGATGAAAAGCTAAGTGAGGAGGGCTGTTTATCTTTCTGATGTGATAGCAGTGAGGGACATAAAGCCAGTCAGGGTGGGAGGAGAGCAGGGGACAGAAGTGTGAAGATTCCTGAAAACAAACAACAGAAAGCAGACAGCAGGTGTCAGAGGAGGGGGCTCTAGGTGAGAGGCCTGGCACCCAAGTAGGCCTCAGACATACTCACTTTAGGGATGGCAGAGATGATTGGTCAGTGTCAAAGCCAGGCAGGCACAACTTCCCCAGAGACTGGAGGCCCCATTGAGCAGGGCCTGGTGCCTCTGTGCTCGGAACAAGGGGCTGTGGGCACAGAGCCCACTGGGTACTCTTAAAGGGCCAGCTCTCTGAGGTCATCCATGGTTCTCAGGCCTCCAACCAATGAGGTAAGGGGATCATTTGCATATCTCATTGGCCTGAGGGGTTGCAGGAAATGAGAGGAGAAGACAAGTCTGCCTGTTCTCAAGGAAGGGAAGGGGGCATCTTCCCCAACAAAGCGCCTCACTGATGGTCTGACTCACCGTTCTCAGTTCCCCAGTACAGAGTGCCACATTGGCCCCCGCCGGCACCCTCATGAGGACACAACCCTCAGCCCTTGGTGACTGAAAGCCCGGGACTGGAAAAGAGGGCCAGACAAGCTTCCAGTACCTTTACCCTCCAAGGCTCCGCAGCATCCTCTGGGGGTGTTTTAGGGGAGTATAAGTTCTCCTAAGCCCACTCTCACCTGGCCTGTTGGGTCTGTTTCCTGTTTTCAGGACCGCTCACCTTTCTGTTCCCTGCCTCACTCCCACCTTATCTGGCCTCATGCCCCTCACAGTTATGGCATCAGAAAGATAAACAACCCTCCAGGACTTGCCCATCCTAGTCTCAGCCTCTCTAATTCCTGCGGACCCAGCCCCAGGACAGGCAGGCCAGCTTGGCTTCAGGAGCAGAAGGGGGAATGAGGAACCCTTTTCCTTCCTTCCAGGACACCTCGAGACACTGAAATCCAATCACCACCTATCCATCAGAGACACTTTTGTAACTGCCCTCATTTGCCCTCTGCTTCCCCTCACCTTTTCCTTGTGTGTGTCTCTGTCCCTCTTTCTTCCTCTCTCACTCCTCCTGGTTCCCAGATGGCTGGGGGATGACCTACATTTTCTGCCTAATCCCCTAACACTTCTTAGAGCTATCATCCCCAAGTAGAAGTTGGAACAGAGATACTAGGAATTAGCCAAGGAGATGTTTAAACCTGTCTGAAGCTGTTTAAATAGGGTCTGTACTAGAATAGGACTCCAGGAGTTAAAAGCTATTTCCTACTTTCTAAGGACATCCAAACACTCCCCTGGGGTTAACAGGTCCTCTTTCCCAACCCAGAGAGAGACCTGGGTGTCCATCAGCCCCAAGGATCAATGATAAAAATTAACCTGGCCCCAGCCTTAGGTGTTAGGTAAAGAGCTGGTAGATTCAGATGATCTAAGACAGTGGTTCTCAGCCCGGGGTCCCCAGACCAGCAGCACCACCTGGGAACTTGCTAGAAATGCAATTCTCTAGCCTCACCTCAAACTTACTGAATCAGACACTCTGGGGATGGGATCAAAAGAAATCTATGTTTTAATAAGCTCTCCAGGTAATCTGATAAACACTGAAGTTTGAGAACCCCTGATCTACAGAGTGCCTATAGTCAACTCAGATTCCTTTGGTGTGTGTGTATGTGTGTGTCTGGTCTCTCCTACCATGCTCTCTACACACATATAAGAAGACCAACATCAGAGGACATCTCTTTTCCCTCACTTGGCCTCCATTTTATAGAGCAGAGACCATTGTCATCATTCAAGTGGAAAGGCTTCTCGGTGTGATTGCCTGAATCTAGTGCTGTTTTCGCAGAAGAATCGAAAAGCCCAAGGCCTAGGAACAAGGCCACAAAATGGGAATGGGGACCATGGAGATCAGAGCCCAACACATGCACACAGAATGTGGTTCTAAGGTAAATACCCAGGAAAGAGACCTCAGAATCTCCCTGGTGAAGAAGGAATAGCAAGTGTTGACTGCAGCCCTTTTTGCAGGCCTCGTCTGGTCTAGCCAGACACTTGCCCCCCAGCAGCTGTCAGGTCTGCACTGATCCTCTTGTTTACTGGAGCGCTCAGGGGAGAGGTGGGAGGGCTAAGCTGCTAATGGGCTGAAGGAGTCAGACTAAACAAGCTCAGGCGAGTTGAGCCGCTCGGGGCTCAGACCAGGCACCACTGACCAGGGAAAGGAGTCTGAGGGGTGAGGGCTGGACCAGGGGAAAGGACCAAGGACACAGAGAGAAGAAGCACATTGGTCAGTGAGGACCCAGGAAGTGGTTCATGGGTTTTCCTGGCAGGAGGGGGACGCAGGCTGAGACTGACTGGCTCAAGGACATTTGGGGACAGAGAAATGGGGATGAAAAAGTTGAAACCAGGTGGACTCTGTGAAGGACAAAACAGAGGAAGGGAGGCAAGAAGACTTAGCTAAGGAGGCTGTAGGTGTAGACCTGGGAGAGAGGGCAGAACTAGTCAGGGGCTCCCCAGGAATCTGGATTGAGGGAGACAGAGGGACATAGGCACATGGAAGAGATGGGCAAAGGCCCATGGAGAACTAAAAGGGAGAAGAAAGCTTCTGGGAGGGGATCAAGAGGGAGTAAGAGGTGATGGGAACAAGTGACTAGAAGAGCAAAAGTGGTAGAAGAAGGGAGAGAGGAAAGTAAGATTGGGGACCGAGGGCTTCCCTGGCGGCGCAGCGGTTAAGAATCCGCCTTCCAATGCAGGGGACATGGGTTCGAGCCCTGGCCCGGGAAGATCCCACATGCTGCAAAGCAACTAAGCCCATGAGCCACAGCTACTGAGCCTGCGCTCTGGAGCCCATGAGCCACAACTACTGAAGCCCACGCACCTAGAGCCCGTGCTCTGCAATAAGAGAAGCCACCACAATGAGAAGCCGGCGCACCACAACGAAAAGTAGCCCCCACTCGCCGCAACCAGGCAAAGCCCGCATACAGCAATGAAGACCCAACACAGCCAAAAATAAAAATAAATAAATAAATAAATAATTGGGGACCGAGAACTAGAAACAAATACAGAAGAACAGACAGATAGATGGTCAGGCCATAGAGAAAGAGCAATGGACAAAGGACAAAAAGGTCAAAGGATATGGACAGAGGGATGCTGGATCATGGGGAGAGAGGGCCAGGCAGGTAAAGGGCCTGGAGAAGTGGGGTAGAAAAGAAAGAGGAAGGAGAGGACGGGAGACAGAGTCAGTAATCCAGGATTCCGTTCTCCTCTGTCTGCACCCCCATTTTTGCAGCCCTGTACCACCCGTTCTCATTTCTAGTTCTGGCTTATGGAATCCAGATCTTCAGTAATGGATCCAAATCCTCAAACCTCTTCCTGGTCTACCTCATACGTTCATTCATCTGACAAATATTGATTAAACACCTACTACGCACCAGACACTGTGCTGGGCATTAGGGACACCTCAGTAAGTCAGACTGACACCAGCCCTGTCTTCATGGAGCTTACAGACTGATGAACCAGAGAAAAGTCAATTTATTGCCCTTAGGCCCAGGCAGGAGTGGCCCATGCCCTAGGCCCTGTGCTTTGAAAGGCTCCACTCTGGCCCTCTTCTGGCTGTGTCCCTTGGAGTGAGGGGTCCAGGCATCCCCTGCCCACACCCCAAACCCCTTCTGGACCACACTCCAGATACTTAGGAATTCCTTGTCCAAAGATCCCCAAGCCCACTTCTAGGGCCCACATGGACCTCTTTCCTGGGTTTGCCCTCCCAAGGGTAGATCACACTACTCATACACACATTTCTAAACCCAGTGGGCGGCCAAGGGGTGGCTGTTTGCAGGAGGCTGTGTACAGAATTGGGATGTATAGATAGGAGGTCCACGTGCATGCACATGAGGTGTAGAAGTAGAATATGGTGTCATAGGTGGGAAAAGAAGTGGGCCTGAAGACCAGTGGCTGAAACCTGCTTCTCTCCACACCACCACATTCTGCTGTGGAATCTTGAGGATTCCAAACAAAATCCAAATTTGAACCAAATTCCAGACCACTGTGTGTATATTTGTCAAGGTAGAATATATTTTGTTTAATAGTTTGTTAGCTTGAGTCATACATTTAAAATATTTAAACACAAGGTTTGTGAGCCTCTATCTGTACTCTTGCCCCAGACCCTACATATGCTAGGGAAGGGCCTACATTGAAACAAACCATTAGAGCTTCCCTGGTGGTGCAGTGGTAAAGAATCCACTTGCCAATGCAGGGGACATGGGTTCGAGCCCTGGTCCAGGAAGATCCCACATGCCTTGGAGCAACTAAGCCCGTGTGCCACAACTACTGAGCCTGCGTGCCTAGAGCCTGTGCTCTGCAACAAGAGAAGCCACTGCAATGAGAAGCCCTTACACCATAACGAACAGTAGCCCCCACTCCCCGCAACTAGAGAAAGCCCGCATGCAGCAACGAAGACCCAATGCAGTCAATAAATAAATAAATAAATAAAATCTTTTCAAAACAAAACATTATAACTGTTGCAGGAAGAGGGACCCCTTCCAGGACCCAAGAATGGACTCTTGTCTAACACTGGAAATGAATTGTCCAAGGAGACACGCATGCTGACAAAGCAAGAGACTTTACTGGGAAGGGGTACCTGGGTGGAGAACAGGAGGGTAAGAGAACCCAGGAGGACTGCTCTGCCACGTGGCTCGCAGTCTCGAGTTTTACAGTGATGGGATTAGTTTCTGGGCTGTCTCTGGCCATCAATCTGACACAGGTTCCTTCCTGGTGGTGCATGCATCACTCAGCCAAGATGGATTCCAGCTAGGAGGATTCAGGGAGGTTGGTAGGACATATGGACTGGCGTCACCTTTTCACCCTTCCTAAATTCTTCTGGTTGGTGATGGCTTGTTTGTTCCATGTTCCTTACCAGGACCTCCTGTCATAAAACAGCTCATGCAAATGGGTTAGTGTGGTGCCTGGCCAGCGTGGGCAGTTTCGGTCAGTGGTTCCCCTAACATAACAAGATGGGTGCTATGCAGGAGAAGGGCAGGGGGCTATGAGACTTTATTTCATGAGGACCTAATCTAACGTGGGGGCAGGGGAGAGGGTGGCATTGCAGGGACAGCTCGCCTAAGAAGTCACATTAAACTGAGACTGGTCAGGGGAGTAAGAAGTGACCATGCCTGGTGGCGTGGAAAAGATGGAGATTCCAAGCCACAGGAATAATGTATGCAGAGGCTCTGGGCAGGGAAGAGGTAGACACATTCATGAAACTGAAAAAAACCCAGTGTAACCAGAAAGCAGATACCAAGGAAAGTGGGAAGAATGGCAGTAGCTGAGGGTGGGGCCAGATCATGCAGAGCCTTGTAGGCCAAGTTTAGGATGTGGGGGCTCTACTCAAAGGGCAATGAGAAGCTACTAAAGGATTTTCAGCAGGGATGTGGAATGATCAGGTTGTGTCTGAAAAGATCACTTTGGATCTAGGGTGGAGGATGGCCAAAATGGAATCAGAGTCAGATTAGGGGGTTAATGCAGTTATCCAAGTCGAGTTGGGGGGATATCTTAAGCTGGAATAAAACCCAAAAAACAAAAAAAATCTCTGAGACGGAAACTTGTGTACAGGTGATTTGTTGGGAGGATTTTCCAAGTCAGTGAGAGAAGTGCAACTGGGCAGCGGGAAGAGTTGAAAAGCATTACAGCTGAAACAGAGGCTTCAGTCGACCCCATAGGAGCTCTGGAGCTGGATGGACCTTCAGAGTGTCACAAACTGAGGCAAGGGGGCCAGGACTTTGGAGCCCTGCATCAACCAGTCGTTGGATACCAGCTGCCCCAGGAAAGGGGGCATTTGGCAAGACAGCTCCCTTCAGCCACAGGTGGTGCTCAGGGAAGTGCTCAGCTTTGCACCATCAGCAGCCAACACTCAGCCGCTGGGACATGATCCTGAAGGCGGCATCTGGGCAGCACACCACAGCACCCACTGCAGGGGGTCTGTGAGACGTCCAATGGCTGGGCCCAGAAGGCCCTGGGGAGGACAAAATGCAAGCTAAGGCAAAACTGGTCACACTCTGCCCCTGTTACTGTACACAAGTTCGCGTGCCCAGCAACGCACAGTGAGGCCAAACAAACTGAAACGTTGGAGTTTGGAGTAGAGAAAGGTTTATTGCAGGGCCAAGCAAGGAGAAAGGGTGGCTTGTGCTCAAAAACCCCAAACTTCCCAGTGGTTTTCTGGGAGTTTTTATAGGCAAAATCTGGGGTGGGAGCTGCAGGGTATGTGACTTTTCTTCTGACTGGTTGGTGATGAGATAACAGGGCAGTGTTCCAAGGATCTTGTGCTCAGCCTGAAGTTACCATTCTCCACCTGAGTGGGGACCGTTAGTTCCTGCAGAAGAGCTCAAAGATATTGTTATGTATATCCCTTGAGGAGGAACCAGGGCCCTGCTTTATTGCCGCACTATTGTTTCTTGACTGTTCCTCCTCTGTTTCTGCCTTACCTCCCCTCCCTGATTAGTAACTGTTTGAATCTGCCCTTTGGTACTCGGTGAAGGTCTATGAGGCTGAAGCCTTTTTCCTACAACTAAGAAACCGGAGACACAAAAAGGACTTGTACCTGTGAGGGCTCCACGGGGTCCTGCTCAGTTTCAATGAATGCCGTGATCCTGAAGGGGGGATCTGGGCCACACTCCCCAGCATCCACTGCAGCGGGTTTGTGAGACATCCAAGGGCTGATCCAGAGGGCCCTGGGGATCAGAAAATGCAGACCAAGGCAAGGCTGGTCACACCCTGCCCCCTGGTGGTGGCCGTGGACACTAGGCCAGCTGGTGGACCAGGCTAGGAGGAGGGCTAGAGAACCGAGCAAAACTGTGAGGCACATAAGGGGAATCAAATAAGGAAACCCTCAAGGGAGCCCCTCGTTCAGTCTTCCTAAAGTTAAGGAAGAATGGGGGGGGGATTAGAAATGTGGGATTCATTCATTCTTTCACTCCACCAGCGTTGATTAAGTGCCTAATTATGGGCCAGATTCTTCTAGGAGCTAGAATAAAAAGAAGACTAAAATTGGGGTCCTTTTGGAACTTCCCTGGTGGTCCAGTGGTTAAGAATCCGCCTTCCAATGCAGGGGATGTGGATTTGATCCCAGGTCGATCGGGGAACTAAGATCCCACGTGCCGTGAGGCAGCTAAGCCCTTGTGCCACAACTAGTGAGCCTGCATGATGCAACTACAGAGCCCACACGCTCTGGAGCCTGTGTGCCACAACTAAAGAGAAGCCTGCTCACCACAACGAAGAGCCCACATGCCGCAACTAAGACCCAACGCAACCAAAATTAAATAAATAAATATTTTAAAAATAAAATGAAATTTGGGTCCTTTTTTCAAGTAGCTAACACTCCAGTGAGGATTACGGAGATACAAAATCAACTACAATAAAGTGTGATTAATTCAAAAATATAGGTATGTACACGGTATTGAACCAACATAGATGAGACAGATGTTAATTCTAAGGGGCACACTGACCTTCACACAGAAGGTGATGTTTAATTTAAATCTGAAGGGCAGAAAGGTTCACAGAAGTGCTCTGGGAACTGCAGAGTTTGATATATAGGACGGAAGGCAGCAAGTAGGGAGGTGGGGGTGATACCATTGGATAAATGGGAACCAGATTATGAAGGACATCAGCTGCCATGTAGTAGGAAGCCTTGAAGGAATTTTAAGCCTAAGAGTGGTATGATCTCATTTTTTCCTTAAAGTCAAATCAAGGAGACAGTATAGGATTGCAGGGGGGGACAAAACTTGGTAATTAGAGTCAGAAAGACTTGGATTCAGATTCCATTTCTCCTGCTGATCAGCTGTGTGACTTTGAAGAAATGACTTAACCTCTAAGCCTCAGTGTCCACATCGGTAAAACAGGGCTATTGTGAAACTGAATGAGATTATGCATGTAAAGCTACTGGCTCAGAGCCTGGCACCTGGTGTCCATACAATAAATATTCCTCTCTCTTAATTTTCCAAAGTGAACTTATGCGCAGAGTTTGGAGAATAACTTGGTGGGAGGGAGAGCGGGTGGCATTTGGAGAGGTGGGATGCCAAGGTGCTTGGAAGCTATTGTTTGAAGCCAAGAGAGAGATAAACCCTGAACTAAGGCAGTGGCCAGGGGGAACAGACACAGACTTGAGAGCTAATTGTGAAATACAAATCCAAAGTTCCTGGTGTCTGACTGGACGATAAGAAAGGAATAGTCTAGACTGATTCAGGTTCCTCTAGGGCAACTGGCTAGATAGTGGTGCCATTTGCTGAGATAGGGAACCATGAGAGCAGGTGCAGGATCACAGAAGAGACGATGACCTTCAATAGCTTGGCCATGATGCCACCAGTGTGCACATCTTTAGGCCCAGAGAGTGATCAAAGGGGAGCTGTTTGCAGTGGAGTGGGTATGAACAGAGTTTGGGTGTAGGGACTGGAGGGAAGAGTCCCAAATACATACACATGAGGTTGAGTCCAGGATGGAGCCTGGGTGGAAGAGATGAGGGTCAGCAGCAAGCCCAAGGCTGGAGGCCAGCTCTTTTGTCCCATTATGTTCCAGTACAGAACTCTGAGAAATCTGAGAATTAAGGTTGTTTCTGTTGCAAATAGCAGAAGTCCACTTGAAATTAGCTTGAGCAAGAGAAGAAATTTATTGACTCTTATACCCGGAATTAGGAATCTGTCACTCTCCACCCCTCAGCCTGCTTCCTCTAGCCTGGTTTCCATCTCAGGCAGGTTCCTGTTTTTCAGGGCCAAGCTGACACCCAGCAGCATCAGGCTTAGGTTCTACCAGCCCAGCAACACCAGCAGAAGGAGATCTCATGTTGAAAGTTGACAGAAAAAGCCCCAGAGAGAGACCTCATGCCCATTCCTGAACATTTCCACTGGCTGTGGCCAGAGTGACGGACACACAAATTGGCCAAGCTAAGAGCCCACTGGTAGGAGACCCACAAGACCACACAGACTGAGGAGGTGGTTCCCCAAAGGAACATCGGGGTGCTATTACCAGAAAGGGGGAGTGGATGCTGGGCCAATGCTTACCATAGCCACATTGAGTTTGAGGTGCTATGGCCTTTGGGGTGATACCCATGGTCTCAAGCTGAAGAGAGATGTCTGGCTGGAGACATAACTTGAGAAATTACCAGAGGACTTTGTGGTGGTGGTTGGGTGGGGCAGATGCATTCTCCAGGGGAATGTGGAGAGAATGACCAGGCCAGAAGCCCAAAGAAGAGATTCTGGGGTGGAGAGACATCACCACTTCATGGTAAGGCAGAAAAGAGCCCTCATCACGGGGAGAAGAAACAGGGATTTGGGAGTTGGGGACTGAGGGAACCATAGCATTAGGGCCCTGGACAACAGAAGAGCCTGGGCTCAAGAGTGCCCAAGCCCCGGGAAGAACGGGAAAGGCAATGCCCAGCCCCCGGCTTCTAGACTTCCAGTGCCCCGTGGGCTCCAGCCCCTGGCCTCTCCCCTTGTTCTTAGCTTGTTTGTCACCCAACGTCTCCCAGTCGCTCTCTCCCGGGAGCAAGAGTCCTCAAAGTTACATCATGTGCAGGGGGCGAGGCGTAGCGGTGGGGCGGGGCCTCGGGGAGGAGGCAGCCGAGGAGAGGACCCAATCCTCCAATGGGAGACAAGGGTTTGGGGGCTAAGATGCAGGAGGTGGGGCCATGGCTGGGCCGACCTGAGGCTGGAGCCCCGTGCGGAGAGGGGGTCGCGCCGGCCCTGATGGGTCCCGCCCCTTCGCCCGCCCTCCTCCTTTTTAAGCGCCTCCTGCCTAGCCTGAGCTCCCGCTTTCTGCGCCGCGCTCCCTCCTTCCCCGCCTTCCTTGTCTCCCCGGCTCCGCTCCGTTCGCGCGGCCACCCCGCAACCCCGGCCCAGGTACCATGGCCGCTGTGTACCGCCCCGGCCTGCGGTGAGTGACCCCCAGTCCGGGGCCGACCCGCACCTTCCGCCGCGCTCGCCCCCTCGGGGCTGCCATTTGCGTTCTCCTGCTCGCGCTTCTCCGCCTGGTTTCGCCTCCGAGGAGGAGGAGGCGGGCAGGTGGCGAGTGCGTGTGGATCCACGGCCTCTCGGGTCGTGCATCTCGCTGGAGATCGGCGAGGCCTCAGCCGCTCCGGGTCTCTCGGTTTCCGTCCCCACCCCCCACCCCCCGCTTTGCGGGTCCCTGACCACACCGTCTCTATCTGCCACCCTCAGAACTTCCTTTCCCCTCCTCGCTCGTCCTCGCTGGGCCCGGTCTCCGTGTCTCCTCCTTTGCTTTACAGATGTAGCGCTTGTGCCCCAGGTTGCGGTGAGGAGCAGTAGGGCCTTGGGGTCAAGGGTGCATGAGCCCCTGGGGATTGAGCTCAGAGCTCCCTAAAGAAGGTAGAAGGTAAACAGCCATTCCCCAGCCTCCCCCGCGACTGGATCCTGGCAGACGAAGCTGGCGGGAAGCCCAGCACAGCCAGAGGGGCCTGGGGCCCGGGAAAGGAGGGAGGCAAGGTGGAAGAGCGGGCCAAGGTGCGTTCATTCTTACCTGGCTGGCTTCATCCCCTGTCCAGGACGGGAACCCCTAGGCCCTGCTTGTCTGCCCTCTCCCCCTTTTCACAGCTTCCTGTCTTCCCTCTGTAGCCTCCCTTCTCAGCTTTTGTCCCAGGGTCTGAGCTGACCCTCTGTCTCTCCCACAGCTGGTTCCGCTTGGCCAGCCCTTGTGGGTGGTCTCTGGAGAAGGCGTAAAGGAGAAGGTCCTACTCAGGAGGCTGGGGCGCGGGGAGTGGGGGAGGGAGCTTCCTAGGAGACTTCCTGAGCCAGCCTCCCGGTGGAGACAGGTTCTCCCCAAGGCTGTCTGCCTTTAAAATTAATGCTCAGGGGAAATTTCTCTCTGAGGGGGAACAGAACCAGGTCCCAGGAGGCTTCCACCTTTGCCCCTGGGGCCACACTGAGTTTCCACCCTGCCCTGCCCAGTGAAGCCACCCAGCTCCCACATTCACGGTCTGAGCGTCCTCCCTTCCCCAGGCTTATTCCCTGTGAGTCTGAGCGCCCTGCAGTCTAATGTTCCACCCCACGACCAAAAGCCAAAGTTCTAGGCATGTGTTCTCTAGGAAAGAGAGCCAAGGGAGGGACAGGGTCATGCGGTGCTGGGCATGTGGGGCACAGTTTCTGGCGGGTAAGGCCCTGGCATTAAGAGGACAGCTTCTCTCTCTTGGCCTTTGCTCTCTCTGGGTCACTCCACCCTGGGTCCAGGCCAACTGGAGAAGACCTTACTTTTCCCTCTCCTAGGGGTGTAAAGGGATAGACTCCAGGGACCCTGTTCTAAGAATTGGGGCATGCACCCCAGCCAGTGACGTTCTCCAACAGTCAGCCTTCTACACAGTTCAAAAATACCTACCCAGGGCTTCCCTGGTGGCGCAGTGGTTGAGAGTCCGCCTGCCGATGCAGGGGACACGGGTTCGTGCCCTGGTCCGGGAAGATCCCACATGCCGCGGAGCGGCTGGGCCCATGAGCCATGGCCGCTGAGCCTGCGCGTCCGGAGCCTGTGCTCCACAACGGGAGAGGTCACAACAGTGAGAGGCCCGCGTTAAAAAAAAAAGCAAAAACAACTACCCAGTGGCAGCACTTTATGCAATCCTTGTTGGCCCAGGTGGGCAACCGCAGATCCAGTGCCTGGAACCCTGACATCCAATCACCCACTCTGTGCAAGGGCCCAAATCTAGAAACCTGGGACTTACCATCTCAAAGACCTAGTCCTCTGCTTGAGGCTTTCACAGTCTTACAACATGCACATCAGAAGAAAAGAATGAAAACAGCTGCCTTTTTGACTTATAAAAACTATACTTGAGAATGAAAAGGACACCAGACACATGAAGCTGTCAACTGGGCACAGTTTACTGACATTTGGGCCATAGGACACCTGCTCATTTCCAAACATTGACCAGACATAGTAAAAAATGGGTATGAGCTAAGCCTCCAATAACATCAGCATGCCTTTTACATATAGCCACACAGCCAGGCATGTGTCTTTATGCTCGTTTGGTGATACCTGTCCCTTGCTAATCAGGAGACACCCTCACTAAGCCTCATAAAGGCCACAAGACAGACGTGGCCTGAACCCATCTTTCTTACCTATTCCGACCTCTTCATGGTGCCTGTACCCAGACCTACTTTAGCACATCCCCAGCAGCCCAGCTTTCTGTCCCCTTGACTTGACCATCTTCCACGAACACCTGGCCCATTACTTCTCTGTTTCTTCTCTCGCAGGCTTAGATGGCGTGGGCTGAGCCCCTGGGGCTGGCCCTCACGGCGCAGTATCCAGACCCTGCGAGTACTGAGTGGAGACCTGGGCCAGCTGCCTGCTAGGGTTCGAGACTTCGTGGAAAACAGTGCCCGCCTCTGCCAACCAGAGAGCATCCACATCTGTGATGGGACCGAGGCGGAAAACACTGCCACACTAACCCTGCTGGAACAGCAGGGACTCATCCGAAAGCTCCCAAAGTACAACAACTGGTATGCCCTGAGCCCAGTGACCTGCGAGATGGGGGCAGCTGTGGGGACAGAGGCCACTTTGGGTTTACCAAGACAAAATCAAATTTAAGTAGACCGTCCCAATGGAATGAGTGAGAATGGGAGCTTTGGAGGAAACAATCAGGAATTATTGGGATTGGTCTGTATTTTTATGTTAAGTGAATAAGCTGATACAAATAAAAGCCTTTGCTTTTTTTTTTTTTTTTTTTTTTGGTTACTTACAAGTTCAGGGAGTTTCTGCCAGGGCAGAGGCCATTAGGGGCTGGGGCCAAGGGAACTACCCCTTAGACTGGGACAAAATCTGGAGGAAGCAACTGAGATGCAAATGGATGGGAAAAAATAAGACCAACAGAAGACCTAGAGACAAAGTTGGACTTGAAAGAGTGGGTCTGGGATGAGGGAGATCTACTGGCCACTATCTTCTTGATATCCGCTCTCCCCCAGCTGGCTGGCCCGCACAGACCCCAAGGATGTGGCACGAGTAGAGAGCAAGACGGTGATTGTAACTCCTTCTCAACGGGACACGGTGCCCCTCCCGGCTGGCGGGGCCCGTGGGCAACTGGGCAACTGGATGTCCCCAGCTGAGTTCCAGCAAGCCGTGGATGAGAGGTTTCCAGGCTGCATGCAAGGTAACCAGGGAAGGGACACAGAGGCAGGGGCACTGAAGGAATAAACAGGTTGGAACGCTTCAGCCAGGTGGCGTTTTCCTCCACAGGCCGAACCATGTATGTGCTGCCATTCAGCATGGGTCCCGTGGGCTCCCCACTGTCCCGCATCGGAGTGCAGCTCACGGACTCCGCCTACGTGGTGGCAAGCATGCGGATTATGACCCGGCTGGGGACGCCCGTGCTTCAGGCCCTGGGAGATGGCGACTTTGTCAAGTGTCTGCACTCCGTGGGCCAGCCCCTGACTGGGCAAGGTGAGCGCCTGCTCTGCCCGGAGCGGGGGGACACAGAGGCCTACTTGTACTCAGAGGGAACCCCGCATCCTACCCATCCTGATTAGTGAGATACTGAATTCCCAAGAGCTAGGGCAGCAGTGCGCTGGGGGTGAGGCTGAGTTGGCAAAGCAGTTTGCTCAAGATTGAGAAGAGTGAATGATCCATGTCCAAGAATAGGGGCATGGGAGCTGATGCATATTATGAGGTAGGAGGCCTTAGCCACCCATTGACACCACCACTGCTACCGAGTGTCTTTCCTGCCACCCCCTGACCCCTCCGGCCCCTGACACCCCAGTGCCTGATGCCCCTGCCAGCAGCCCCATGACCCCATTGTCCCCAGGGGAGCCGGTGAGCCAGTGGCCATGCAACCCAGAGAAAACCCTGATTGGCCACGTGCCCGACCAGCGGGAGATCGTCTCCTTCGGCAGCGGCTATGGTGGCAACTCCCTGCTGGGCAAGAAGTGCTTTGCCCTTCGCATCGCCTCTCGGCTGGCCCGGGATGAGGGCTGGCTGGCGGAGCACATGCTGGTGAGGGCCTGGTGAGGATCTGGGCAGCTTCGGGGGGCAGGCCAAGGGTGGGGCCTGGCCAGTCAGCCTCAGCCTCGCCTCTCCACTGCCAGGTGCCCAACGGGCGGGCCAGGGACTCTGCGCAAATGCCCGAAGCTTTGGGCCGAGGCTGCTGAAGGTTGCGGGGGGGCTTCCCCTTGCTGCCACCCCAGGCCCTGTAGCAAGGCAGTGCACCTGTTTCATGAATAAACATTGGTCCTCCCTGTTGACCCCTAGCTGTCCTTCCCATGCAGACCATGCCTAGCCTCTGGTGACCTCTTCCTTGCTCCCTGTCCCCACCTGGCAGATCCTAGGTATCACCAACCCCGCGGGGAAGAAGCGCTATGTGGCAGCTGCCTTCCCCAGCGCCTGTGGCAAGACAAACCTGGCCATGATGCGGCCGGCACTGCCAGGCTGGAGAGTGGAGTGTGTGGGGGATGACATCGCCTGGATGAGGTTTGACAGTGATGGTGAGAGGCCCTTGGATCGTGTACTCGCCGTTCCGGTTCTTACCAGAGTGTAGGATTCCTGCCTCCACTCCTCAGCGTGAACTTTGTCAGTGAGAACCTTCTCCTAAACAGCCACCCCTCCCCCATGCCTCCTGGCAGCCCAGCCGCCCTGGAGATGCAAAACCTTTCCCCTCAGATCCAGGGTCCAGCTCGGGGCAGGGAGGGGCTGAGCAGGACCTTCCGAGGCTGAACCCCTCGACTCTTCCTGGTTAGTCCCTCCGTTTCTTCACTTTTCCTCCCGACAGGTCGACTCCGGGCCATCAACCCTGAGAACGGCTTCTTTGGGGTGGCCCCTGGCACCTCTGCCACCACCAATCCCAATGCCATGGCCACAATCCAGAGTAACACCCTTTTCACCAACGTGGCTGAGACCAGCGATGGCGGCGTATACTGGGAGGGCATTGACCAGCCTCTTCCACCCGGCGTCACCGTGACCTCCTGGCTGGGCAAACCCTGGAAACCTGGTATGGGGCAGGGATGGGGTGTAAGTCAGCCCCCAGGGCTCAACACCTTGATGATGTAAAAGCCTTTTCCTCAACCTGCAGCCATCTGCCAGGACCTCTGGGACTCAAAGGGAGTTATGCAACCCTAAGCAAGATCTCAGTTCACGTCCCAGTTCAGTTTGTGGCCTGGCTGAGTCGCTTAACCTCCTGAGCTTTAGTTTCCCCATCACATGAATGGGGGTAGTTTCCATAGTACTGATCTCATAAGGTGTTGGAAGGTTAAATTAAATAATGCATGCAGGGCTTCCCTGGTGACGCAGTGGTTGAGAGTCTGCCTGCCGATGCAGGGGACGCCGGTTCGTGCCCTGGTCCAGGAAGATCCCACATGCCGCGGAGTGGCTAGGCCCGTGAGCCACGGCCGCTGAGCCTGTGCTCCGCAACGGGAGAGGCCACAACAGTGAGAGGCCCACGTACCGCAAAAAAAAAAAAAAAAAAAAAAAATGCATGCAAAGGATTCAACGTAGCACTGAATACATAGTACATTCTCAATTAATATAAGCTGGATATTTTTAAAGGGGGGGTTGTCTTGGAAATTATTACAGAAAGAATTGGACTCCAAGCACAGTCATAAAGTTTGACCCATTAGGAAGGAAGAAGCCTGCCCCTCCCCCTGCCACTTGGACCCTCACCCCACCCCGACTCCCCATGTAATAACCATTGTCTAAAGGTCAGTATTGTTACCCTCACCCTTCCCCTGCTCCTCCAACACATACACGCCAATCTTTCCGAACAAAATCAGACCAGCTCTTTAGCCTCTCCTAGAAGCTAGTTTCTCAACCCTGTCATTACTCCCTTGTGCCCTGCAGCCCTGCCCCTTCCTCCAGGCCTGCACTCTGGACCTTCAGCTTTCAGTGGCCCTTGGCATTCTGTGAGCCCAGACCTAGGGGTGGGAGCAAAGAGGAGCCTAGCAGGGGAGGGTGGCCTGTGGTCACTGAAGCCTACATTCAAGTTTTCCAGGCTGGCTTAGCAGTCACCCCCCTCATTTAATCATCCTTCATTTTCTCTAACACCATCATTAAGCCCTCCTTAGCCCCCCCACCCAACTGAGAAACCCAAGAAACTTTCATATTTCGCCACAGGCTAGTTGCCCAACCCTTTCATCACCTCTGGATTCAGGGGTGTAACGAGGGCATGTTGTGCCCAGCTTCAGTTCTCAGAATAATACCTTGTGCTAGGTCCTCAACTGGGGGCTGATGAAAGTGCAGGAGAGAAGCATAAGGATGGTTCTTACATGAAAGTGGAGGCAGGAGCTGGGGGTCAGAGGGGGGCGGGGGCGCTGGCTCCGTGACTCCCTTGCCCCCCAGGTCCAACCAGTAACCTCTGGCAGAGAAAGCACTGTGTCCATTCAGGGCCCCCGTGATGGTGCTTTATACATATGCCATTGACTCAGTCCCAACTCCTCTCCAGGCACCTGAAGGGGCCAAATGACCTGGGCTTCTCAGGTTATGACTGCCCAGGTTATGTCCTTGTCTGAGTTCTTCAAGCCCTATCACTCTAGCCGGGTCTGAGCAGACCCAGGGAAACCACCAAAACCTCGCTAGCTTTAAAATCAGTTCCTGTTTGCATTCTGATAGCTCAGGAGATTCTGTCTTCCGCCATTTGCTGATGGAAAGTCAGTTGTCTGTAAACCGAAGAAACAACATGACAACAAAGACAATAGCAAAGAAGAAAGTCGGGTGTCTGAAATACTGACCTGTTTCAGTTTTTGCTTTAGGATTGAGTGTCTATTTAAATAATAATCCCATAAATTAAAAGAAGAATTCCTGGGGGAAATCTTCCATTATAACCTTGTGCCAATATTTAACCCCATTCCCTTGAGCACTGCTCAGTGCCAAGTGGCTGTAGCTTGGCATAAACATTAGTGTCCTGCTAAACACCAGTTGCTCTCTCGCTCTTTTCTCCCATAGCTCAGCTGGCAGTACCATTATGGATAAATAACCTGATCTTCAGGGGAGATGTCCTGGCTCCCTTCTCCCTGCTCCTTACCAACCTCCAACCCGAGATTGTGGGGAGCTGATGATGCAAAAAGAAACTGTGCAAGAGTGTCTGCAAATGTCTCTCTGTATTGGGGGTGGACGTGCCCTTGGAAGTGATAGTATTTGTATTTGCTCTGCCAGGTGACAAGGAGCCCTGTGCACATCCCAATTCTCGCTTTTGTGCCCCGGCTCGCCAGTGCCCCATCATAGACCCAGCCTGGGAGGCCCCTGAGGGTGTCCCCATTGACGCCATCATCTTTGGAGGCCGCAGACCCGAAGGTAAACATCGTGGGGGCTCCATGCCATCTGGGTTAAGTGTTGGGCTCTCTATCAGGGCCCACTTCCTTCTTGTACTTAAAGCTCAGAGAGCCTAAGCCTGGATCGCCAACTACAGCTGTCTGCCTCTAGAGCACCCCCCTGGAGAATGCAAAATCGAGGTGGAGTGGGGAGGCATGGGGTTTGAAAATGGGCAGCTGAGGTCCTAGGAGAGAGAGAGTAAGAGTCAAGATCACCAGAAGGGATGGAGTGATCGTACAAAGATAAGGGCTGCCTTTGACCATGTGCACTGGTGTCCCAGGAGTCCCCCTGGTATATGAGGCCTTCAGCTGGCGCCATGGGGTGTTTGTGGGCAGCGCCATGCGCTCGGAGGCCACTGCCGCGGCTGAACACAAAGGTGAGCTCCACTCCTGTGTGCCCAGCTTGCCTCTTCTCTCCCTTCCTGAACCAGACCTTCCTCCTGCCCACCCCTTCCCACGTGTATCTTTTCCCCATTCCCTTCCCCTCACCCTGCCTTGAGGATGTTCCAGAACCGCCAACATTTCACAGCTTCCTCCGGCTGGAGGTGGGGTACCTTTCTCTTCTCCAGTAAGAGGAGGTTCCTTACCCATCCTGCTCCCCTCCCCAGGGAAGGTCATCATGCACGACCCATTTGCCATGCGGCCCTTTTTTGGCTACAACTTTGGGCGCTACCTTGAACATTGGCTGAGCATGGAGGGGCTCAAGGGGGCCCGGCTGCCCCGCATCTTCCATGTCAACTGGTTCCGGCGCGACGAGGCAGGCCACTTCCTGTGGCCAGGCTTTGGAGAGAATGCTCGGGTGCTAGACTGGATCTGCCGGCGGCTAGAGGGGGAGGACAGTGCCCGAGAAACGCCCATTGGGCTGGTGCCAAAGGAAGGTGCCTTGGATCTCAGCGGCCTGGGAGCCATAGACACCACCCAGCTGTTCTCGCTCCCCAAGGACTTCTGGGAACAGGAGGTTCGTGACATTCGGAGCTACCTGACAGAGCAGGTCAACCAGGATCTGCCCAAGGAGGTGATAGCTGAGCTGGAGGCCCTGGAGGGACGCGTGCGCAGAATGTGACCTAAGGCTACAGCTAGCGAGAGAGCATGCCCCCCCCAACCCCACCCCGCTCCAACCCTCCTAGGAATAAGCAAGCTACCAGACTTGCGGAAAATATGAGCAACTTGACATAACTATCATCTTCTGGGTGCCATGAGACCAGGCCACAGACCTTCCCCCACATGCTGCCCAATAATGAGATGCTCATTTATTTAATATAACATCTGTGCTGTTTTCATTTCCTGCCTGTCTTCACAGGCTTCCCTTTAACACCAATCTCACCATCTTCTTCCAACCCTTCCAAGTAGCTGGTGTCCCAGTGCAGCCTGGCCTGGCACAGCCTGGTTGTATAAGGACCTCTCTCACAGGCATCTCTACCACCACTGGGAGAAGGCAGTAACTACTCATGTCCTGAGGTCTTAAAAAGGTGGGGCCTCTGTGAGCTGCTCAGTACAGCCTCCAGGCCTAAAGTTCCCAGTCTCCCATCAGAGACACAGAAGCCTCTATAACCCCACTCACCAGTGAAGCAGTTCCATTGTCGATTCTCAAACCTGTTCTTCCTCCTGCCTGACCTGAAATTGGGACCCGCAAAGTATTCATGAAAGCTTATTCAATATTAAGGCAGCTTCCATAGTACCTTCTGTGTGCCAGGTGCTGTTCAGGGGTGTCAGCTGAGAATAACTTCGCCCGTGATCTAGATCAGGCTGAGTGAATGTATAAACTGAGATGGGTACAAGGGAAGTATGTACCCAGAAAATCAGGACAAATTTTAACAAAATTAAAATTACCATTTTAAAAATGGGAATATTAAAATGGGGAATTCCCTCAGAAGAAAACACTGGAGGAGGAAACACCAAGTGTGCTCATAGAAAACAGCCAATAACCAGTTATAATGTGTAACAGCAGAAAAGAATCTAAAGGTCAGTGTGGATCACATGCTAAAACACAGCAGTGGAGTCCATTGCACTTAAAAATATCTAGCCAAATCCTCAGCTTCATAAATAGCATGTGATAACTGAAACAATATGATCAGAGGCAGCATAGTATAGATGTTAGGCACCTAGTAGACTCAGGTCAGGGGTGCCTCTCAGTTTCTTCAGCTGTAAAATGGGGATGTGCCTACATCTAACAGTGTTGTTTGGATTAAGAGTCAGTGAAGCCAGGCACTCAGAACTATGCCTGACAAGGAATAACCATTGAATATATGTCAGCTGTCCTCACCTTTCCACTCTACACTGGTTAGAGTGGGCCCCATAGGCATATGTTATACATTGCTGGCTCCACAGTTTAAGAGGAAAACGAGCAATGTAAACACAATTTAGAGGAGAAAGAAAAATAGGTTTGGAAATAAGTCCTTCCTGGTAAGAGGCAGGGAACTGGGGTTCCAGACACCTCTCTGGTAACTAAATGCACAGGGGGTAGGAAGGTGTTAGCCTTAAAAATGATTTTGGGGACTTCCCTGGTGGTCCAGTCGTTAAGACTCCACGCTTCCACGGCAGGGGGCACAGGTTCAATCCCTGGTCGGGGAACTAAGGTCCTGCATGCCGTGTGGCACAACCAAAAAAAAAAAAGAAAAGATTTTATTTCTCCAAAGAAGACATACAGCTGGCCAACAGGCACGTGAAAAAATGCTCAACTTCACTAATTATTGGAGAAATGCAAACGAAACTACAATGCGGTAACACCTCATATCGGTTAGAATGGCCATCATCAAAAAGTCTACAAACAGTAAATGCTGGAGAGGGTGTGGAGAAAAAAGAACCCTCCTACAGTGTTGGTAGGAATATAAATTTATGGAGAACAGTATGGAAGCTCCTTAAAAAACTAAAAATAGAGTTACCATATGACCCAGCAATCCCACTCCTGGGCATATATCCAGAGAAAACTAGAATTCAAAAAGATACATGCACCCCAATATTCATTGCAGCACTATTTACAATAGCCAAGACATGGAAGCAACCTAAATGTCCATCGACAGATGAATGGAGAAAGATGTGGCACATATATACAATGGAATGTTAGCCATAAAAAAAGAATGAAATAATGCCATTTGCAACAACATGGATGGACCTAGAGATGATCATACTAAGTGCAGTAAGCCAGACAGAGAAATACAAACATCATATAATACCGCTTATATGTGGAATCTGAAAAAAAAAAAAAAGATACAAATGAACTTATTTACAAAACAGAAATAGACCCACACACAGAAAATAAACATGGTTACTAAAGGGTAAGGTTGGGGAGTGGGGGGGGAAGGGATAAATTAGGAGGCTGGGATTAACACATACACACGACTATATCTAAAATGGATAACCAACAAGGACCTACTGTATAGCACAGGGAACTCCACTCAATAGTTTGTAATAACCTATAAAAGAAAAGGGTCTGAAAAAGAATACACACACACGTATGTGAATCACTGTGCTGTACACCTGAAACTAACACAACATTGTAAATCAACTACACCTCAATTTAAAAATTAAAAAAAAATAAAAAGTCTGGAAAAACCCTAGTAAAAATGATTCTGTCAATGAGAATAAAATTGGGCTCCATGCCCTGCAGCTCCAGATAAATGATAAAATATAGTTAACCTTTTTATTTCAAAATAAAACACAGATAAAGAAGACCATACAAAACAAAAGTATAGCTTAATAAGCTAATATAAATGGAACAACCTTGAAACCATTACCCAGAAAAAGAAACAACTTTGCCAAACACTAAAAGCTCCCCCACCCCCTTGCCATGCTCCTCATCTTCATCACAGCCCCTCATTCCTGGTGGAAATGGACACCATGGTTCATGATAGTCACATCCTTGCTTTCCACCACCCCCCCCCCCCCCGGAGTTGTATTACCCAAATCCAGATCCCTAGACATTACAGTTTTTGTAGTTATAGTCTTGCACATTTAAAAGAAAGTGTATATGCCTTTTAAGTCTCTTTCAATCTACAGGTTCCCCCTCCACTCTTTAATTTTCCTTCAGTTTAACCATTGAAGAATCCAGGCCTAGATGCTCAATGCCTAGATTCATTCATTTATTAGGGATTTCAAAACAGCTGTACTCAAACTCTGTCATAATAGTTGGAATAATTTTACAAAGGGACACTCCTTTTATCTTCTATTTCATTACTCAAAGGTACAGTTTATATAAGAACAGCAAGTAACTGATTCTTTTCCTTTATTTACCATCTTCAAAATAACGATTTGGCTTTATATCATTCTTCAAAAAGGTGACCAATTAGTAACACACACACACACACACACACACACACACACACACCCCCATTATGAACTCATGGGTTTAAACATACTTAATGTTTATTAAATTATCCTTATAATGCTCAAATTATCCCATCTTTGGCCATAAGCTTGGCTTCTGAGTCCTTTTGACATTACCCTGATGATGTTTACTGGCTTCTTTGCTACCCAGAATGGTAAGTTGTTCCATGTTCATCTTGTACATTTCTTACCCCAGACCTAGAATCAACCATTACCCCAAGCTCTGGTTTCTTTCCATGGGAAATGGTATTTTAAGATTTAGGTGGTAGGAGTGTTTATTGCTACTGGATTGTTTCTAGGTCTTTTCAGTGAATAGGGATAGGAAGATAAAACACCTCATGAGTTTATACTGATAGTTCCTATTCAAACTCAGGGCTAAAGGGTATTTAACTTCTATATCACGTTTGTAACTCCTATCACCACACAAAAAATTCTGGTTCCCAAGGACATAGGAGACAAGAGTATTAGAAATCCCATAATTACTCAGTTTCTTTATAGTCAACACATTTTAAGTCCTGGGCAAATTAGCGTACTTCCCCCGTTCCTTCTACATCGAACATGCTGCAAGAAAATAAGTTATAAACACGTCATCCATCACTTCGGAAGACAGAACTTTCCCTTGTGTTGCCTGAAGCTGTACACGTGTCCCAGGAGCTCTGTGCAGTCACCAGGCTGGGAGCTGGGACCGGGGAGAGAGAGGACAGGGGTAGCCAGAGAAAGAAAAATTTGCTTTCCTTCTCTCCTCTCAAGCTCAGCCCGCCCCCTGGTGGAGATGCTAATGCTCCGGGAACAGCCCAAGGCAGGTCAGATGGGAAGTCAACTAGCCGACATGTACAGAACAGTTACTAGAACCAGTCCTAAAATGGGTGCTAAAGGTAGAAGACCTCTCTGTGGCTTCAAGTGGCTTTAAGTGTAGCTGAGGAGAGTGGAGGCTGCCCAAATGAAAAGCACTTACAAATTGTCACCAAGCAACATGCCAAATTTCAAAATCACGAGAGGGAAGGCCAATAAAGTTTATCAAAATGACTTCCTTATTTTTAAAGAAGCACCATTGTCTTTCAATGAAACACATAGTATAGCCTAACATATAAAAGCTCATATACATTTTTAAAATAATGTAAGTCACAAGTGATATAATCAACTTCATAGGCTTAAAAATCTTTTTTACATTCAAAAATCAACCAATGGATCCAGAGATAAAATCCTATATTCTTTAGAATTTGATGTTAAAGACTCGTTTTGGCCATAAAACCTCAGATTTTTCTTTTTAACACCATTACTTTTAAATGTCTTATTCAATAATATACAAATTCCATATTTCAAAGGATTGAATTTAGATTTTATTCAGTTTTAAACTGCATTTGTAAATTAAAAGGATTTGTAAGCTAAGGAGGAGAAGAGGAAAGAGGTTAATTTAAAAATGAGTTAAGGGGGGCTTCCCTGGTGGCGCAGTGGTTGAGAGTCCGCCTGCCGATGCAGGGGATGCGGGTTCGTGCCCCGGTCCGGGAAGATCCCACATGCCGCGGAGCGGCTGGGCCCGTGAGCCATGGCCGCTGAGCCTGCGCGTCCGGAGCCTGTGCTCCGCAACGGGAGAGGCCACAACAGTGAGAGGCCCGCGTACCGCAAAGGGCTTCCATGGTGGCTCAGTGGTTAAGAATCCGCCTGCCAATGCAAGGAACACAGGTTCGAGCCCTGGTCTGGGAAGATCCCACATGCCACAGAGTAACTAAGCCCGTGTGCCACAACTACTGAGCCTGAGCTGTAGAGCCTGCAAGCCACAACTACTGAGCCCCGGTGCCACAACTACTGAAGCCGCGTGCCTAGAGCCCGTGCTCTGTAACAAGAGAAGCCACGACAATGAGAAGCCCGCGCACTGCAACGAAGAGTAGCCCCTGCTAGCTGCAACTAGAGAAAGCCCGTGTGCAGCAATGAAGACCCAACACAGCCAAAAATAAATAAATTTATTTTAAAAATTTAAAAATAAATAATAAAAATGAGTTAACATGAGTGTAACAGAAGTTTTTGTTTTCTGTGGACCTCAGGTGGTCGAACTGTGTTAACCATGATGTTCTGTTCATACTGTATCTTTGTCATTAATTCATGCAAGGCCTTCTCCATTTTATTATTTGTTTAATGATGTAATGAGCCCAGGTATTTTTATACTTTTTAAATGCAAATTTAAACCATATTGTTTTTGCATCCACCACATGTCACCAGAAGAACTACCACCTTTTTTAAACCTAAAAATGTAACTTGCACAATTTCCCACAGCGTAAAAATAGAAGACTACATCATTTTAATGGCTCCCTGGCATTTTTGTCTACCATATGGACCATCATTTATTTAACCAGTCCCATCCCGTAGCAGTGTGTTTGGATCTATTTTGTTTCCAGTGTTTTACTACTATCAATAATTGCTCTGCTGAACATAAACATTTTTGCTAGACTTAGCATACAGGTCAGGGCTAGATTTCTTAGAAGTGACACCACTGGGTTGTAAGGAAGGGAGTCTGACTGGTAGAGATAAAGCTTCCCCCACATAGGAAATTCTCCTGGGAAGGTGCAGAGGGGGAACAAGCAAGGAATTTATGGCCATATTTGCTTGGCAGAAGTAACAAAAAAATGAGGCTAGTAAAAAAGACAACCACGTTTGGAAGTTTGTATTTGTATTTGAAACAATAAACAATAGTGAACCATTTGTAGGTTCTTAAGAACTAAATGCTATTAGAGAAGAATACTTCTAGCAGATCAACTAACTAGGAGAGGCGTAAAATAATGAAAATTTGATGTTGGGTGATGACCCTGAAAAACCACCTCAACTAATCAGCTAAGAAACCATAGGACTTGAAGAACTGAATTAAAAGGGCAAAGAGGAGGGAAAGATCATTTTGGAAAATGATTCCATACTTTCCAGGCTGGACAACCCAGAAACCAAACTCCTAAGATTCTGTGATTCATAATTTAGAATTATTTTATAATTTATAAATTTAGAATTTATTTATTTCTAAATAAACCTAAGATTTATTGAGACAATACTATAGGGCAGATAGTAAGTAACCTGGCAATAGGAGATGGCTGACTGGCAGAGCCGGCTACCTAATTAGTAGAGCCCAGAGCAAGAGGAAAATGTGGGGCGCTTGCTCAAAGACTTTTAAGAATTTCAAAGGGTGACGGCAGAACATTAAGGCAAGTGTGGGCCCCTGAAGCCGCCCTGGTAACCACAGATACTAAGGTCCGATCTAGCGATCTAGAAACCAGGAGGCATCACCCGAAGGACTAACCACACCCTCTCCCTCCGAGGGAGAGCGAGCCCCAGAAGGAGATGCCAGGCAATCCAAGGGCCCCCGCTCCCCCAACCAGCACTTCTAAGAGAGTGCGGGCTGGGGGCGCTGAGGTGCAGCTTGGACCCTGGGCCTATGCTCCCGGCACGGTCGCTCGACCCATCCCCGCCACCCCACCCAGCACGGGCGAGGATCCCGAGGTACACAAGTCCTGGCCTTGGATTCAGCCGGGTTACTCATAAACCAGGAGGAGGGGGTAGGAGGCGCCGCGCGTGACACCCTGGACCAGCGGCCCGGGGCGGAGAAGCACCCCAAGGACAGATGGTCTAAGAAAAGTCCGCAAATCCCTGAAGGCCCAGGAGGAGTCTGAGTGGAACAGACGGAAGGCGGGCGGAGACCCTTGGGGGTACTAGGAAGCGTCTGCAAAGAGCGCGGAGGGAAGCCAGGGGTCATCTAAAAGGCTGCCAAAGCGGCTAACGGGCGGTCTAGAAAGGGCGGTCCCCACAAGAACAAGGCTTCCGGAAGCTAAGCCCGGAAGGGCGGGTGCAAAGGCCTGTGACTTGAGCACATTCCAAAAGCCCCGGGCACCCCTTAGGGCAAGGACGGCTGTAGCTGCAGCCGGCGAAAAGAGAAAAGCTAAAGCCGGACAGGGACCAGGGGAGGAAACAGTAGGCCCTTAGAGATCGCCTGAAAAGTGCGAAGCCCAATTAACCTAAGGGACTGACAGCAAATTGTACCCCTTGCTAAGACACCTCTCGGAAGCAAACCAACTTCTCTTGTAAGCCCCGCCCCTCGTCCATTAAGTCTAGTTCCGTTGTCTCTGATTCAGGAAGCAGCCGGTTCCCTACTTACTCCTCCCACAACAAGGAGCTACTGCCCTACTGGGTCGCGCGCTTTCTCCTCCCCTCAAACCCCTTGCGCACTTTCTCCCGCCCATCTGTCAATCACCGCGCTCAGCTGTCCAGTGAGCGGGCCAAGGGGGCGGGGCCATCAGGGGCGTCGCGTGACGTCTGCAGTCCGCCAGCCGCGGAGCTGGGAGATGAGTGTCGAAGGAGGCGCGTGACGGAGAAGCGGTTGGCCGACGCCGCGGCGGCAGTCGTTGTAAACAAGGCCTCGCGCCGCTCCGGGCCCTGCGACCGCTCCTGGCTGGTGGGTGGTCTCGCGCGGGGCGGTAACCGCCGGCTTTGTGGGAGGTGCTTCTCGGCTTCCTCCCTGCCTACCCCCGCTTAGTGTACACACCCCCGGTACACCACGTGGGCGTGAGGCAAGGAAGGAGGGGGGGTGTAGGCCGAATTTTAACCTCATTGGTTGTTGCTGCCGCCGGCTTTCGCAAGGGAGTGCTCTGATTGGCCGGTAAGGGGGGCGTCGGGGGGGGGTCTCTGACTCCTAAGGCTTCTGATTGGTTAGATGGGGTAAGCTAATGAGACGCTTTCTTCCGCGAGGGGTTTTGATTGGCCGGCCAGAGAGGTTACCTGGGAATCCACCCCCACCCCAGGGACTTTGATAGGTGAGTTTGAGGTAGAAACAGAAATTCCTCTTCAAAGGATTCTCACTGGTGAGCTAGGGTCGTGCCCTAGGCTTCACTCTGCTTTTTTTGCTTCACAGGATCGGGAAAGGTTTGTGTTCCCGAAGCCTTGGGAGTTGTTACAGGCTAAGGAGAAGGGATCTCAGTCTCTAGGAAGGGTCGCCCTCCTAGAGACAGCTACTATCGTATCTCAGGAGTCTGTGGTGTTTCTAGAGCAGGCTTTGCTTTCACCAAATCCAAGGAGGTGACAGGAGGAGTCCCTGCACAGGACTTAAGGATGCTGTGACCAGACATGGGATCACGGAACAGCAGCAGCGCAGGAACTGGGTCCGGAGACCCCTCCGAGGGCTTGCCCCGAAGAGGGACTGGCCTGCGTAGGAGTGAGGAAGAGGAAGAGGAGGATGAAGATGTGGATCTGGCCCAGGTACTGGCCTATCTCCTACGCAGGTAACTTACCCCCTGGTGTTTCCCCACCAGGTGCCACCACAGCCCCTTGATCCCAGCTCCAGTCAGGGGAGTTACAGAGAATAGGGAATGAGATTAGCCCAGGACAGCTGTTCTGTTTGAGCAGAACAGCTTTCCCTGCTGGACACTCGCCGCACTCAGCTTCATACCCAGTAAGAGTGGTTCTTGCCTAGGGAGGGTCAACAGGATGTCTGGCTCTTGTGTTTGAGGGGACTGTTCAGGGGAGTCTCTCTACATGACTACACAAATGTAACCTATTTTCCAAGTAAGTAAAAAAAAAAAAGGGGGAGGTAGGGGGGTTCCCTGGTGGGAAGGGAGTGATGTGAGGGGTGAAGAAAAGAGTTAGGGAAGTGGGTGTTGAACTTAAGTGAAGTTATTGACACATGATATGAGGCCACGTGGATTTACTTGAAAAACAAGTTTAAATTAACCTAACTCTAATCCTGTTCTTGAGGAAAGAATGCTTTGAGGGAAGTGACCACCAGGAATTGACTGGAAAGGGGTGCAGCTGCCTTTGGTTCTTAGCTGTGGCTCCCTGAGGAGAAGACGAGCTTGGGAATCCCTTCAGAAAACCACGTTCTATGCTGGACTCCTTGGGCAGAGGCTCAGAAGGAAATGCTCTCAGAATTTTTAGCTCTCTGGGAAGTCAATTTAGTAGATCTGTCAACATGCATGCAATGTTGGGGTTTTCTACTCCTGCTGTAAGAGTGAGAATTAGTTTCCCAGTGTGTCTTATAGGAGACAGAATAACAGCCAAGGTCTAGTCAGCCTCAAACTTCAAAATGGGGACAGTATGAGGGTTTGAGGACAAGGTGGTCTAAGAATTACATAGCTATTGACTCTGAATTTGGTTGATTTGGGGAAGGGATCCTCCCCTTTATCATGGGGGGGTCTCTCCACAGAGGCCAAGTGAGGTTGGTGCAGGGAGGAGGTGCAGCAAATTTACAGCTCATCCAGGCCCTCTCGGACTCGGAGGAAGAGCATGACAGTGCCTGGGATGGTCGTCTTGGAGACCGATACAACCCACCCGGTAAGACGAAAGGCAGACTGAGACCTAATATCAGAGGACTTCCATTAGAAAGCGTTTTTTTAAAACTAACTTCGGCAAAAATTGAAAGAAAAAGATGAGATAATTCAGGGAATGAGGGAGTCTTTGCAGCCCAGTATATTCAGCCACATTGAGTAGACTGAGCACAGCTCTGCTAACTGTCCTCTGAGGCTGGAAAAGACCTAGGATGAGACTTCTGTTTGGTACTCATAGTGGATGCAACCCCTGACACCCGGGAGCTGGAATGCAATGAGATCAAGACACAAGTGGAATTGGCCACAGGGCGGCTGGGGCTTAGGCGGGCAGCCCGGGAGTACAGCTTTCCTCAAATGCTGCACCAGGTAGGCCTCTCTACTTCCAGCCAGCCTGGCAGCAGGCCTATCAATGCAGCCAGAAGCTACAATCCCAGAGAAGAGGGAAGTAAACTTCCCAAGGACGCCTCAAGTGCTGGAGCTGGAGAGCTCTCAGCCAGCCTGAGCTGGAGTTTGGTGGGACATACTACTGTGTGTGGGGTTCATTTCTGTAGCAAGGGCAATATTTTTGGAGGACGGGGGTTGGTGTGGCTGAAGTGGCCCTCTGTTTCTGCTAGCAATATTCCCCAATCCCTTCCTTTAGAGAGAACGGGGCCTCTGCCACCAGGGAAGCTTCTCCCTTGGAGAACGGTCTCGAATGATGTCTCAGTGAGTATGGGGCTTGGTGGAGAGGTTCCAAGGGCCAGATAGGTCTTATTTCCTAAACTGTGAAGGGATCAGTGTTAAAGGATCCTCAGGGATATTAAGTTTAGGTTATGTGGGGTTGAGGCTTCGAGAGTGAACAAAGTGGAAAAGTATAGCAATTGAGAGGATGATAAGATGATTCAAAGAAAGGGGCTTATACCCAAAGCCAAAGGGAAGAATGCCCTTGTACTCACATCCAGCTCTGTTAGGATTCTGCAAACTGGGACATTCCCCATCCTGAGCTCCCCTTACCCTCACTTTCCCTCTGCTTCCCAGCTTCTTGCCCAATGATCTGGGCTTCACTGATACCTACTCTCAGAAGGCTTTCTGTGGCATCTACAGCAAAGATGGTCAAATCTTCATGTCTGCTTGCCAAGGTACCAGACCCTAGTCCTACCAACTGCCCTAGAACAACAGACGTTCTCCCTGACTGAGGCTAGAAAGCCCCAGACCCAGGGAGCTCAGACCTTGGCTTAGGGATGCTTAGCTAGAACACGTCCCATGATCAAGGGAAGATTCCACAGATCAGTGGTGAGTGAGAGAGGTCTGATCTAGGGAGGATTCCAGGAGGGTGTTCCCTAATTCTGCCTGATCCCCACTCACACAGACCAGACAATCCGACTGTATGACTGCCGGTATGGCCGCTTTCATAAATTCAAGAGCATCAAGGCCCGGGATGTAGGCTGGAGCGTCTTGGATGTGGCCTTCACCCCTGATGGGAACCATTTCCTTTACTCCAGCTGGTCTGATTACAGTGAGTGTGCCCCAGACCACCATCATCTCTTCAGCCTGGGACCTGAGGTCTCCAGATGCCCATCTCCTCCATGCCATGACTCCACGCCTTCTCCTGGGCAGATCACTCCCAGGGTCCAACATCCTTCCCTTTTGTTCCGTCTCCTCCTTAGCTTCACTTCCACCCTCCTAACCTCAGCCCTGAAAGATTCTTGTTTCTCTTGCTTCTCTTAGTTCATATCTGCAACATCTACGGGGAGGGAGACACACATACTGCCCTGGATCTAAGGTACTGGCTTCCTTTCCTGGTTAGACTCATCAGAAACTTCTCAAGGGAGGCTCTCCGGGAGCAAACCTCTTGAACTGGAACTCCTGCTTAGAGGGGAAAGTACACTGGTTGCAAGTTTCTCTTGGTGGATTCCTGGGAGGGGACCACCCAGCCTGTCAGCCAGAGGACCAGAGTAAAATAGATGGCTGCAGGATTCTTCCCGGCTTCTCACTGAGGTGTTCCACGTTCTGGCACGTGCTGGCACGACTTCTTTTTCTCTCAGCAGTGTGCCCCACGGCCCTCATCAGATTCTGTATAGATTAACCAGGGCTAAAGGGAAGTCCACTTAACGCAGCTCCTCCTTTGCTCTTTTCAGGCCAGATGAGCGTCGCTTTGCTGTGTTCTCCATCGCTGTCTCCTCAGATGGGCGAGAAGTGCTAGGAGGGTGAGTGTTTGTGGGGATGCCTCTGTCATTTAATGAGATAGGAGTTCTCCCAGAGACCAGCTCTGCCGTTACAGAGACTGCGCTGGACACCTGTACCCAGGCAGCTGTGGAGAACAACCAGGCCTTCTCCGGGGCCAAGGCTTATGAGTTGCTTCACTTCTCACTCACCATTTCCTCAGCATGAGATGGGAGGTCTCAAACCTCCTTGCAAACACAGCTAACTCTTCTCCCACCTCCTGTATAAGAAGAGGGAAGGGCTCTCCCCTCAGCAGGACTTCAAGACAACAGTCTCTCCACAGCACATGTAGCATGGGTCCTCTCGGTCCTGGCTCCAGAACCCTCTTTTTCCCTTCCCTTTCAGGGCTAATGATGGCTGCCTGTACGTCTTTGATCGAGAACAGAACCGACGTACCCTTCAGGTATTGCTCCTGAGACTTCAAGCCTCTGCCTCCTGGTCCTTGGCCTATTGAAAGACCTAGAAAGACCTGGCCCCCTTCTCCCCTAGATTGAGTCCCATGAGGATGATGTGAATGCGGTGGCCTTTGCTGACATCAGCTCCCAAATCCTGTTCTCCGGGGGTGACGATGCCATCTGCAAAGTGTGGGATCGACGCACCATGCGGGAGGATGACCCCAAGCCCGTGGGTGCACTGGCTGGACATCAAGATGGCATCACCTTCATTGACAGCAAGGTGGGCGTGGAGTCAGGACCGCATAGCCAGGCGACTGAGGTTGTGGTTGTCCAGGAGGGCGTCTGAGTAGATGGGTGTGGGAACTCGCCAAGCTCCTCATTAGCCAAGGTTTGCAAGAGCTGGAGTTCAGGGAAGAGGCTTAAGCCACGAGACATGAGGTCCATCGGTACCCACCATTCCTCAAGGAGCAGGGCTTTCTGTACAAGAAGAGTAGAAGACAATCTGACCCAGTATAGAACAGGAGCCCAGCCAGCGCCCTAGGCAAAGAAGGGGAAACCTAGCCAGGGTGTGGGGTCTGTGGTAGGAAACCAATGGTGAGGCCCACCTGGATGAAGAAAGAGGCAACCAAAGTCAAAAGACCAGGGTTCATACTCCTCAGCTGGGGAGGGGGAGCTGGACTGACAGACCTGACATCTGCAAGCTCCGATGCTTCATTATCCATCTTGGGATTCACAGGGAGATGCCCGGTATCTCATCTCCAACTCCAAAGACCAGACCATCAAGCTCTGGGATATCCGACGCTTTTCTAGCCGGGAAGGCATGGAAGCCTCTCGCCAGGCTGCCACACAGCAAAACTGGGACTACCGCTGGCAGCAGGTGCCCAAAAAAGGTGAGAGCAGATGTAGAACCCGAGATCTGGAGAGTGAAGGGTCGGGGGTGATAGTTAAAACATATAACCCCTGGCAAGGCGTGGCATGGGCACCGTGGATGGGCCAAAGCCTGGAGCCCTCCCCCTTGCCAGGCATTAACTCTTCATTTGCTGAGCCAGGGGTTCCCAGTGTAGGGGCTGGGGATCCCTCCAAACCTACGAATGCAAAAGTATTTCAGCGTCTTGACCATCGGCAGAGCCATATTGGTGTGTATCAGCTGACCGTTAGATGGGGAAAGAGCCACCAGCTGGGAATCGGAAAGGCGATTGTCTTTGAGTATCAGTCTTTGCTGAGGACCAGTGATACAGGGGAATCCAGACTCCCTAACCCAGGGCTCACCCTGCATCCCTCCCCAGCCTGGCGGAAGCTGAAGCTCCCAGGGGACAGCTCCTTGATGACCTACCGGGGCCATGGGGTGCTGCATACCCTCATCCGCTGCCGATTCTCCCCCACCCATAGCACCGGCCAGCAGTTCATCTACAGTGGCTGCTCCACTGGCAAAGTGGTCGGTAAGGACTGTGTCTGAACAGGGGGCCTCGGGAAGGGCAGCAGTGTTCCCCTGGCATTCTACCTGTAACCACCAGTGACTACCTTAAGAAACCCAGTGACAATTACAAGTGAAATTTCATTTAGCCTGGAGCGGGGAGGCTTAAAGGGAGAAAGAGAAAACATTCTATTCATCAGCATTTTAAATTAAGAAAGGAACACAGAATTCTAGTCAGTAAATATACTAGATTACCAAAAATATACTCGGTTCTGTTTTTCAGCCAGTCAAGGGAAGAGATTGCAGATGAAAGGTAGGAGGGAACAGAGACAAAAAGAATGACACAAAAAGACAGCAGCAAGTAGTAAAAGATGTACAGCCACTGAAGTAGGAGGAATGCACGAAAAGAAACACACAGTCACAAACACAGTCACAGGAGCCTAAGACAGTGCCAAACCTAGGGAGGCCCTGAGATGGCGGCCTATCCAGGGAGAGGGAAAGGTGCACCCACGTCCAGAAAAGGAACAGCACGTTCACATGTCTGTGGAGACAGGCCATTGTTCACTTTTGTAGTGTCTTCCATATCTTGTGGGCTTTTAAGAAAATGGCTACTTTAAAGCCACATTTCATTTTCTTAACTGTAGACCCTGTGACATTTAGCTAAGGGCCAGAGATACCCAAGCTCTGCTAGACCATACCCTCAACCTGAGGTAGGGAAAAGAAACTAACACCATCCTCGGGCATGGGCTTTGCTCCCCTGGGAAAATGGGAAGTTGCCTGAGAGGCAGGTAAGTGGTGCTGCTCAGAGAGAGATGAGGGGTGGCTCGAAGGTCTTCTGGCAGCCCCTTTCCACTCTGGCCTTTCCTGGACAGTGTACGACCTCCTCAGTGGCCACATCGTGAAGAAGCTGACCAACCACAAGGCCTGTGTGCGTGACGTCAGCTGGCACCCCTTCGAGGAGAAGATTGTCAGCAGTTCGGTGAGGATGCTGGGGTTAGGGGGGCCAGTGTGTGTCTGGGACTTGGACCCAGGAGGGGGCAGTGCCCCCTGACTACTTGCCACCTTCTGCCCCGCAGTGGGACGGGAACCTGCGTCTGTGGCAGTACCGCCAGGCTGAGTACTTCCAGGATGACATGCCAGAGTCTGAGGAACACCCGAGCACCCCTGCCCCAATGTCCCACCCCTCTACAGCCTTTTCCTCGCCCCAGTAGATCTGACTTCCAGCCCCATTCATGGGTGAGCCTTTTGACATCTCTCCGCCTCCTCCCTTTCTCCCTTCTGGGGGATCTTTGGGGAATCACTGGCATTGGGTGGGGAGAAACAGAAGCCCAGGCTTCGGCCCTCTAGCTAAGCCCCGGGAGGGAGATCCTTCCCTTGGGGCAGAGTGGTCTTCTCACATGCTCACACCCATCAGCTTGGGTCTCTGTCTCTGGTCAGGGTCTGGCAGGACTGCCATTATCTGGTCAGCAGGAATAAAGTCCCGAGTGTTTTTAATCTTGTTTGGATGTTAAGTCTTAGCTCCTAGAGTAGATGCCTGGGGCCAGGTCTGAACTGAACCAGGCCCATTGCCCAGGCCTTCACGTTGAGGACTAAACTGGTCAATCAGGGCCAGGTGTCCTGGCCTTTCTTCCAGAGGTCCTAATGGCTAGAGCTCTAGCCCCTCAGGGGAGGGGGGGATGGGTAAGGTGTGTCCTCAGCACCCTCCCTGGCTGGGAATTACGTTTTCTCTCTCACGTGTCTGGGTCTTTGGGGTAGGCAGGCTGTGGTGTGAGAGGCTCTGTGTGACCCCACACAGGGCGGGCCCTCCCCTCCCCGAGGGTTCCCTTGTGCAGGAGGCCAGCAGCTTCGAGGAGGGATGTTGAAGTAGGACTCCTTCGTCTTCTCACTGGCTTTGGCTCCCTCAATAAACTCTCTGTGGGAACCTAGCTTAGTGTCCGTCTGTCTCTCTCTTTTTCCTGTCTGAGATCTTTTATCCTCTCACTTCAAGAAAACAGTTTCAACAGAGCCTTCAGATATGCTTCTCTGTGGGAGAAAACACTGCTTTGATGCCCCAAGATGAACGAAAATACCAAAATCATTAGTTGACTGAGCTTTGCAACAGGGAGTCCCTCACCAACCTCAGAAACTTCCCAACAAGTAGAAATCGAGATAACAGGAAATAAACACGTTTTAGATGAGAACCTGGAACACCCACATCAGCTCTGCCCTGGAGCTGGTCCAGTCTATGGAAGGAAGTAGCCCAGAGCCAGAGAGCACCTGGTGGGCACTGATGCCAGGTCCCATCTGGGCACTTCACACTTAGAACCTTATCTACCTCACAGCCACCCTTTTTTACAGGTGAGGAAATGGAGGTGTGCAGAGGTCAGGCACCATGCCCCAGGGCAGACCCATGGTATGGTCAGTAGGGGAGCAGCTCGGATTGATCTTCCCCATTATCTCTAAGGAACCTGGATGCACACCTCCAGGGGGGTCTTAAAGACACAGCAAGGGGTTAAAAGATGTACCTATTCAGCAGCAAAGCAGGTAGTTTTGAAAGAATAAAGCGACTCCCCTGGTGGTCCAGTGGTTAGGACTCTGAGCTTCCACTGCAGGAGGCACGGGTTCGATCCCTGGTAGGGGAACTAAGATCCCACATGCCTCACGGTGTGGCCTAAATAAATACATAAAAAAATAAATTTTTAAAAACAAAAGAATAAATTGTCCAGATGCTTGGCCTCCATATGCTCTCTTTCCTCCAGTTGATCCGCTTGCATGAAACTGTCATGCAGATCTCCTTTCCCACCAGCCCTTTTCGTTCCCCCCTGCCTCTTCACCCAGAGATGCCAACCTGTCTCACCCAGAACTGTTTTACCTCCAGGATGCCAAAGGTAGAGGCCAATTAAAATTATTAGTGACCTCAAAGCCTCATTTAGTCAAGGCCCCAAGGGCTATCTATTCTTCTCATTAAGAGATGCATGTCCGGGCTTCCCTGGTGGCACAGTGGTTAAGAATCCGCCTGCCAACACAGGGGACACGGCTTCGAGCCCTGGTCCAGGAAGATCCCACATGCTGTGTAGCAACTAAGCCCATGCGCTGCAAGTACTGAGCCTGCACTCTGGAGCCTGCGAGCCACAACTGCTGAGCCCGCATGCCACAACTACTGAAGTGCGTGCACCTAGAGCCCATGCTCCACAAGAGAAGCCACCGCAATGAGAAGCCTGCGCACCGCAACGAAGAGTAGCCCCCACTCACCACTGCTAGAGAAAAGCCCGTGTGCAGCAACGAAGACCCAATGCAGCAAAAAATAATTTTTTTAAAAAAGAAAACTTTATAAATTCCATTTGAAAAAACAATGCATTTCTAATACAATTTTAGTTTATTATTATCAAACTGTGTGAAATATTTGTACAAATAATACATTTTGTACTACTAACAATTTTGAAATTTGTACTAGTGAAAAATAGGAAATTCAATACAGAAAAAAAAGTTTAACCTTGCTATCACAGGAAATGTGTAAAAATTGTTTCAAATTATCTACTCCTTTTGGCAGAGAAGTGTGATCAATGAAACACTTTCAGGCATAAAAACATTAGGATAATTTCTGTGGGGAAAGAATGGAAATGTTATTTCTGAGTCTTAAGATCTTGTCACATGTTTTTAAATGAAAAACCGTGAGGTATATAATCACTGTAGTGTTTAGATTCCATTGGATATATTTAAAAGAGTGATAAAGATAGCTTTATTTTTGAAATGTCAACATATACGATACACTGGAAATTATGTCCTTTGCAACTATTTAAAATTACAATGTAAAATTTTGTGTCAACTTAAAAACGTGTGAGTGCTTCTGTAGGTCTTCGGGTATAGGATCCCTGAGCACAGACTACGTCAAGGTATGGGCTGTAGGATCTGCAAGGATCCTGATTGGTTAATCCATCTCGGTCAGTTTGCAGATGAGGGACTGAGGACCAAGGATGGTTCGTTGATTTTCTCAAAGTCACAGAGGTGGGCCAGAACCCAGGTGCCCTTTCTTGCTCATTCCTTCCACTACTTCATGGGCCTCCACTGTGCTCTGAGATCCCACCACCAGTTTTGAGGAATGAGGAAGGAAGACAAAAAGGGATCTCCAAACAGTTACTGAATATCAGGGACTTCGCTGGGGTAGGTTGCTCACCGCCCTATGGGTCCAGCCTCAGTGGTCAGGCTGGGAGGCCAAGTCCCAGGGTAATTGGTTGGGGGACACAACCTTAGGATTTGATGGACTCCAGGCTGGGGATCTTCCTTCTAGGGTCTCCACCACCCACTATCACCAGGGGGTGAACCTGATCTTCGGGGCTCTGAGAGTCCCACCTGGGCGGGGTGGGGGTGACTTTGACTGACCAAACAGAGACGGGCAGACCCAAACAGGCTGTGGCTAAAAACATCCCATGTTTCGGTCGTGGCCCTGAAACATGAACTAGGACATGGTTCCAGCCTAGAGGGTCAAGGAGGCACAGGACTAACAGGGAAGGACACAGGCTGCTGTCAGGACACACACCCAAGGCGAGAACACTGCTGACGTGGCAGCCCTCCGCCACAGCCCCTTACTGCCCCCCGCCCCGCTCCCCCGCCTGCCAGCTGCCAACAGGGCTCTGCCCTGTATCTGCCACACCTGTCGCTGTCTGTCCTTGTCCAGGGGGAGCCCCATCAGCCCCTCCTCAGCTGCCCAGCAGAGCAAGCGGTTAGTGGGGAGGGGAGGGAACATGGAGCGGGGGCCAGCGGTGGGGGCAGGGCGGGGGGCCGGGGCCCAGATCTGGGCACTGCTGGGCTGCTCGGTCAGGGTGCTGCTCTGGGTGGCCTCTGCTTTGCTGTACTTTGGAAGCGAACAGGCTGCCCGCCTCCTGGGCAGCCCCTGCTTACGGCGCCTCTACCATGCCTGGTTGGCAGCAGTGGTCATCTTCGGGCCCCTTCTGCAGTTCCATGTCAACCCTCGGACCATCTTTGCCAGCCATGGCAACTTCTTCAACATGTGAGTCCACTCTAGGCCGTGGGCGCTGGCTCCCTGGGCTCTGGGATCCCAGCTCCCTCCTCCAGGTTTCTGTGCTCTTGCCAGTCCAGGACACTAAAAATAGGCTAGGAGGTTGAGGAGAAGGTCAGAGGGGGAGGGGAACAGAGTCATGGGGGTACAGGAGCAGCGCCAAAGAGGAAACATGGGCCCTAGAAGGCTGAATGGGCCGCTAAGGAGATGGCCAAGTTCAAGTGGATGGGGGGAGAGAGGGGAGAGGGCCCAGGAAACAGAGAACCGGGAACGACAGATGCGACTGGAGGCAGAGCCGTGATGGGAACGTAGAGCAGGGTGGGGAGATGGGGCTGAGGGGGTCTCAGCAGCCCTCCCTCTTCTCTGCCACAGAAAGTTTGTGAATTCAGCGTGGGGCTGGACGTGCACCTTCCTGGGGGGCTTCGTGTTGCTGGTGGTGTTCCTGGCTACACGGCGCGTAGCAGTGACTGCCCGGCACCTGAGCCGCTTGGTGGTTGGGGCAGCCGTGTGGCGGGGTGCCGGCCGGGCCTTCCTGCTCATCGAGGACCTGACGGGCTCCTGCTTCGAGCCTCTGCCCCAGGGCCTGCTGCTCCGCGAGCTGCCGGACCGCCGCAGCTGCCTGGCGGCCGGCCACCAGTGGCGGGGCTACACCGTCTCCTCCCACACCTTCCTGCTCACCTTCTGCTGCCTGCTCATGGCTGAGGAAGCAGCAGTGTTCGCCAAGTACCTGGCCCACGGGCTGCCTGCCGGTGCACCCCTGCGCCTTGTCTTCCTGCTCAACGTGCTGCTGCTGGGCCTCTGGAACTTCTTGCTGCTCTGCACCGTCATCTATTTCCACCAATATACTCACAAGGTGGTGGGCGCCGCGGTGGGGA
The DNA here is from genome assembly GCF_949752795.1 of Hyperoodon ampullatus. NCBI lineage: Eukaryota > Metazoa > Chordata > Mammalia > Artiodactyla > Ziphiidae > Hyperoodon > Hyperoodon ampullatus. The sequence goes on from NC_136916.1 coordinate 106,271,653, forward strand.
CCTTTGCCTGGTACCTCACCTACGGCAGCTGGTATCATCAGCCCTGGTCTCCTGGGATCCCAGGCCATGGGCTCTTCCCTCACCCCCACTCCAGCCACAAGCATAACTGAAAGAAATAAAGGCACTTTAGGCCTGGCTCTGGCTCCGCTCATCATTGGGCTGGCGGGACCTGCAAAGGGTGGGAAGGGTAAGAAGAGAGTGTGATGGTCGCCAGGTTTCCTCAGCCAGACCTTGCTGTCTCTGACCTTGAATGTCCTGTGCTTGGTCGCTATCCCTCCTGTTCTTTCAGTCTCCTAGTCCCTGCAGACATCAAGCTCTTTGGGGCTCTGATGTCAAGGACTGGCACTGCCAGGTCAAGTAGCAGTGCCCTTAGGTATGGGTGGCATTCCCACTGAGCAGATGCTCCATCTCCAGCCTGGTTGATTTGTTTTCCCTGCCTCCAACACTGAATCCCCCTCTGCCATCCTCAGGGGCCTGCCTATCTGGGCACCCTACTCACGGACGCTTCCTACCCTGTCTTCCCGTAGGGGGTCTATATGTGCTCATTTACTTAAAAGATGTTCATTAAGCCAAGCATAGTTCCTTGCCATGTGAATAAGAAAGACAAGGTTTCTGCTGTTTGGGGGCCCATGGGTTACTACTGCCTGATGATAAACTCACAAATAATAATAGCAAACACTTGTGCTTACTGTGTGTTGGGCACCGTTCTAAGTGTCTATAAATTCACATATTTAGCCCTCACAACAACAACACTATGAGCTAGGGCTGGTAGTGTTCCCATTGTACACTTGTGAAAATGGAGGCACAGAGTTTAAGTAACTTTTTCACAACTAGTAAATATCGGAGCCAGAATTATTAACCTAGGCAGTATGGCTCTGCTGTCTGTGTTCTAAGTCAGGGATCAGCAAACAACAGCCCTCCTGTGGCCAGTGTTTGGCCTGAGAGCTAAGAAATGGTTTTACATTTTTTAATGGTTGAAAAAAAATCAAAGAAGAATATTTCATGACAGGTGAACATTACATGAAATTCAAATGCCAGTGTCCATAAATAAAGTTTTATGGGAACTAGCCACGCTAATCCATTTAATTGTTTACCTGCTACAATGGCAGAGTTGAGTAGTTCCTACTGGCACTACAAAGTCTAAAATACTTACTATCTGGCCTTTTATGGAAAAGGTTTGCCAGCCCCTGGTCTAAACCACACTATCCCCCAAAAATAAACTGACTAATATCAGAGAGAGAGCGCTATGAAGGTACTAAAACAGGCTGCTTTCTAATAGACTTGGAAGGAGTTACTTTATAAGGAAGATAGAGTTCTCTCTGAAGAAGTGACATTTAAGCTGAGAACGGAATGAAATCCTGAGGCAGGGGACCGGGTGTGTCAGGCAAAGGGATTAGCAAGGACAAAGGCCCTGAGGCAGGAATGAACATGTTGCAAACAGGTTTGAGAAACAGCTGGAAAGTCCAGGTATTTATAACTGAAATGAAAGAGGGAGAAAGCAGTGGAAAGTGAAGTTGAATGGGAACAGGTGCCAGACAAGCCTTTTGGGCCAGGAAAGTCCTTTGGATTTCATCCTAAGGTCAACAGGAAGCTGAGAAAGTTTTAAGCAAGAGCAAGGTGGAATCCTGCTGCTGTGTGGAGAGTGGGTTACAGAGGAATGGAGCCCACAAGGGTCATAAGAGAGCTGACCCTCTCTTATGACCCTGTGAAGGGGCGATGCCAGAGTCTGAATGTCACTGAGCCAGACGATGCCTGTGGAGCCAGAAGTCCCCGCTGTTAGGGGAAAGGAAGGGAGGCCAGGTCTTGCTCCAGCACCGAGAAAAAAAGGAAGAGAGCCAGATAAGGCTAATCACTGTCCCAGGACGAGCAGAGAAAGAAGAGAGCCAGAGGGCTGTCAGGAGGCAGGGAGATGGGAGGCGGGGAGTTTAGAGGTGGACACTGGTCTTGGGGCCGGGGAGGCGGGGGCGTAGAAGGCAGGGCGGGGAGGGAGGAGGTGGGGTGGGCGGAGTCGGTAGGCGGGGAGTCGAAAGACTGGCAGCGGCGGGGAGGGCGGGGCGGCGGGGCGGTGGGGAGGGCGGGGCGGCGGGGCGGCGGGGAGGGCGGGGCGGCGGGGCGGCGGGGAGGGCGGGGCGGCGGGGCGCTGGAAACGCGCTTTTCGGGCTCTAGGGGGAGCCGCGGCTGGGCTGCCTCCCTGAGCCCCTCCACTCCTCGCCTTTCTCTGGTCTGTCCCCGCCTCCTCCAGTGCCTCCACTCCCACTACCCAGGAGGGCAGTGCGGGGAGCGAGTGCTGCTTTCGCTTTCCCTTCCCCGTGCCCACTCCTCACTCGGCGTGCGGCCCGAGGCTGCCGCCCCGGCCATGGCCACGCTCAGGGTCCTGCCCGAAGCCCAAGCCAAGGTGAGCGCTGCGGGTTCGAGGAAGGGCCCATCAGGGAGGCGTGGCTCCGAGAGGCTGAGGGCGTCTGTGACCCGCTCCCACCCAGCCCCCCGACTCGAGTCGGGGTCAGTCATCCGAACCCTCGTGAGCCTCCGTGCCCAGAGCACCTGAGCCCGGGGAGCCCGGCCAGGTCTGCCTGGCGGGAGAGAGAGGCGAGGCGGCCGAGGTTCAGCGGGGTGAGGTGAAGCGGAGCGCTGGCGTGGAGGGGAAGTACGCTGGCCCCGGGCCCAGGCCCACACACAGACGGGGAGCGGACCCTGCCCGGCCACCACAGGAGGCCCCGGGGCCCGCTCCACAGGGCACTCCGCCCCTTCCCCAGTCGCAGCGGCTCTCTTACATCCCTCCTCCCACAGCCCAGGAGACACTAGGGATCTGTTTCCGCTTGAACCCTTCGCCCTTCACCTCCAGGAATGTTCTCATTTCCCAAATCCCGCCCCACCTGGGTCCACTCCACCCTTCCCCCAGTCAGACCCTACACAACCCTAAGTGTCCTTGAGTAGACTGGCCATAAAGCCAGTTGTCTGAAGGGCTGCCTGTGTCCCACAGGTGGATGTGTTCCGTGAAGACCTATGTACTAAGGTAAGACCTGACCCGTCATCACCCCACCCCTCCCTACCCAATCCCACTGCTCAGCCCTTCCTTGCCGGGCAGTGGCAGCCCTGCTTCACTGCCTAGGAGGGGCATTTGATTCTGACCGCCATCCTCCCCTACCCTTACCCTACACACAGACAGAGAACCTGCTCGGGAGCTATTTCCCCAAGAAGATTTCTGAGTTGGATGCATTTTTAAAGGTACTGGGGCTGGGCAGGGAGTAGAGAGTAGAGGCCAAAGGGAGAGCCTGCTGGGCCATGAGAGTGAGGAGGTGAGAGCCCTCCCCTGCCTCCAGCCCTTCTCCCCCGCCCCCTGCACCAGGAGCCAGCTCTCAATGAAGCCAACCTGAGCAATCTGAAGGCCCCGCTGGACATCCCAGTGCCTGATCCAGTCAAGGAGAAAGAGAAGGAGGAGCGGAAGAAACAACAGGAGGCAAGTTGGCAAGAGCTGGAAGGAGGGACCCATTACGGGGAAAATCAGCCTTGGGCCTGCCTGAGACCCCCTCTCCCTACAGAAGGAAGACAAGGATGAAAAGAAGAAAGGGGAAGATGAAGACAAAGGTACCACTATGGTGAAAGGGACTTGCCTCACCTCCCAGGAGCTCCTCCCTAAGGATGCCTCTTCCGTGCCCTGCACAGTCCCAGTCATGTGACTGACCCAGTGCCCACCTCCTAGGTCCTCCTTGTGGCCCAGTGAACTGCAATGAGAAGATCGTGGTCCTCCTGCAGCGCCTGAAGCCTGAGATCAAGGATGTCATTGAGAAGCTCAACCTGGTGAGCCCTCCCACTTCCACCCCCACCCTTTGTCCTCCTTCGTCCCTGCCAGTTGGGCGTGGCACCTGCCAGGTCTTAGCAGGAGAGGGCACAGCAAGTGAAGCCAGAATTCCAGGCTCGGGGGTTCAGGACAAACGTGGCATACTTCCACCCACCGTGGGCAGGGAAACAAAGGAGGACAGGATCCTGGGAATTGGGTTGGGGGCTGATGGGGTTTCAACGTCGTTCCCTCCTCCCAGGTCACCACCTGGTTGCAACTGCAGATACCTCGGATTGAGGATGGGAACAATTTTGGAGTGGCTGTCCAGGTGAGGACACTGCCCCACTCCTCTGCCCTCCTCATTTCTCCCGTCCATGCTGCTTTTCCACTTTCCCCCTTGCTTTCTTTCCCCAGGAGAAGGTGTTTGAACTGATGACCACCCTTCACACCAAGCTGGAAGGCTTCCACACTCAAATCTCCAAGTGAGTGATTGCCCACTGCTCTGCCTTTGGCTGGGACTGAGGCCTGTGCTCCCTCCTCCCCCTACTCCACACCCTTCTACTTCCCACAGGTATTTCTCTGAGCGAGGTGATGCTGTGACCAAAGCGGCTAAGCAGCCCCACGTGGTAGGTGAGGCCCAGGTCAGGGTGCGTGGGACGAGGGACACCTTTGAAGTCAGGCCTGACCCGAGTCTCCCACAGGGTGATTATCGGCAGCTGGTGCACGAACTGGATGAGGCAGAGTACCGGGATATCCGGCTGATGGTCATGGAGATCCGCAACGCTTATGTGAGGAGGCGAGGGCAGGAGTGGGCAGAGGCAGCTTTCCCAGGCCACCCACTCCCTGACCCTGCGGGCTGGGGGTGAAGGGTAACAAAGCTCGACCTCTCCACAAGGCTAGAAATGGGGCACAGAGCCACTGGGGACCTGTGGCTGACCCCCACTCCTCCCTGGCCCCATAGGCTGTGTTATATGACATCATTCTGAAGAACTTCGAGAAGCTCAAGAAGCCCAGGGGAGAAACAAAGGGAATGATCTATTGAGAGCCTCCTCTCATTCTGTGATGGGTCCAGCAGAGACCTTCCTCACTTTCACAGGAGATTCCAGACTTTCCCCACCTTCTGTCTGTTGAGGTTTCTCCCTCACCTTGCCTCCCAGGCACAATAAATATAGTCATACCATCCAGCAGCCCAAGTCTCTTTATTGCATCCTGAGCCTCCCCTTTGGCCCTGGCTCAGGTGTTTCCATTTGTGGGACCAACCCACTGGGTGATTTGGGCGTTGAGCTGCTGGTTGGTCCAATCCTCCCGGATGTCGTCAAGGTGGCAGTCAAAGTCCACAAGGTGCTGGTGGGCCCGGCCCTCTAGTAATGCTCCCACCATCTGCCGGGACTGTTCCCAGTCCCTCCACATCACTCTGAAATAACAACCCCCATGGAGGTCAAACTCAGCAGGCAGAGGGGCCAGACACTTGGCAGAGGTTAGCTTCTAGAGAAGGACGCTTAGGGCAGAACCAACAACAGAGGAGGCTCAGGAGCTGTGGGCTTCCAGGAAGAGGTGGAGGGAGTGGGGCACTCACAGGTTCTTGTCCTTGGGGACCCAGCAGAGACCATGGCTCTCCAGGACAATAACTGGGGGCACGTGAGGCTGTGGCACCAGTTTCTGATTATCCAACTGTGTGGACAAGGAAGGGCAGGTGAGGGTTTCAAGGATTCCCCCTTCCTACTTTCTTTCCAACTCCCCACTCTGAAACCCAAGCCTCACCATAATAAGTACTGCATCAGGGAAGAATTCTGCAATCCGCCCAGCGATTTTCAAGGCCAAGGGCCCAGGGCTGTGTAGAAGGAAGATCAGAGTTGTGAAGAGCCTCCTGTGGGCAGACCCCGTCCATCTGAGCTGGGCTTCCCAGGGCCCAAAGACGGAGGCAGCGACGGGCTTTCCCTGTAGTTGGCCTGGGGGCATCAGGCCTGCCTGACTGCTTTGTGTAAGACTTAGGCTTGAGCGCTGTGGGAAACAGGTGCTCAGACAACTGCTGGTGAGAGTGGAAATCTAAGATGGTCTTTTTGGAGAGTAATTTGGCATAACCATCCAGATTTATATTGTGTGTTAACCCAGAAACCCTACTAACGAAGAATTTACTGTAATAGGACAGTGTCTGTAATAACAAAAAAATTGAAACCTCAATGTTTAAGGCACTAAATAAATTATGGTACATCCATGTTCATACTGTATAGCTGATAGGGTAAGGTAGATATTAGTGTAGGGATGGAAAGATGTCAGGTATTTATTAAGGAGACAAAAGCAAATTACAAAACAGTATAATTTGCTCCAAATACGTGACTACTGTATAAGTAGATAACTTTTTCTGTATACAGTTGACCCTTGAACAATGAGGGGGCTAGGGGCCACAGAGCCTCCCGCAGTTGAAAATCTGCAGGTAACTTTACAGTGGGCCCTCCCTATTCCGGATTCCGCATCGGGATTCAACCAACCTCGGATTCTGTAGTACTGGAGTACCTATTCAGTGAAAAAATTTCGCCTATTTGTGGCCCCAGGTAGTTGAAACCCGTGTCGCTAAACGGTGAACTGTATATATAAAAAGAAACTTCCTTTTTTTAGAAGCTGCTGGTTGGGCTTCCTTTGTGTTTTCAGCACTTGGGGGGCATCTCAGTTACAGCAGGTGTCAGCCTGTTATTGTCCTTCCCACCCCACCGCAGCTCCTCCAGGAAAATAACATTTCTTTATATTTTCTCTCTGCCTACCTAGCCTAGTAGGTACCTTAGCTCTACAGTGGCTAAGCCTTGGATGGATGAAGGAAAGCTGGAAGGAATGACCAAGAGGGGCTCTCTTGACATCCCCCACCCCATAACCCTTAGCCCTCTGTCTCTGGCTTCCCCACTCACCTCTGGTCGTCCAAAGCTGCATTGGCATGGTAGTACCCTGCCACTACCAGCCCGGCCTGCGCGCCCCACACATCCACCTGCCATGGGAAAGCGCCATCAGTAACTAAATCGTGCCGCCCGCCCTATGGGTGCGCACTACTGCCAAGAGGCCAGGGATGGCCTTGGGCTAGGGGTGTTGGGGGGTTTCGCGGTGGTCGGTGGGCGTCCAGCGGCGGCACCTGGTTGAGGGCGACCTCCAGCATGACAGACAAGGCCAGGTGGCTGTGGAACAGGGGCACACAGTCGGTGAGGCACAGGCATTCTCTCGACCGCGGCGCTGGCGCCAGCAATAGCCCGTTGACAGCGGCGTGCGGGTAACGGGCGGCGTGCAGGCACATCTTCACGTAGGCCCTGGCCGAGATCTCCACCTCCCCCATGGCGAGCGGGGCCCCAGCTCGCGTCCGCGAAGCCCCCTCCAGCGCCCCCAAGCCCTCCTGGGCCCTTCCCCGTGCCCCCTCACTTAGGTTCGACGGTGACGCTGACTTGACTCGAAGGCAGCCCGCCGGCTCCGGCCGACCTCAGCCCGGCGCCCGACCCCCGGCCCCCACCCGCCCCGGAATGCAGGCGGCCGGGATTGCATGTTGCAGCACAGAGCTCCGCCTCCCCCGCCCCCAAGCGGCGGCAGCAGAGATGCGCCTGCCTTGGGGACACATAACCAGGGTTCCAAGTCGGACCGGCTTCTGGAGTCCCGCCCACTGCTGCTCTTTGATAGGCTTAGAGGGTCTCGTTTTGCCAAATCAACATCCAACATTGTCCCGCCTTTGACTGTAAAGAAAGCTACCCGCACGCTGATTGGCTAGGCTACCCCACTTCGGCTCTTGATTGCAAGATGGCTGCGTCTGTTACCTCTGCCTCCCGCCCCTACAGGCCCCGCTGAGCCACCTGGGTGGAGCCCGCGCCCCTCATCTGGTGTCTTCCCGAGCCGCGGAGCTTTGAATGTCGGTACGCAGCGGACAGCTTGGCTCCAACTATGGAATGAGTGGATTTGTACTCTAGAGCGGCTTTGCCACTTACTAATAAGCCGTGCCACTTTTGCAACTACAGGTTATCTGGCCCTTGCTTTCCTCAATGTAATGACTGCAGAAATAAAGACGGCATTGACTGAAGGAGGAGGGTAAAGGTCATAAAGAATTTTATTGAACCATCCTTCCCATAATGTCTTGTAGTATAATTTCCTTCGCCTTAATGCCTTGGGAGCGTTTTTTCCCCTCCCAGCCCTTGAGAAGCAGTCCAACCATTTACCCATAATTTTCCCAGTGAAATCTCATTCTCCCTCCAGGTTTGCTCTGAACTGAAGAAAGGGTTGTGCCTTTCTTCATTCCCTGACCTCAGCCTCAGAGCTTTCCCCCAGTCTGTCCAAAGCCTGATTACTCCTATAAGGGCTCTGCCCAGATGCCATGTCTTCCAGGAAGCACTCATGACACCTCCAGATGGAAATAATCTTGTGAAATTCCCAAATACAGGTTATTTTCATGGCTGTCATGGCATGTAACAGTTCCCACCCTGTTCTTTAGGATGACTTCCTAAGAACAGGATGGACCTTTAATTCATCTTCATCTTCCTGGCACCCCTCCCTTTCTCATCACCATATTCACATTTAATGTCTGGATATAGGTGACACTCAGTAAATGTTTTTGAATGAATGACACACACCAGAGGTTATCCACACAAAGTATAGGTCATTTATTTCCCTTCTAACCCTGAGCTCAGTACATAGATGGCTTCTCTTCACCCTTTGGGTTGACAATTTTCTCCAGGTTGCTGCTTATAATATGGTAAAGCTCAGCCTGGAAGAAGGCCAGAGGTCAAGAGTCAGGTTCTTGGCCTTTCCTCTGTCCCCCTCATCCACCTCCCTTAGGGGCTTACTCCACACTCACATAGAAGGTCCTGAGGTCCAGCACCATGGCCCTGAGGTCTCCATAGGCTGCCTCATCTCGCTCGTGCACCAGGGCCCGGTAATCCATCTGGGATGTGGAAGGCAAAGCTGAGTCAGCCCCATGGGAGGTTGGGACATTAGTCTGGTTTCCTCATACAAGGAATAGGTAACTTGAGGAATGAGCCCCTTCTCAGCCAAGAAATGGGATCCCAGAGGATCAAACAGAGAAAGGAGTCAAGGTTTTTGAAGCCTAAATCAGTTTTCCTGGGCTTAATATTCTCCACATTGGGAAGGTCACAAATGAGACAAAGAGGACCTCTATCCCCCACTTTCTCATCATCCCCCACCCCCAGCAGCCTCAGCTAAAAGGCTGGTGAACTGTCCACTTACTACATGGGTCTCCTTAGAGGCCTTGGCCACAGCATCCCCACGTTCTGAGAAGTACCTGCCAGAAGCAAGAGGAGTAACCACAGGAAAGGATGTTCAGAGAGAGGTACTCCCTCAGACCCTTCCCAAAGCCCCGCTTCATCCCGATAGGCATGCCCAGCTTTGGGAGTCCCAAAGAAATGTCCCTGCAGACCCCGGTGCTGGCCTTCCAGCTGCCCTCACTTGGAAATGGTTGTCTGGAAGGCTTCCACTTTGGTCTTGACTGCATTTACCCTCTCCAGCACCTTTTCCTGTGGTGACAAAAGAGTGGAAAGCAAAGACAACCCTTCTTCATCTCCTCCCTCCTTCACTCACCATCTCCCTCCTCCTCCCAGTTCTTGTCTAGCTCCTATCCCTTACTCCCCAAGTCTCTCCCTGCTGTCAGCATCCTCACACACCCTTTCTCACCTGGATTGCCACCCCAAAGTCATTTCCATCCTCAATTTTGGGGATGAGGTGCTGGATCCATGTGATCACCTACATTAAGAGATATCACGTAGGAATCATTCAACAAACCCTCTATTCTGATTACTGCTACTTCCTAATAATAGGTACATTTAACTGAGTACTTATTATATGGCAGGCACTGTGCTATGTATTATATACCTCATTTAATCTTCACAACAACCTTTCAAGGTATATATTCTTTTGTTTGTTTGTTTGTTTCAAGGTATATATTCTTATTGTACCCACTTAACAGATGAAAAAACTGAGTCACAGGATGTCTAAGTTACTTACTTAAAGTAATCAGTTAGGTAAGTGATAGAGTCAGGATTTGAACGAAGGCAATCTCCCTCTAGGGCCCAAGCTCTTAAACCAACTCACTGTATCATAGCACCTGTGCTCTGTACCTGGTACAGCAGTGGGTTCTCAGGTTATAGAGGTGGATGCAGCACAGTCTGATTTGGGGATACCATTGTGATAGAGAACAAAAGGTATCTAAACCCAAGGCACAGAAGGAAGCTTCCTATTTGGGGAATAGTTTCCTAAATGAAGGAATTGAATCTCTGAAGGAGACCAGGGCCTGGCCTTGCTCGTTTTCTCTGTCCCCCAGTTCCCAGGCTTACCAGAATGCATTTTTCTTTGAGAGTCCAGACTTCTGGCTTAACCAGGGCAAGCAAGGCCAGGACCTTCTCATTCCCAGGGAGAAAGCCGCACTTAGGGACTGTGAGAAAGAGGGGACTTAGACCCTTTCTCATCCAGTAGTCAGTGTGCCATTTTCCTTTTCCTAGCCACCTCTTCCTCTCTTACCTTCTTTCTTCTCTTGCTTATCCGTTTCCATCTAAGGAAAAAAGGGGGAAAGTAGCTTTAGAAAAGTCATGCAGGTTGGAGGGCCATCATTTACACTGGGTTTATAGCCCAAGCCCTACACCATGAGTGCCTCACCTCATCATCCTTGGGTGGAGGGTCTGGGATGGGGATGTCCAGCGGGGCCCGGAGAGAAGTCATGTCAGTCACGTTGAGGGAGTCCTCCTGCACAGAGCTCACTGTCAGGGGCTGCCCAGCCTCTTCCCCTCATCCTGAGTCAGAGCCTTCCCTCCACACATCCCACCCACCCTCTGCCTCCCAACCTAGGCTCAGGCCTCACACTATCCTAATGTTCCCAGTCCACCATTTGCGACTGTTCTCTGCATTCGGAGCCCAGTTGTTAGCTAGAGAGGGTGGATGGAGAGGAGAGAGGCCATGGGATGGGGCAGGAGGGGTCCACACTACTCACTTGCAAGAGCTGATTCAGGTATATGATTTTCTGAGGTAAGAATCTGTAGAGGAATTCCTCAGCCTGTGGGTTACATTGCAAGGGTCGGAATCACAGAAGACGTTCAGTGAGATGTCTGAGAAGTGGGACTGGAAGGGCCCTTGGAAATCATTGACTCCAGTACTTATAAATGAGGGAACTGAAGCCCTGAAAATTGAAGGGAATTCCCCAAGCTGGGACGCAGCAGAACCAAGGTTAGAACTGTGGTATTCCTGCTTTGGGGCCATGGCTTTTCCCTCCACACCAAAAGAGGGCAGAGGAAGAGGTGGCAGCGCAGAAGGTATTAAGAGGGGTACAGGTAAAAGTAGAGATCAATAATTAAGAGCTTATCTTGGGTGGAGGCTTAATAAGTGAAGTAGGGCGCGGGTGGAGGGTGGGTTTGGGGATCAGTCTGAGAAGTTGCAACCCTCAAGTATTGGCCTAAGATTCTGGGTCAAATCGCTTGAATCCAGAAGACTTACCTCCTGGAAAAGATTTTGCCTGAAGACATCCACCTGCACAGAGAGAGGTACCCGGATGTTGGTTAAGGGTCTCAGTTGTCCAGAGTAAGATCCCACCCCCAACAGGATGCCCTCCAACTTGGCTCAGTCCTTTCCCACCACAAGCCAGATTTCCCTGGAAGCCCATGCTCAGTGCATAGATTGTCCGGAGGGCAGGAATCTGGTAATCCCCGGGCAGAAGTGAAAGCACTTAGAGAGGTTGGGAGATTTCTCTGGCACGGCCTTGGTCCCTCGGAGCACCCAGTTTGGCCTCCATTTAGGAGGGCTCCTCGGCGCCTTCCTGGCCTCCCGGTCCCCCGTTACCTGTTTGCGGGCTTCCCCGCTCAGGCGCACCCCACAAGCCTTGGCCATGCTGCTCCAGTTGCTGCTAGGTCTCCGGTCTCCCTGTTCGCCGCCTGGGCTTTCGCTTTCACTTCGCACGTCCAGGCCCGCCCCCCTCAGCCCCACCCCCTTCCTTCTTTTCCCCCTCCCCCTGGAAGGCCTACTGTAGGGAGCCCCTCTGCCATTCTCGGCCTGTGAGACTAGAAGAGGCGGTGCTGACTCGGCCACAAACCCAGGGGCTGTCCGGGGGAGGGGCTAGGAAAAGTGGGACCTGCGGAGATTGAACAGGGGCTGTCCCTTGGGGAAGGGGAGGGGCTTAGAGAGAGGGGGAAAGAACCGTCCAGGGACAGTCAGGGTTGGGGTGAGAAGGGTGGGAGAGTGGGAAAGGGGGTGCTAAATGGTGGGGCTCCCCCAGGAAGGCTTGACTGCGGGGAAGGGCCAGAGAGGGATCAGAGTGGGCGGGAGAAGTAGTAGGAGGGAGAAGGGACAGAGGATAGGAAGGGAGAAGGCGCGGGGGCTTCCTCCCGGAGGGCGCCCTATCTTCAAGACTGACTGGAGAAGGGGCTTGAGTGGGGTTCAGGCCGGCCAGAGTTGAGTCCCCAGCTGAGTGGGATTTCCCCTGTGGGGTCCCGGATAGAGAGGAGGGCTTTGAGGGGAATAAAGTAACCCCGCACCGGGGTCTATCCGGAGAGAGGTGGGACCAGCCTGGACCAAGGAGGGGAAGAGCGCCAGAACAGGGTTTGCAGCCTAGGCGCTCTGGGGGAGGAGCCATGGATTATTTATCATTATCATTGGCTGGGACCCTGGGCCACGCCCCCCCGATTTCTTGGCCTCCGCCCTTCCTCAAGCTTAGACCCCGCCCCTTCCCCTGAACCTGGGTCGCAGTCCCTCCCTCTTTCCTAGTACTTCCTGTTCCCGCTAACCCTGGCGTTGGGCCCGGGGCCGAAGAGTGACCGTGCCCTGAGTGACCCGGGGCGTCCGAGCCGACCGGGTCGGGCCGCGAAGCCAGACCCCAGGCGCTCCTGGCGGCGCTCGGGCCGCGCACAGCCTGCGCCGGGTCCCGTCGGGCAGCGGGCTGGGGCTGACTCCTGTGTCAGGATGCCGGGGGAGGAGGAGGAGCGGGCCTTCCTGGCGGCCCGCGAGGAGCTGGCGAGCGCCCTGAGGAGGGATTCCGGGCAGGCGTTTTCGCTGGAGCAGCTCCGGCCGCTACTGGTCACCTCTCTGCCGCCAGCAGCCCGCTACCTGCAGCTGGATGCTGCACGCCTGATCCGCTGCAACGCTCATGGGGAGGTGAGGCCCGGCCGGGGTTGGGAGGAGGACAGAGGACCTGAGTCCGGGCCGGGGCTCACAGCTCTCTGCTCTCTGACTGCTCCTAGCCCCAAAACTACCTCAACACCCTCTCCACGGCCCTGAACATCCTGGAGAAATATGGCCGCAACCTCCTCAGCCCTCAGCGGCCCCGGTACTGGCGCGGGGTCAAGTTTAATAACCCTGTTTTTCGCAGTACGGTGGATGCTGTTCAGGTGAAGCCCCTGGGCCCCTAATGGGAGAAGGGAACTTAGCCTGGGCTGGGGGTTGACTAGAAAGGGCCTGAGGCTGTGCTGAATGGGTTGAGGTCCAGCCCTATTGGGAAGGGGACCTGCTGGGCGGTGACTGGTTTGAATGTGTGGCAGGGGGGCCGGGAAGTTCTGCGATTGTATGGCTACACAGAGGAGCAGCCAGATGGGTTGAGCTTCCCGGAGGGCCAGAAGGAGCCGGATGAGCGACAAGTTGCTACAGTCACACTGGAAGTACTGCTGCTTCGGACAGAGCTCAGCCTGCTGCTACAGGTGAGGTATCTCTAGTCCTGAGGACTTAAGCATCAGGGCTGGGAATCCCAGCCTAACGACAAAGCGAGTGTGGGGACTCCCATGCTGCTGAACCATAGGCATAGTCCCCACAGTAATTTAGGATCTCTCCGCACTTTTCACCCTGTGAACGTTGGGGGACCAGGGCTTTGAGGGAGGGCCTTGTTCCAGGGCTCTAGGCGGGAACTCTTCTTATCTTGTTTGCAGAATACTCATCCACAACCACAAGCACTGGAGCAGCTGCTGAAAGACAAGGTTGAAGATGATGTAAGGAAGGCAGGAATGGGGCTCTGGGGCCTGGCGAACAAAGGGAACCTGTTGTGGGCCTCTGTCCCCAAGCCCTTGTTCATTCCCTGTCCTTTTTCCTCAGCTACTGCAGCTCTCAGAGTTTGCCCCCTTACTGAGGGAGATTGCTCCTGGCCCCCTCACCACACCCTCTGCCCCAGGTATTATTGTCCTATATTGAGGGGTGGGAGTGTTAGTAGATCATACTGATGGAAATTTCCTCTGTTTTCTTGGTTATCTTCCTTTCTTTTTAAAAAAAGATTAAAATTGTTTCCTTGGGTTGAAAAGATAGGCTGAAAAGTTGTCTGTGATTTGTCCTCCTCCACAGCAGATTCAAATGTAACCTGGTCTTTTTTAGAAAGATGTTCTATTTTTTCCTGTTCTCCAGCCTCCATTCCTGGTCCCTGCTTCCTCTGTGGTTCTGCCCCAGGCACATTGCACTGCTCAGCTTGTAAACAGGCCTTGTGCCCAACTTGTGATCGCCTCTTCCATGGACACCCAGACCGTGCACATCACCTCCGCCAGACCCTGCCTCTGGCCCCCCAGGCCACCCACCTGACCCCCAGGTGAGAGGCCTTTTTCTCCTGAGTGGGAGCAAAATTGAGAGAACTTAAAATTATTTGAGTATCTACTATGTGCTGGATTCTGTGCTAAAGACTGTCTCATAGAGAGCAAGCAGCCAGTTACTGCCCTCCAGGAGATCATAGATATACATATCAAGCAAGTAGCAGTCATAGCAAAATAGATTATTTGGGTGTGCAGATAGGTAGTAGGAGGATGCAGCTTAGTCAGAAGGATCAGCTCAATCAGTTGGTAGTATTTTAAGCACCTAATAGGGGTCAGGCCCTATGTTAGGGATATTTACCAGCCACATATGGACTTTAAGCTGTCATTTAAATGTTGAACAGGCTATGGGTATGGCAGTGTTCCAGACATGTGCAAAGGCCAGAGCCATGTGTTGTCTTGCAGGGAATGAGGGATGCCCATGGGTAAGGGTCCCAGGCACCCCCTCAGCAGGCCGTGTCTGCTTTTCCATTACAGCTTACCTGCCTCAGCCGCACCACAGCCTCAGTCAACCTCCCTGCTGGCCCTGGGAGACAGCTCTCTTTCTTCCCCTGATCCTGCAAGTGCCCGTCTTCCCTGGCACTGTTCTGCCTGCGCCATGCTGAATGAACCTTCGGCAGTACTCTGTGTGGCCTGTGATCGGCCCCGAGGCTGTAAAGGGTTGGGGCTGGGGATTGAGGGTCCCCAAGGAGCTGGGGGCCTACAACCTGAGCTTGCACGGGGTCACTGGGCCTGCCAGAGCTGCACCTTTGAGAATAAGGCTGCGGTTGTGCTGTGTGCCATATGTGAGCGACCTCGGCTGGCTCAGCCTCCCAGCTTGGTAGTGGATTCTCAGGATGCCGGTGTTTGCCTGCAGCCCCTTCAGGTAACCTGTTCCTGGCCTTCTCAGCTCTTTATTTGCACCTGTTACCACAGGCCATTCTCTACTTCTTCATCCCCTATTTTCGTTCAGTTCCCCGGTATCTTCCCCCCAGCTTCCTATGTTTCCATCTTGAGCCTCAGCCAACCTTCAATGGGATAATTCTTTCTGCCTTCCCAGCAGGAGGACACTTTGCTCTCCTCTGCCCAGACTCCAGTGTGGTACTGTATTCACTGTACCTTCTGCAACTCAGGCCCTGGCTGGGTGTGTGCTGTGTGCAACCGGACCAGCAGCCCCATCCCAGTACAGCATATCCCCCAGCCCCTTGCCAGCTCTTTGGAAGAGCGACTCCCTGAACCAGGGCCTTCACGACGCCTCAGTGCCCCCCTGGCCAGTTCCTGTGGGGACCTTGAGAAGCAGCGCCAAGACAAGATGCGGGAGGAAGGTCTCCAGCTAGTGCTCAAGATCCGGGTGAGGATTTGGGCCTGGGATAAGCTTGTGGGGGAAGGGAGAGGCTGCAGTTGATTGATGCAAGTTCTCAAAACCTGTCATTGTTAGCAGCAGCTGCCTCTTATTGAACCCTTCCTCCACGGCAGGTATCATGCTGTGGTGTCCTGCTCACGTGATCCATGATCTGAGCTCAAGCACTGTCAGCATTTTGGTTCGGGCTAAGGGTGGGTGGAGTGTGCCCTTCCTGATGGGCGCTCTGTCTGGGCGGGACTGTGCCTTAGGAAGGGGAAGCCGGAGGCGCCTGTCCAGAGGAGGTCTTCTCAGCTCTGCAGTACTCGGGCACCGAGGTGCCCTTGCAGTGGCTGCGCTCAGAGCTGCCCTACGTGCTGGAGATGGTGGCTGAGCTGGCTGGACAGCAGGACCCGAGGCTGGGTGCCTTTTCCTGTCAGGAGGCCCGGAGTGCCTGGCTGGATCGTCACGGCAACCTGGATGAAGCTGTGAAAGAGTGTGTGCGGGCCCGGCGGAGGAAGGTAGCAGCAGCTGTGCTGGAGGGGGGTGCAGGATTGAGGGCTGTGGATCTCAGAGCCTCTCACATTCTTCTTCACTCCTTCTCGCCCCTCCCAACTCACAGGTGCAGGAGCTCCGGTCCCTGGGCTTTGAGCCTGAGGAGGGGTCTCTTCAAGCCTTGTTCCAACACGGGGGTGACGTGGCACGAGCCCTCACTGAGCTACAGCGCCAGCGCCTAGAGCCCTTCCATCAGCGCCTCTGGGACAGTGGTCCTGAGCCCACCCCTTCCTGGGACGGGCCAGATAAGCAGGTGCTGGAAGGAGGTGAAGAGCCCACTTAGTAGGGCTGAGGGCAGGTTGAGGGGTAGGCTCTCTGCGGTCTGACAGCCACTTCTTCCCTCTCCACCTGAATCGCCTTGCAGAGCCTGGTCAGACGGCTTTTGGCAGTCCACGCACTCCCCAGCTGGGGCCGGGCAGAGCTGGCGCTGGCGCTACTGCAGGAAACACCCAGGAACTATGAGTTGGGGGACGTGGTAGAAGCTGTGAGGCAGAGCCAGGACCGGGCCTTCCTGCGCCGCTTGCTTGCCCAGGAGTGTGCCGTGTGCAGCTGGGCCCTGCCCCGCAACCGCGTAAGTCCCTCCCCACTGCCCCTGGCCTTAGAATTGCTCTGTTCCCTTTGAACCCTCACTCTACCCCAGCCCCTGTCTCTGATCTTGTCTTTTGCTCTGCAGTTGCCCATGTGCCCCTGAAGGCTTCTGGGAAGGGGAGGGCAGGAATAGGCCACCTCCCTCTCTTTTTTTAAATGTTCTATTATGGGAAATTTCGAACATGCAATAGTAGAGAAAACTGTGTAATGGATTCCACTCTCCCTCCCCCCACCATGTATTCATCATCAAGCTTCAGCCATTATTAATGTATGACCCATCTTTACTTCATCTACACATACATAGGATTTTTTTTTTTTTTTTTTTTTTTTGCGATACGTGGGCCTCTCACTGTTGTGGCCTCTCCCGTTGCGGAGCACAGGCTCCGGACGCGCAGGCTCAGCGGCCATGGCTCACGGGCCCAGCTGCTCCGCGGCATGTGGGATCTTCCCGGACCGGGGCATGAACCCGTGTCCCCTGCATCGGCAGGCGGACTCTCAACCACTGTGCCATCAGGGAAGTCCCTACATAGGATTATTTTGAAGCAAATCTCAGATGTCAGATAGTTTATCTGTAATATTTCAATATGTATCTCTAAAAGAGAAAACTCTTTGAAAATATAACCACAAATACCACTGTCACACCAAAAAAATTACCATTCTTTAATGTAATCATCAAATACCCACTTGGTAGGAATAGGCCCCTCTTGTCTCCTGAGCCCCTTCTGACTTACTCTAGGTCAGAAGTGGCAGTTCTTTGGCAAAATACAGCCCGGTTTAGTTAGGCTGGCTCTGTATGTTTTTTGTTTTTACTCTTTATTTTAAAATAATGGTAGGGGCTTCCCTGGTGGCGCAGTGGTTGAGAGTCCGCCTGCCGATGCAGGGGACGCCGGTTCATGCCCCGGTCCGGGAAGATCCCACATGCCGCGGAGCGGCTGGGCCCGTGAGCCATGGCTGCTGAGCCTGTGCGTCTGGAGCCTGTGCTCCGCAACGGGAGAGGCCACAACAGTGAGAGGCCCGCGTACCGGAAAAAAAAAAAAATGTAGAGTCACAGCCAGTTATAAAAATAGTACAGAGTCCTGTGTGCTCTTTATCCACCTCCTCCCAATGGTGACATCTTGTATAATCATAGTGCAATATCAAGACCAAGAAATAGATATTGGTACAATGTTAGCTAGACCGCAGGCTTTGTTCATTTTGTGCATCAGTGTGTACGTGTGTAGTTGTATGCCATTTGATCCCACACGTAGATTCATGTAACCACCAACACAATCAAAATACCACAATGCAACCCCCTTGTGCTACCGCTTTATAGTTGTAACCTTCTTCCCCTCCTCCTGTCATATGGCAGCCACTGGTCTGTTCTCCATTGCTGTAGTTTTGTCATTTCAAGGATGTTGTTTGTGTTTGCTTTTTTTTTGGCCACGCCACACAGCTTTCAGGATCTTAGTTCCCCAACCAGGGATTGAACCTGGGCCCTCGTCAGTGAAAGTAAGGAGTCCTACCCACTGGACCACCAGGGAATCCACACACACACCCCCCCCCCCCCGGCTTTTTTTTCCTTTTTAAATTAACTTTTTAAAAAATTTTATTTTCTGTTGGAGTATAGTTGATCTACAATGCTGTGTTAGTTTCAGGTGTACAGCAAAGTGATTCAGTTATTGTGTGTTTGCTTTTAATTGAATGTGGATGCCTTTAGAGGGCATTCTTCCGTTTACCTTAGGTCTCACCATGGTCTGTTTTTTTCCATCTGAAGGTCTTCAGACATTTAGGTTTCCCGCCCAGTTGTTAATAGACCTCAGTTTCATAGCAGACACCTGGCTACTGCCCCTCCCCCCGGCTGGCAACTGTAGCTTCTTACCCCCTTTCCTCCCTTCCCTTCCCCTCCACCAGATGCAGGCTCTGACCTCCTGTGAGTGTACTATCTGTCCCGACTGCTTCCGCCAGCACTTCACCATTGCCTTGAAGGAGAAACACATCACAGACATGGTGTGCCCTGCCTGTGGCCGCCCCGACCTCACTGATGATGCGCAGCTGCTCAGCTACTTTTCCACCCTTGATATCCAGGTACTTCAGTCCCTAGGACTCAGGGTGCCCTGGGCTTTGAACAGGAGCCTTGCCCACCCGCCACTTCCACATCCTGTTCCCAGCTTCGAGAGAGCCTAGAGCCAGATGCCTATGCGCTGTTCCACAAGAAGCTGACTGAGGGCGTGCTCATGCGAGATCCCAAGTTCTTGTGGTGTGCCCAGGTCAGAGGCCTGCCCAGAGCTGCTGACCGGAGGGAGGGGTGGGGAATGGTGCCTGGTCAGGCCTCAGGCAGCTTTATGCTCTTGCACCCACAGTGCTCCTTTGGCTTCATATACGAGCGTGAGCAGCTGGAGGCAACATGTCCCCAGTGTCACCAGACCTTCTGCGTGCGCTGTAAGCGCCAGGTGAGGCACATCCATCCTTTTGGAAATACCTGCTGAGCCACCGCAGGTACTGTTAGACGCAGGGTGTGCTGGAGAACAGAACAGACATGAGCTCTGGGCTCAAAGAGTTACAGGCTAGCCAGGGAGGGAGGGAGGAGGGGTGAGGGAAGGAGAGAGAGCAGAATTATACATCGCCATGAGTTCTATGAAGAAAACAAATAGAAAACAAATGGACTTACCTAGTACACAGGATCGAGAGGTTAGACAAGTCTTCTCTAAAATGGCTGGATTTAAGCTCAGGCATGAAAGTTAAGAAGAAGCCAACTATGCAAAGAGTATTTGGGAGAGAAAGAACAACACATGGAAAGGCCAAAGTCAGAAAAAGTGTTGTGTGGCTGGAGCCTCAAGAGCAAGGGTGAGAGTGGCTGGCGGTCGGAGAGGAGCTAGCTGCCAGGTCAGGAGAGGCCGTGAGGCCAATCAAGCAAGGGATCGGCCTTTCATTCTAAGACTGAGCAAGGGGTGATGCTCTCTCATTTACCTTTAGAAAGTTTAATATTTGGTACGAAAAAGTTGCATCTGTCTTTTTTTTTTTTTTTTTTACTTATTTTAATTTATTTATTTATTTATTTATTTATTGTTGGCTGTGTTGGGTCTTCGTTGCTGCGTGTGGGCTTTCTCTACTTGAGGCGAGCAGGGGCTACTCTTCGTTGCCGTGTGTGGACTTCTCATCGTGGTGGTTTCTCTTGTTGCGGAGCATGGGCTCTAGGCACGTGGGCTTCAGTAGTTGTGGCACATGGGCTCAGTAGTTGTGGCTCGCGGGCTCTAGAGCGCAGGCTCAGTAGTTGCGGCACACAGGCTTAGTTGCTCCGCGGCATGTGGGATCTTCCTGGACCAGGGCTTGAACCCATGTCCCCTGCATTAGCAGGCGGATTCGCAACCACTGTGCCACCAGGGAAGTCCCTGCATCTGTCATATAAAACACAATAATAAAATGAACACCTGCGACCCTACCCCCAAACCTCCAAGCTAGAACACTCCCAGTGCAGTTGGTTACACGTTCAAAGGCACGCTGGCCGCAAGGTGGAGGCTGAACCATAAGGGAGCAGGAGTGGAGGCATAGAGACTAGGAATCGAGACGAGACCTGACCTGGTCTGGAGTAAAGGTGGTCAGAGTAGGGATGAAGAAAAGGACAGGGTTGAGCTAGGCTTGGGTGGTGGAAACAAGACTTGCTGGTGAATGTTTCGGGTGTGAAGAGATGAGAGAACCAAGGCTGGCCCCTCGGTTTGGGATTTGAACAAATGGTGGATGGCAGTGCCATACACTAAGCCAGGGACCGCTGGATCTGAGTGGAGGGGCCAGCAAGAAGGGCCTGGGATAGAGCTTTCATGGGAAGCTTGTTTCCTTCTGGCAGTGGGAGGAGCAGCACCGAGGCCGGAGCTGTGAAGATTTCCAGAACTGGAAACGCACCAATGACCCGGAGTACCAGGCCCAGGGCTTGGCGATGTACCTTCAGGAAAATGGCATAGGTAAGGTTGCCTGTTTGCCCAGTAATCTCTCATTGCCAGCGGCTCTCTTCCTGAGGGCCTGAAGAGCAGTGGCAGCCCGAACCCTGACCTGCTGTCCCTTGCAGACTGCCCCAAGTGCAAGTTCTCGTACGCACTGGCCCGAGGAGGCTGCATGCACTTTCACTGCACCCAGTGCCGCCACCAGTTCTGCAGTGGCTGCTACAATGCCTTTTACGCCAAGAATGTGAGCCCAGAGAACGGGGATGGAAGGGCTTGGAAGGGCTAGCCGGGTGGGGCTGCCATCGGGAGTGAGGGAGTGAGGGGTGGAGGCCGTTAAGGAACAGCCCAGGGTAAGAGGAGAACAGTGGGGGATAAAGCACCTCTCTCTGTCCTCTCTCCCCTTCTGCTTGCTCCAGACCCTCCAATGTCTCATCTCCCCCACCCCTACACCCCTCACGCAGGGGTTCCTGAGAGGCCAGGACCCCAACCGTCTCCAACTTCCCCTCTCCCATCTGGGTTTCCGCCAGAAATGTCCAGACCCTAACTGCAGGGTGAAGAAGTCCCTGCACGGCCACCACCCCCGCGACTGCCTCTTCTACCTGCGGGACTGGACGGCTCCTCGGCTCCAGAGGCTGCTTCAGGTCAGGGGCGACCAGCCTGGCTGGTTTGCCGGTCGCCCAGGAGAGGAGGCAGGGCACAGGGTGGCAGGAAGGGAAAGGCCTGGATGTCGAGAAATCCAGCAGGCTGGCATCAAGGGAAGCTAACGCCCATCCTTCTGCCCTCCTCAGGACAATAACATCATGTTCAACACAGAGCCCCCAGCGGGGGCCCGGGCAGTGCCTGGAGGTGAGTGTCGGGCCTGGGAGAAGGCAAGAGGAGGGGCTGGGCTCCCCCTGTGTGATGGATGAAGGGGAGGCTTGGGCCTGGGGTTGGACCAGGACGCAGGGCCCATCCTGTGCTTGCTTGTTGTGCTCTTTGGTGACTCAGCCTCCCTAGGCTTGTTTCTTCCTCTGTAAAGTGGGGATCATATCCACCTTGCAGCCAAGCTGTTTTATGTAAGGCCACATTCAAGCGCCTGGCACCTCAATGCTAATTTTATTCTCCCATTCCCAAAGGATAGTGATTCATTAGTTAACTCAATGACTATTTAATTAAAGACTTACTAGTTGCACTGTTTTAGGTTCCATGAGGGCAACAGAAAGATGTTATATATGATTCTAATCGGCCCCACTTCTTACCATTTGTGTAGAGTAAGACCTTCACAGAATAAGCTAACTTCGCAAGAGCTAAATCACAACCAAAAGAGCTGTCTCAAGAGAGTATATGATTATGGGCCAGAAGTCAGCTTGGCTAAAAGCAGGGACAGCAAGGTCCCTGCTTCTGTGTCAGAAGTGGTCTGCACAGTGGCATCTCTGGCACAGCTGTTAGAGCAGGGGCTCCTGTCCTCAGTCCCCTCCCTAGAGGCTGCCTCCCGTGCCTCCATCCATATCCTAGTTCTCCTGGGCCTTTGTGGGCAGTGGCCCCCTCCGGACAAAGGGTCCCTTCCTTCCCTTACCCCTAGGTGGCTGCCGAGTGATGGAGCAGAAGGAAGTTCCCGACGGGTTCCGGGACGAAGCCTGCGGCAAGGAGACTCCTGCTGGCTATGCCGGCCTCTGCCAGTGAGTGCCAGGCAGGGCGTGGAGCACAGCGTTGGGGGCACAGGAGCACTGGGGGTGTGCCTGAGCAGAAGAGTGGGTCTCTGCAAGCAGTAGGTCCTGCAAGAAGTGGGAGGGAGGGGCCTCTCTAGGCAAGGGCACAGAAAGGTGGTGTGCACAGGTTGGCAAGGGCCTACAAGAGCAACTGGCGAGGGGTGTCAGTCTTGTTCATCTGAGTATGCTAGTGCCCAGCACAGTGCTGGACACACTCAGTTGATATCAGTCAAACTTCAGAAGAACAAATATTCCACCCTCTCATCTCCCCAGGGCGCACTACAAAGAGTACCTGGTGAGCCTCATCAATGCCCACTCGCTGGACCCAGCCACCCTGTATGAGGTGGAGGAGCTGGAGACGGCTGCTGAGCGCTACCTGCATGTGCGCCCCCAGCCGCTGCCTGGGGAGGATGCCTCCACCTACCACGCCCGCTTGTTACAGGTAAAGCCTCCCCCAGCCTCACCTCTGACCCCACTCTCTAGAAGTCCCCTGTCCAGACTGTGTCTGAGCCCCGGGCTTCCAGTATCATCATCTTCTCTCTCCTACAGAAGCTGATAGAAGAGGTGCCCTTGGGACAGAGTATCCCCCGCAGGAGGAAGTAGCTGAGGGCAAGGGTCCCAATGAAGGTCCCGTGATCCGACTCCCCCGGGAACACCTCCAGCACCAATAAAGAGGCATTTCCTTGCCCAGGCTTCTTGGTGGTCCTTCTTTCTTCCTGACCCCACCATCTGGGGGCACCAGGGAAAGAGGGGGGGTGAACAGAGCTTTGCTGAAGGCCCCCTGCAGCCTGCCACCTGACTCTCTCTGGACTCAGGCCGAAGGAATTGACACTGTGGGAGGCCAAGGGCAGCCCTCCCCATCCAGCCACCTGGCCTGGGCTTCCTCCTTCCCTGCCTCCTTCCTTTCTTTCATTGAATTCAGCTGATACTTGGGGTGACCTAGTAGGTACCAAGCAGGCACCGTGGGGGAACACAGATGCACAAGTGGTACAGAGCTATCCAGAGGCCCCAGGCCAGACTCCGGGACACTGCAGCCTCCCTGGGGAAGCAGCAGTGTCATAGAGGTGGTCTGACACAAGCGAGGAGTGTCTTGAGGGAGGAAAGGGAATGAGCCTGAGGCAGTAGGGTCCCTCCTCCAGACTCTGACCACAGGATTCCTACGATAAGATTCTCAGATGCTGCTTCCCCCTGGTGGTAACCAGTTACCCTGCAACTCGGAGACCACGTGATTTCGGGGAAAAGGACCTCCCTGGAGGAGAACTGAAACTTAGGGTGGGGACTGTAGAAAGGGGCGGAGAGATCCAGGAGCTGCCTAGCCAGGAGCTGAGCTGAGGTCGGCTGAGCCCTGGGACAGCCTGCAGAGCAGCTCAGGTAAGATTAACCAAAAATAGGTGTCAGCCTGGGTCTAGGCGGGAAGGCCCGGCTAGATTGGAGGTGGTGGGTAGAGGCTCCTGGGGACCCCTCTGCTAGACTGAGGAAAAGACAGAAGGCCTGTGAGCTGGGGAGCTGGAATTTGGCGTGAGTGAAAGACTGATGGGGGGGCCGGTGTCCCAAGCCCTCTAGGTAAAGGACAGGGGGACCTGCTACCGGGTTGTTTGGGGAAGAAGACTCTGCTGCTCTCCCCTGCTTGTTTTCTTGCCTCCTGGTCCTGCCCACTTCCGCCCGCCCACAGCTCTGCCCCTGTCACCAGCTCCCTGCCCCACCTACCCCTGGGACAAGCAGAGCGGGGCGAAGGTTGGGGGGCATCGAAGGATAGGTTGTGGGGGTGGTGAGTGAAGAGGGTTGATGAGGCATCTCACAAGCAGCCACTTGTGTCTGTAAATACTTGGGGATCCAGACAGGGCCTCTCACCAGGAGCGGGACACCAGGGGAACAATAGATTCCTGAAAAACCTTAAAATTAAGACCAATGCTGAAGGTTGCCTTCTAGGTGTCACAGCTCGGGATGTTAAAAAGAAAGTATTTTTGGTCATCGCTAGTGACGGCAGAAATGAAACAATTCAGCCTCAGAAGCTTGAGATTATGTCTATAGAGGCAAAGGATGGATGAGATCTCTAGGGGCCCTTGCCGGAATCCAACCCCAAGGGCCAGGATCTCACTCTTCCCAAAGTATCAGTTCCCCTGACTCTTCCTGCTGCTTTTATCCCCAGGATGGCATCAGGCAGGGTACGTTGCACCCGAAAGCTCCGGAACTGGGTGGTGGAGCAAGTGGAGAGCGGCCAGTTCCCAGGAGTGTGCTGGGAAGATGCGGCCAAGACCATGTTCCGGATTCCCTGGAAGCACGCAGGCAAGCAGGACTTCCGGGAGGATCAGGATGCCGCCTTCTTCAAGGTGAAAGGCCCGGAAACCGGCCCCTTGGAGGGAGGGATGGAATATACACTGGCACTGTCACCCTCAAGTGGTTGCATCCACCTGGGTTTCAGATAAAGGGGAAGTTGCAGGGTAGAACCAGCTACGTTATGTAATTGTCAGAGCCCCACGCAAGATGAAAATGCAAACCTTAGTAAGGATCGCAAGGTGGCAA
Source organism: Hyperoodon ampullatus (assembly GCF_949752795.1). NCBI lineage: Eukaryota > Metazoa > Chordata > Mammalia > Artiodactyla > Ziphiidae > Hyperoodon > Hyperoodon ampullatus. The sequence continues at coordinate 106,296,531 of NC_136916.1, forward strand.
TAGCTGAGCATAAACCTAGCATAGGCCCTTCTGTGTGAGCACTCAGGCCACACATCCGTGAAGCCAGCCTCGGTAAAGGATCTGCCTCTTCTTTACTTCTGCTGTGTCCTAGGCCTGGGCGATATTTAAGGGAAAGTACAAGGAGGGGGACTCGGAAGGCCCTGCTATCTGGAAGACTCGTCTGCGCTGTGCTCTGAACAAGAGTTCTGAGTTCCAGGAGGTTCCTGAGAATGGCCACAGGGATGGGGCTGAGCCCTACAAGGTGTACCGGCTGCTGCCACCCGGAACCCTCCCCGGTGGGTGTCCCTTTGCCCTGCCACTCCTAGAATCAGCAGCCTTGGGAGGAAGGATGGAGCTCTGTGCCTCCTGGGAGGGTGGTGGCCTCCCTCCAGGCCCCTAGGTCAGAGTTCTGCCCTGTCCTTGGGGAGCAGGTTCCCTGCCAGTCCTGCCCATCCTTTCACTGCCTCCTATCTCTCCCCTTCCCTCTGTGCCCACTTAAGGCTCTGACCTTCCTCTCCCTCCCAACGTTCCACAGCTCAGCCAGGGACTCAGAAATCACCATCAAAGCGACACCACAGTTCTGTGTCCTCTGAGAGGAAGGAGGATGAGGTTACCACGAAGAACTGCATACTCAGCCCCTCCTTGCTCCAGGACCCCCTCAAAAATGTGAGAGCTGGGGAGGGAACCGGGTGGGTCTGAGGGCAGAACAGTAACTGGGGGAGAGATGGGCCAACGATAGAAACTGTGTCTGTAGGAGCTGGTGGAGTCCAGTGGGGGAGTAGCCTATTCAGACTCCGGAAGCAGCAGCAGCAGCAACAGCCCTGAGCCTCAGGAAGGTACCGAGTGCCCTGCCTCTTGTGTTATCCTCCGTGCCACACCCTCTGGCCCTTGGACTCCCCAGTCCGCTCTGAATAACCAGTGCCTCTGCCTCCCACCCAGGTAGGGACACAGCTGAGGCCCCTCTCCAAGGAGATCTGGTGTCCCCAGAGCTTCTGCCCCCTCCAGGTTCAGGTACTTGGCGTTTCTGACTCACCCCTGCCCCCGTCCTCCCTTGCCCTCCTGTGGCTATGCGTGTGTTAATCTAATCTGTCAGGGCTTGCAGCAAACCGGGGCCACCTTACTCAGAGGCACTGGCTTCTAGGCAGTGTACCTGCCACGACTCCAAACAGCTCACTTCTCAAAAATACCCCCTACACACTGTGTTCCCTGGAAATCCACTTTGAGACATTGATTCTGTGGGTTAAGTAGAGGACTGAACTCTGGGACCCTCTTGTAAACTGTAAGGCCCTGGCCATTAAGGCCTCAGTGGGAATCTGTGTATTAGTTCCTCCCCTGAGTGATGGGGAAGTATGATGGGAAGCCCTCTGGGCTGCCGAGGGTTGGCGGTGAGGATGAGGAGGGAGGGCGCCTTCTCTATCCTTAGAAGGTACGGCTGCCGCCCCCACCTTGTGGCCTGCTTGGTCCTCACCAGCCCTTACCTGGTTTCTCTCTCTGAGCCTCACGTTCCTCGCCGGCAAAATGAGGATGCTGGATTTGCAGGAAGCCCCTCTTCATTTCTCCAGAGCCTCTTGCTGGCCAGTGGGCCCCTGTGGAGGGGCGCCGGTGCAGCTGGCCTTTCTTTGTCTGCAGACTACTCTCTGCTGCTCACCTTCATCTACGATGGACGTGTGGTGGGTGAGGCCCAGGTGCAGAGCCTGGACTGCCGCCTCGTGGCTGAGCCCTCGGTCTCCCAGTGCGGCATGGAGCAGGTGATATTTCCCAAACCCGGCCCACAAGAGCCCACCCAGCGCTTGCTGAGCCAGCTCAAGAGAGGGGTCCTGGTGGCCAGCAACTCCCGAGGCCTCTTCGTGCAGCGCCTTTGCCCCATCCCCATCTCCTGGAACGCGCCCCAGGCTCCACCTGGTCCAGGCCCGCACCTGCTGCCCAGCAACGAGTGCGTGGAGCTCTTCAGAACCGCCTATTTCTGCAGAGGTGAGGCTGCTCCCGCCGAGCACCTGAGCCCCTTCCCCCACCCCTGTTCCCCCTCCGTGGGCCCGGCCACCACCCTGCGCTCCCTCCAGCACATCCCCCGTCACAGCCCAGGCACGGCCCCTGCACTCGTGCAGTGCTCAGCCCTGGCAGTCCCCCTTCCCCAGCCAAGGCCGCGGAAGATGAGGACCAGGTAAGCCCAGCACGAGGGTGTCACGCCCCGGGAGCACCACCACATGGGAGCGTACAGTAGTCATGGGCACCCCCCACCGGACACACGTGCACAGCGACCACTCACACATTCGCGAGAGCTGCATGCATCCCGGGCCCTCGTCCACCGCCCAGCCGCCCCTCAGCTCGCCCCTCTCGCATCCACACTTGGAATCCCACTTACTGCCTCCATTCCACTCTCAATTGGACTTCGGGAGTGGGGGCCGGAGTATAGGGGACCCAGGGCCACGGGGTGCCCTAGTGCAGGGAGGCTGTGAGCAGGCAGCAGAGGTGTGGCACAACTGTGTTAGCGGCCAGGGCTGCCGCCGAGAGGACTCTTGAGCTCCCGCAGCTCCCGCAGGTTTCAGGTGCTGTGACGACTGGCCACCTCTAAACGGGAGCCCCTTTCCTGATTCGTCCACAGGCGAGCAGCAGCTTAGTTCCTAGCATTTCCCCTGGCACCAGACAACAGCCTCACCACCCCGAGGCTCCTGCTCTGGCCGTGGTCTCTGAGTGGCCCCACTGCCACCCCTCTTTCTCCATTATGGGATCCTCCCCAATCCCTCCCTGCCTGAGACCCTCTGTCTTCTCTTTCTTCCAACTCTTGACCTTTTCTCTCAGACCTGGCCAGGTACTTCCAGGGCCTGGGCCCCGCACCCGAGTTCCAGGTGACACTGAATTTCTGGGAGGAGAGCCCTGGCCCCAACCACACCCCACAGAGTCTTATCACAGTGCAGGTGAGTCGGGATAGGGCAAGAACAGCCTGCCTGCATGGGAATGGGGTGTTGAGGAGGAAGAGGGCCTCCCGGGGAACGAGCCCCTGGGCGTAGTGTCTGGCGCTGCCTGCCGTGCTCACAACCCCGTCTCCCCACCTCTTCATGCAGATGGAGCAGGCCTTTGCCCGACATCTACTGGAGAAGACTCCAGAGGATCAGGCAGCCATCCTGTCCCTGGTGCAGAGCCTGGAGGACCCGGCCTCCTTCTCCTCTCTCTGTTCCTCCTATCTGCTTTGAGAGAGCCTCTTCCTCCACGCTCTCGACCTGCCTCCCACGGTGACCATTCTCATTGGTTGTCTGTGGTGATTTAGTCCTTGGACTCCTCATAGACCCTGGTTGGTGGGGAACTCAAGGATGACTTTTTTTTTTCTTTTTTTAAGTTTGAGGTATACCCTCTTTTGTCTCTGAGGAACTGAACGGAGCAAGTACAGATGGCGTGAACTCAGGGGGCCTTTCCCTCTGCCCACAACCCTAAAACCTAGCACTTTATATTTTCTTCTTAGGTCTTCACTAAGGGTTGAAAATAAAATTCTATTGAAAAGGAATCAGCATCGGATTTGTTGAGAGAAGAAGGCAGCAGGGTCACAGAGAGATGATGGGGATGTAACCTGAGGGCAGGGCACTCGGGTTCTCTTCCTGCTGGCATCTCTGGGTCTCTTCCCTCTCCTCCAACCACAGGTTCGGGCTAGCAAGCTGTCTGGGCTAGGAAGCTTCGGGTTCTGGACCTGGCTCTCTGTACCCTCTAGGCAACCAGGATTAGGGAGAGGGTTGGGGTCAGCCAAAAAGAGGGGCACTGAGCCTATGGCCACTGTAGCCACCTTCATAAGGGAAGTCCGGTGTCCACAGTCCTTGGCTAGAGGCCTCCGATTCGGCCTAGGGTTGGACTCTGGCCTGGAGGTCTCAATGAACAGACCTGAAATGATGAGCTGGAGGCCCTGGGGCCTGGCAGGGGAGGAAATCAGAGGGAAGAGTGGCCGAGCCTCCTGTGCCCTGGGCAGACCATGCCCTGGTGCCTCTTCTCCCAGTACCTGGGGCACTGTCACCCCAACTGAAGGCTGCTCCCAAACAGGTCTCCTCACTCTACCTGAGCACCATGACAGACAACATGGCCTAGAGTGCCACATCACCAGCACTCTGTTTGCTGGGATCCCAGGGGTCCAAATCCACCAACACCACTCTCCCTTGCCCCACGTTTATCTTGCTCCCAAACTGGTAGTTCTTCACAAGGCCACCGGTCATCCTACCTCATCCTACACTCATCTCCACCAGACTAGTTCACCGCTTAACCCGATTACCACAGCCTCCAGCTTCCCGCTTCCCGCTTCCCGTACATGACACCAAATTGGTGGAGAGGTAGCCTCCCAGACCAGCTCCTTCCTGTCATGTCACTTTTATAAGCTTTGAGTGGCTCACTGACATGATCAAATCTGGATGTCTAGATTCTTGAGGAACTTCTTGCTGTCTCACCTGACAAACTTCACTGCTTTTGAGCCTTTCTGCCTCCTTGGACCTTCCTTGTCTTCAGTCTCCCTCATCGTCATCCTGAGAAGCCAGGAGCCCCAACAGGCATCTGCATAGGCAGTGAGGAAATTGGGTCCTGAGTGTGCAGGTGCACAGGCCGTGCTGAAATCCCTCCTGGACCTTCACTTCATTTTCTGTTATACCCCACATCCAACCCATCAGCAAATCCTATCATTCCTTCCTTCAAAATCTATCCAGAATCTGACTCTGCTTCCCTCACCAAGACTGGTTCAAACACCATCATCTCTCACACCTCTTCTTTCTGCTTCCTTCCACATCTTTTCTGCTTCCACTCTTGTCCACCTTCAGCCCATTCTCGACACAGAAGAGATCCTCTTAACACATAAATCTTATCACGTCATTCTTCTGCTTGAAATCCTCCATTGGCTTTCAATTCACTCAGGGTAAGAGCCCAAATCCTTACAATGGCCTTCAAGGTGATATGGTCCCATTCTCCTTTCTAACCTTACCCCTTGCTATTCTTCTCCTCAGTTACTTTGCTCCAGGCTCCCTGAACCCACCAGACATTTCTGCCTCAGGACCTTTGCACTTGCTGCTGCTTTTGTCTAAAACACTCTTCCTTCAGGTAAGCACATGACTTGCCCCATCTCTTCAGAGAGGGCTTCCCTGAGCACCCAATCCAAATAGCAGCCCTCACTATTCTCTGTTCTCTTATGCTGCCTCATTTTTCTTCATAGCACTGATTACCACTTCACACATTTCTGTCTACTTGTTTATCATCACTCCTTCCCTATTCCATGAGAACAAGGACTTGTTTTGTTCATTGCTCTATCCCCAGTGTCTAGAGTAGTGCTTGGCACATGGTAGGCATGTAATAAATACTTGTTGAATGAATGGACAGATGAATGAGCAAATTACTGTGTCCCTTATCTCTTAAACTAGGTCCTAAGCACCTTAAGGGCAGGTGCCCCCACTTTATCATATTTGTGCCCCAGCGTGAACACTTATGAACACTGACAATATATGTACAGTGATCGAAACAATTTGTAAGTATCATGTAGAAACCAATTTAGCCAAGCACCATGGAATAGGGATTGGGAACACTGGAATTCAAAAGAGCAGAGTTCCCAACCAGGCTGCCACTAAGGAGCTGTGTGGTCTGGAACAAACAGTCCATATGGGCCTCTGTTTTCTCATCTGTAAAGGCAAGTCTTGGACTAGATTTTGAAATCCCCTTCAGCCGTGATATTCTGTGGTTGTAAATTTAGGGCAATTGCACATTCCTCTGACAAACATTTGCTGAGCTAAGTTTCAGGCACTAATGGAAAACACAAGAACCTCTCAAGAGTTCCCGGATTGAAGGAACAAGATAAAATGGGGTCGGCTTGGCTGCAATAAGAGCTGAGTCTTTTTTTTTTTCATTAAACTACAGCTGACTTACGATATTGTGTTACTTTCAAATGTATAGCAAAGTGGTTCAGTTATATATTTTTCCAGATTCTTTCCATCATAGGTTATTACAAGATATTGAATATAGTTCCTTGTGCTATCCCATAGGTCCTTGTTATCTATTGTATTTATAGTCGTGTGTGTCTGTTAATCCCAGACTCCTGATTTATCCCTCCCTCCTCTTTCCCCTTTGGTAACCGTTAAGTGTTTTTCCTATGTTTGTGAGTCTGTTCCTGTTTTGTAAAGAAGTTCATTTGTATTCTTTTTTAGGTTCTACATATAAGTGATATCATATATTTGTCTTTCTCGGTCTGACCTCACTTAGTATGATAATCTCTAGGTCCATCCATGTTGCTGCAAAAGGATTATTTTGTTCTTTTTTATGGCTGAGTAGTATTCTATTGTATATATGTACCACATCTTCTTTATCCATTCATCTGTTGATGGACACCTAGGTTGCTTCCACATCTTGCCTGTTGCAAATAATGCTGCTGTGAACATTGGGGTGCACATGTCTTTTCAAATTAGAGTTTTCATCTTTTCTGGATATATGCCCAGGATCAGGATTGCTGGATCATAGGTAGCTCTATTTTTAGTTTTTTTTTTTTTAGTTTATTTATTTTTGGCTGCATTGGGTCTTCCTTGCTACGCACGGGCTTTCTCTAGTTGTGGTGAGTGGGGGCTACTCTTCATTGTGGTGTGCGGGCTTCTCATTGCGGTGGCTTCTCTTGTTGCAGAGCACGGGCTCTAGGCGCACGGGCTTCAGTAGTTGTGGTACCCAGGCTCAGTAGTTGTGGCTCACGGGCCTATCTAGAGTGCAAGCTCAGTAGTTGTGGTGCACAACTTAGTTGTTCTGTGGCATGTGGCTTAGTTATTCTGCGGGGCTTAGTTGTTCTGCGGCATGTGGTGTCTTCCCGGACCAGGGATCAAACCTGTGCCCCCGCATTGGCAGGTGGATTCTTAACCACTGAGCCAGCAGGGAAGTCCCTATTTTTAGTTTTTTAAGGAACCTCCATACTTTTTTCCAGTATGGCTATGCCAATTTACATTCCCACCAACAGTGTAGGAGGGTCCCCTTTTCTCTACACCCTCTCCAGCATTTATTGTTTGTAGACTTTTTAATTATGGCCATTTTAATCGAAGTGAGGTGATACCTTATTGTATTAATAGTTTGGGGAGACTTCCGTGGTGATCCAGTGGGTAGGACTCGGTGCTCCCAATGCAGGGAGCCCGGGTTTGATCCCTGGTCAGGGAACTAGATCCCACATGCATGCCCCAACTAAGAGTCTGCGTGCCACAACTAAGAAGTCTGCATGCTGCAACTAAGAGATTCTGCATGCAGCCAAAGTAAATAAATATTTTTAAATAAAGTAAAATAAATAGTTTGGACTTGCATTTCTCTAATAATTAGCTATGTTGAGCATCTTTTCATGTGCCTGTGAGCCATCAGTATGTCTTCTTTGGAGAAATGACTATTTAGGTCTTCTGCCCATTTTTTGATTGGGTTTTTTGTGGTTTTTTTTTGATATTGCGTTGTATGTGCCGTTTGTATATTTTGGAAATTAAGCCTGTGTCGGTCGCATCGTTTGCAAATGTTTTCTCCCATTCGGTAGGTTTTTTCCTTTTGTTTATGGTTTCCTTTGCTGTGCAAAAGCTTCTAAGTTTGATTAGGTCCCATTTGTTAATTTTTGGCTTTATTTCTTTTGCCTTGGGAGACTGATCTAAGAAAATATCGCTACAGTCTATGTCTGAGAATGTTTTGCCTACGTTCTCTTCCAGGAGTTTTATGGTGTCATGTCTTATTTAAGTCTTTAAGCCATTTTGAATTTATTTTTGTGTATGGTGTGAAGAGCTGAGTCTTAATAAAGCGGCAGAAGCATGCCCTGGAGTCAAGACTGGGAAGGATATTCTAGGCCAAAGAAATGGCTGTGCGAAGGCAGGAGGCATGGGGAATGGGATATTTGTAATTACAACCATACAACTTACATTACACAAAGAATTTCTGAGACAAAACAGCTTTTGTACGCTGAGAAGTATGCCCTGCATCCAGCAAAACTGAAGTCTCAGCCAGGAAAACATTCACACCTGGAAAACAGCCAGGTGAGGAATGCCACAACCTAAACTGTTCAGATTTAGGAAATGACCCGACCCTCGCTGCTTCCTGTGAGGTCTTTCTTCCCCAACGACCTGGGGCGGCTCCAAGGCCACCTCATACCCGTTTCTACCTCCCTAGCTCACCATAGGCCCTAGGCTGGGAACAAAGGTGGACCAACCAATTGCTACTCGGTGGGATCTGGGGAAAAGGGCAAAGGTCTAACCGCAGGTCAGGCGCCCCAAACAAGGCGTGGCGGTTGCCCTTGGCATCACGCAACCTCCCCAGTAGTTGAAGCGCCCTTGTTACCAGGCTCGCTGCAGGTGAGGCTGGGGTCTTGCTCCCCGCTCATTGGTCCGCAGAGAAGCACCACTGAGGAACCCCTGTTGCCCAGGCGAGGACGAGAGCCCATTGGTCGGGACACCTCACAATGCCCCCCCGCACCCCCCACCCCACCCCCGCGCGTGCAGGGTTCTTCCCATTGGTTCGCTGCCTGCCTCGGGAGCCCCCTGTGGCCTCCAACCAAGCAGCCTACTTGGCGCACTGCTGGCGAGTGTCCCCAAGCTGACCCTGTTCCCCATTGGCTGCTGTGGGGGCCGCCGCCATCTAATGAGGAGGGAGGCGCCGAGCACCCGAGCACGCGTTCCCTGCGGCGGGATCTAGCTCTGCAGCCGCGGGGCCGGGCAAGGGCCGAAGCTGTGCAAAGGACGAGAGACCGGCTTCTCTGCGGAGGACACCTGTTCTCCCTCCGGACCTGGTCTGGGTCGCAGCTCGGGCTTCCCGTCGCGGAGCTGTGCATCTCCAATCTGGAACCCAACCCGCGAGGCTCCAGTAAGTACGAAGCACCCACGCGGCGCGCGAACCGGCTCAGGGCGGACGGAGAGAGTGTCCCTGCTCCTGTGTATCCCGTGTGCGTCTCCATTTACTTATCCCCTTAATCGTTTATCCACCCAACGTTTATCGGTTCGTTTATTTGGCATTCTGGGTGCACTCTCTGCGCCGCTTGTCCACATCCTTCTCTCCGACGGTGTTGGGAAACCCTGTGCCCTGAAGAATTCGGACTGAGATCCGAAAGGAAGAGTGGTGTAGACGAGGGTGCAGCCCCGGAGGGACCATGTTCTACTATCCCAGCGTGCTTCAGCGCCACACGGGCTGCTTCGCCACCATCTGGTAAGGGAGGGCTGAGCCAGGGTGGGCGCACCGGGAGGGGAGCCCAGGGATCCCAGCCTGAGGGCTTCTCCTCCATCTTCACTCCTCGTCCTTCTTCCAGGCTGGCAGCAACGCGCGGCACCCGGTTGGTGAAGCGCGAATACCTGAAGGTGAACGTGGTGAAGACCTGGTAAGGCCCAGAAAAGGCAAGAGGGGCCTGGGGCCATTGTGGGTTAGGAGATGGATTACTCTGGGCTGTGGGGCTGGTCTTTGGCACAACGGTGATCAGGGTGCCTCGTTCCCCCAGCGAGGAAATCCTCGATTACGTGCTGGTACGAGTGCAGCCCCCGCTGCCAGGTCTGCCGCGGCCCCGCTTCTCTCTTTATCTCTCAGCCCAGCTCCAGATTGGCGTCATTCGGGTCTACTCGCAACAATGCCAGTACCTTGTAGGTAAGGCTAGAAGGCTCTGAGGTGGGGCAGAGCTGAGCGGTCCTCCCACGGGCTGGCACCCTATCTTGTCCTACCTGCCCGCAGAGGACATCCAGCACATCCTGGAGCGCCTGCACCGGGCCCAGCTGCAGATCCGCATTGATATGGTGGAGATGGAGCTGTGAGTGTGTCCCTGGGACTGGGACCACCCAGTCTTTGGAAGGGGACCTCCCTGCTTGGCCTCAGTCCTTGACAGCCTCCCCTTCTCCCTCAGACCCAGCCTGCTGCTCCCTAATCACCTGGCCAGGATGGAGACTCTGGAAGATGCTCCAGACCCCTTTTTTGGGATAATGTCTGTGGAACCCAGACTGCCCAGTCCCTTCAATATCCCTCACGTAGGTCTCATTCCCCCTGGACACCTCAGACTGATGAATTGCCAGTCCGACACTGGGGTGGGGGTGGGTTGGGAGCCTGCTACAGCTCTGGCCCACAGAAGTCATTGCAGTGCGGTTGCCATGGTGGACCCATCCAGACAAGCCTGCTGCACTTACCTATTCAGGACCAACCTAGAGGCAGCTCTTGTCTCCACACCATTCCAAGAGCCAAGCCCCCAATCCATGCCCTCAGTGTCCCTCAGCACTGGGTTTCCCATGTCCTTGTCCATCCATTCCTAACACTCCTACAGCTTAGACAGTGTTACTTCCTTCCTTCAAAGACACCTCCAGGGCTTCCCTGGTGGCGCAGTGGTTGAGAGTCCGCCTGCCGATGCAGGGGACACGGGTTCGTGCCCCAGTGCGGGAGGATCCCACATGCCGCGGAGCGGCTGGGCCCGTGAGCCATGGCCGCTGAGCCTGCGCGTCCGGAGCCTGTGCTCCGCAACGGGAGAGGCCACAACAGTGAGAGGCCCGCGTACCGCAAAAAAAAAAAAAAAAAAAAGACACCTCCAGTGGCTCCCCACTGCCAACAGAATACTAGCATTTAAGGCTCTCCATACCTTGGTCCAGAGGTAGCCATCCCTACATCCCTAGACGTCTCTCAGCACATCCCCTGGGCATCTTTGGCTCCCAAACACCAGCCTGGCCCCTATGCCCCAAAGATGCCACATTTACTTCTTTGCTTCTGCTGTTTCCCTAGGCCATAATGGTCATCACCCCTTGTTCTCTTACAGACCTCGCTCAATTTCTACACTTTTCCATCAAGTCTTTATACCACTCCCGGCCAGAACCAAATGTTGTTCTAGAACTCAGCCCATCACTAGGGCCTTGTTTACCCTTTGTGTTGACTCTTTTTTTTTAAATTAATTGATTTTGTGTGTCAAAACAAACAACTTTTATTGAAGTGTAGTTGATTTACAGTGTTGTGCTAGTTTCAGGTGTACAGCATCCTTTGGCTCTTGCTGGGGTCGTATACAAACTTGTCTCCCCACTAGACCATATAGTCCTTAAGATCAAGAATCTTTTCTGTCCCCTCTGTCCCCAACACTTGACGTAGGGATGCGGTCCTTCTTTCACAGACAAATTAACACAGTCTAGATGATTGGGTGGGGGAACGGGAGGAAAGGAAACCGGATGGTGAGTGGGTTCACTGCACGCTGCTGGCAGTGCCACAGAATTAGGCGTAAAGGGCTGTCACTGTCCATTGTCTGCATAAGGTTGTGAAAGTGGGGAAGCAGGGCGCTGAAGCTGAACCCTATCTTTTGTCCCCAATCCCTCCCCAAAGATTCAACACCTCCTAGAGGCTGTGATCCCAGAGAGAGTTCTTGAAGAGATCCCTCCTGAAGTTCCTATAGAGCCAGGTGAGCAGAGAGAGCCTTCTTTTTGGTGAGAGGCAGAGGAACGTTCAAGAGCTGAAGAAATCACTGTCCCTGAGCTTCTTTCAGGAGCGAGGCCCTGTGAGGGGCACTGTGTGTAATGTCGTCACTGCTCACAAGAGTCCTATGAGATCAGAATTATTAGCCCCAGTTTACAGATGAGGAAAGTGAAGCCCATAGCGGTTAAGCGATGTGTCCTGGGTCAGCTTGCCAGTGACTAGCCGGGGTCTGACTAGAACCCAGGTGGACTTGACTCCAGAGTCCATGCTTTTGCCTTACCACATGGGTGGGGGGACTTGGAAAGAAACTGGCTGGTGTGACTTCCCTCCCCTCCAGAAAGGATTCCGGTCACTGTACCGTCTCCCGAGGCCATCACGCTCCCGGAGGCGGAGCCCATACGTATGCTTAAGATTGAGGTGAGCTGACCCCCTGCACAAGGAGCCTGAGGCCCAGAGTCCTGCTTCTGCTGGCCCCGCCCCCCTGCATCTGCTTCCTTCTGCCCCCAGAGTCCTGCCTTCTCCACCTCCATTTCCCCACCACTGCCCCCAGCGCCGGAGCACCCACGGGCTTCCTCGGTCTGGCCCAGCCCTGTGGCATGTCTCTCAGACAGAGATGGGATTGAGTCCCCTCGCCTTGGTTCTCCCTTTCCCGACAGGGTGAACGGGACCTCGCAGAGATCAGCCGCCGAGAGTTGGACCTGCTGATCGCAGAGGAGGAGGAAGCCATCTTGTTAGAGGAAGGTCGGCTAGGCAGGACCATCTGGCCACGTAGGGCCCGCCCGGTGCTGGATGGTCAGGCCCCCGGCACGGGCAGTCTGGGCTGGGCAGTGTTCCCATCTCTTCTGTGTTCTGAGCCCTGACCTTCTCTTCGCAGAGTACAAAGAGGAGCTCCGGGTCCTAGAGAGGGAGATCACAGTCCCCCCGCCCTCACCTCTAGCTCTTCCAGAGTAAGGGCAGGAACCCCTGGGCCAGGTAGGGGTCATTGCTGGGAGGGTATCTTCATTCTGTTGCCCATTTCCCCTCAGGGTGGAGGAGGCTGCAGAGCTACCTCCAGTTCGGGTCCGGCCCCCCGAGGAGCTGAAGCCACCAGGCTGGGAGCCCGAGGCCCTACTTCCTGGTGAGTACCTGCCATGCCGGGGTCCTTCCCGGGGGTCCCTGCACAGCTGCTGCAGACAGTGGCCCCGTATTCTAACTTGCTGAAGGGAGGACTCTAGCATCTCGCCTGGGTGGCTTTGAAGGCAAAGGGTGTGGGGCAGAGCTCGAGTGTTTTTGCAGAGGTGACACCCCCGCTGGAGCTGCGTCTGCCACCCCCAGTCAGCCCAGAGGTGAGTAATGCTCCTCCAAGCCACCTCCTTTTCGCCCTCCTCTGCCAGAACTGCTCACCCATTTTCAGTTTCCCCAAGCCGAAGGCCACTGCTAGCTTCCACAGGCCTTTGAGCAAATTAGTAAAAGGTGCCCCTGTCCACACCCCATCTTATCGGGATGGGCACCATATACAGGGTGGGAGCTGCACCCGCTTCCAGAGGCCCCACCCAAGCCCTCTCCCAGGGCACCGCTAGGGACGGCAGGTTGGGGCATGTCTGCAGTCCACGAGGACCACAGGGAAAGGAGTAATGGGCAGCCTTGCTCCCACCTCCCCTCCCCCCTCAGCGGAGGCGGCCCCCAGTCCCCCCACCTCCCAGGAGCCCACCTGCTCGTCGCCGCCGCCGCCAGTTATTATTCTGGGACCGGGAGACCCAGATCCCCCGGGAGGAATTCCAGAAACAAATGCAGACCAGAGCCCACTGCCGGGAGTGTGTGAGTACAGCCCAGGCTCTGGAGGGATGGAGGGAGGCAGGTGCACGTTGGGCCTCCTAAACTCCCGGTGGGGGGGGGGCATGAGAACAGCCCCCAAAGTGCACATGTTGGGGGTTTGCCCACCTATCACTTCATTACCCCGCCTAGCACATCCAAGGGCATCAGTTGAAAGTCCTTTTAGCAATGAGCAGAGAATGAGCCTGAAAGAGCTAGAAGGCCAGAGACCCTGGAACAAGGCACTGCAGGTGGATAAGGGGCAGTGGCTCCTTCCTAACCGGGCTTCCGGCCTTTCCCACCACACAGCCAATGGTGCAGCCTCCTGAGAGGATGATCACGAGCCCCGCAGAGCTGTTCCGAACCCCGACTCACTGTGAGGAATGGTGGGAGCTGGTGTGTGGGATCCTCGGAACCCCTATCCCTCACTCCTGGCGTTCCTCACGCCTCAAACCCTCTCCCTGCTGCCCCGTCCTCAGCTGGCCGGCTACCCCAAGAACTGCTGGCTTTCTGGACCCACTGTGCCCAGCCACTCCCGCTAGCACTCAGGAGGCGGCCACCCCTGGAGCCTGAGGAAGAGGAAGCTGAGAGGGAGGCGGCAGCCGAGGAGGAAAGGAGAAAGGCTGAAACTCCGAGCGATATCGAGGTAACGGCACCGTCACTCCTTCCTGCTTTGCCTGAGCTCCAGCAGCCTGCTTTTTTCTGCCCACGTGAGCCATGGGCACCAGGTCCCAGCCAGGCTGGTTCAGGGCTAGGCCTGCTTCACCCCTGCCCCCAGTGCTTCTGTGATGGCTTGGGGTCTTAGTTCTCCTTCTCTCATCTCTAGGTCCTGAGGGAGGCCCTGGAGCCCAGTGTGCCTCTCATGCCTTCAGGTAAAGTACCTGGAGAAGGGACGGTGGAGACCACCACCCTGACCACTGTCCCAGGAAACTGGTGCCCCAACCACTGACAGTTCTCGTCAGCACACTTAACATGAGGAAGCACAGACCGAGTCTCTTAAGTCCCCTCCCCCCACCCCCTGGGTGCTTTTAACAAGTCACTGCCAGCTCTGGCACCCAGGTGGACCAGGTGGCCCCCAAATCCCAAATGTTCAGATGCAAACAAACCCACTCAGGACCTTCCTCTCCCTGACAGAGATCTCCCTAGAAGCGGCTGAGGAGGAGAAGCCCCGCATCAGCCTCGTCCCCCTGGAAGAACGGTGGTAAGCAGCAGCCCCAGCTAGGATGTGTGTGCCCCTCGTCACTGTCACAGCTGCCACCTTCCCTGCTCCACCCAACTCCCGTGTTCTCCTAGGGCCTGGGCTGAGGTGGAGCAGCCAGAAGCCCCTGCATTGCCCGTGGTGCCTGAGCTCCCTGAGGTGCCTGTGGAGATGCCTGTGGAGCTGCCCCCAGAGCCTGAGCCGCTCTCGCTGGAGGCTGTGCACAGGTACCAGGAAGGGCGTGCCTCCGTGGGTGGCCTGGGCTGCAGCCTCAGCTCACAGTTCTTGACCCCCACAGGGCAGTGGCACGGGAGCTGCAGGCCAACAGGGAGCCTGACTTCAGCAGCCTGGTGCCACCTCTCAGTCCCCGCAGGGTGGCCGCCCGGGTCTTCTACCTGCTCCTGGGTGAGCGAGGAACGTGTGTGCCTGTGGGGGGGGCGGGGAGTGGACACACAGGCCAGAGGCTGCTGTAGGGACCCTCTCCTCTGACCAGCCCTCTCCTCCCCTCTTGACCAGTGCTTGCTGCACAGGAGATCCTTTGTGTGAAACAAGAGGAGCCATATGGGCGCCTCCTGATCCAGCCAGGGCCCCGATTCCACTGCGGTTAGAGCCAGTTTACAAAGCTGCCAGGGAACCGGCTACGGTACACAATGTCCTGCCTCACTTCTGAACACGTTATCTCTATCCTTCCTGCTCCCAGAGCTACTGTTCAAGAAGAAAATAAACTGCCTTTATTACAGGATGGTGTCATGACTCCGTTTGTATTGTCCCACAGCACGACAGACCCAGCCCTAGGGGACACCCCCGTAAGGCAGCAAGTAGGGCTGAGACTCCAAGTGGGTATGAGGCCCAGGCCCAGAATCTTTGGTAAGGTGTGAGCTGGAACTGGGCTGAGAGCTGGTCTTGGGTGTGGGCAGGCTCTGTTCTCTCTGGCCCAGCTGCAGCCCGCAGTCTAGGTGAGGCCCAGGATGGCCTGGAGCTCCTGGGCCTTGTTGCCAGGCAGGGAGCCCAGTGCTGAATGGAAGCTGTCAGCGTGCTGTTTGGCCAAGAACGTCAGCAGCAGCAGCAGCGACGCCTTGGTGTCTGGGTGGAGAGTGAAGGGGGAGGAGTCTGGGGAGGGCTGGCCCCCCATCCCTAGCTGCCCCAGGCCCCCTGAGCCCTGCTGCTCCCTGCCTCCCCCCAGCCCTGCCCACAACTGCCACCATCACCTGGTGGGACCTTGTTCTCGGCCAGGATGAGGCTGCAAGTGCGCAGGAGCTCTGGAGCCACATCTACAACCTGGGGGGAAAGAAGGGCTGACTCGGGCAGAAGCACCCCCGGGCCCCAGCACTGGGGTGGGTGGTAGGAGCCCCGGAGAGGCAGTCTCCCACCTGGGGTGTTCGAGCAATGCTGATTAACACACATGCCAAACTGTGAACCATGGGAAGAACCCTGAAACAGGGTGGTAGTAATGTTTTTGGTTTTTTTTTTTTTTCGGAGAGCATGAGACTGTGACCAAAGGTATTTGAAATCACGGCCTTAAGACCAAAAGAAGCCCAGACACTCAGGAGCTCCACCCACACAGTAGTCTGCGAAGATGCAAGACAAAGGTGATGGACACGAGCACTGGGACATGCATCCCAAAGCTAGCCACTTGATGCAGACAAATCTCATTCAGAAAGCAGAGCTGCTCTGACTGGAAAGGATGGTGGGGTGGCCCAAAGGGCCCAGGCTCCATGGAGCACAGTCTGAAAGAGCCTGGTCTAGGAAATCAGCCTAGGAAAGCTGTGACTTCTGGCTCAGACCGGAGGGTGGAAATGAAACCTCCCTGAGGAAAAATGCTACGCGGTGAGAGGAAGCCCCTCCTCCCCCCTTAAAGGCCTTGGCTGCCAATCCTTGCACACCAACAAGAAAGCCGAGAAGAGCAGCTTACACTGATGCCAACCCTGCCTGTCAATGAGACTGAAGCATCAAGCCCCCTCTAAGGGCCCCAGCATCGGGATTACCTGGTCAGGGCTGCTCTGGTACAGGAAGCTGAAGAGGTGCCCTAAGGTGACCCACTCCTCCAAATCCTCCTTCAGTGGCAGGGCGTGCAGCAGGGCAGCCAGCACCTGGACACACAGAAGACTCTGGCCTCCAGCCCTGCACCCTCCTCAGCTCCCTAGCCCTGCCTGACGCCCCCAGCCCTCACCTGGGGCTCTGGTTTCCTCGTGGGACTGGCCATCAGCAGGCGGGCAAGTGCCCCACAGATGTTGTCACGGACACGATCATGGCGCTCCCTTGCCAGGAGGGGCAGCAGGAGCCCCAGCAGCTTGGGGAAGTGTCTGGTCCACAGTCAAGGAACAGGCACGCGGGGAGACTGCTCCCATCTCGAACCCCAGGGACACCCTCCCAACCCCATCTGGGCCCCCTCCTGCAAGCCGAGGATACTCCTGGGCAGGGCGACCCCCGTGCTCTGCCAGCACGCCCAGCCCAAAGATGGCATTGCTCCGCACCTCGGGGTCCGCCTCCCGGGCGGTGCTCAACAGCACGGGGAGCAGCCGGGACACAAACTGGGCCGAGGCGGCACCCAGGCCCTGAATGGACTCCGCCAGTGTCCCCACCACAAAGGACTTCTCTGCCACTGTGCAGCCCTGTTTCTGGTGGGGGGAGGAGTGCGAGTCAGCCTGGGACTGGGACCAGGTGGGGAACTGAGCACAGGGGGCACAAGGGGCACAAGGGGCACAAGCGGAACGGGGCTCGAAGCCAGAGGACAGAGCGCTCACCGTCCTGCAGAGCAATAATGGCAGGAAGCCGGCAAAGAAGGGGGCAAAGGCATCTCCCCCGGCCGCAGCGGCTAGGGCAGGGATGGCCTCACCAGCATGCTCCAGCAACATGGCGTCGTATTCAGCCTGCAGGGCCAGGTCAGAGGCTGGACACCAGGGCCAGCTCTGAGACTGGGGGCACCTCCCACCATACTCCTCCATGGCTGCAGGTGGTCCCCCTGAGGGCTGCCCTTGGTTGACAGGACTGGCCCCTTCCAGGCTGGGTTTGTTTGCAGCCCAGCTTTCCCTCCTGGTCCTCCTACTCCCACTATCAATCCAAGCCTGCCCCGAATCCCCACCCCCAAAAAGCCTTCCTTGAACACCCCACTGCCTTAGTGGGAGTGGGGTTGGTTGTTCCGAGCCACTACCAATCTTTTAGCAAACCCTGTACCCCCAGGTCAAGACAAGCACACTGTCCACCCCGTCCCGTGGAGACCAACTGGGCTGCCTGGTCCCAGTTTGCCCCCGTAGCTCTTACCTGGTCCTCATCCTCCTCCTGGTCGGCGTCCTGACAAGCTGTCTGCAGGAAGAGGGCGCTCGGCTCAGCCTGGGCTCTCCTGCCCCTTCTCCTTTCCATGGGCGGAAGGAGGGGGCAGCTGGACTGGTAGCCGCCGGCTAGCCCCACCCAAGGCTGGGCCACCTCACCCTGCAGCCCGCCGGCCCCTCACCTTTCTCTGCAGCACAGCCTTGAGTACGTGGCAGAGCTCAGCAAGCCGCCCGGGGGGCTGTAACGCCAAGGTCCCAGAGCCACGCAACACCGCCGTCAGGGCCGCCAGCACGGCCATCACCACCTGGCGCTCCGGCTCCCCGTTCACTGCCCGCACGTAGGATGGCACCACCCGGGCCAGGGCGGCCTGCAGAGCTGGAGATACGATTGGCTGAAGCCTTGGTCAGCCCCTGCCCCCTCCCCACCCACCCCGTTTCCAGAGACCCCAGGTGGGCCCCGGCCTCGCCTTCTCACCAGCAGTGTTGGGTTCCGAGGGGCAGCTTTGACAGGCTTTGTGCAGCGCACAGCAAAACTGACCCAGGGCCTCGTGGGCTGCCTTCCGCACGCTCAGGTGAGGGCACTGCGGCACGAGGAGGCGCAGGACGTGTGTGCTGCGTGCAGGGCCGGCACAGCTCCTAGCCCCCAGACCCCCCCGCCCCGCCCCCCACCCCACTCACCTCCAGCAGCGTGAACACTTCTTCAAAGACAGTCTCCATGTAGGGAAGGAAGGCCACACTGTGGACAGACACACCGCCATGGGGAAGGGGCTCCCAGGAGAGGTTCCCAGTGCCGAGGAGAGGCTGATGCTCACCTGGCATTCACAGAGATCTCCCCCAGCGCAGCACAGGCGTCTTCCTTCTCATCGAAGAAGGCGTTTTCCACGCTGTACCTAGAGTAATGTGGGGAGGCGGCAGCAATCAGGCACCAGTAGAAGCAGAGCTGGCCCTGGGCCCTTGTCCAAGCCAGGATCCCCAGACCAGAACGGCACCCTCCGCACCCTGAGACTTCTGAGTCCTCCTCCTCTTCCTCATCCTCCTCTTCCTCCCCACCGCGATCGTCGTCAAACAGAAGGAAGGTGCTGCTTCCATCGTACTGAGGCTGGAATGGGGAGGCACAGCAGGGACTTTGGTTCAGCTGGGCCCAGGAGAGAGATCCCATCCCAGGCCTGGCCGTCCCCAACTGGCCCAGCCCACCCTGTCTGCTCACCACAATGCCCTCGGTGGAACGCAGTGACAACAGCATGAGTGTGGTGATTCGTGGCAGGTGGGGAGCGAGGCTCTCACCCATCAGCCCCGATAAGGCTGCAAAGAGGCTGTACCTGGTGGAGACAGGCAGAAGCTGTATAGTCCTACCTGCTGTAGCCAGACAGGATGGGGGAGCCCGGGGAACCCATGGTCCAGAACTGGAGGACTGGGGTCTGGGTGGGGGCGGGGTGAGGGCTCACTCACGTGCAGCGCCGCAAGTCAGGGTCGTCTACCTGGTCACACAGGCCCAGCCCCAGCTGGCAGCATTCCTCAGCCAGGGGCCTCATGGGCTCCCCTACTGCTCGCACCAGCACCCCAAGTGTCTCTGCAGAGGCAAGGGCTCGGTTAGCACCAGGATGAGGCACTAGGCCAGAGGTGTGCAGGGCCAAGGCCTGAGAGACCAGAGATAGCTGGGCGGGGTAATTCAGAAATCCCTTCTACTCCTGGGTCTGGTGAGAGCGCAGGAAGACACCTGTGCTGCCCCAGGGCGATCTCGTGAATGACAGGTGAGCATCGGCCCTTCCCCAGCACTGGGAAGCCCGCCTAGGAGTGCCTCGCTCACCCAGGCTCTGGATCCGCACAGGCTGAAGGTCCTCATGGCCTGTCAACAGGAATTCCCGCAGGTGCTCCACGATGGTGGGGAAGTAGGGCAGCACGGAGGCCTGGGCAGCCGTGGCTGCGGCACGGAAGGGCAGAATCAGAGCTGGAGAGTGAGCAGGGACCACTGCCGCAGGCACCCGGAGTGAACCCATGATGCTCCCACCTCCTGCCTCCGACTCACCAATGGCCCCCAGGGCGCTCACAGCCAGCTCCTTGGCCCTGGAGCTGCTGGGATTCCTCAGAGGCTGCAACATACACTCCATGAGCTCCGTAAGGTGGTGCTGCACTTCAGGCCCTGTGGGAAAGGGCACCCCTCTACCAACCAACCCAGATCTCCTACCTGCCTCCAGGCCGACCCTCCCTGTGGCCCTGCCACATCCCTCTCCCCACCATGGGCAGTGGTTCGGGGAGCTGCACCCCCTGCCCCCTTCGGCCAAAGCGACAGCCCCATCCCCTCCCTCACACCCCCAAAGGGCATCGCCACCTAGGTTCTCCACGAAGTTCTCCAGGGCATAGCAGGCCTTGGCTAGGTGACGTGTGCACCCAGGAGGCACGGACTTTAGGTAGGCGAGGAGCAGTGGCATCACTTCCCCGGAATAGCGGCGAATGTGGGGCTGGAGGAAGGAGAAAGGCGGCCTGAGTCAGCTCAACTGCAAGGCACGCACCTAAGTACTGATGGCAGCAGGGGTGCCTGAGGGATGGGGCCGAGGGGAAGCTGGTCTCTGGGACAGGTGGGGACTCTGAAACAGTGGCTGCCCACATCGGCCTTGCTGACCTGTAGGTTCTCTGAGAACTGGCCCAGGGCAAAGAGCGCAGCATTGCGCACAACCTGTGACGGATCCTCCAGGCTCCTGCACACGATCTGTAGCAGTGGGGACAGCAGTCTAGATGGGGCGGGACAAGAGGATGGAGTCTGAGGGGCAGGACCTGAGATCCCTGGGCTGAGCCATTCTGCTGTTTCCCCTGGGAAAACTAAGGCTTTTTGTCACCAGATGGTGAGCACCACCCGCTGACCCTGACAGCTGAGGTATCTTCCAAACCAGGACACTTGAGCGTGGGAGCAGACACTATTGATGACTAGGCTCAAAGGACAAGCGGAGACCAGGACTGCCGTGGGCAGTGTGGTCCTCCTCCCCATGGCCCACCCTGACTCCGAGACAGGGGAACAAATACCTCTGCCTGATGTGGTCCCCGGCTCCATCAGAGAGCACGGCCAGGACGAGGAGCCCAGCCTTGCGCTGGTATGGGCTCTGGCTCCGCAAAGCCTCTTCCAGCATGGGCATCTAGGGGAGCAGATGGCACTCTCCTGAAACCCCAGCACGAGCCTGCCCGTTCCTGCGGCAACAGGCCTTCCACACCTACCAGGGCCCAAACATCCTCAGGCTCGGGAGACTAGGCAAACCCGGGGGTAGGAGCACTGGAAGGACAAAGCCACACTTACCAGCAGGGGACAGAGCTTCTCAGGGGGCAAATGGAGTGCCAGCATGTCCACAACCTGGAAAAGGACAGGGAGAATTTGCTGGACTCCATCTCCGCCCCCCAACCTCCCCCAACGACCTAACACCCCTGCCTCCGGCCCCTGTCCCACATCCCACCTGAACGGCAAAGTGCTTGGGCGTCTCTCCCACCAGTCCAACATCCAGCTCTTCCTCCTCTGAATCCTGGTCCTCAGGATCCAGCTGACCCAGGGGGGGCTCGGCAGCCACGATGGGGAAAAGGGTGTGCAGCAAGGGTGGTAGGAGGCGATTCTTCAGTAAGGCCTTAAAAGGGAGAAAGGAACGGTGTCCCTGAGAATCTGTTCCCAAGATGGACTCACACTAGAAATTCCAGCCTGCCACGCCACAGGGGGTCCAGGAGGAGATTCCCAATCTCCTAGCCAAGAGCTGGGCTGAGTCCAGACCCAGCCTGGAACATCTTAGCTATGGTACTTTACATATCCCCAGATGGACAGAAAGCTCCAAGAGTGAGATGAAAAAGAAGATCGAGATGGGGTGATGTGTGTCAGAAGGCACTCACCTTGCTCTTGACTTTGACCAAGAAAGTGAGACAGCAGAGACTACGCACACGTATTGCATCACCCAGGGCCACATTTCTAGCCACCTGCCCAGAGACCAACTCGAATCAGAAACCGGCAAGGAAACTCCCAGCAAAACAAGCAGCAGGGACAGTGCCGACCCCGGGCTCACCTCCAGGCAGAAGGTGAGGACCTCTGAGAGGTGGGAGGTGATGATGGGCAACTCTGACTCCAGCAATTCATCCAGGGCCTCCAAGGCCTCACAGGCCTTTGCCTGCCAGACAGAGAAGTCACGGGGTTACTATGCTCTTCTTCAGTGGACCAGGATGAATGCTCCTGCACCCTCCTTCCAACAGAGCTCCTACCCGAATGTCCTCACCTCGTCTACAGGGATCAGAGTCTGCACAGCCACGATGAGCTTGGGCACCAACATTCGCACGAGAGGCTGGAGGACACAAGATGAGCTAAATCACAGAAAGCACGATGCAGCCTAATCTCCAGCCCCAGAAGCTAGCAGCTTCCTCAAAGCCTGCACATAGGAGGAGCCTAGGCACAACCACCCACAGGATCCCCTCTCAACTGTTAGGCAGGACAAAAAGCAGAGAAAGAATCTTAAGTAGCTCTGCATCCCGCAAGGGTGAGGACACGAAAGCCCAAGGATAGGGAGCCAGGGAAGGTGAAGGCCCACATCTCACCACATCATCAGTGCCAAGGTAAGGGGCCATGGTGGTCAGAGTGCGCAGGGAATAGAAGAGGAGCCCAGGAGAGCCCACATCACCAAGGGTCTCATTCAGAAGCCGAAGAAGCTCCCGGTGGTGGGGTCGGAAGGCCTCAGGCCGGGAGGTCACCACCACACTTAGCAGCAAAAGCCCCATCTGCCCAGGAAGAGGGGTTGAAAGGGAAAAGCTTACATGGTCTATCCAGCCTCTGGGTCCCTTCCTCCCACCAACTGTGTGATAGTACCTCTCTATCAGGGACGTGGAGGCTGTGGATACTGTGCTGAAGAAGCTGCATGAGCTGAGGCCAGGCCTCCAGGCCTTCTTTTCGAAAAACGGTAGCTGAGAGCTGGGCCAGGCTAAGACTCACAGAATGCCTGCAAACAGGAGAGATTCCCCACCCCCAATCACCCTCCAGTACCATTCCCTGTACGCGATGGCCCTGCCTCCACGGGGTGGCCAGGAGAGAAACCTCCAGGTGTGCGCACAGGGCCTCTGCCAAGTTGGGACACAAGAAGACAACGTCTCAGAGGGACACTAGCAGCACAGTAGGTGTGCAGTCTGGTGAGGGTAACCTCACTCATGCTGAATTTCAGTTCTGTTCTTCCGACTCGGCTTTGGCAGACCATCACAGCCCACGCTCAAGAACCTTCGTCTTTAATACAGCTTGAGAGTCGTTCCTCCACCCTTGGTCTAGAACCTAAGTCCCTGCCCCCCAAGAGCCAGCCTGGAGCTGAAAAAGAAGGCAGAAACCCTGAGAAGCTCTCAGCCTAGAGTCAGTTAGGGCCCCGAGAGGAGGCAGGTAGGCACTTACTCTGTCTCTCTCTGGAGAACCGTCAGGATCAGAGACTTGATGCTAGAACACAGGTGGCAAGTATTTGGTACCCAAGAACCGCCTCAGCCCGGCCCCGCCCCACCCCTGGCCCAGCCCACCTCTCCCGTTGCTCGGCCGCCAGCCGTCGCCAGCTGGTGCTCAGTCGTCTGCGGGTCAGTACGGCCGCGAACTGGCGGATCTGGGACGAGGAATCAGGCACGTGAGGGTCCGGGCAGGAAGGTGCTGACCGGGTCGCCGAGGGCAGGAGCTGGGGCTTGACATGTGCGTACTATAGGAAACTCAGCAGGAAGCGGCAGGAACCTTACCTGAGGGTCGCCCGCCGAGGCCAGCAGTTCGCAGAGCGCGGGCAGGGAGGCGGGGTCCCTAAGAGCGGTCTGGAGCTGCTCGGTGGCCTGGGGAGAGCCTGGGGTCAGAGTTGGCCGTTCCCGCAACGCCCCCGCTGGCCCTGGCCCGGTCCCACCGGCCCCATACCCGGCGGATGCGCTCGGTGTCCGGCAGCAGCAGCTCCCGGAGGATCTGTTCCAGGCCGGCGGGCTCCATGGCAGCAGGGGAGCCGCCGCTGCTGGGCCGGAGGTGGGGGAGGGACAGCACGTGGAGGTTCCGAAACCCGCTTCCGGCGGAAAGGGCGTTGCTCCGCGCCCCTCCCGTCACCAGGGTGATTCAACTCGCTTCGCGCAGAGCTCGGGCTCCGCCACTTCCGTTGGGCGGAGCGCCGGCTGAGCCGCGGAAACAGGGCCCTGGAAATGAAGGTTCCGCTAGCCGACAGTTCCTCAGCTCCGTGAAGAATTCGAGTTCCGAGTTCCGTGCATTTCGCGGCCGACCCGCCTTCCTAGGGGACAGTGCCCTTAACAGCAGGGCACGAGTTCCTATATCCAGACCAAACCCTCCAACTACAGGATCCTTTTTCTTAATAAATTTTATTTTGGTATTGTAAAAAGAAAAATCAGGACCAAAAAAAGGCAACTTAAAAAGTTCAAATATATACTCCTTATATAATAGAGGTTTATAATTTCCAGGCCCTCTCTGGGGAAGGGAGGCCCAAAGGGCAAAGGGGAAGGCAACAAAACCATCACACAACTCAGTCACTCAATCAGAAGAGATGTTGGTAAGAGATCAGTAGGGCACGAAGAAAGGGAAAGAAGAGTGATAGTTTTGCCACCCCAAACTCAGTCCATCTTGAGGTTAACATAGATATAACGGATGAACTTTAGGGAAGAAAAAAAGGAGATGGTGCCCAGCATGAGGAAGAAGACATATCCAGTGAGTAAGGAGTAGCCAAAGAACTCTACTGTCTGTACCACCCCTGACATGTTGGAGCGCCGGGCATAGTAGAAAACTGAGTAGAAGAAGATGAAGAGCCCAGTGGAGCCAACACTCAGCACAGATCGCCACCACCAGCGGTAATCCTCCCCAGACAACTGGAAGTAGGTGAGTGCGATGGAGATGCAAGCCCCCACGCTCAGCAGGATGGCGAAGACGAAGAAGAGGATGCCATACAAAGTGTACTGCTCCCGACCCCAGACTGTGGCAAAGATGTAGTACAGCTCCACAGAGATGGCACTGTGAAGAGAAGAGACGATACACAGCATTAAAGGGCTGTGCACTGCCAGCACAGTGGCCAGGCCAAAATCCAGCCACCACCCCTCCGTGTTACTGGGTCACTGTGGAAAGTGGGCCCTCTTTACTCCCTGCCCTGGAGTTCCTGGCTTGATGGGGATTCTTTTACCTATGATTAGCTGCTCTCATTTCAAGAACATCTTCTTTGGTAGGTTGAGAGCAGGGATCTTGTCTGTTCTATTTTCCACTGTATTTGTCTGGCACTAAAAGGTACTCGACAAATTGGATGAGTAATCAAATGGGTTTTAAGCCCCACGTGGTGTCGCCAAAGTCAGAAACTAGGAAGACAATGAAAGGAGCAATGTCTCTGGAGAGCTTCACAAGTGAGACACCCTCATATTTGAACTGACTCAAGCTCAGTCCTGGTTGGAGAAAGGAGGAACCATTTAGCGATCTCTTAATGGTACAGCTGAACGAGGGATTATCACTGACAATGGGTTACGGTACAGGGTGAGTACGGAAGGGGAAAGTTAAGGTCAGGATCCTGAGAGTGATGGCCATGGAATAAAGGGAGGATACCTGAAAGGCAGGAAGCCTCCAACAGTCATGTGGACGAGAGGAGACTTGTACCAGGGCTGGGGCGGGATTTCCCGAGCTATGTTCTTGGTGCGACAAGGTGCATCAAAGGGGCTAGCGTTGTTCTTCCCGAAGATACCTCCAATGACAGTGAGGGGAAAGCCCACCAGCAGCCAAACGGTCAGAAGCAGCAGGATGGTGGTGGCTGGCAGAGCCTGTGTTGAACCATTGGCCCAGTGCACAGAGTTCACCACACTCCACGTCAGGAAGAAAGGCACTGCAGGGATGGGCCCCAGAGGGAGAGTTAGCACTAGGAGCTCATCCCTGGGAGCACCCAATCAGACTGGACCTAAAGAGGTGAGCAGTGAAACATCCCGCTCCCAGGCTGACTCCACCCTCTCGTGTCTTGTTGTTCTTTGTTCCTTAGCTTACCAACACTCCCTCCCCTACCCATTATCATTAAGGATCTAGGCAAGCCGTTACATAATGATCTAAGAGTGACACAAATCCACCTGCCTCCAAGGGCCTGTCCTGCTGTGGCACTGGTGATTCCTAGTATGAGACATTCCTTTGAATTAAGGCTCTGTTTTCAGAAAGCCCTGGTTCAAATGTAAATGTGGTAGAACAGAAATCAAGACACTTAACAGTTGGAAACACAAGAGGTTCAGAATGCAAACTACTACTGCCTTTGAAAGGACAAGCTGGCTTGGAAGGCTAGAGTGGGGAGGCCCACTTTCAAAGTTAAAAAAGCTTGGGGATGGACTTCCCTGGTGGTCCAGTGGTTAAGACTCCACGCCTCCCATGCAGGGGGCGCAGGTTCTATCCCTGTTCAGGGAAGTGGGATCCCACATGCCGTGCAGCGTGGCCAAAAAAAAACTTGGGGGAAAAAAAGGGAGTCTCAAAAGATAAATTCAAGAGTGTTATTTCAGTGTAATGGTTGAGAATACAGGCTCTAGAGTTTGACTGCCTAGGTCTGAAACCTGATTCTCTGCTTTTTAGGAGTATAATCTCAGGCAAGTTACCTAACCAGCCTGAAGTTCAATTTCCTCATCTGTAAAATGGAGACAATATTACCTACTTCATAAAGTCAGTGTGAGAATTAAATGAGATGAAGGCATGTCAAGTGCTTATCACGTTGCCTAAAACATTTCAAGGGCTTAATATTTAACTATGCAAAAAAAAAAAGAAATGCATTTTTTGTCTTTTGAATGGTTTCCTTAGTGTTTCTTTTACCTATTTTCATTCCCTTGAAAGCCCTACTCTGACTCTATCTCAGGTTCCATGATGTGTTCTAAGTTCCTAAATTGGCCCCCCACGGAAAGGGCAATCCTCACCAGAGAAGAGACTGGTGGTGAGAATGATGTTCCACACCCAACGCTCGCCTCCAATCTGCCGGTAGAAGTGGCTGGACACGTAGCCAGAGATGCAGCAAGTCAGGGCATACAACAAGATGGCTGCTGAGTTAATAGCCCCGTGACGGTGCACATTGAACGTCCCCAGCAGCGCCATGACAATAATGCCTGCAGCGTGGTAGTGGAAAGCCTGTGTTAGGTCTCACCTATCCCTCTTCCAGCAATTTCATAGAAATCAGCCAGCCCCCTTTCTCCCAGACCCAGGGCTTCCATCAAAACAATATCCCCCAGTTCTGTTGTCCAGAAAACCCACAACAGAATATACACATCCTTGCTAGAACCATTCCACCCCTTAGCTCTGCCCCTCACCTTGGACAGAAGAGAAGATCTGTAGATCTTTTTCTGAACAAACTACCTACTTAGTTCTACCCCTTGAGAAAAATCCCTAATTAATTTTTATCACCTTACCAGTGCCAAGGGCCAGGAACTGGGCACCCACACCAAGCACAGCACAGAGCAGACCAGGGTATGGAGGGAAGCGGAAGACATCTGTATGGATAATTTTCCAGCCATTGTCACCTTGGTCAAAGTCATCGCCAGAACCTCCAGAGGTTGTCTCTTCATCCAAGTTGTACCGAGCCAGGTCATTTCGAAGCACACGCATGAGAATGACAGCCACAAAACCCACCAGTAAAAACACAAGCACCATGGAATTAATGATGGACAACCAATGGATTTCCAGTGTTCGGGGAAAGAAACCACCATCGTCACCACGGCGCCTGTCACTCCGACGCTCGACTGAAGTCTCAGACCAGCGCACACTGTAGGTGTGGGTGAGGCCTAGGAACTCATCAGGTCGTAACCCATCTAAACTGTGGGGCTTGACGTCCCGCACTGAGACATTGGCAAATATAATTCGATCTCCGTGGAATTCTAGGTGGAAGTCCAAATGGGTCCAGAGTCCTATCTTGTGGCTGTGAGGCAGGAAGCCACTCTCCTCCATGTAGCCCACAAAGCCACGGATTGGCAAGTCGTCCACCACAAATTCAAAGTAGTATAGTTCCTCAATGGCCTGGCGCAGCTGTTCCACCTAAAAAGAGCAAGTTAGGAGTCAGACAAGGCCTCCCCAGGCATTGTATTAGAGCAGGATTTCAACTTCAGCACGAATGACATGGTTTTTTTTAAATTAATTAATTTATTTATTTATTTTTGGCTGCACTGGGTCCTCGTTGCTATGCGCAGGCTTTCTCTAGTTGCAGAGCAGGGGCTACTCTTCGTTGTGGTGCGTGGGCTTCTCACTGCGGTGGCTTCTCTTGTGGAGCACGGGCTCTAGGCGCACGGGCTTCAGTAGTTGTGGCCTGTGGGCTCAGTAGTTGTGGCACACGGGCTTAGTTGCTCTGTGGCTTGTGGGGTCTTTCTGGACCAGGGCTTGAACCCGTGTCCCCTGCATTGGCAGGCGGATTCTCAACCACTGCGCCACCAGGGCAGCCCCACTAATGACATTTTGAGCTGGAAAATGCTTTGTTGTGGGGGGCTGCCCTATGAATTGTAAGATGCTCCGTCCCTGGCTTCTTCTCACTAGATGTCAGTAGCGTCCCCAGTAGTGACAATCAAAAATATCTTCAGAGGACATCCCTGGTGGCACACTGGTTAAGAATCCGCCTGCCAATGCAGGGGACACGGGTTCGAGCCCTGGTCCGGGAAGATCCCACATGCCACGGAGCAACTAAGCCCGTGCACCACAACTACTGAAGCCCGCGCGCCTAGAGCCCGTGCTCCGCAACAAGACAAGCCACCGCAACGAGAGGCCCGTGCTCCGCAACAAAGACCCAACGCAGCCAAACATAAATGAATTAATTAAAAAAAAATTCTCCAGACATTGCCAGATGTCTCTTGAGAGACAAAAGCCCCCTGTTGAGAACCACTGGGTAGACCCTAGTATGTTGGGATTCTCTTAAATGAGCAAGTATGACTCGACAGGATGAAGGCCTAGGAGGAGAGGGAGGTGTAGGAAGGTCTGCAGTAGACTAAGGAAAAGTGCCCTAAGATAGGAATTGCTGAAGAAAAAAGCATGATAGGGAAAATTAGGTAGTGTGTAAAGGAGCCAGTTAAAAAAGCCGAGGTAGAGATGACAAAAAATGACTACGTAGGTGTGATAGTTGGGACCTTATTACCAACAGAGAGGCTTCGAGTCAGGAACCCTGGGCTCTAATGTCAACTCTGCAATCCACTATCCATGTAGTCTTGAAGAAGTTACTTCTGCGCGAGTATGTTTCTTCATCAACCAAATGCAAATAATAAATACTACCTTCCCTGCCTGTCACATGAGGTTGTAGTTAGAATCAAATCAGATCATTTCCATAAAGGTGCTTTGAAAACCATAAACCTAAGGCACTGTTATTAGGTCCTGGGAGGGAGGGCTAAGTTCTAGTCAGTGTGGAGAGGCTGACCTGTGCGGAACTGAGCTGCATGTGGCACAGAATTCTCTTCTCCACATTCTCCCGAAAGCGGATCTCGTACAAAGACTCAGCCATCCGGTCCCCATCCAGCACTTCACCCAGGCTAAGGCTTTTGTGGCGTATCTTCTCCGGACAGCAGACTGGAAGCTGATAGTAGTGGTAAGTCTCCTGAGGGTTATGGTAAGGTCCCACTTTGTTGACATACAGAATGACGGGGTCGCCGGCCTTGTAGTGTGTCACACCTTCCACCCCTGGATCTCGACCTGTGCCCAGCAACAGCAGCAGCAGGAGTGGCAACCACCGGCAGCTCCAACTTCCAGGGTGGCCTAGGACTGTCATCCTTAAGGCAGCGGAACCTGTTTGGGGGAGTCCTGCAGTTATGGGAACCAGGGATCGAATGACTCCCCAGGTCAGGTTCTTTGAACTGAAGCCAATGGCTCCAATTCCTCCCCTTGGCCTTTCCGACCCTCCCTCAGGAGGCCACCTCCCCACCGCCACACCACACCATGTTCCTCTAGCTCGAACACTGGCCTCCGCCTCTGCTATGTAGCCCTCCCAACCTGGGGTCCCCCTCTCCGGCAGCCCGCCTGCCCGGGACCTCCCCGCGCGCCCCAGCCCGTTTCCATGGCAACGACACGCGGCCCCGCACGTCCGGCACCTTCCCGCCGCAGCCCCGGGGTGCTCTCCGCGCGGGAAGGGCTGGCCGAGGCGGCGCCAGCGGCCTCTGCTGCCCTGCAGCCGCCCTCGCGCTCCTACCGGGGTCTCCCCCAGAGCGGCGCGCTAGCGGGGGGCCTGGAGAGGACTTGACAACCGACCTCCACGGGGCTGGCCGCCGCGGTGCCTGATCGCAGCGGCTGCGGCCGCACCGCAAAACATCGCGCCCGGCTCACTTCAGTGCTCCCTGGGGAACCTTTCTACGGCTGGAGGCCCGGCCCAGCTCTGGAGACCCCGCGAGTCTCGGGCTAGGCCGTCGCCCGGCAAGGAGCGGGGTGGGGGGCCCTCCCGGCGACCTGAGGGCAGCTCAGGACACGTCAGTCTTCCCTCTTCCGCCTTCACCCGAGGGGACCTCAGCCCGGCGGAGAGCTCCTTTCCTGGAGCCTGGAGGGGGCCACTCCCCCCAGGCCGAGGCCGCTCCGAAGCTCCCAGGTTTCTCCAGGGGGGGTTGCGGTTGAGACCTGGCTACGAGGACACAAACGCCCTTTTTGGATAAGGGTTGCCGCGGGTCCGGCCGCCTATCCCCGGGAAGGTTTGGGTTGGGCGTCCAAGAGCAGTGCCCGCTGCTCGCGCCCAGTGACTGCCCGGGACCCGGAGCCCGGGCGGCGGCTGCGCCCACACTTAGGGGACGCCCGAAGCGTTTGCCGGCTGAACCAATGGGACTCGCCACCGACTGCTGAGGCCGAGCCCCGAGAGGCGGTTCAAGGTCCTCAACCCGGGCGGGGGTGAGGCTTTGGGCGTCGCTGTGGTAGGACAGCAGAGGACACAGCCCATACAAGGGTCCTAGAATCGGATCTCACCTCACTGCTGCTCTGCCATCCGTCCTGAATGGCCTCTCGCCAAAAACCAAATGCCGTAAATAAAAATATCTTCCCGAGGCTGTACTGGAGGCCTCCCTGACCGTATAGCGACCGTCTCGTGTCCGACGATAGGCAAGCCTGGGCCAGGTTTGGTGCAGAGGCACGCAAAGAGATCGGGTATTTGCTCTTTTACCCCGTGAACTGGGCAGCCTGACGCTTGTTGTTAATTGCAGGTAAAGAACCTTGACATGCTTGCTTCGGTCTCTATGTCTTTATTCTTTATTTATCTCTGTATATGTGTTTGAGCATCTCTTAATTTTGTATTGCAGATTATTCTGGAAAAGTGTATCCTGCCATTAGGGAAATTCCTCTGGAGATCAGACCCAGGGGCCATGACTTCGTTTTGGCCACCTGGGAACAACTTAAGGTTTCCTTTCCTCGAGTAAAGAAAGTGGAAAATCTCAAGCGGTTTCTGGCTTGAAAAGCCCTTCATTTACTCACTTCTGCCCTCTCTGACCCAGCCCTCCTCCCCACAGGAGGAGGTTAGGTTCCAGGAAGTAGGGGGTCGAGTTTTTTAGACATCAATGAATTTTGTAATTAGAAAAGTAACTTAGAGTGGCTTTGGAATAATCTTTTAAGTGACAACCCCCTGGTCTCTAAACCTGGGCCTCCTTCACAATTAACAGCCGCCCCCATAAGATCAGTGCCACCAAGCCTCCTCTGCTTTTCTCTCGAATTATCTTCCAAATTGCCCTCCATGCTGCCTTGGTTCAGGCCCCATCCCCTCACCTAAATTATCATGACAGCCACCTTGCTAGTCTCTTGGTCATCTCTCCCCCTGGATCCATTTTCCATACTGCTGCTGCAAGGATTTTTTCTTTTTTTAGTCTTAAAGATGTCATATTTCCTGCAACAGTGGTTCTTTTTTTTTTTTAATTTTAATACAATTTTTAAAGGTAACTTTCCATTTACAGTTATTACAAAATATTGGCTATATTCCTCGTGTTGTGCAATACATCCTTGAGCCCATCTTACTCCCAATAGTTTGTACCTCCCACTCCTCCACCCCTATAGTGCCCCCTCTTCCTTCTCACTGGTAACCACTGGTTTCTTCCCCATATCTGTGAGTCTGTTTCTTTTCATTAAATTCACTAGTTTGCAACTGTGGTTCTCAAATCTTGGTGTGCATCAGATTCAGCTGGAAACTTATTAAAAACATAGATACTGGGACTTCCCTGGTGCCACAGTGGTTAAGAATCTGCCTGCCAATGCAGGGGACATGAGTTCGAGCCCTAGTCCAGGAAGATCCCACATGCCGCAGAGCAACTTAGCCCGTGCGCCATAACTACTGAGCCTGCACTCTAGAGCCCGCGAGCCACAACTACTGAGCCCACGTGCCTAGAGCATGTGCTCTGCAACAAGAGAAGCCACCGCAGTGAGAAGCCCACGCACCGCAAGAAAGAGTAGCCCCCGCTCGCCACAACTACAGAAAGCCAGCACACAGCAACAAAGACCCAACGCAGCCAAAAATATAAATAAATAAATAAATAAATAAATTTATAAAAAATAACATAGATGCCTGGGTTCCACCAAATCAGGATCTTGGGGAAGGAGGTGACTGGGCATCAGTATTTTTAACAAGCTCTGACTGTGATGCACAGCAAAATTTAACCATGAGTACATAGGATAGAGTCAAAAAAAGCTTGGCATATTAGGCCTCTCAGACCTGCATTTAAATTACTTCTCCAGGTACGTTCCCCTCTGGAACCCTATCCTGTATTTAAATTGAAATCTTGAATGTCATATTTTCTCAAGCTTGCAAGCTAGTCCCTTCTGCCTAGACTGTTCAATCTACCAACCATTCCCTACTTAACCTGCCTGGAGACTTCTTTTTTTTTTTTTTTTTTTTTTTTTTGCGGTACGCGGGCCTCTCACTGCTGTGGCCTCTCCCGTTGCGGAGCACAGGCTCCAGACGCGCAGGCTCAGCGGCCATGGCTCACGGGCCCAGCCGCTCCGCGGCATGCGAGATCTTCCCGGACCGGGGCACGAACCCGTGTCCCCTGCATCGGCAGGCGGACTCTCAACCACGAGAATTCTTTTGAACAGTGCAAATGCCACCTTCTCCATAAAGACTTCCCTTAACATTTCCTTACAGCTTTGTTTATAGAACTTGATCTCACCGTACTGTTATTTTAACTTCTTATGTGTCTGTCTCCCTTGCTAATTGCTAACTCCTCACAGGAGGATTATAATTTATCCATCTTGGTATCCTCAGAGCCTAGCAGTGCTTTTGTATACAGTAGGCAGCTTAATACACATTCCTTGAATGAACTGGTTTACCTGCTGTACGTGATGAGAACAGAGGTGCCACCAAGCTGCCTATCCAGGGGAGCAGAAGATAGGCGGGGCTGGGTGGGCCTCCTTACCACTGTGTGCCCTGGACAGTTGTTCATCTTGACAGACTGAGGATGTAGATCTGGCTTCCAACAGGACTTTGGAACCACCCTGCCAGCAGGATCAGCCTGTCAATAAATAGGAATTTACCAGTAGCCTATGGCATAATCTGTTGGAGTTTCTGTTTTGCTTTGGAGGATGGAAGATAGCTCTGATTCTTCCTTTGTTGTCTCCTCTGTGTGCCACCCCCTCCCCCATCTTAAATCCAGACAACCCCTCTGACCACAACCTCTTGTCCTCTGTCTTTCCCACCAAACTTGTTCCATTTCACTGAGACCTGCAACCCCTCCCCCTGCCCTTTGCCCTTTTTCTAGCTTGTCTTCCTAACCCAAGCAGCTTAGATTCTGCATTCCATCATTTTAGCCACATTCTTGCCTGTGTTCTTGATGCCTCTCTCCCATTATTCTTTCACGGCAGCGGCTAAGTGAAACCTTAATCTTGGGTCAGTATGTCTGTTAATATTCAAGCACCTATGTCCAGAATGCTAAAATAATCTTAACACTGTGATATGTTAAGATTGTGTGTCCATAAGTTGTGTTTTCCAATCTCATTTGGGCCCTCAGTGCTGCCCAGTAATGCTCATTTTCCAAATCCGCTCTCTCCCATTCTCCACAAGCCTTTCTTCTCAAGTCTTTGACTTCATATCCCTTCTCTCATCAGCTGACCTCCCTTACAGCCTAGTGGGAGATGCAAGCAAGAACGGAAAGGTCTGAGGAAATAAGGCCTATAATAGAACCGTCGGGGTGTGATTAAGGGGTGGATGGTGGGGGAGGCTCCAGTGGAACCTGAGAAATGGCTAGAGGGATGGAAGGAAAACTGTAGAGTTCAGGGTCATGGAAGGCAAGATAAGAATGCATTTCAAGGGGACTTCCCTGGTGGTCTGGTGGGTAGAACTCCGTGCTCCCAATGCAGGGGGCCAGGGTTCAATCCCTGGTCGGGGAACTTACAGCCCACATGCATGCTGCAACTAAAGATCCCACGTGCCGCAACTAAGACCCAGTGCAGCCAAAATAAATATTTTTTAAAAAGAATGCATTTCAAGGTTAAGAGGAGTCTCCATCCCCACCTCATAAATCCGAGTGATCCTTGTAACCGTCTTTATGCATATAAAGGTATGGAAGTGATGTTTTGTGATTCTGGAGCCTAGGCCTCAATTGGTGATGCAGCTTGTTTTTTTTTTCTCTTGAAATTCAGTGCAAACTGTGTGAGGGAACTTGGGCTACTCTACTGAATAATGAGATCATGCGCAGAAACAAACCAGCCCAGCTGAGATGATGCCACCAGCTGAATTACCCAACTGAGTCCAGCTCAATTTGTTCAAAAAAAAAAAAAAAAGGTTGTTATTTTAAGCCGCCCCACCCCCCCGCAAAAGAAAGAATACGTTTTTAAGTTAGGTTCCTTAGAACATGCTTCTACAATACCTTGCGATTCTCTGTGATATTCTGACACTCAGGTGTTTCTCATGCTGGATTATAATCGCTAGCAGAATAGGGTCTCTCTTGGCCTTATTGGTTATTTTCTCCCAGGACTCCGTACACTGCCTGGCACATAGCAGGTGCTCAATAAACATGATTGGTTGAAAGGACCAGATCCACGGAGCGAGTCTCACCAGATTATAAAGGTACCTCCAGCAATGAATATGTTCCAAACTGCATTTCCTTCTCAAGCCTTGTGGCCAGTGGTGGATAGAAGGTGAATTATGATGTGTGCGGAACATGGGACCTTGGGGGGTTCCGTAACCAAGAGGAGAAAGAAGTAACAACAGCCAGTGGAGACGAGAAGAACTGCTTCTCCCTTCCTCCCTCTCCAAGCTCCTAGTGGAGAGCTGAGCCCAGCATCCCAGACTTGTGTGACTACATAGGCAAGCTTTTGGAGACTAACTTCACTTTGGTTCCCTAGCCTTCAGCGGCTCAAGATGTTGGCTTTCTGAGCAGACTGGAGGCTTTTAAGTAGCAAAGCTCCCTGCTCTCAGCAAGCCCAACACCATGGGGAAGGGAGACACCTTGCAAGCACCATCCACCTCGGCCTACCGCTCTGTCATGGAGGAATATGGTTACGAAGTGGGCAAAGTCATTGGCAATGGCTCCTATGGGACGGTGTATGAGGCTTACTACACAAAGCAGAAAGTCATGGTGGCTGTCAAGATCATCTCAAAGAAGAAGGCCTCTGAGGACTATCTTAACAAGTTCTTGCCCCGTGAGATACAGGTTGGAAAGGGGGCTAGAAGAGGGAGCTGGTAGCAAGCTGCTTAAGGCTTCTCAAAAGGGGTATGGTTAGGAGGGGTGGAGCCAGAAACCCCTATACCACAACTGAATGGCTCACTAGGCAGCTAGGAAAATTACTTGTAAATTCAGCTTCTTTCCACCTCACCTCCAGACCCTCAAAGAGTAAAAAGTACAAAGCTTTGCGTTTGTCCATAGGCCACCAGCCCTCTGGGGTTTGATTCTGTTGCAAAGTTCTAGGAAAGGAGCAGTGGGAGAGTAGAAGGCTGGGAGTGCAGCCAGGGTGCTCCCTGCCTGGGTTTGATGGGTCCCTCTTCTGGGGCCAGGTAATGAAGGTCCTGCGGCACAAGTATCTCATCAACTTCTATCAGGCCATCGAGACCACATCCCGAGTGTACATCATTCTGGAGCTGGTTCAGGGTGGTGACGTCCTTGAGTGGATCCAGCACTATGGGGCCTGCTCTGAGCCCCTTGCTGGCAAGTGGTTCTCCCAGATGACCCTGGGCATCGCCTACCTGCACAGCAAGGGCATCGTGCACCGGTGAGGGCGCTGCCACCCAGACTGGGACCTTTGGGCTCCCAAGGGGGTTTTATGCACGTCTTCCATGTTCTACCCTCTTTTTTTCTTCCCTTGACCTCCCTGCTCAGTATCTAGGCCTATTCATCCACTTTATTTTAATCATCCGGTCAAGAACATTTATTAAGTGCCCACTGTGAGCAGAGTACTTTATGAAAAGTGATGGTGAGCTCCTAGTGATCCTCGGGTACCACCCTCTCTTCCCTCTGGGCTCTGCTCACAACTCCATGACCTTCCTTCCTCTCTGCCCTGTGTCCTCATAATGGCATCTCTCTCCCTCTTTGCCTTTCCTTATCTCTAGCCTCTGACCTCTGGCCCTTCAGCTCCCAGTCTAACACTAAGCCCTCTCCTGACCCCCAGCCTTTCTGCTGCTGGTAGGGACTTAAAGTTGGAGAACCTGTTGCTGGACAAGCGGAAGAACGTGAAGATATCGGACTTTGGCTTCGCCAAGATGGTGCCTTCTAGCCAGTCTGTGCGGAGTAGCCCTTCTTACCACCAAGGGAACTGCTTTAGCCACCTCAGCCAGACCTACTGTGGCAGCTTTGCTTATGCCTGCCCGGAGGTCTTGCTAGGCCTGCCCTACAACCCTTTCCTGTCTGACACCTGGAGCATGGGCGTCATCCTCTACACGCTAGTGGTTGCCCGTCTGCCCTTCGATGACACCAATCTCAAGAAGCTGCTGAGAGAGACTCAGAAGGAGGTCACTTTTCCACCTAACTATGCCATCTCCCAGGAGTGCAAGGTGCTGGCTCCCCCAGGAGGGCTGAGGCCTCAGGGGTGACCTGCAGAGAGGGAATACCCAAACTAGACCTCCCAACCCCAGGGAAGCCTCCCCGCCGATACCAGGGCCATTCCACACCCTTGCCCTGCCCTAGAATAGTGGGGAGGGCTTAAAGGGCCAACCTCTGAGCTTGCACCTGGGATGTGAGTGATAAGCAGGTTTTAGTCTCTATCTCCTTAGGCCAGAAGGGGATTCTGCAAGGATTTCCCCCAAGGAACCCTTCCTTTCCTTCCCCTCAAGGTGTTGGCTTTCTGAGCAGACAGGAGGCTTTTAAGGGTAAAGTCAGGGCCACACTCCCTTTCACCAGAGTGGTGTGATGGGCTACCCTGCTTCTTTCTTAGGTCCAGCTGCTCATTGTGTGGCACAATGCGGGCCAGCTCAGCCAAGACCTCTCTCTCCCCTGCCCTAGAACCTGGTCCTCCAGACACTACGCCAAGCCACCAAGCGTGCCACCATCCTGGACATCATCAAGGATCCCTGGGTGCTCAAATTCCAGCCTGAGCAACCCACCCATGAGATCAGGCTGCTTGAAGCAATGTGCCAGCCCCCCAGCACCAACTGTCACCAATCCTTGGAAATCAGTACCTGAAAATGGCAGAAGGATGAGGGGGTTGAAAGAGGAGCAAAGCAGAAGGGTCTTGGGCTAAAATCTTTCACACCAAAAATAAATCTAATTCTGTTTAGTCTCATCAGCTAGAGTCACATTCTTCCCTCAGGGGAACCTTAGCAGGGAACACTGCTGAGGGTGAGAGGTGTGTTTCTGCCCAGAGCTTGTAACCAGTCATCTTGACACTGGTTAAGTCAATGTTATAATTTACAGTGTAGCACATATGTGGCTCATAGGTGACTGGGTTGGGCGTGCTCACAGGAACACCTGCTTTGGGGAAGCTTCATTATTCTGGCTGAGTACATGCTCAGTTTTGTCTATCTCTATGCACTCTAAATGTTCAAGTAGTGGGGTAGAGGTTGCTCTACCCTGATTGCTCGGTTTGGTCACAGCTCTGCCTGTCTACAGTCCAAGGGGACGGCACTGTTCGTTCTTTTAGACATGGGTATCAGGAGGTATGTAATATCTTGGTTCCTTCCTCCTCCAAATGCCACCTTACCCACTACTGAAACAATCCTGGTGAATCATGGTCCCTCATCATCGCTCCTACACGTTGAAGTGACAGTTCAAACCAAGCCTATGAACTATGCGTTCTGGAGAAAGGAAACCTATTGACCCCATATCCCCGTACGTCTCCTTTCCTACCCTTGAAAGTGGGCTTTGTAAGGGGACGGCTGGTGAGTCACGGGGCTCTCTCGGCAGAGACACAACTGGGTGAAAGCAGTGAGAGAGGGCTCAGGGACAGCTCCACACGGTTCTAGGATAAATAACAGAGGGCAGTTTCCTCACCCTCAGCACCAGGCAGCTCTAGGACACACCAGCTCGAGAGATGGAACAGTATCTGCCTGGAACATGGTAGGTTGAGATAACGGAAGCTCCCATTTCTCCTATGCTCCAACTCCCCCTCATTACTCTCATTACTACTCATTTCTTGAAACAAAGCTCCAAGGACCAGGAGACGAGTTTCAGTTGTAGACAAGGCAGTATAAGCACTAGGGTTCCATCCGCCCAACTTTATTGCGAACGAGGGCACTGTAACTGCTATCAAAGGGAGCCCAGGGGTTCCTCCTGCACCAAGATCCTTCTTCAGGGTTGAGCCAGGGATGGGAGGGCGACAGACC
Organism: Hyperoodon ampullatus; assembly: GCF_949752795.1. NCBI lineage: Eukaryota > Metazoa > Chordata > Mammalia > Artiodactyla > Ziphiidae > Hyperoodon > Hyperoodon ampullatus. The sequence continues at coordinate 106,334,783 of NC_136916.1, forward strand.
CTTTTCTCAGGCAGGGTCACACTACCACCCTCAGCAGGACCTCCCAACAAGGCCATGTTCCTTTAGCTTAGCACTTGGCACTTAAGGAAAAGAGAACAATGAAGGCAGCGTCAGGTAGACAAGCCCAGACTCATCAGGACACCCACTCAGCCAACTGCTTTAGTGCTTCTTCATCTTCATCCGTTTTGGGAGCTTTGGGGATAAGGACACCCAGAGAAAGAAAGAAGTGTTAAGGCCTCAGCAACTTCCAACCATCCCCTCCTATAACGCTCAGAGCCTGCGGAACGCTCTCTCCCAGCAAAGAACCTAAGGGTATGGTCTTGCTTGCTGGGCTGCTGCTAATTCCCACAGCACCTTTGTGCAAATCAGAAGCTGCCTCTTTCTCCGGGCATTTGCAGCCCTAAACCAGGGGACACAGTTTGCTGAGTGAAGCACAGGCCTGATTTCAGTCCTCATTCCCCTTCAGCCAGGTGCCCTTATGCAGTCAACAACCTGTGCAACTGTAGCAGCAACCCTCTCTGCCTGGATCCTTTCAGGCAGGATGGATGAGGAATAATTTTTCCCCATATCTATCCCACCCTCTCAAGTCCTTGAGATGACAGAACAGCCCTGGGTACCTGGCCCTGCAGGAAGATGTGTAGAGGGTACACTGGGCAGTGTGACTGGGGGTTCCTCCTCCTTGTCGCCCACATGTAACAACTCTCGGGCCAATTCCTCCTGCTCCAGCTCCTCTAGCTCCTCCAACAGTTCATCCTGGATATGGGATGACAAGATCACTCAAGACAAAGGAAAATTCTACTTCCAAAAACATACCACTTTTGGAGTTTTCCCCAAACCTGTCCCACAGTTCTCTTGGGCATTCCTTCTGGCTGGTCCCATGCCTTCTCCAATATTCCTTGACCCCTCACTCCCAATCACCTCATCCACGTCATCTCCAAATCCCACGGGTCGAGAAATGGCATCTGAGATCTGCTGGGCCACCTCCTGTTGTTCTGTGATGTCAGCCATCAGTTCATCCACCTTGTCAATGTCCCTGAGAACAAGATACATAGCCCAGAAATCAGGTGACAACCCTGACTTTTTCATCTCACATGAATGAAGACCCTCCTGCCTGTGGCTTCAGACTGACAAATCCATGGCTACTAGGTAAAAGAGATCCCTGGAAAAGTGTAAAGAGGCAAATCTGGGCTACGAAATGGCAAGAAGACACACTGGGGAGGAATGGTTGCACTCTCTTCTCTGAAGGATCTTTAAAAATGAGGAAAATTGGGAATTCCCTGGCAGTCCAGTGGTTAGGACTGGGCGTTTTCACTGCGGAGGGCCCGGGGTTCAATCCCTGGTCCGGGAACTAAGATCCCACAAGCCTGCAGTGCAGCCAAAAAGGGCACACAAAAAAAAGAGGAAAATCGTCTTTCCTCCCTAGAATGCCCCAGCCAGCAAAGAGATCACCTTGCAATAAGCAAGGAGGCTGACAGGGGTCTAGCCATCACAGGCAACTCTACTGTAAATTCACATCTGGAGAGGTTTTAAGATTCACGGTACAATATCAAGCTACTCTCCCCAGTGCCTGGGCCCCCTCCTCCCCTACCCCCGTACCCACATGTCCTGGTAGGCCTTCTTCATGCCTTGGGCAGCAAGCTCCATGGTACGAAGCACTTCTGCATTGGTGGTGGCATTCTCAATGGCCTCACGCTGAAACTCCAGGGTGGATAATGTCCCGTCCGTTTGTGCCAGCTGCTGTTCCAACCTTTTCTTCCTCCGCAAAGCCTGTAGGGCGGCTGATCCAGCCCACACCCTGAACATCAGAGCCAGAAGCCCTTGCTCCCCCCGCCCCGGGCCCTCCCTGGTGGTGCTTTTCCTTCCCCCATTACCTCTCTTATTCTTCGTCCCATGCTTCTTGGCAGTTTGTAGCTCCTGGTCAATCTTCTGTTCCAGAAATTCCTGTTTCTTGATCAGTATCTTCTCTGTCTCCTTCAGTTTCTGTATTGCCTCTTCAGGGGTTGGCCCCCTCTCCTTCTTCTCTGGAGTCCAATGGAGCAGCCCACATGTGTAAAGGGAAAATATTAGCCACCGATTACTGAGTGCATAGTATGTGCTAGGCACTTGCCCGGGTTATTGTTAATCCCCAAACAACTTCCTACGATGAATGTACTATCTCTACAAATGTGAAAACAGGCATGAAGACGTTAACATTTTGGTCTAAAATCACAATTACTACAGTAAGAGACTGCAAAGGAATTGAAATGTGACAGTATGATTTCCCAAGCCAATATTCTTTTGCTATTCCTAGTTACCTTTCAAGTGATTTCCAGTTGTTTTTTTAAATAGAATTTATTTTTTTAGAGCAGTTTTGGGTTCACAGCAAACTGAGTGAGTGGAAGGTACAAAGACTTCCCATATACCACCTGCACCCACACACGCATAACCTCCTCGTTACCGTGTTCCCCACCAGAGTTCAATCACTTTTTATAATTACTGTTCCACTTGCTATCCTAGGAGATACTCAAGGTCCTGATTCCACAGGATCAAACTGAACGAAGTAGGGAGGCTAGAGAAAAAATAATCTGATCTCAATTTCTCCCTTCATCTTCTGCACTTCTAACAGACTTATTAAAAAAAAAAATCTGAAGGCCCTAGCCTGCTTAATATCCTTCCATACTCTCCACTGCCTACAGGATAAAATCCAAAAAACTTTAAGACACACAGGGTCCTTCATGATCTGGCCCTCGTTTACCTCTCCATCCACGCTTTCCTCTTCCTCCAGCGCGCGCGCGCGCACACACACACACACACACACACACACTCACAGGGCAGCCAGAACTCCTTTTCCCTAAATATACCATACTTTTTCCTGCCTCTGTTTTGCACAGTTACCTCTTCCTGGAGAACCTCAACCCCCCATCTGGCATACTTCTAGCCTTCTGGATCACCACCCGCCGTGCCTGCTTCTTCCGCGCACCCCTGGTTTTTAGGAAAATCTCCATCACAGAGTCGCCACACTACGATGTAAATGCCAGATTTTGCTTGTTTAGGAAACTCTCCATCACGGAGTCGCCACACTACGCTGTAAATGCCAGACTTTGCTTGTCTTCCCGCACCACAGAGGAGCTCACGAGGGCTACCTTTCTTGGGTCACCTCAGATTGCCTCTGGCCCAGCATAAAGGAAGCACCAGTGTTTTGGAAAGGACTGAATGCCGACAGGCAGCAACTTGTCCCCCAGGCCTTCACAGCGGGAGCCAGCGCAGCTGCCACGCTCTCCACTCGCGCCCCCTCCCGGGCCTCGAGCTCTTCCCTCCGAGGGAAGGAAGGAAGGCAGCTGGAGCCAGGCGTCCTGACAAGGCGGCGCCTCCTGGCCCGGGAGAAGGCCTTGCTGGACCACCGGGGTTTTCAGGACAGCGTCTCCCGGCTCTTCCCCCGCCCCCTGCGGCCAGCACCTCCCGGGGACCAGTCTCGCCCGGGCTCACCCCTCCCGAAGAGGCGGCCGAGCCCACTCATCGCGACCCTCGCCTCTCCCGCCTCCGCCCTACGGCGTCCCGTACGCTTCCGCCTTGCTCCCGGGAGGTGCTGTGCTCATCACTCCAAGACCAGCCTCGGCCAATCCTTCCTTGGGGCACCGCGGCGACATCATCAACAAGCGCCAGCGAGACCACTATCACGTGCGACCCGACACACCAGCCGCAAACCCACGCGCTCCTCTTAAAGCGGCCGCTTCGTTTCCCACTATATAAAAAGGTCGCCTCATCCTCCCCACCCCAAAACAAAGTCTTTGCTTCCTGGAAGGAAATGTGCAGGGTAATGCACCCCACTACTTGGGGCCAGTGGAAGAGTTCTTCATGCCCTTGACAGAGCTCAGGAGAGGTGTGGGGATGGGGAGAGCATAAGGGGATCACAGTCTTGGGTTTGCCAGAAGTTTATACGGCAGAACCTGATGCAGTCTAATGCCTCACATACTGGTCTTGGCACCTCCGGATGGCCCACCCCGGGTCACACGCTAGAAAATTAGAAACAACACACACTGGGTAAGATCTCTTCTGCCACACACAAATACACTTTAATAATTTACAAATGCACCTGAAAATGCCCTCCTGATTTCCTTTCAGTTCTATGCCTCAAATGAGGCTCATCCACAGGACTGGACCTCAGAGTCCAGCTTGTGCCTTTGCAAATGTCTCTAATCCTTGAGTTAGGGTCTGAAGGCTCATTCCATTCTGGACATGAATGCTGGTAACACCTAGAAAGAAAGAAGCCACAATTTCATCAGGCCTTCAGGGCTCCCTATTATGACTCTCACCTTTTTGGGGTGTCACCTGCATGCAAACTATCCATCCTGTACGTATCTACCTAACCCCTTCCCTCTTAGGAACCCTTTCTCCTCACTCCCCAAATGGCTATCCTTGCCACTCAGTCAGTACCCAGTTTGCTGACATCTACAATATTCCGCTTTTCATCATCAAAGAAGATCATCTGGGAGAAAGGAACTCCAGTCTTCTGCTGCAACCTGTGCAAGACACGGCGAGGGTAACCACTCTGGCTTCTTAGCTCCTCCAGCCTCTCTGGTCTTCTGTCTCCCTCCTTCTCCCCTTATCTCAGCGTACCTCTCAAAGTGCGTGACCTTGCTGCCTGGATAGATCTCCCGATGAACAAAGTATCTGACAAGGTCAAAGAGCTCCAGTAGCTGGTTGGCCCCTTCAACCTCACCTGTCCTGCAAAAAGGTGTAGTAGATGGGATCAGGAGAGTGGAGGGCCAAGGCTGCAAGTGAAATTATGTGTAACCAGGGGGAAATCAACTTGCTGTTCTTCCGGGATGGGTAGGCATCCTCCGCCCTGATTCAATTCCATATCCTTCCTGTCTGACACAGGTGGCACTGAGCCAATGTTTATTAAACAAAATGCACAGGAGAGAGCACAATTCGAAAAATATACAAATACCTGCAAGTTTGCACCGCCTAAATTTTTGCAGCCAAGGGGTTACACGGGAAGTCTCCTCATGCATGCACCTCTCAGCATTAGACCGACTCAGTCGCCCTTCTTACCGTGAAGCGGCCGCGACGGGCACCCCCAAGCCCTGCAATCTTTCCAGGACCTCAGGCACCTGTGGGTACAGTCGGACGGCCTGGCCCCGCCTATCTCGTACAGTTCCATCACTGGAGAGGGCGAGAGTGTGCTCAGCTCCCGCGGGGTCCCGCCTGGCCCCAGGCCTCCCCAGCCCCGCCTCACCTGTTCTTGTGGAACGGGGGGTCTACGTGCGTGTCCACCCAGAACGGCCACAGCGTGTAATCTGTGAGAGAAAGGAGGGGGAGGTCTCAGGCTGGGCGGGCGCAGGGCCTTGAGAGCATCAAGTGGGGTTTGGAAAAAACTGTGCCCTACGAAACTCTTCCCAATCCAGCCCCTCACCTAGATCGAAGACTACGAGCTTCGGGAGCCGCGCCATGACCCGCGCCCGCAGGCTGCGCGCACGGAGGCGGGCCTTTCTGCCGCGGCTCCCAGGCCGCCCCGCGGGCCTTAGAGAAGCGGCGACTAGAGCGTCGCCAACCTGAGCTGGGAAGATCGGCCCCAAAACCTCGCAAGAGCGCCTTCTGGTGGTGGTGGTGGGGAGGACCGCAGCAAAGTGCCAATGCGACTACTCACAGGATCGCAATGGTCCTCAAGTCTCTCCAAGGGATATTCTTCCCTTGCTTCTCCACTCCACCCAGCCTCGACAGCTTCTACTGAACTAGACGAGACAAGGAAGGGAAGCCCTTTCTTCTGGCACCCGTCTCTCATTTTATCTCACCATCTGAGTCCTAAAGTGATCCATCATAGCTTGTCACTCCACACTCATCCTTTCTCCATATCAGCCACTCCACGGTACACAGCCTAGAGCCCTCAGCAATATTCCAGCCATGAAAGAATGCAGTGTCTGCTAAGCTCTTGATGCCTTTCTTGAACCAGGCCCAAATGTCCAGTAGGGTCACAATGGGAGAGAATTCACTCTCCTGGTTTCTACCACCCACATCAGTAGTATCTGACAGATATGTAACAACCAGTTTGGGGAGAAGAACTGATTTGTGTTGTTTGTCAATTTCTGTAAATATTCCTACCATGGCCAATTTCAAGCTACCAACATGAAGTCACTTAATATGGGGTTAGGAAAGATGCCAACAATTAGCTCTGGAGCGGGTTAAGACCTGGCTCCAGCACACCACTGAGTGTAGACTCTTAAGAGTCTGAGAACCCCTCTAAGGGCACATTCTCTTACACTGTCCTACTCCTTCAGCCTGGTGTAACTGAGTGTGCATTGGCCCATTTTGATTTCGGTCACGTTTGTGCAATAGAAGAAAGATTCCAGGAGGCCAGGAAATATTTTATTGACAACCAGGGACATAGCCATTAACAGAGGGAAGCACACAGGACTGCAAACTAAAACCCAATAGCCAGCAAGGGCCCTTTGGGCCAGGAACACTGCATCCTGGGGTCCTCACAGTCTCCCACCAACAGACACACAAGACTGGGCATCCAGGAGAGGGGGCAGTGGCTCTGGTGTCCCACAGTGTGAGAGTATACATGATTCCTCATAATGAGCGACAGGGCAAGGAGGTGAAATGGAGGGGGGTGTCCATCACTGCCTAAGACCACCTCCTCCTCTCAGAGCCAATACCAGGTGGAGGACTGAACCACCTAGTATCTTGTAATCAGCTGCTGTCTTCTCATCATTCCTGCAAGAAGAGGCAAAAAAAAAAGAAAAAAGGTATTAGAAATACCATCTAGAGCAAGGTTCTTAACCTGGGTTTCATGGATCTGTCTGGGGATCTATGAATGCAGATGAGAAAAAAATTACATCTTTATATTTTTACTAACCCCTAACTGAAATCTGACATTTCTTTCAGTTTTGAACACAGGCAAAAAACCCACAGGGGTATTATTAGCAATATGGGTAACCTGTTAACAACAAAAATTAGATAGTTTCCTATCATTTCACAACTGTTTGTAGGTATCTTGAAAATCTTTTAAAATTATAGTAGTTATTATATCCATCATTAGATCTTAATGAAGTACATATATCACAAACTTGCTTTTTTAGTAGTGTGATAAGTGTATTTTGATCCCATTAGTTTCTTTTGTAATTCCATGCATTTTATTTTATGTCTGCAAAAATCTAATTCTGAGAAGGGGTTCATAGCCTTCATCAAATTGCCAAAGGGTCTGAGACAACAAAAAAGAGGCAGGCCTGCTCCACCTCCAGTACTTGCATCTTCATCTTCACATAAGATGGCCACGCCCTCATTCCCATTCCAAACTTACATCTGTTTACCACTGTAGATGAGCCGCTGCTGCTGTGGGGGGATTCCTTCTTTCTCCTCCACACGCTCCTTGATTCGCTCCACCTTTAGGGGTACAAGTAGTCAGGGGTTTCTCAGGGGGAAGGACCGTGGAACGGGAAAGAACAAGAGCTATGCAGAGAGTATGAGAGCGGAAGGACTTAGTTCATCAGCATACCCAAGCAAGTGTACATGTAGGGAGATAGGCATGGAGAGGTATTGGGCGTACATTACCTTGTCTGTGGGTTCAATGTCAATCTCAATCTCCTTTCCGGTCAGCGTCTGAAACAGGCAAGGGTTTCATGAATCCTATAGCCCAATGTACAATTTGTCTCCTAGGTAAAACATCCTGGCCTAGTCTTGGGGGATCTACTACCTTCTGAGAAATGCACATTCTCAAAGCTGATTTGAAGTGTCAGAAATTTTGACCACACCCGATTTCAGACATTTTTAGGCTGTGAACAACTTTGATAGGGGAAGATTCTGTAAACCATTTGACCCTTTTAATCTCACAGGTCATCTCACCTCCCATTCCGCTAGAATCCAAGAGAATACCATAACTCCTTTCGATAAGACAGCAATGAGAATTGTCCTAAGGAAAGTATTCCTTTGAGAAGGACCTTGTCTTATGTACCAATGCTAGAAATTAACATTCATATAACTCAAAGAATTCTCAAGGACACTGGAGATCACCTCTGACCAACTTTTTTTTTTTTAATATTTATTTATTTGGTTGCGCCGGGTCTTAGTTGTGGCAGGAGGGCTCCTTAGTTGTGGCTCGAGGGCTCCTTAGTTGTGGCATGCAAACCCTTAGTTGCAGCATGCACGTGGGATCTAGTTCCCTGACCAGGGATTGAACCCAGGTCCCCTGCATTGGGAGCGCAGAGTCTTAACCACTGCACCACCAGGGAAATCCCTGACCAACTTTTTAAGTAATACTAGAATTCAACATTCTATTCTTCCATATCTTCTCCAGACTTCCACCTAAATCCTAAATTGCAGCTCTGGTCTTCTTGACTTCTTCTATAGGCAAAGGGCTGCTGATATCCAAACACAATAATTATACTCATTGTACACTTATAAATGTGCTTCATCCAATCTAATCTCCCATCGATCCTTGCTCTTCAAACTCCATCTGCACCAGTCTACAGTAATCCATAATTTAGGGGCATTTTCCTTGCTTCTACTGTTTTTCTTGTTGCCATGCCCTCTTCCGCTCTTTTGCAAACCTTCAAGGGACACTTTAAGATTGATGACTTGTCCCCAGTATACTTTAAGAGACATTACAGCTAGTTGTTTAAGTGTCAAACTCTGCAATTTATACTCCAGCTCCCTAAAGGACAGAGACTGTTCAATCTTCCTAATTTAAGCACAAAGCACAGTGTTTGACATAGAAGCAGTCAATAAATATTGGTGGAACAGCTAAATACACTGATGATCGTTATGATCACAGCCAACATTTACTGAACACTTTCCAAGAGTTAGAAACTACGCTGAGTGTCTTACATGCATCAATACATTTAATCCTTGCAAGTACTTATGAGATATGTACATAATACTATCATATTATATTCCTCAACTATAGTTGAGGAAAATGGGGTTTGGACAGGTTAAAAAGCATGCCTATGAAGTCAAAAGGAGAGTATGAATCCAAACACAAACTCTCTGGCCCCAGAACCTGAGCTTTCAGCTCTGTACTCAGTACTGCCCAAGTCTGGCTGATCTAGTATTGAGAACCAATGTACACTCCTGTGGTGGACTCACAAAATAATATATGGTTCCTACTTATGGTATTCACAAAGACCAGCATGAAGAAAGTACTTAGGATCTAATTTCTCAACCATGAGAATGGTTCACTACTAAGGATATTTCAAAAAATGCAGGAGTAACTCCTTTGGATTGACCTGTTTGGATGCAAAAGAATAAATTACAACAGTAATTTTCAAGTTTCCACCCCAACTCAAGCTGGTCTGTTTGAAAATTTTCAATTGTCTATGGTAAAATGAGAAAAATAATGACAACAATGAGATTTTCATGAAACTAAATGTTTTCAGGTGTTAAAATGTCCTTTTATGAATGACAGTGACAATATATGGTATTTTTTTAGGCTCCTTCCTGACAAAATGAAAAGTATGCAATTCCATGTTGTCCACAAATTATCTCAATTTATTGATCATAATACTTTAAATGCAAAGACTCTTTAACCAGATAATTCTATTTCTAGATAACTAACCTAAAGGAAAAACTTGAAATTTGAGTACGTATTCAAAGAGGAACATGTGAGGTTTACTGCAACACCTTTCATAAAAGCAAAACACAAGAAACAGCCTAATGCCTATTAATAGGTAAACTATTAAACTATGGTACACCCATAGAATGATGTATTTATTATGCAACAGTTTATACACTAACATGGAAAGATCTAGAGAATGTATGATTATGTATCATTTTCTATATGTAAATATATACATACATACATGCATAGAAGAAAGGATTAAAAGTATACCTATCTCCTAAAATTATGATTATCCTTGAGAAGGGGAGTAGGATTGGGGAGACCAAAGCTAACTCTCCCTTTATCTGTACTATTTAATAAAATATCTAATAAAAATATATTCCTTTATCATATGAATATTAATAAATATTCATTCTGATTTAATAATAACAATTTTTAAAGAGTACAAAAGACTCTAACAGAGAGCCTAGAACTGCCCTCCCAAGAGTCAGATGCTTGGGCTTTATGACATTTGAAAAAAATTATTGGTTTATAAAATCTAAAACTCTAGCACTGGTCCTTTGTTTCTGAGATCGACTATAGAAGTCTATGAATGTATTCAGAGAGCAATCTGGCATATGGTGTCCCAGCAATAACACTTCTGGGAAAATAATCCTCTGTCCAAAAATATACCTATGACAATGAATTGCAACTTTTTGAAACTGAAAAACTAGAAACACAATCTAAATATCACACAATTGAGGGTTAAATAAATTATGGTACAAACACAGGAGGAAAATCACACAGTTCTCAAACAATGTTTAGACTCACAGTATAATTCTTATTTTGTAACTAAATAAATAAACACACACACACATGTATTTATATGCTTTCAAAAAAGTTTGGAAGGATGTAGACAACAGTGCTTTTATCTTGAGTTGTGAGATTATGGGTGATTTAAATTATTTTCTTTGTGCTTTTTTGTACTTTCCATTTTTTAATACCATGAATACATTGGGATGAGAAAAAAATTTTAAAACAATGTCCTGATGAGAATATAAGGAAACCATTCTGTAAAGCAGCACTGTCCACTAGAGATAGAAACTTAGTGAAAGCCACATATACAATATTAAATATTCTAGTAGCCACATTTTTAAAAGGTGAAATTAATTTTAATATTCTGAAACCCAATATATTCAAATTATTCATATATTTTACATTCTTTTTTTTCTAACCAAATCTTCAAAATTCTGTGTGCATTTCACACTGACAGCACACCTCAATTCAGATGGTAAGTTATCATCTGAAATACTTGATCTGTATTTAAATTTCACAATTTACAGTTGAAAAAGTATGTTTACATTCCCAACTTGTTCCAAACAAGTTAAAAGGTTTTCCAACTACTGAATAAAGTTTCAGTTCTTATATTAACTTAAGTAAAATTAAATACAAATAAAATAATTGAATTGCTCAGTCTCACTAGCCACATTTCCAGTGGTCAATAGTGCACGTGGGCTAATGGCCACTGTACTGGACACTGCTCAAGCATCTCAGCTAATGTAGGAAGCAACAGTAAAATCAGAATATCCCCATTTTGTAACCTCCAATGAAATAATGGATTTAGGCAATGACTAACATCGCAGAAAGCAAAACAACCTGACAGAAATATATGTCACAATACCACCTATGAATTATTCTCACACATGAACAGACAAAAAGGACTAATCAAGCCTCTACATCTTATTACCAATTAACAGGAAATACAGAGGAAAGAAGAATATATTAAAAGACAGCATGGGGATGTAATCAGCAAAATCCAAACTATAGGAAACTCTATGGGACCAACCACCTAGATTATTCAACAAGAAAAAAATGGGGGAAATGGGGAATTACAGGTTTAAAGAGGCCTAAAATACTTATCAACCAACTACAATGCATGAATCTTAGTTGGATCCAGATTCAAACAAATTGTAAAAAACAAATGAGACAATGATACTGTGAAATCACTGTTGATTTTTTAGATGTAATAATTATGGTTATGTTAGTAAAAAAAGTTCTTTTTTACAGATAAATACCGAAACATACACAAATAATATACGCTACGCTATCTGGGACTTGCTCCTTAAAACATAAGGTAAGGAAAGTTGGTGAGTATAAATAAGATTGGCCATGAGATGATCGTTTTTGAAGCTTCATATAGGGCGCATTATTCCTTCTCTCTGCTGTTGTATATGTTTGAAATTGTCATAATTAAAATCATTTAAAACTGAACAATTTTAAAAGATATTCTTGATTTCAATTTTAAAAGATACTTTATTTTATTTTATTTTTTGTGGTACGTGGGCCTTTCACTGTTGTGGCCTCTCCCGTTGTGGAGCACAGGCTTCGGACACACAGGCTCAGCGACCATGGCTCACAGGCCCAGCCGCTCCGCAGCATGTGGGATCCTCACAGATCGGGGGCACGAACCCATGTCCCCTGCATCGGCAGGCAGACTCTCAACCACTGCGCCACCAGGGAAGCCCTAAAAGATATTTTAAAAGACCATGTCATACTGGATTTCTTCCCTCAAATCTGGTCATTGTGACCTGGGAATACATTCAATGCTATTCAACTAGTCTATGATGAACCTAAGCCTGACATTCTGCTATAAGCACTGTAGGGGATATAAAAGAAAGTAAGTGACCCAGCCCTTGCCAACAATCTCTTTCAAGTGAAGATTTACAACCAAGAGACACTGAGACATACAATTAATAGAACAAACCAGTATACAAGAAATGCCATACTGAATGTTATCGTCCAAAATACAAGGGGCAGTGACAAAGTGCTGTGGTGAGGGAAAATCAACAATGATTAATTTAAACCTGACTGAGATAACATTTCACACCCACTAAAATAGCTATAATAAAGATGGGTGCAGAGCAGCTGGAATGCTCACTCATTGCAGGTAGGGATGTAAAATGGTGCCATACTCTGGAGATCTGTTTGGCAGCATCTTTTAAAGTTATACATGACCCAGTAATTCCATTCCTAGGTATTTATCCAAAGGAAATGAAAACGTAAGTCCACAAAAAGACAATGTTCATATCATCATTTCTGGCTATTAGAAGCCTTCTTCATAATAGCCAGAAACTGGAAATAACCCAAACGTCCATCAACGGGAGAATGGATAAACAAATTGTGATATAGTCATCTAATGTAGTATTGCTAAGTAATGAGAAGGAGCTACAGACACAATAGACACATGCTGAGTGAAAGAAGCCAAACACAAAAATTATATATTCTATAATTCCATTATATGAAATTCTAAAACAAGCAAAACTAACCTATGGAACTTTCAGAGGGCAGGGGTGAAAATGTTCTAGATCTGTGGCTACATGGGGGTATACTGTTGTTAAAAACTCCTTGAACTTAACCCTTAAGAGTCTTGTGTTTTATTTTATGTTTAAAAGAGCATAAATGAGAAAACTGGGGCTTAGATAGTAAAGACAGGTGCCCAAAGTAATTTGCTAAGAGGAATCAATGCAGGATCTGAGGTTAGGGAATAATATGATGAAAAAGAAGGTTAAAGAAGACCTGTACACTATGATTTTGTACACCATATTTTGGTATAGATGCTAAACTTTATTATTATTTTTAAAAAATACATATACTGGGCTTCCCTGGTGGCGCAGTGGTTGAGAGTCCACCTGCCGATGCAGGGGACATGGGTTCGTGCCCCGGTCCGGGAAGATCCCACATGCCGCGGAGCAGCTGGGCCCATGAGCCATGGCCGCTGAGCCTGCGCGTCCGGAGCCTGTGCTCCACAACGGGAGAGGCCACAACAGTGAGAGGCCCGCATACCGCAAAATAAAAATAAATAAATAAAAATACATATACTTTATTTTTTTTAAAGAATTTTTTGATGTGGACCATTTTTTAAAGTCTTTATTGAATTTGTTACAATATTGTTTCTGTTTTATGTTTTGGGATCGAACCCACAACCCCTACACTGGAAGATGAAGTCTTAACCATTGGACCACCAGGGAAGTCCCTAGACTCTAAACTTTAGAGGGGAATGGCAGTAGGAAAATCTTGGAGGTATCCCAACAAGAGGTATTTCTCTGGAGGTATCACAGAGAAATAAAGATATAAGTTAATGAGACCCCAGACGAGAACAAGGGTAATGTGAATGGAAAGAAAATCAACAGAAAGATGTATCAAAAGAAAAATTAGGTTCTATAAGAGAACAATGATTTTAAAGAACTGGGTTCCAGGTAACTGGTAGATTGATGGGATCAATATATGAGATGAGTATTGGGAAGATGGCTTAAGACAGAAGATGATGTATTTAATTTTAGAAACACAGAGATGAGGTATCAAGAGAAGTTTTAAATTACGAGTGTGCCAACTAAAGGATGTCACTTGCCTCCTGGTTCTACAAGAATTAAGTCATTAGCCACTGCAGTCGCTGACCTTCAACCCAGCCTGAAAAGAGTTCAAGGTGGAGACCAGGAATGAGGCACATCAGGAATGTGCTCTGGGAAACTTAATAGAACAGGCCTTTAGATAGTTAGATATTTTCAGGAGAAAATTCTATGAACCCAAATTCTTGCATCTTCCCATACTTAGAAAAGCACTAAAACCATTAACTAAGATATCAGTTCCTCCTGACTAGCAGCAACCTTCTACCGAGATGTGTGCTTGATTACCCTTTGCCAAAATCACATACATGCTGACCTCCCCCACTTTCCTTTGGAGCAGTTCCTCAGTGCTATCTAAGAGGCTGTCTCCTGGGCTAAGGTCCTCAGTAAGTCCCCAAATAAAACTGAACTCACAGCTCTCATGTTGTGTGTTTTTCCTTCAGTCGACAAGGGATTCAGTTGTAAAAGATTGCAAAAAGAGATATGGAATAAGTTACCTACGTGGAGAACGACAGTGGAAGAATGAATAATTCACAAAGGAACCCTGCTAAAAACCCTATCATCTGTATAGTAGTTCACAGCTAACTAACTGCTTTATTTATTTAACATACAAAAATGTATTTAACATACAAAAAAGAAAGAGAAAGATGGACAGAGAAACCTATTTGAAGGTGGAAAGGAAAGTGTTTTGGGAAAGGAGCCTGACAGTTTTAGAGAAATACTAAATAAAAATGGATTCAAAGAAAGTAGAAACTTGCATACTCCTCAGACAAGCAGAAAGGCAGAATGTTAGAAATGCAGAATCTCGGGTTCCATCCCAGACCACTGAATTAGAATCAGCATTTTAACAAGATCCCCAGGTGATTCTTACACATTTTTAAGTTGAGAAGCCCATCTAGAATACAGTATTTTCTTAAACTGCAGGTCTCAACCCATCAGTGGGTTATGAAATCAACTTGGAATAGAATTCAAAATACCAGAGCATATCACACACGATTATTTTGTGTTTGTATGGGACCATGAGATAAAATTTTTTTGTGTAGGTTGAGATTTAAAAAAAGGTTTACAAAACATTGAACAAAAGTATAGTAATAACCTCTTCTTTGGACTAAGGGAGGACTAAGAGAAACTGAGGATCCATATGTATTGAAATGACATAAGCGTTCACTTGCTAATGTTTCTCAAGACTTTTTGGACAGTGACCCACACTAAGAAATACATATGAACTAATATCACATCCATGCATGTAATATACATACAAAGTAAAAACCAAAATTTCACAAACAATCCTCTTACCCAGAAGTATACCCTGATATTTCTATTTTTTTCTTTTTCTTGTTGCTTGTGACCCACGGACTTATTAAACTGATTTTACCACTAGTGACTATTTTATAGGTCATTACTCAAAATTTGAAAAACAATGACCTTCAACATGCTGCTTGGCCTCAATCCTTAGCTAAGATGGTGGTTCAGAAGGACTGAAGAGGTTAATGGCTATTATGCATGATAAATACACCAAGGAGCTGATGAAATAACGATAGACTTCCTTAGCAGTTTAAAAAAAAAAAGCTAAATTAACGTTGCGCTGCATCAATCGCTAGTTTTTGTCCCTCCCTCTTAAGGCACAAAGTAGGAAATAGCAGATAGGACTAATGAGGGTTGGAAATTGGTGAAGAACCACGGGAGGCAGGATGGAGATGAAGGAAACACTGCTAGTACCAAGAACTAGGGCACTGATAACTAACCTGCCTCAGTCAAGGAAGTGAGGCTGGTCCAGGATGCTGGCTCAGAAAGGCAGGTGCTAACTGAACACGCTCCCAGCTTTGTTTCCTGAAGGCCGGCTGAGATACTACACCTTGGCGACAACTAGCAAAAGCTCACAGTCTAGTTCCTGGGAGGCCCCGGTTCCCTAGGCTAACGTTTTTGTGCTGTACTCGGAGTAGCCTACGTTAGGGGCTGGGAGAAGCAGGTAACTTGGTAATGAACGATGGAGAACAGAGCTTATTCCAAGAATCCGAGAGAGGGGGGTGGCCAAGATGCTGCTAGGCCTTCTCTATGACCGCGGGGGTTCGAACACAGCGAGACCCCGGACAAAGGCGGCCTCCTTCTGGGTCAAGAAACGGTCCCGGAATGAAAGCAGGCACAGCACAGATCCCGGGGTCGTCGGGCTGGGCCAGCCCCTGCTCTCGAAGCCCTTCTGGGCACCCCCCCTACATCCCATCATCCCTCGCGCGGAGCCCCGAGGCTGTCAGCCCCCTCCAGGCTCGGGAAAGGCGTGGTTTTCCTTCCCGGCTTCTCCCTTAAGGCACAGTGGCCAGCCCAGTACCACTGCGTCTTGGCAAGTCTGGAAGTGCTCCCACCTTCACTTTAATTAGCATCTTCTTCCCAGTTTGGGGCTGCACACAAATTGCTGCTTCTACCGCTGCGATCACCGCTGCAGCTCTCCAGCACTCAGCCTGTGGGAGTCACTTCTGCTTCCGGGTCACTGCCTGGCTCCACCCCCACCCCCCCACCCCCGCTCCCCCCGCTTCTTTCCACGGGGTTCCGGAAAGGCTCAGGAACGCCTCCGCGTTTCGTTTCTGTGGCGTCGTAAAAAAAAAAAAAAAAAGAAGGAAAGGAGGCGGCCAGCCTAGTTACAGCAGAGATGACGCCTCTGCAATTCTGAGAGTCCCTAGCGAGCCGGGGCTAGGATAAAGCAGGGGCGGAACGAACTACTCCTCCCATCATGCCAGGGGGCAGCTCCGCGCGTGCCACCCTGGGAGTTATAGTTCCCTGCCCCTCAGATCCAGCGGCATCCTCAGTGTGTGAACTCTGTTACCCAGAAGGCCTCCAGCACCGAAGCTGGAATTCCTCGGTTACTCTTTCTCTCCGGCGGAACCTGTTAGCGCTGCCCACGAGGCTCAGCGGGGCTGTGCGAGGTTAGTGGCTAATCAAGAGGGGCTTCGGTCAACTGCCACCTGGCCACGGCGACAAGAAGTGAGTACCCCTATTCCGGAAGCTGGTTATGGGATCCCACCACTCCTCACTCCCAAATCTGCCTCTTATCCCCAACTGCTCTTTGCAGGGTCGGGAGAAAGAAGAGTAGTGGGGTAAGGAACGCACCATTTAGGATCATTCACGACTCCACCCCAATTCTTCTCCCCAACGAATAGTACCTGGGTTGAAGACACCGAGAGTAAGTGAAACCACACGGGTCTGAGGTGACGGTCTTCAGGGACTACGCATCGATCAATGCCCTGACCTTCCACAATTTAAGCGAGGAGAGAGATGAGCCCTGCCGCCAGCCCTAGCAGAACATTAAGTTCTAAGGGAAAATTGGCTCAGCTACCGCCTCCTGACTTTTCCTACCTTCCAGCCCTCAGATTCGCTGCTACCCTGAGGTGTCTGCCATGCCTCACATCGACAACGACGTCAAACTGGACTTCAAGGATGTCCTGTTGAGGCCCAAACGCAGTACCCTTAAGTCTCGAAGTGAGGTGAGCCTGCTTCTCTAGTTGCTCTTTCTTGATCCCAAGCTCCTGGAGGGCCAGGACTGGGAAAGATTCCTGGCTTTTGCCCTGCTGCAATACTTGTTTTTTGGATAAATGAAATGCTTAGTTTCCTGTTCATATCTGCAGGTGGATCTCACAAGATCCTTTTCATTTCGGAACTCAAAGCAGATGTACACTGGGATCCCCATCATTGCAGCCAATATGGATACCGTAGGCACTTTTGAGATGGCCAAGGTTCTCTGTAAGGTAGGACTTCCCTCATACCCCTTTCCTCATGGTGTCCAGTTTTGTGGGCTGACTGCAGAGGTATCTGCATCCCCACCCCCATCCCAGGTCAACTCTGGCAGTTAACAGTCTGGCAGTTAACAGGATGCTCAATTTCTGTTTTCTGCAGTAGTACTAAGGCCCCTTTATCTGATAACTTTAAAGGGCCATCTGAGTTAATGAGATTTAAAGCTAAATTTTGCCCCCATTTTAACAGAACTTTCCCTTTTCTCCTGTCCAGCAGTTTATACATCCTGCCAGCTTTTCCCACCACCCAGATCACCCTCTCCAAATCAGCTGCATCCCTTTTTTTTAATGTGAAATCTCCCTATATATATTTTTTACATCTTTATTGGAGTATAATTGCTTTACAATGGTGTGTTAGTTTCTGCTTTATAACAAAGTGAATCAGTTATACATATACATATGTTCCCGTATCTCTTCCCTCTTGCGTCTCCCTCCCTCCCACCCTCCCTATCCCACCTCTCCAGGCACCTGCATCCCTCTTTACACTATTGTTAGGATACTCAGCATTCACTATTTTTTTTTTTTTTTTTTTTCTTTTTTTTTTTTTTTTTTTGCGGTACGCGGGCCTCTCACTGTTGTGGCCTCTCCCGTTGAAGAGCACAGGCTCTGGACGCGCAGGCTCAGCAGCCATGGCTCACGGGCCCAGCCGCTCCACGGCATGTGGGATCTTCCCGGACCGGGGCACGAACCCGTGTCCCCTGCATCGGCAGGCGGACTCTCAACCACTGCGCCACCAGGGAAGCCCAGCATTCACTATTTTAGTCCAGAAACTAGATATAGTTTGAGCATTCAAAAATTCCTAACTAGAAGATCCTAGAGAGAAGAAGTTTATTTTCTTTCCTGCCTGTTTTTTTGTTTTTAATCTTCCTCTTCTTTAAGTCCTAGGTTCCTGGGTGTTTCTGGGATGTGCCCAAAATGGAATGTGTTTTTCTTATATACAGGTTATTGCTTATTTTCAAAATGGAAGCTGCTGCTCCTTTCAGTAATATTACCTACCTCTATATTTGTAGCTGAGAAGGTAGATAGTTTGGGCATCCTGAGGACATATGCACTCTTCTGGTTAATCCAGGCAGCCCTGGTTGATGGATTCTGCTGCTGCTTGTGGCTCTGTCAGCCTTAAGGACTTCATCTCCTTTTCTCTATTTTTGATTGCTGTAAGTCTTTGTGGAATGTCTGCTGTCATATCTCTGAGGTTCATAGTTATGCAGCTTTAGTACTGTATTACTATTGCCATTTACCAACTGCTTAGGAATCCCACTGTTGCCCGTTGTCCACCTGGCCTGTCCAATAGAGTTAAGGAATGGTGAATCTGACTTCAGTGTTAACAAATGTCCTATAATGTATGGACCTTGCCGGGACTGTCTTGATGCTTTATGTTGAGACTGGCTTTTCATTACTGCTGAGTGTGAAGAAATCAGATTTGAGAGATACAGCCCAGTCTCAGTAATAATTAAAAGGTTGGATGCAAGCAAGGATCTTTTTCTAGATCTCTAGCTTGGTATGTAATTGGATATGCTCATCATGCCACCCTATACCAGTATATCTCCAAGGTCTGCTGACCTCCTAAAGTGATTTTTTCTATTAGCATGTTGATGGCAGAGTGTTGCTGAGAAAGCACAGTTCAGTACCAGTGTTAGCTAGGTAGTGTTGATGATCTCTGAGTATTACAGCATTTGCACTTCCTTACTGCTGGCTGATGCTTGACCCCCTTGGGTCTCTCGTCTGTTGCAAGATTTGTGCTGTCTTATTTGCATGTCTGCACTTTTAAATCACAAACACCAGCATTCACAAGTGGCCTCTGAATGCCTTTCTCAAAGTATTGGGATGTTGTTTGCAATTTGTTGAGCTAGGAAATACAAGTCTGATGAGTCATTATATCCTTGAACTTGGTTGACTGAAATAGACTGGATGAGATAGACTTTTCAGGTTGGTCCATGTCTCAAGAAAATTTGTCCTTTAGCGGAGATGGAGAAAGGGTAGCACCTTATTGACTGTTAACCTTAAGGCCTTAACTCTTGTAATTTTGTGAGCATTTAGGCTCACTGAATTACTGCTAGCAAATGGACCAGAAGATACTGAAAGTAGGTTAGCTCCGTACTAGGTTATCGTAGGAGGAGGGGCTGAGTCCATGCAGGCAGACACTGGCTCCGTCCAGCCTCTTCATGGCTCTTTCTTGTCTACTGCTTGTCCCACTGCACCAACAGCTTGTCCTTGTCACCTTTTAACTCAGAAGCGCTGTACGTGCTGGCAGGTGAAATCCAATCCAGGTGACTTTAGTACTTTGGTGGGAGTGTGGGGCAAGTACTAGCTTATGGGGAAAAGCCCGACTGCATTTGTAGAGAGAATAATGGTGGAACTGAGGTTCGAGCTCAACCACTGACTTCTTCCAGTTGCTCTTTCCAGACTTCAGTCCTTTTGTCCCTCAGATAGGATAATATAAAGGTCTATTTTTAGAAAAAGAGACTCTTAACGAAGTTCCCTCCTTTTTGATGGCTCTTTCTTCTCCCAGTTCTCCCTCTTCACTGCTGTCCATAAACACTACAGCCTCAAGCAGTGGAAAGAGTTTGCTAGCCGGAATCCTGACTGTCTTGAGGTAACACTGGTCCTCCCCTGATCCATTCCTTAGCCCGGTCTTCCAGGAATCTTTGTTTGGCTTCCTGGGGACCAACCCTTACCTCCCCACCCCTGTTGGCTAACCAACCAGGTCGTTTCTTACATGCTAATGGCCCTGTTTCTCTCACAGCATCTGGCTGCCAGCTCAGGCACAAGCTCTGCTGACTTTGAGCAGCTGGGACAGATCCTGGATGCTATCCCCCAGGTGAAATATATATGCCTGGACGTGGCCAATGGCTACTCTGAACACTTTGTTGAATTTGTAAAGGATGTGCGGAAGCGCTTCCCTGAACACACCATCATGGTATGTCTCTATTACCCTGTAGTGGGTCCATTCCTCTCCTTCCTCCACTCTTTCCCGCCACACCATTTTGTTACACCAGTTCCTTTCTCCTCTGCTGCCTTTCCTAGTCCGCTTAATCATGTCACTGGGTGATGATCCATGGTTCCATGCTTTAAATGTTTGTGTACTGGCCAGTGCTGTCTTCTCCGAACCTTGATACCTAGTCTTTGTAAATCCAGTGCCCGACATCACTCACTAAACCACAATGGAACATTTCTGCATCGTACATACCTCTGGTACATACACACCTGCCCAAAGGTATGGAGAGATACTGCAGTCATATTGAAGGGGTTGCATGAAATGTTGTTTTATTTTGTTTACAAGCTCAGGGGAGTTAGGACAAGGCCTCACTTTCTTGGCAGCATTGAGGGGTGTCTCTGTTCTGTCCATCAAAAGCAAATACAATTGTGTAGATGGGTATTTAGCCGACATGACCATGTCCTCCCCCTTTCCCTGAAGCCACAGAGGTTTCATGACATAACAGCTTAAGCAAAGGATGTGTTTGGGTCTTTTGGAGGGGAGGGGGAGATAAATCTACTGTAAATCAGATGTGAGCTTGTTCCAGTTGGACCCCCGCTTTACCCTAGTACAACAGTGACACTGGCCACTCACCCCCTTACCTCAGCTTGGAAAGCAGGGTCCTTTGAAGTGACTGGTCTAAAAGCCCTCAGAGGCCCCAAATAGAGGGAACCGAGGTACTCTTCTTTGTAATAATGCTGGAAGCACACAATCGGCTCTCTTTCTGACCCTAAGAATGCTCTGTTTTGATGGTTCTGTCCCAGGCAGGGAATGTGGTAACAGGAGAGATGGTGGAAGAGCTGATTCTCTCTGGGGCTGACATCATCAAAGTGGGAATTGGACCAGGTAAGCCGGTTCACTGGGGGCCACTGGCCACCTCTTCAGTGGCAGACACCTGTGGAGAACTTGCCTTTCATCCTTGTCACGTTCTTCTCAGGCTCCGTGTGTACCACCCGGAAGAAGACCGGAGTGGGGTATCCACAGCTGAGTGCAGTGATGGAGTGTGCAGATGCTGCCCATGGCCTCAAAGGCCACATCATTTCCGTAAGGCCAAGAGCAGGGTAGGGTATGAGGCTGCCAGACATCTGGGTTCTCTGCTAGGTCTGGAGGCTCTGGTAGAGGTGGATCAGGACTCCTGGGTTCCTGTCAGCTTTGAGGTGGGCCACTGGGACCTCCTAGAGGGCTTGGGGCATCCATGCTCTCTCTTCACAGTGCTCCTTACTTTGCAGGATGGAGGCTGCAACTGTCCCGGGGATGTGGCCAAGGCTTTCGGTAAGGAGGGCACAGAAGGAGGATCCTGTAGAAGAGGATGAGTCACCTCTGAGGGTCTAGGATCAGGCTAGGGAAGTCTAAGAAAGCTGTTCAGATTCTTTTATAATATGACTAGTGACCCAGAAGCCTGTGGTGTCATCTGGGGCAAACCAGCAGGGGAAATCCTGAGACTCTGATGTGGACTCTCCTAATGTAGGCCAGGGCCATCTGCATCATCCCCTGGACTGCGGGATACTGCAGATGCCGAGCCCCACCCTGGACCCATGCCATCTGGCTCTGGGGAGTGGGGCTACAGATCTGCACTTTCCCAGCTTCCTAGGTGATCCTTGTTCACACTGAAGTTGGAGAGCTTTGCTCTTGGGACACTTGAAGTGAGTCTTGTCCGGCTGGGCAGAGCAAAAAGAGGTGACCAGAAGGTGGCGAAAGCAGCAAAAAGGAGAGAGCAGAAGCCAGGCAGGGTATCTCCAGAGGCTCTATTTTAAATTATTGCAAAGTCCACTGAGAAACAGAAGCCAGGGCAGAGTAGGCCTGTGCACTGGGTTGTGGGCCAGCTAGGGAAACAAAACCAGGAGGATGCCGGAATCATTGGCAGGCTTGAGAATTTTGTGTGAGTTGCTTCTGAGGGTGACCATGTTGGCACCTGGGCCAGATTCATCTCTTTCCCCTCCTCTTGGCGCTGGCAGGGGCAGGGGCTGACTTCGTGATGCTGGGCGGCATGCTGGCTGGGCACAGCGAGTCAGGTGGCGAGCTCATCGAGAGGGATGGCAGGAAGTACAAGCTCTTCTATGGCATGAGTTCTGAAATGGCCATGAAGAAGTATGCCGGGGGCGTGGCTGAGTACAGGTAGGTGTGGAGGCCAGAAGCTGAGGGTTCTTGGAAAGCGTGACTTCCCAAGTAAGGTGGTGGCAGAACTTGGAAGAAAAGTGATGAGCAGGGACTAAATACTAGAGATTGGGGAAGAGTCATTGGGCTTAAGAAATCCAGACAGAAAAGGTAAGAAAGCTTCTCCTCTTCTAAGGGCCTCAGAGGGAAAGACAGTGGAGGTGCCCTTTAAAGGGGATGTGGAACATACTATCCGAGACATTCTTGGAGGCATCCGCTCCACCTGTACCTACGTGGGAGCAGCTAAGCTGAAGGAGCTGAGCCGGAGAACTACCTTCATCCGTGTCACCCAGCAGGTGAATCCGATCTTCAGTGACAAGAGCTAGACCTGAGCAGTTCTACCGTCCCAGGGCGCCAGCACCCACCACAGGGCTCCTCAGTGGGCCTCTCTCCCATCCCAGCTACTAGGGCTATTGCTTGGTCATTTCCTATCCTCTACCTCCTGAGGGCTCCTGCAGTATTCTGTACTTTATCTGCACGTGCAAAATGCCCAGGGCGCCCACTGGGGAGGAAACAAGGCAGGCAGGCTGAGAAATAAAGTTAAGATAATCAAATGGGAATCTGGGGACCCAGAATCCTGAAGATTATTAAAAGGAAAAGATCCTGACTCATACATAAGTGTTTTATATGGCCTTGGTCTGGAAGAGGTAGGCTTTTAGAATCATGTTTTGTTAATCAGATTCATTAAATAGATCTCTGAATATCTACAAAGCTCAGAAGTGTTTATGTATTTTAAATACCTCAATAAAGAGAGGTCCCAATGGCTTTGAGATTCTGGGGATTTCTGCACAAGGCTGGCATCTGGGTGCTGCTGCAGGGCAAGTGGAGGAGTTGGCACTGACCCAGTGGAGTCAAGGACAGTGAGTGCCCTTCCCATGAAGCATCTCCATTCTAGTGCCACCACCCCCAGGTAACCTGGCAGCGTGAAAATTTACAAGTATATTCTGGCATCAGACCACACACACAGTATTTTTAGAATAGCAAAAGGAAATTTCTCTTCCAGGCTCTCAGCCCTGGTAACCCTTTTGGGCATGTCTGAACAACACTCTCCAAGGGAAGTAAAATGGCAAAGGGATCCCCTTCCAGCCCTGGAGAGGCCGGTTCTGTTTCTAAGGAATGACCTACACTGACCTTATAGAAGCCTTAATTCCCCTCCCTCAAACGAAGACAGTGTTTTAACAAATCTAATTATTAAATATTACAAAGTAACTTCAGCAATATAGTCAGGCAACCCAAGCATGGACTTCCACTTTATTCCCCCTAAACTGCGTGAGAGCTGAGGAGGAAGGAGACAGGCAGAGTGCCGTGGGCATTCCAGTCTCATCACAGCAGTCTAGAACTGTCTGTCTGGTTAGGAAGAGGGACACACACCACTGGAGCCAGAAGTGGGGAGATATTCACAGAAGGTGGGGATCAGGGTGTCAAACTTTGTCTTCTCATAGTTTTCCAGAGAGTCCTGCGGAGAAGGGAGCAGGGAGATCCTATCATCATTGAAACATGCCCTGTGCCCTCCATATCCTGCATCATATGGCTTTCTGTCTTGTTCTGCCCGCCCATCCCCTTCCCCAGCTTTCCATTCCTTCCTACTCACCCTTCCTTCCCTCTGGCTATTTTCTTCCTCCTCCTCGGAGTCCAAAACCAGGTCCCCTATAGTAATGTCAGAGCTGCACAGGGATGGAGGACGCACTGCAGGGAGGAAACCAGAGTCCAAGTACTCTTCTCAGTGAACACAGGACCTCAAGAGTCCCCAAGAGAGGAGGCTGTCTGATCTGGTCCTGACTCAGGATACCTACCTGACTTCCTGGCCCTAGGAGGCGATAATGACAATCTCAGGGGTTCCATGGGGCAATCCAAGCAGTTCCTAGGGTGGGAGCAAGCAAGACAGGGTGAAAGGAAAGCAGGCAGGGCATGTGCTGCTAGTAGGGAGAAGCAAGTGTTCTACTCACTCCTTTTGCTCTGAGGCAGACAAGTCAATTGGGTTCTCCTTCAGAGCCCTTCCTCCCAGGGTCTTGGATGGACTCCTAGACTTGCCAGTTGAGGCTGCTCTGGTGCCCACAGCACCTGCTGGATCTGCTGTGTGTGTCCCATGTTCTTCCCTGTTCCCAGGCTTAGATATGACCTGCGTTGGTGAACCCAGATTCCTGAAGGGGAACAGCATGACTGTGGGGCGCTCCTTATGGCCTCTGCTAGTGGATGCCCACTGGGACTGGATTCTTCGCCGGCCTAGAGGGGCCAGATTGAAATGGTGGCCAGTCAAAGGTTCCGGGTGCTTCCTTGAGGCTGGACCCTGAGGAAGGTGTGGGCCAGGCTGGGCTTTTGGCAGAGGGTCGTGGAGTGCTGGTCTTGGTTGCTGAGGAGGACTCTGCTCCATGGGCTCTGTCACGTTCATCGAATCAGTAGCAAAGCACTCTGAAGAAGAAAATAAATCTCTTTAAAAAGGCAATATAGTAACACATGGACTCAGTCTGGTTTCTTACGCCTCAGGCCCGTGTAACCCTTCCAACAGGCTGCCTCAAAAGGTCACAAGCTAAACACTCCACCCCCAAATTCTTAGTTCTCCTAGATGGTCCTGGTACCTGGAAGTGGCCACCCCATGTCCACACCATATTGGCTCAAGACATAAGAAGAAGTGATAGAAACTCCAGGCTGCATCCAACTCAGCACATCCTGAAGCTGTGGGCAGGGAGAGAGGCATGAAGACCACAGGCCTTGATAGAACTCCACCCCCTACCCCCCACCCCAGCATTCTGCCCTTATGTGTTTTGCCCTAGCAAAACCTGCTGTGCCTGCAGTGTAGGCAGTGCTTTTTCCAGCTGATACAGGTATTCAAAAAACAGCTTTTCCATGGCAGCCAGAAAAAGTTCCCCGTACTCTTGTTCAAGTTCCTGCAGGAGGAAAAGAAGCAGGTCAGAAGAGGACTAGAGAGAACAGCTACACCATAGCTTCCAAAGCAGCCAGTCCCACCTGTAGCTTCGAAGCCAAATCAACAGAGGCTTCTGCCAGCTGCTTCACCTGCTGGCAAAAGGTTTCCTGAGCCTCTGAGATCTTCCTCAGATCCTGCTTTGTCTGTTGAGGGTAAGAAAGGCAAACAAGTTAGGGGCACCAGAATCCAGTGACGGGGAGGAGGAGCAACTTTGTTGCACCGCGTGTTAACTGGGGGTAGGGCTTGCTCCAGGAACGACTCACGGCTTTGGGGTCCCGCACTGCAGGTCCAGACTCTGGGAAGTGTTGATGCAGGGCATTCAGAACCTGGGCCCAAGGCCGGCCCTGCAGGATCAGCTCCACCACGAGCTGTGAAGGGTGCTGAGCTCAGAATCCCCACGTCTGGGCAAGCTGCCCTTTTCCAACCGGTTCCACCCCCAAGCAGTCGGCCCAGGACAGGTCCTCGCATCCCGTCCCTTTCCCCTCTACCGGGTCCTACTGACTCCAATACCTTGGCCTTTAGGCCCATACACAGGCGTTCATGGTGCCGGTACCGAACCAAGCCGGGGGCAGCAGCGCGCAGGGATCGCAGAAACTCCAATACTCGCGGAAAATGCTCCACGCAGCGTCCGCGCACGACTTGCCAGCAGGCAGCGGCTGCGAAGCGAAGAGCGGCGGGACCGGCCCCCGGGGGCGTGGCCATGGCCGGCGGGCCCCAACCCAGGAGCCGTACCTTTGGGTTCCTACCTCTGGCAAGGCTTCCCGACTCCTCCTAGGGGCGGGGTTTCCGGTGGCCCTCACAGGCTCGGCTATTTCGGTCTGCGCCGGATAGTTCGCGATCCGAGACTGCGCCCTCCCATGGGCCACCGGAATCCCGGGTTTTTCTCCAACTCGGGCTGGAGCCTGAATGGAGAAGCTGGCCAGCTCCACTGGCAACAGGTCGTTCTGCCTTAAACGCCGCCGTCGTCTCGAACCCAAAGGCTACTTCGATTCCGGCTCCGCGACCAGTTTCCCTGCCCGGGAGAAGGGTGGTAGTGGAGAACCAATGGGCCGTCAGACAGGGGAGACGTCACGGCGCGTCATAAGGCCGCGCCCCGGCAGATCCGGCGGCGCTGCCGGTCCCCGCCCCCGCTGCCCTGCACTTCCGACGGCTGCTGGGCAGCGGGGACCGGGGACCGGGGACCTGCCCCGCCTCCGGCCCTTGCCCGCATCAGGCCCTTGCATTCCTTCGCGGAGCCTGCAGAGAAGTCCCGTCGTTCTTTGAGGTCTTGGCTTTCTAGTCTGTAAAGCGAGGCTTATGCCACTTTCCCTCTCCAACGTCTTCACCCTCTCAAATACGATTCCTTAAATCCCAGCGCCCAAACCAGCGCCTGCAAAGCCTTCCCCGGGCGGCGCGCTGCTTGCAGTAAGAGTTCAACTCTTTTTTTTTTTTACAGAATGGAAGAGGGCGCCCACCTTTAAAAAATAAAATTCAGGGGCTTCCCTGGTGGCGCAGTGGTTGAGAGTCCGCCTGCCGATGCAGGGGACACGGGTTCCTGCCCCGGTCCGGGAAGATCCCACATGCCGCGGAGCGGCTGGGCCCGTGAGCCATGGCTGCTGAGCCTGCGCGTCCGGAGCCTGTGCTCCGCAACGGGAGAGACCACAACAGTGAGAGGCCCGCGTACCGCAAAAAAAAATAAAAAAATAAAATTCAAAGTTTGAAAAGACATCAGATTGTTAACCTTTTTTTTCTAGATGGTGAGACTGCAGGAAATTTTTGTGCTTTTCTGTGTTTGATACCTTTTTTTAAAATCGTGTAGTTCTAAAATAAATGAAATAGATTTCCTTTTTCGAATTTCTGTTGTGCGCTTACTCCAGTCAGCCCCCTAATACAGTTGACCGTTTTACTTGTCTTTCTCCTTGTCACCCTTCCTGGTGTCTCTCCTTATTTGCATTGCCAGGGACAGAACCTTGGCACACAGTGTATATTTTTTGTTGACTGAATTAATTACCTGCTCTACCTTACAGGGATTTAGTGAAACTACCCTTTCCTTGGGCCATCTCCTTTCTTAGAGATAATGGCTCCTATATCCCTCCCTGTCTCCACTCAAGATCAGTCTTCTGAGGTGAGCCACACATTCGACTGCCCTTGGGACATCTAGCTGGAAGTTACAAAGTACCCAAATCGGACATCTACGAAATTCTAGTTATCTTCCTTTTTACTTTTACCTTAATTTATTCTTTCCTTAAAGTTCTGCCTTTATGTAGATCTGAGCTTCTGAGCTTCTGACCTATGTCACTTTCCTTCTTTCTGAAGAATTTCTTTTAGCATATCTTGCAAGTCAGGTCTCCTGGCTACAAACTCCCTCAATTTTTGTTTGAGAAAGTATTACTCCTTCACTTTTGAGAGATAATTTTGCTGGATACAAAAGCCTAGGGTGGTGGGCTTTTTTTCCCTCATCACTTTAAACATTTCACTGAACTCTCATCTTGCATGGTTTCTGAAGAGAAGTCCGATGTAATTATTTTTTTTAATATTTATTTATTTATATATTTATTTGGTTGCTCCAGGTCTTAGTTGCAGCAGGCGGGCTCCTTAGTTCTGGCATGCGAACTCCTAGTTGCAGCATGCATGTGGGATCTAGTTCCCTGACCAGGGATCAAACCTGGGGCCCCTGTGCTGGGAGCACGGAGTCTTACCCACTGCACCACTAGGGAAGTTCCCCCATTGCCCCGAAGTAATTCTTATCCTTGCTTCTCTATAGGTAAGATGTCGCCCCTTCTACCCCTCAAGTTTTGTTCAAGGTTTTCTCTTGGTCTTTGATTCTCTGTTCATCCTTCTTGTAAGGACAGGAGTGAGAACTTCTAAGCTTACATGCCAGACTGAAAACTGGAAGTTATGTTCCATTTTATTATTATTATTTTTTTTTTATTATTTATTTTTGGCTGCATTGGGTCTTCGTTGCTGCACGTGGGCTTTCACTAGTTGAGGTGAGCAGGGGCTACTCATCATTGCGGTGCGTGGGCTTCTCGTTGCGGGGGCTTCTCTTGTTGTGGAGCACAGGCTCTAGGCACGTGGGCTTCAGGAGTTGTAGCACACAGGCTCAGTAGTTGTGGCTCGCGGGCTCTAGAGCGCAGGCTCAGTAGTTGGGACGCACAGGCTTACTTGCTCCACAGCATGTGGGATCTTCCCGGACCAGGGCTCGAACCCATGTCCCCTGCATTGGCAGGCGGATTCTTAACCACTGCACCACCAGGGAAGCCCCTATGTTCCATTTTAAATTCTGCTCTTTCTCCTGGCCTCTGTATTTCTGTGCATGGCACCTTTCTTTACCCATGAGTCAGAAAACAAGACCATCACCCTTAACTCTGTCCTCTCTCTTCTCCAAATCTAATCCCTCACCAAGTCTAATCAATTCTACTTCCTACAGAACTTTTAAACCTACCCCCCCTTTTTTTTTTTCATTCTCACTGACTGTATCTTATTTCAGGTTCCCTGTCTCTCACATTGAGAAGACTCTAGTCTCCTCACCTCTAGCCCAACTCCTAATTTCTTTTCCATGTTGCTTTCATCATAAACCTGGTGAAATGCAAAACTGATTATATCATCCCTAACTGAAAGCTCTCTCTTACTTTCAGAAGAAAGTCCAAATTCCAAAATATGGCAAAAGGATTTTTAATGATCTGGCTAAGTTTACCTCTTCATCAACATTCCTTGCCACTTTGCACTTATCATGCCTCCTCTTCAAACTGATTGGATTTTCCAAATATGCTGTGTTGTCTCATATTTTGTGCCTTGCACATACTGGATGATTCCTCTGTCCTTGCCTCTTGGACTTGACTTTTTTCATCTTGTGTGGCTCATCTGATAACTACCTCCATGAAACCCCTCATGTTCTCTCCCCAGGCTCCTCAGCATCATCCTGTACATCTTTTTTTTTTTTTTTTCCCACACTGCGTGGCATGTGGGATCTTCATTTCCTGACCAGGGATTGAACCCATGCCCCCTGCAGTGGAAGTGCAGATTCTTAACCACTGGACTGCCAGGGAAATCCTCCGTACATCTTTTTATCACCACCATTGTCATGCAGAATCTATTTTGCAATGTTGTTGTAAGGATTAAATGAATTAGTAGATATAAAGCACTTAGAACAGTACCTGGCTCCTACTAAATACTACATACGCATTTCCTGTATTTTGAATGTTTTCGTGTCTGTCACCCCCACTGTTGGGAGCCCCTTGAGGGAAGGACTTGCTTCTTTCTCATACATGTTTTGTCACTAGTGCCTCATGCAGTTTCTGGTTCATGTGTTCATGGCTAACATGAACAGCTCCTTTGTTAGTCCTCTGTGTCCTGGCCCAGGAGCACCTTGTCTTGCAAACCTTCTCAAACTCAAAGGATCAAGAAGACTAGAGGTCGGCACTTAGAACATTGGGAACTCGTGGCTACTCCTGGCCCGAGAAGGGTGGTGGCAAGGAGAGCATGGAAAAAGTACAGAAAGAAGACAAATGGAAGGTCATCGTCCTCAATAATTAGCGTGCCTAGGAGTCAAACCCCTTAGTGAGTTTATTAAAATACAGACTTCTTGGCCTCTGCTCCAGGGATTCTGATTCATGAGGTTTATTCTGGGGCCCAGAAAGCTGAATTCTTAATAAACATCTCAGATGATTTTAAGTGGCCTGGAGATTATGCTTGAAGAATCCTGGGGTAAGAGAACAGTTTCATTCAAACCAAAGCCCAGATCCTCCAAAGGTCACCCAAAGGAGAATTTCCAGGTAGAAGAGAGCTATACAAAGGGTGTCTCTGAGCCTCACCTTCCCTCACAGTTTCCTTTCTCTGGTGAGGGACACTAGTCCCTGTATCAGTGGATGGGACCACCTATCTGTCCTGTTCCATGAGCCAGAAACCTGGTGTTTAGCTTTACTGCTCCTTTCCACCCTCCACCCAGCCACATCCCATCCTTCCCCAAGCCCTGTGAATTTTCCCTCCTAGATATTTCTCCAAGTTTTCCACCTCTGTCTCCAGCACCACTACTCTGGCCCAAATCACCATCTCTAGCATAAAATATTACAACTGTCTTCCAATCTGTGTCTCTGCATCCACTCCAGCCCCGCTCCAATCCATTACTTGACACCACAGGCAGAATAATCTGTTCAAACCACACAATGTGATCATGTCACCTCCAATTCCTTAAACCTTCCAAGGGCTTAAAGTGGCCTATGGGGCCCCACAAGGCTCTGCCCTGCATCTCTCAGCTTCACCTTCTCCACTCTGTCCCTTGCTCTCCTTGCTTTAGCCACACCATCCTCCCCCTCCTCCTCCTCTCCCTCCTCCTCTACCGTCCCTCCCCCTCCTTCTTCTCCCCCTCCCTCTCCCTCTCCTTCTTCTTGTTTTGTTTTGGCTGCACTGCGCGGCATGCCAGATCTTAATTCACTAACTAGGGATCGAACCTGTGCCTCCTGCAGTGGAAGCACAGAGCCCTAACCACTGGATTACCGGGGAATTCCCCACACTGTCCTTCTTTTAGTCTTGTTTACTCTTCTAGATGCCCTTCCACCACAGGATCTTTGCACAGGCTATTCCTTTTGCCTGGAGTGATTTCCCTTCCATCTCTACCTACCTATCCTCCAGGGTCACCTATCCAGGTAAAGCTTTCCTAACCACCGCCACCAGGCCAGGTCACACACCTTCACCATAAACTTCAGAGCTCTGTACGTACTCTCCTTTGTCTTGTGCAGTTATTCAATTCATCTGTTCCTTTCTCAGACTGTAAGCTCTGTAAGGCAGGAACTAGGTTTGCCCTGTGTTCTAGCACTTAGCCCATTGCTTGGCACATGTCATTGAATATTTGTTAAATGGGTGGAGGAAGGGGTTCATTATCTGCTACTATGGCTGGACCCTGCCAGTCATAGTCTCCTGTAAAATTCTGCTCCAGCTGTAGACAAAAATCCCTCTCCAGGGTGGACCTTATAACAACTGTATCTAGCCATTATTTTAAAAATTAACTTTATTTAAAACGAATTACAACCACTGTAGCCTGATCCATAAATCCGAGAAACATTTATAAGTCACATCTTATAAAATTTTTCTTTTAAATTTGTAATTAACTCCACCTCGTTTACTGTCAGGAAGATAAAATCTTCCTTTTGATGTTTTTAACCTTTCCCAGAATTTCCTAAGAACTGTAACCAAAAGGGAAGACCTTCCAGCTTCCATGCCTGTTTGGGGAGAGCTCTGCTGCCTACAGGGTCTGCCATGCTTCTTCCACCCACTCAGTGTCATCTTAGAAAACCAACGACAGGGATTCGTACTTGAGCTCTCAGGATTCTACATCCAGGTCCAGACTTTTCTCCCTGGCCTAAGGGGCTGCAAGAGCTTCCAGCATTAGCCCCAGACTTTGCCAAGTCAAACCCACCTACATGGGATTCATGCACCCTGGTATCCAGCCTAGTTCTCCAAGGCTGGGATGGTTCCCTTCCCTGCTATTGGGCTTCAGTTGAAGCTACCATAGTCCACACTAATGTTCCCAACTTTAAATCTTGGGGCAGAAGGAACTGATAATACTGGGTCTTTACACTCAGGAAAACCTGGGCTACTGATGCAAAGAATCCACCTCCTTCCTAGTGATCAACTTTGTATACCAGGTGTCCCACGAGAACCAAAACTGGTGACCAAGACTCAGAGATAATGACTGCCTTATCACTGTCCAGAAGGCATCAACTAAGGCGGCAACTCTAGTGGATTTCTTAAAACCAAGACTAAGAACACTTCTCTTTGTAAAAAAAAAAAAAATGCACTCTGTAATGTAAAGGAAATAACCATATAAATAAATGAAAATGGCATTAAATAGGTTTCCCTAGTACAGTTTTCTGAGGTACAGTCCAAGTAAGAGCTCTGCCCTGCTGGTCACTACTCAGCTCCCCGAGTGCCCATTTATCTCTCTCTTTCCCAGAGCTGGTCTAGTTATCCATCGTGCATTCTTCCCACAAATGCTCCAAAACACAATCCTCCACTGCACCCCTAAGCCCCCAGACTCCCCATCACCCTCCAATTTAGTTCATTTTCCGTTCAACAGATATTTAATGAGCATCTACTGTAAGTCACAATGAGTAAGTGTAAGAGAGATAAGGACCTTGCCCTTACATTCTAGGGGAGGGGAATCAGAGGTCTAAGAACAAATTAAGCTGGAACAACAGGGATTCTGATGCTCACCCCCAGAGAATTAAAGGAGATGATCTCCATAAAGCACCCAGTTTGAGCTTAACTCATAGTAGGATCTCAACATATATTTGTTTCTTTCCCTCTAGCTGTTTGGAGAATAGCATTCCCTTCCCATTTTGTTGTTGTTGTTTTGTTTTGTTTTTCTTTTTGAGGCTTTCAAGCATTTTTGAGCTCTAATATATACAGGGGACCAAGGTAAAATGAACAAATATGAAGCAAGTTACAAAGTTGTTAGAAATCTTAAGCTCTCACATTTTCCTGGGAGCTCAATAAAAAGAGATACTGTTGCATTATTGCTCAACCTTTCTGGAAACTAATTTAATAAAATGTATCAACCACCTTAAATGTGCTCAATCCCCTTTACACAATAATTCTCACTCTGGGGGGTTATTTTAAGGAAATAATTTAAAATAAGCCCAAAGATTTATGTGCTTGTACAAGGATATTTATCACAGCTCTATTTAGAATAGCAAAACTTTGGGGGGTCGGTGAGGGATGGACTGGGAGTTTGGGGTTAGCAGATGTGAACTAGTATATATAGAATGGATAAACAACAAGGTCCTACTGTATAGCACAGGGAACTATATTCAATATCCTGTGATAAACAATAATGGAAAAGAATATAAAGGGCTCCCCTGGTGGTGCAGTGGTTGAGAGTCCGCCTGCCGATGCAGGGGACACGGGTTCATGCCCCGGTCCAGGAGGATCCCGCATGCCGCGGAGCGGCTGGGCCCATGAGCCATGGCCGCTGAGCCTGCGCGTCTGGAGCCTGTGTTCCACAGCGGGAGAGGCCACAACAGTGAGAGGCCCGTGTACCACAAAAAAAAAAAAAAAAAAAGAATATAAAAAAGAATGTATATATATATATATATGTATAATGAATCACTTTGCTGTACAGCAGAAATTAACACAACATTGCAAATCAACTATACTTCAATTAAAAATAAAGAGAGAGAGAGAAAAGAACAGTAAAATTCTGGGAAGACTTAAATTTCTAGGAATGAGAGGTTAATCAAAGAAATCATGTCATTTGTTCATTTTTATTAAAAAAAACATAGTACCAGGACTTCCCTGGTGGTGCAGTGGTTAAGAATCCACGTGCCAATGCAGGGGACATGGGTTTGATCCCTGGTCTGGGAAGGTCCCACATGCTGCGGAGCAACTAAGCCCGCGAGCCACAACTACTGAGCCCCTGCACCACATCTACCACTCTAGGGCCTGCGTGACGCAACTACTGAGCCCACGTGCCTAGAGCCCGTGCTCCGCAACAAGAGAAGCCACTGCAATGAGAAGCCCGCACACCGCCACGAAGACCCAATGCAGCCAAGAATAAATTTAAAAAATTAAAACAAAACGAAACAAAACAAAAACATAGTACAACTACTGGGGCTTGCTCCATAAATTCAAGGAACAATGATAAGTTATACATTGCAAATTGTTGCTTTTAACTTTGTAAGTAGCAAACATTTCTTGTGCAGCTCTGTGCTGGACCCTGTTCTAGGTTCTGGGTCACTGGTGTGAACAAGACAGATAAGGTCTTAAGGAGCTTACATTTTAGAGAAAAGAGACAGAATTTAATAAATAAACAAACATGCTGACGTTAAACAGTAAGTGCTAGGTAGGATACGAAATAAAATAGGGTGATATACTTAAGAGACGGGAGGCGGCAAACTAATCAGATTGATGGACAGGGAAGAGATCTATGGGGAGGTGACATCTGAGCTGAGACCTGAATGAGGGGGGCAGCCATGCCACCCGGAGGAAGGGTGCTCCTCCAGAAGGAAGGGCAGATGCCAAGTCTTAGGTAGAAGGTTGGTGAGTTTGAGAAGCAGAAGGACTGTGGGGCTGAGGCAGCAGGGCCAGGGGCATGTGGTGGAGTTGAGGTCGGAGAGGGCTGCAGGGCCAGATAGATGAGGGTAGGACTTTGCATTGATCCCAGGGTGACGGGAAAGCACTGGAAGTGTAGCCATAACATAAGCTGCTCCATTTTGAGCAGTAGAGATTTAAAAATTTACATGCATCTTCCCTTCCTACTGACCCTGGCGTGTCTTAGAGCTATTTGGAGAATGACTAGCTGACTAGGGGACAATTAATCTTGCTTGCTTAAGAATTCCAAGGACTGGGCTTACAGATATGGGAGCAGACCGACCCTAGAGTAGAAGATCGAGATGTTGCTGACCAGAACACCACACAACCAGTTTATTATTTATTATTATTATCGGAGAAGACTGTGCTCTTCTGCACATAGGCCCCCCTCCTGTACACCCCTGAAACTCCCCTTTAAAACCTTTGTCCCCTAACCAGCAATTTGGAGATTGGTTTTGGGACATTAGTCCACCATCTTCCCAGGTTGCTGGCCTCCTGTATAAAGCAGCCGCACCTTTCCCAACAACACTTGTCTCTTGTATATTGGCTTTCCAAGCAGCAAACAGCTGAACTTGGGTTCAGTACCAGCCTCGTCCGGTTTTAAGCAGGAGAGTACCAGGATTTAATTTAGAGCTTAGAAAGCTCACTGGCTGTGTAGAAACTGGATTATTCAGGAACAAGAGTGGAATCACACCAGGAGGCTATGGCTGTTCCATAGGGAGACAGCACAGTGACAGTGCAAGTGGAGAGAATGACAGATTCAGATATATTTTGGACATAGAACTCGTAAGAAATACTGGTGGAGTGAATCTTGGAGGAGAGAAGAGGGAGGAATCAAGGGTGACTTGTAGGTGTTTGGTTGGAACAACTGGGTGATTATAGTAACAATGAGATGGGAAAAACTAGGGGAAGAAGAGTTTGGGGGTGGAATTAAGAGCTCTGTGGGGTCACTTTCAGTCTGAGATAAAATACAGGCTGTGGAGCCAGACTGCCCAGGTTCTAATCCTATTCTAGAGTGCTAAATGATTTTGCTGGGTTCCCTAGCCCCTTGCCTCAGATTCTTCATCTGTAGAGGGGAAATTATAATACAGTGACCTTATGAGGTCGTTGTGAAGATGACAGGCGTTATTATATATAAATATATTAGTGCCAAATTCTTCTTCACTCAGCAAGTATTTAGTGAGCATTTCTATGCACTAAATTCTGACATACAACAGAGACCAAATCAGACAAAAATCACTGCTCTTGTGGAGTTTATATTCCACTCGGGGGAGAGGGGACACAATGAATAAATGCATTGTTAAAATACTGAATATGTTGGATGTGGATAAGTGTTATGCAGAAAAATAAAGCAGGGAAAAGTGGTCATGAGGAGAGGAGTGGGTTGCAATTTAAAATAGGGTGGCCAGAAAAGGCCGCATTAAGACAGTGATATTCAAGGATAGACTTCAAAGGAGGGGAGAGTGCCTGCCACATGGATAGCAGAAGAAGAGTGTTCCAGGCAGGGGAAACTGTTAGTCCAAAGGCCAGGAGGTCAAGGCTTTGAGAAATACCAAGAAAGTGAAGCAGCCACGGCTGTTATTCTGTGAGAAGTGAGTAGCCACTGGGGAGTGTGAGCAGATTGGTGACAGGATCTGACTGACATTTAAGAACATCCCTCTGGCTGCCAAGTTGAGAATAGACAGGGAAGGGCAAAGGCTAGTGAGAGGACTGGGGCTTCAATCCAAGTGAGGGAGGATGGTGGCTTGGACTAGGATGGAGCAGTACTGGTAGAGAGAATCAGATAATAAATGATACAAAAAATTTAATGTATAGGACACCACACGGTAACCTGTACTATGGAGAAAAAGAAAGAACAAAGGGAGATAGGAAACATAGAAGGTGTTGCAATTTTAAAATGGGATGGGAGAGAAGACCTTAAGATGGTGGCACTTAAGCAAGTCTTCAAGGAGAAGAGGGAGTGAGCCATGGGGCCATGTGGGGAAGAAGTCCTCAGGCAGAGTGCAGCCCTGCAGAGACCCTAGAGCAGGAATGTGCCTGGCACTGTCCAGGTAGGAAGGGGCCAGCGAGCTGGATGGACTGAGCCGAGGGAGGGGAAGGGGAGGGAGGGCGGAGTCCTGTAAGGACTTTGACTTTGGGGGAAGCCAGTGGAAGGTTTTGTTTGTTTGTTTTTTGCGCTACGCGGGTCTCTCACTGTTGTGGCCTCTCCCTTTGCGGAGCACAGGCTCCAGACGGGCAGGCTCAGCGGCCATGGCTCACGGGCCCAGCCGCTCCACAGCATGTGGGATCTTCCCGGACCGGGGCACGAACCCGCATCCCCTGCATCGGCAGATGGACTCTCAACCACTGCGCCACCAGGGAAGCCCCAGTGGAAGGCTTTGAGCAGAGGATTGACATGATCTGGTTCACCTGCTCGTTCCAGCTGCTGTGTGAAGAACAGGGTATGAAAGGGCAAGAGTGGAAATGGGGAAATGATTAGGAAGGGGGTGCAACAGTCCAGCTGAGAGATGAAGGCAGCTCGGGCAGGATGGTAGTTGTAGAGGAGATAAGGAGTGGTCAGATTCTAGACACCTATGAATGGGAAGTAGAACCAGCGAGATTTGCTGACAGATTGAATGTGGGATGTGAGAGAAAGAAAGGAGTCAAGGGTGACTCCAAGAGTTTGGGCCCAAGAAACTGGAAAGATGGAGGTGCCATTTACTGAGGTAGGGGAAGATGTAGGAGGATATGTGCTGGAGGGAGGTCAGGAGTTTGACCTTGGATGTGTTATACTTGGGGTGTCTTTGAGACATCCACATTGGACATCCACATTGTAGAGATATTGAGAAGGCAGTAAATATACAAATTTGAGGTTCAAGGAAAATATACAATTTTGGGAGCCAGCAGTCCTCAAAACCTCGAGTCTGGCAGAGCTCACCTTGACAGAGTGTAGCTGGATGAGAGAGAGCCTGGGGCGGAGGCCTGAGTCACCCCAACACTGGAGTCTGAGCCGAGGTGGAGGTACCAACTGAGGAAACTGAGAAGGACAGCCAGAGATCCAGGAGGACCAGGAGGGCGGCCTGGAAGCCTAGCCTACCATCCAGTCTCTAAACACGATGCTTTCAAAGACTATTTAATGCTGTAGGAAAATGCTCACCATAGGTCATTTGTCGGGGGTAGGGGGGGCAGGGAAGCAGCATATGAAACACAACATCAACAGTTACTTTCTGTACATGGCGGGGCTTGAGGATTATTGTTATTTTCTGCTTTATAATTTTCTGTATCTTCTTAATGCTCAACACTGAACACATATTACTTTTGTAAAAATTCTTAAGACAAGGATATTTGAAGATCAATATTAGAAAGTGGCTTCTGCTGCTCAGAGAGAAGTCCAGCCTATTTCTACCTCAAACATGTGCCTACAGAAGGGACTTTAGGTTCTTCTTTCCCACAGCGGGTGTTGTGGAGGGGGCAGTGCCACTGAGCCCAGGGAGCTTCCGAGGGCTTTGGTCAGCAGGTGAAGACTGGGCAGGTGAGCGCTGGAGGCTGTCCTGATGCCAAGCGGCCCCATCTCAAGAGCTGCTGAGTGGTACCACTGCTGACATGCCAGCCATGCTTCTCAGAGCTAGGGGCGTCAGAAATGCCAAGGGCATCCCCAGGATAGGCCATGGGGCTCCTTGGCTCGGCATAGACTGACAGATGGGAAGAATGGCAGCTTCATTGAAAAACAGTTTATTAGCATCTGTGCAAATGAGATCGGTTCCTCCCCAGATGCCCCGGTCTCCGCACCTGAGGCCCTGGGGAACCGCTCTGCAGTGGGCCCCTGTCTTGAGGCAGTGCCCTTGCTCATCTGACTCCACTCCCATTGCTCCTGGCCCAGGGCTAAGCCCCACCTCAAGATGCAATAGGGATGGTCTCCTCTGAGCTACCATTGCCTCTAGTATCTGAGAAGCCCCTGCCACCAGCGGCCGGGGCCACATCCACCTGGATGACCCCATGCACCTGGGAGAGCTGTGGGCTGTCCAAGCTGGCGATGAGCTGGCGGGAGCCTGGTCTCACAGGCACGAACGTCTGGCGCAGTGTCACTCTCTTGTTGCCCTCAATGTCCCTGTGGGCAGAGATAGGATCATGGGGCTGGGGTGACCGAGGGTGGAGTGGGGAGTAAGGGCTGATGGGGCAGGCGGGAAGGAAGGAGCAGCAGGTGGAGCCCTTCAGGCATTTCTGGGCTCAGCTGGAATCTCCACACCCAAGACCTAACCTACTGACCGGAACAAAGCCTGAACCCAAAGGCCACCTCTGCAAGGTTAGATCAGTGGCCACCCACCCAGCTGCTGGAGCTGGAAATCTCCTCAGCATCCAGGACTCCTCCCTCCCTGCTCTCACAAACATCTGGACAAAGACCGAGGCACTGCCTCCCCGGCTCTCCATGGCCAATGCTCCTGCCCCAACCAGGTCAGCCCCAATCCCTGTAGGATTTCCAAGAACAAGAAAACTTCAAAGGGAGACTTTGGGGCTCAACACAGTATTGCCAAATACTTTCAGGTTTGCCGAGGAATAAGGTGGAAGAAAATTAATCATCCTCTGCTACTATCATATTTCAGGATGTTATTTTAAAAAAAAAAGAACAGACAATTGGCATCTTTAAATTAAATTGACACACATTCATGTGTGTGAGTGAGAGAGAAACACACATGCTGGTGTGCACACACACACTACAGTGTCTTTATTTTCTTCCTTCCCATGGACCTCTAGTCCCAGACCACCCCTCTGGGAATCACAATTTCACCAGCCTTCTAACCGGCCTCCTTGCTTCCCATCTCATTTTCCATTCTATTCTCCAAGCACTCAGAGATGAACTGAGCCCTTCACCGGCTTGGCTTCCTCGGTGCGTATGAGATAGATGAAACTGTGGCTCCCTAACCTGACACACAGACTCACTCTGAGTCACCCTGCCTGCCTGCACCACCTCATCCTCCCCCCATTCCTCCTGCCCACCAGCCCCACTGAGCTCCTCCCCTTCCCTGAACTCACCTCTGTCTTCATGCTTTGCCCCCAGGCTGCCTCCAGACCCAGCTCACACCTCCTCCTCAGTGAGGGCTCCCTGGAGCACCTCCTGCCCTCAGGAAAATGAATCTCACCCTTCTCTGAGCTCCTCCAGCAATCTGCACGTGTGCTTACACACTGACTGTGACTGCATTTATATCGCACCTTCTCACGCCTGTTAGCATCTGTCCTTTCCTGCCTCTGCCTTAAACCTTTACCTCTGGCCCCTGCTCAACCTGAGCCTGCCTTGGGGACCGTCTCTGGAGCCAGACTCTGTGCAAACACCACAGTCCTCCAAGGGAATGAGTCAACACCCCAACATTGAGGATGAGCTCTCCTTGGGGCAAAATAGCTTGGAGCCTGCTTCCAAGGGGCGTCCCTGAACCACTCTGTACTCCTTCTTCTACCGTTGTTAACTGTGTGGTTTAGAATACCAGTCATCCTCACTTTCTGGTGTAAAATGGAAGCGAATGTAAAATGAGGGGGGCGGATCAGATGGTCTTGAAGGTGCCTCCAAGCTCTATGAAGGTGGGAGATAGATATCTATAGCCTACCTGTTAGGTTATAGACTTAATTTCTAGACTTCCTGTCATAATATACAACTTGAAATTAAGTCTAGGGACTTCCCTGGTGGCGCAGTGGTTAAGAATCCGCCTGCCAATGCAGGGGACACGGGTTCGAGCCCTGGTCCGGGAAGATCCCACATGCCGCAGAGCAACTAAGCCCGTGCGCCACAACTACTGAGCCCATGTGCCACAACTACTGAAGCCCGTGTGCCTAGAGCCTGTGCTCTGCAACAAGAGAAGCCGCCGCAACGAGAAGCCCGCGCACCGCAATGAAGAGTGGCCCCCGCTCGCCGCAACTAGAGAAAGCCCGCGTGCAGCAGCGAAGGCCCAACGCAGCCAAAAATACATACATAAATAAATAAATTTATTAAAAAAAGAAAGAAAGAAATTAAGTCTATAACTTAGCAGGTAGGCTATACTCTGCCTGGTTACGAATCTGCACTTTTAATTTGTGCTCACTTTTCCATCGATGCAGGTTAAAGGTTGTTTAGGTTCAGATCAGCCTTCAAAAGTCTATTTAACCCATACTATGATTGAACTGTACTATTTCAGAGCCTAGCCTTTATTTATAACATTATTTCCAAGAGAAAATACTCTCCAGATTCCAGCTAGGGATGTCAAGATCTCTTCCTACCCTGGTCTTAAGAGTCAGGCGAGACCTTGGCTGCACGCCAGTTTGCCATTTTAAGCTGAGTACGTCAGCTGCTAATGTTGGAATGTGCCCATAAATGAGTGCAGGTAATAAAACCAACTCCCTGACAGGACATCAGAACTTAGACATCCAAATTAGAATTGTCCTTCAATTCTGTACTGGTTCAACCCTGTTGAACATTTGAAAAACCTCCTCTCAGATTTTCCTTCACAGCCATTTAAAACCACACACACATCACACGCACCCACTTGGGCGTGCACGCACGCCTGGACAAGTCACTGTCCCTCCTTTACAGCCAAGTTTCAGTTCTGATTGAAAAGGGCATTATGACCCACCTTGTTCACTTACCTTATTAATTAGTCTTAATTCTAAATGACTTGAGGCTGTTTCCCCAAGGTCAAATCCACCCCCTTAGAAGACCACCCTAAGGACATTCTAGAGAATATGATTCAGGCTCTGGGGGAAATTCCCAAGAAGGATTTGGAGCAGACTTCCAGCTTCCCCTGGTGACTGCTTTGGTGGTGACAATAGCCATCTGAAGGGGTAAGTTCTGGAACGTTTATTAAGTGGCCTCTTAGCAGGCTGGGTGGCACAACTTATGCCATACCACAGCCTTGGATGCGCAGATGAGAGTGAAGTGATGCCCGTTTTGGAATCTAATATATCCGAGCCAGGAGCTCAGGGCTCTCAGCTGTCCTGGTGGCCCTGGCCTGGGCTCACAGCAGCTGAGGAGCCACAGGATGTCCAAGGAGGACCTGCCTTGAGAAACTACCATCTAACCCTCTCACCTACTGGTGGGAAGACTGGAACCTTTAAGTGGGGGGAGACTCGCACAAGCCCCACAGCTGAAGAGAGGAGCTGGGTCTCCATCACTCAGTGCAGCGGTCCTTCCCTTATTCCCAGGCAGGGGCAAGAATCAAAGATCTGGTGGGGCTGCTGAGGGGAGCCCCGCTCTGGGGAATCCCTCAGAACAGGCAAACCTCCCTCTGTCAGCTGCAGGTGAGAGACACCAGCAGGTGAGCTGTCTGGGAGTTCCAAGCTCCACTCTCTAAGCTGCCAGAGACCCTTTTAGGGTGACAGATGGAGAGCACTGGTTTGTGATGTGTCCCATCATCCAGGGGGCCAGGCTGGGGCAAAGATCAGAACAGCAACCTTTTCAGTTTTGGCCTGTTGGCGAAAGTGGCAGCCACCACCGGGCAGAGCCGCCTGCTGTGTGTGGGGAGAGGGAGGGGCAGGGTGGGCAGAGACCCTCTGCTTCCTCACCCAGCCCCTCCGAGTGCATGCTGTCACTTTCCCTCGGGTGCTCTTTGTCGAATGAGGAAAATTCCTACCCCTGTCCCCAGAAGGCTGATCTTAAAAGTCAGCCTCTGGCCTTCTCTGCTTTCCCTCTGTGCTGTTCCTGCATGCGTGGGTCTGTGTCAGAGCTGGCAGCACAGGCCCAGGAACATGACTGTGGGCACCGGCCTGGCCCAGAGCCTCATGTGGCTCGGGATCAGGCCCCGGCAGGCTGGGTGAGGGCCCGAGGCACAGGGCTCTCGCCTTCGGAACTGCTGCTCGGCCCTCATGCCACCACGCCTGCAACAAGCTTGAGAGCCTGTGCTCTCACCAAAGCAGGAGGGG
This sequence comes from Hyperoodon ampullatus, assembly GCF_949752795.1. Classification (NCBI taxonomy): domain Eukaryota; kingdom Metazoa; phylum Chordata; class Mammalia; order Artiodactyla; family Ziphiidae; genus Hyperoodon; species Hyperoodon ampullatus. The sequence continues at coordinate 106,377,459 of NC_136916.1, forward strand.
CAGAGCCTGCCCCTTAGGAGCTGTGAGACCCTGTGAGATGCGGCCACCAGCTGCCCCATCTGTAAAGGGCGGGGACAGCTACCAACAGAACACTAATGCTGTGCCGAGCACCATGCTGAGTGCTTTATGGGCAGGGTCTCCTCTGAGCCTCAGAGCCAGGCTTATCATTATCCCTATTTTACAGGTGAGAAAACTGAGGCGCACAGGAGATCAGTCACTTGCCCTGGGGCACATGGCCCAGGTGATGATCTCTAATGTACGTTAAGGGGTTTTTGTGGTCTCCAGATGAACTTATATTCCTGAAAGTGCCTGCTCAACTGCTGAGTGCTGGGTGACAGTAGTGACGAGTTGGCAGTGATTCCTATGTGAGGTTTTAGCTCCCTAACGAGCCGGTGAGGCAGGGCGGGGACACCGCAGAGCACTGCCCTCAGCAGGCCTTTTACGTGCTGGGTGGGCTGAACTGAGTCAGGAGGTGCTGCTGGCGGGCCCCAAGCAACAGACCTTACCGTCCTGACCAAGAGAGGAAGCAAAGCTGGGACTCATGCCGCCAGGAGGCAGGCAAGGGCAGCGGCAGGGGAAGGAGGAGGGGCCAGACTCACCCAGCGTTGAGGGCCTTGGGTCTCTGCAACCCGGAACCCTCGAGCCGGAAGATAACGTTGGTGAGGGTGACAGGCAGGGGGTTCTGGAAGACAATCTGGACCTCGCACTCCTGGCCAACCACGGCTGCTTGCAGTAACTGAGAGAAAAAGAGGCCCCCATCAGAGCCCCTGGCCGAACTCACAGGACCAGACGCTCCCCCAGAGAGGGAGAGCTCCTTCGAATCAAGACCGCCTTCACCGGACGTTTCTGCCCCCGAGAGAGGGCTCTCCCAAAGCCAGACAGGAAACTCCAACCCACTCTCCAGCTGCAGGCACCACAGAATCAGGGACATGAGATCTGATTTTCCAGAGGAGGAAACCGAAGCCCAGGGGCCCAGAGCCGGTCCCTGACCTCCTCCTGCCGCGGCTCCTGGCCCAGTGCCCCCTCCCCTGGCCCTCCGATTTCCCCCTGCCCCAGCCAGCTGCGCTACCGTGAGGGAGAGGTCCGGGGTGCGCAGACGGAAGGTGTGCTGCTTGGCCAGCACCTGCCCATTCTCCTTGACGTGGCCTGAGACGTTGAGCAGCATGGCCCCCTGGTCCACGAGGTGGACCCGGTACTCCTTGTAGGCCACGGGCATGGCCATGCGCTCCGCTGGGGGGGAAGAGGCATGGTGTCACTGAGGCCAGCTTCCCCAGACCCGGCATCCTGGGGTCTCCACGTCCCCAGCCCCGGGGTGCCCAGCCGTGGGGCAGAGGGGACGGGCAGGGCTGGGGAAGGAGCACTTACAGGCCCCTGGAGCCAGCACCACTTCCTTCTTGCTCTCCTTGAAGACAGACCCAGAGACACCGGTATAGAAGGTAACGGAGAGGTACAGGTGCAGCTTCACAGTCCGCGGGCTGCTGCTGCAGTTGGTCAGCCCCACACAGATGGTCAGGTCCCGCCCCATTACTGTGTCCTGCGCCTCCACCTGCAGGGCCACATCCTCAGCCGAGTCCCGGATGGCGTACACGTTGGGTTTGCTGCCGTGGGCGGCTGCGGTCTCCACTGCCTTCCGCTCTGCTTCTGAGCCTGGGGGTTGAGGGTCAACGATGAGCTTACCACTGCTGCTGGCATTGGCGAGTGCTTGGTGGGAACCCTTGGCATGGTCGGAGCTGGCCAGGTTGGGGGGCTGGTACCTTCCGGGTGCTTATAGATGTGGGAGACCTCTTCCCGATTGTTGGAGCCGACGGCCTTCGTGATGACGAGCGAGCCGATGGCTTTCTCCTCCACGTACATGACCTTGAAGCTGCCGTCACATTGCCGCTGCCAGTAGACCTTGTCACTGTTCACCTGTTTGGGGCGTGTGTGGGGTGTGAGCCGGGAGTGAGTGAGCCAGAGGGTCTGAGGGTGGGCCTGACCCCCAGCTGCCTTCCCTGGATCCTAGGAGCTGCATGGAGGGCTAGATCCAACGGTTGGGAGCTTCCTGGAAGAGCCAAACCGGGAGACCTTCCAAGCTGAGCCAGACAAGGCCAGAGAGTGGGGAAGAAACTGGTCTGGGAGGCTCCTTAGCATGCATTCAGCATTAAGAACAGTAATCCCTTACGCTCGTTCGCTGACTCTGCGACTTACAGAGCAGCTTCATACCCATTATTTCTTTTGGTCCTGAGCACAGGAAGCATGGCAGCCATTATTTCTTTTGGTCCTGAGCACAGGAAGCATGGCAGCCATTATTATCCCACTTTTAACAGTTGGGGAAACTAAGACTCATAGAATGGGTGACCTGCTCAAGATCACACAGCTAGTCGGTCGGTGGTGAGGTCAGGACCAGAGAACCCAGGGCCAACGCCAGTGCCCTCGTCTCCCCAGGCTTCCCACAAAGGCACCGGGCACACAGGCCTCACCTCAGCAAAAATGAAGGGCGTGTCATACTTCATGTAGACCAGGCCGTTCTTGATGGACTGCACAGAGCAGGGGCCACAGCAGAAGATGCCTAGGGGAGTGAGGGTAGCATGGGGGTGAGAGATCCAAGGAGGCTGAGGGGGACCCCCCACCCCAGATCCTGGGCCCACCCATCCAGGCCCAGCGCCCACTGCCTTGGGTCAGCTCCCAGCAGTCCAACTCAGGGAGGTTAAACAAAATAGTGCACATGTTCTATTTGGCCTCAGTCCTTGGTGGGGGATAGGGGGACAGGGACAACCGTGGGGACAGGCCTGCCTTGCTAACCAAATTGCTGGCACGCTTCCTCTACTGGCTGAAGCTGCATGTCAGCTGTCTGTAACCCCCTGAGGTCAAGAGCCATCCTACATCAAGACAAACCCAGAGCCCACCATGGCTCTGCTTGCCGGCTGGGAGAGCAATGACATCAGTCACCATTCCAGAAAGATCCAGAACAACCCTTCAGCTCTGCAGCCTACTGTGTCCTCTCTGTGGGGAGGTGAGAGGGGAGCTGGTGGGAAACAGAGGCTGTCCTCAGTGTGCTCGGGAGGGTTTTCTGGAAGAGGTGAGTTGGTAGGGAGGAAGCTTGGCAGGAGAGGACACAGAACAGGAAGTGAGGGCCATCCAACAGGAGAGTCTTAGAAAACATCTCGCACGATGGTCTCCTTTTACACATGGGGAGACAGGCTCAGTGAGGCAAAGTAGATGCCAGGATCTCCCAAGACAGTTGGATACAGAGAGAAGGAAGGAGCTAATACTTCTTTTTTTTTTTTTTTTTTTTTTTTGCGGTACGCGGGCCTCTCACTGTTGCGGCTTCTCCCGTTGCGGAGCACAGGCTCCAGACGCGCAGGCTCAGCGGCCATGGCTCATGGGCCCAACCGCTCCGCGGCATGTGGGATCTTTCTGGACCAGGCACGAACCCGTGTCCCCTGCATCGGCAGGTGGACTCTCAACCACTGCGCCACCAGGGAAGCCCAAGGAGCTAATACTTAACTGAGTAGCTACTAAGCTCCAGCCATGCTGCTAGTCTACTGTGACTTCTCATTAGATCCTCCCAACCACCCTGTATGGTATATATCATCCACACATTACAAACAAGAACACCAAAGCCCGAAGGTGCAAGGAACTTGCCCAAGATGACATATCTAAGAAGTGATCAAGATAGAATCAAGCCCGGGTCTGGGTGGCCTCAGAGCCCCTGGCTGCCACCCAGCCCACCACTTCCCAGAGTGGGGACCAGAACTCAGATCTCCCGGTGTCCTGCAGGCTGTTCCAGCGTCACAGGCATCACTGGGGTTGCACAACTCACAGGGCACCGTTCATAGAGATGACTGAGGGGGAGGGGTCTGGCCAGAGACCAGAGGAGGAATGTAGGCTAGGGGAAGGCTATCTGAGCCAGGGTGAGGAAGGGAGAGGTGGCAGGGGTTGGAGGGAGAGGCAACCGGAGGGGCAGGTGGGGCTGTCTGGGGCCAGAGTGTTAAGGTGGGAAGGGTGTGCAGGACCTGTCTGAGAACAGCACGGGAGGTCTAACTTTTGCAGAAACGTGCATTGTGGAAAAGAGACTAGTAGGTTATGTCGTCAGTGATTACTTCTTAGGTTGGACTGGGTTACAGAAGCTGTTTTCTCCTCTGAACCTATCTGAACCCTGATTTTATCATACTGTACGTATAACTCAGTGGAGCAGTGGAACAGACACGAGAGGAACTTGGTAAAAGCAAGAATATGTGTTGAAAGAGAGGAAGTCGGGGGCTGGGTCTGCTCTGCTGCTGACCTAACGCTCTGTGCCCTAGAGGACCTCCCAAACCCAGCTGATCTGCAACGTCACCAGAACTTTCAAAAATACAGATCCCTGGGGGCTTCCCTGGTGGCGCAGTGGTTGAGAGTCCGCCTGCCGATGCAGGGGACACGGGTCGTGCCCCGGTCCGGGAAGATCCCACATGCCGTGGAGCAGCTGGGCCCGTGAGCCATGGCTGCTGAGCCTGCGCGTCCAGAACCTGTGCTCCTCAAGGGGAGAGGCCACAACAGTGAGAGGCCTGTGTATCGAAAAAAAAAAAAAAAATACAGATTCCTAGAGTCTATTCCCTGAAGGTCTAATGTATCAGGTCTGGAGTAGGATATAGAAATTTCCTTGAAACAAAACGAAACAAACCACCTGAGAGAGGATAGGGAATTATATACTTTATGCTATACAATTCTATCCTTTTTTTTTTCCTTCCAAGCTTGTTTTACTTAAAATAATGACTTTTTAAACTTTAAGAGAATATATATAAATAAAAGGGTCCTTCAATTAATTACCTCCAGGATATGTAAATAAAAAAGCAAGTGGGAATAGTGGATTTGTCAGAGGAGGGAAACCTCTCACTGAATTCTCTTGAATCCTTGGACCTTTGAGCCATCTGAGTGTAATAATCCTTACAAATAAATAAAATTTAGGCAAATAGTTACGCAGAAAGGTAAAAATAAATGAAGGGCCACAGGGTGATTTGCCCTGATGAGTCTGTTTGAAGAACTGCGAGGTTAAAGGACCCGGCTCTAAGGCCCTGTCCGGGACGCTGGAGTTTGTTCCCCTGGCTGGGGAGACAGGGAGGCGCCCCACATGGGGTTCAGGAGCCAGGCAGGGCCCCGCCTCACCACTGCTGGTCTCCTGGGGTGTGGCGTCCACAACCTGCCATCCATCGAAGCCTGAGGGCAGATCTGGCCTCTTCATCCAACACTCGTTCCACACGTGGAAGTTCCTGGATGGACATGGCCGGAGGGCTCCGTGAGCTGCCCACCCCCCGGGGCCTCCCCGGCATCCCCTGGCGCCCAGGCCTCAGGTCACCAGCCCTCAGCAGGGAAGGGCAGGCCAGCCCCAGCCTCACCAGACGGAATCACTGTTCAGGTGCTCCAGTGGCTTCATGTTCTCGTCAAAGTAGATGTCCATGGTGAGGGATGCGTCTGTGTCATGTGCGGAATTGAAGTTGGTGGTGGTACGGGTGGCCAGGCCCAGGCAGCGCAGCACTGTGGGGAAACCAGGGTTGGGGTTCAGGGCCCGGGGCCAGGGCAGGGGTGGGGGGCAGGTGAGGCACGAGGGCAGGTGAGGCACGAGGTCAGGAGTAGCACGGGGACAGGGGCAACTGGGTCAGGGGTCGCTAGGGTCAGGAGGGCACCGAGCCAGGGAGTGTTGGGGGTTAGGGGAATCCAAGCCACCGGCCTTGCCTTGTCCCTAACTGTCCCTTCTCCCTCCTCTCCTCTAGGCCCCTCTCGGTTGTTAACACTAATTAATGATAATTAAGGCCAGCCTACCAGACACTGTAGCCACAGCTGGGCTGGGCTCGTGAAGGTGGAGCCTGCCTTCCCTCCCTCCTTCGTGTAGGGCCCAGGCCGCTCCTGTCCCATCCTTTCACTACCTGTAGTGGTCACACCGGCGAAAACCCAGCACTGGCCGTAAGAAACAGGGAAGCCGGTGCGTAGGTAGCTGAGTAGAATCTCCACGCTGCCCACCCACGCTGATGGATTCGTGCCGCGGGAATATTCTCCAGACCAGTTCCCAATCAGGACGCCATTGTCATCCAAGGAGTTCACCTGCCCAGGACAGGATGGGGTGGGGCAGAGTTGGGGGAGAGGCTCAGGGCCTGCCATGTGGCCCCCGGCCCAGCCTCTGACCCTGCAACCCTCCCTCACCCCTAAAGGCTTCAGGGTCCAGTAGCAGCCTGAGCCCCTCTCACCACTCCCAGAGCTCTCTGCCCACTCCACCCCCGTCCTGGTCTGACACAGGAATGTGAACGCTGGGTGTGCCAGGTTTGGGGTTTGGCCGTACATTACAAAAGAGCTGGAACGGGAGCCAGGAAGGGGAGGGTTGGGGGACAGGCAAGGGAGGGAAGAGGGGTGAGACCACTTCCCACAGTACCCTTTGCAAGGGCAGGGACAGAATCAGGAAGGGTAAGAGTGTGGGGTGGAGCCGGGGGGCAGCAGGCAGACACACGGTAGGGCTCAGAGACGCGAGGGGGCTCACCATGGCAGAGACGACCCGGCAGACGTTGATGGGGTCCCCGCGGCCTCCATATGGCATGCCCCGCCGGTCCAGGATGTACAGGCAGGCATCCAGCACCCCGTGGTCAAACTGGAGGGAGGAAGGGCAGAGGTGACCCCTAGGCCAGCACCTGCTCCCCAACCCCGCCCCACCTGCCTCTAGTGCCCCTGAGTGCATGAGGCCCCAGCCAGCCATACCTGGCCGTAGTTCCAGGTCCGCTCACCAATCTGTGCTTCGGTCCCATAGTAAATTCTCCCACATTCGTTAAGCACGTACTCCTGCCGCCAGTCCTCACGGTCCACATACACGATGTCCTCTGTGTTCCCAAAGCATATAGGACTGGTCCCCTCCAGCCCTCTCCCTGGGTCCCACCTGCCCCCGGGCTGATTCTGCAGGACTCATGACCGCAGAGGAAGAGCAGGAACGCCTCTAGCCTGACAGCACTGCTCCCAGGAAGGATGCGGTGAGCATGACAGAGATAATCAGAGGAGGGTGGCTGTAACCAGGGCCCTTCCCCAGGAGAGGTGAGGCTGTGTGGCCTTGGGCTGGTCACCTCTCTAGGTCCTGGATCTAGGTCCCCTCACCTGGACAATGGGAGGCTGGCTTCTCCTACGGCTAGGTACCCAGGCACGTAGCCAGATCCTAGGAAAGGAAGCCCTGACCTGCCCTCCCCTCCTGTCCATGCCTTGCTTCTGACTCCAGCAGGCTCACCTGGGCACCAGGGATTGAAGAGGATGTAGATCTCATTGCAGGGGTCAAAGGGCAACTGGAACTCGCCAGCTTCTGACCGCGTGCGGACCGTGAACTGAAACTTGCCGATGATGGCATTGGGGGAGGTGTGGACCCGTAGGTTTAGATTCTTCCCGCTGGACTTGGTCACCTGGGCTTTCCAGCCTCCACTGCCCCCCTGGCCCACTGGGATGATCACATGGGTGCCCTTGCCCACCTCAGGCTTGTTTCCTGGAGTGGGGGAAGCGTTGATTAGCTGCTGCAGCCTATCTGAAGGGGGGGGATGGTGCCTTGGACTTCTCGCAGCCCCACCCAGAAAGTGTATGAGCCAGTGAGTGTGTCCCTGAGTTGGACCATCGCCTGGGTCAATTTGAGAGCAGCTCTGTCCCCACCCAGTGTTTGCCCACATGTCAGGGCAGAGATCCAGTCCAACATCCCAAACCTGTTCCCTCGACACTGAGAGGCGACTAGAAGAGACCAGGTCACCGTCACGTTCTCCCTGCCTGACTGTTCCAGCACCTGGGCTGGAGGAGCAGAGCCACCCTGTCTGGGTCCAGTTGCTCCTGCTCCGTGTGAAAGGGCAGCTCATATCCTGAAGGTCAACCCTGCCTGCTCCCTGGGGCTGCAGCTGCCAGAGCCCAGGGCATCCTTGCTGGAGGTGGTGGGGGTACCTGGGAAATTACAGGCTGGGGTGGGCAAGGCTAGGCCCTCATCAAAGGGTACGAGGGGTCGCCGGCCCCCTGCGGCAGCATAAGCACCAGCTTAGGCAGTCAGTAGCCACCAAGCAATGCAATGAGGGAGGCACCTGCCGTGGGCCATGGGGACAGAGAGACTGAGAGACACCGTGGGACAGAGCGTGGAGCCACACCCTGAGGAAGGAGGGCAGACCCAGAAAGAAAGACACACAGAGGCAGCAACACTGAAGGGGATGCTGTGCCAAGCACCTGACGAAAAAGAATTTTGAGACTGATGCCCCTGGAGGCTTGAAGAGCGTGAACTTAGGAAGACAGGGACACCAAGACCCTCCCTGAGGCACCCCTGGGGACATGCTTACATGCTTGCACCTGCCTTATCTGGCAGGGGCAAGGAGTGGGGTGAGTGAGGAGCCCAAAGCTGCCCCTTTGACCCTCATGCCAGGACGGGGAGCCCTGCTACGCAGCCCCCTACCCCACTCCACCCTGCCCAGGGCCTTCACCCCTCCTACTGTGGGCTCCACCGACCAATGAGCAGCTCCAGGGTGACATGATCGGATGACTCATAGGGACGAGACAGGAAGAGGACCACGTGGAAAGGCTGCCCACGGCGGATAATCAGCTCATTGTACTCGAACTCGTCCGTGTGGTGCTCTTGGCGATTCTGGTCCGAGGGTGAACTCAGCAGATTCACACCAGTCACCACCAGCATTCCCTCTGCAAGGCCAGAGCTCAGGTTCAGTGAAGCCCCATGGGGAGTCCGGCCCTGCATCATTAGCCTCCCAGGCCCCCAGAGACGCCAGAATGAGTCTCAGGCCCATTAAAGCATTTTGGCTCTCAGAAAACGTGGACAGGTGGGCCTCACCTTGGATGGTGCCATCTCTAGCTGTGTTCACAGGGCAGACCCGGGAGTCGGGCCCTCGAACCGTGGAGTCAGACCCTCGGTCTCTGCCGGGCTCAGGCCCCCAGTCGTCATCTACTGCATTCTGGCACGAGCAGCAGCCACAGCAGCGAGCCCAGAAGGGGCGGCCCCCTTGGCGAGCATGTCTGTTTGGCTCTGGCTCCGGCTCTGGAGAAGGTGTCATGGGGGGCTGCCAGGGGTTCCTGCCCCAGCGGCCCACATCTGAACGAGGACTGCCCGTCGTCGTGCCTGTGTGGACAAGGCAGGGAGGCTCTGACCACTCACACAGACCTCCTTTACCCCTACAGGATGCCCCAGTCAGCTCACCCAGAAACCCTCCATCCAGAGAGCTGATTCAGTCCCAGCCAGATGACTGAGATGATCTGACCTCCACCCTGAGATTCCCTCAGACCCACCCAGAGACCTTCCCCAAAGACTCCTTTCAGACTCACCTAGAGAAACTTCCCACATTACAGAGACGAGTCTTTCCCCTCTCACCCGCACATGGACATCCATCAAGCCAGGTGCCCCATCCAGAAAGCTGCTCACGCACCCCTCCCAGGAGATGACACGTATCACACCCTCAAGGTGCAGCAGCACAGACCATCCCGGGCCTGCTCCCTCCACCTGCCAGCTCCTCAGTCTAGAGATCCAGAGCTGCCTGCCTCAAGGACCCATTTCTTAGGCGGAATCCCCCACCCAAGGCTCCTTGCATTACACAGGCAAGTGACATTCACGACTTGGGCTCCTGACATTCCCTACGGCTGGACAAACACCCACGCGGAGCTGCCCGGAGGGGCGGGGCGGGGGCAGAGGTGCCCCGAGCCGGGCTTCCCAGGTGCAGAGTCTCGGTGTTTGGGGAGCAGCCCCACTGGGACCGACAGGCTCGGGCTGGCTCGCACCCCACCTGGCCGGGGCCTCACCTGACGAAGGTGCTGGCATCTCTGGGTGGAACAGGTCGGGACTGATGGGACGGGACTGACGCCGCCGCACGAATGGGAAGCGTGGGGCGGGCCGGTAAGTGGTTTATGAGGGGGGAGGGCGGGGCCAGGCTTCTGGGAAGAAGGGGAAGGGAGGTTGCTCCATCCTCAAGGGAAGAAGCCCAGCCTCTGGGGGCGGTTTCCGAGGTAGGGGTGAGAAATGAGGCTAGGCCGCACCCTCGGTCCCCTTTCAAGGAACCAGGAACCGACTGGAGGCGGAGTTGGGCCCGGGCTGGGGAGGGGGAGGGGGCGAGGTCTGTCGGGGCTGAAGTTGGAAGGCTTTGATGAGATCAAACCGTCCGAGGGATGCTGACTCCTTCGAAACTGGGTGCATCAGAAGCACCTTCTCCTCGGTGGAGGGGGTTGCGACAAGTGTCATTTCCTGGGAGGGGTCCGTGAGCAGCTTTCTGGATGGGGCACCTGGCTTGGTGGGTGTCCACATGCGGGTGAGGGGGAAAGAATCGACCCTGTAGTGTGGGAAGTTTCCCTAGCGCGATGGGGCAGGGAGGGTCCACCCACACTCTATCCAGCAGACTCGCTCTTCCCAAGCTCAGGCTGCCCGCCTCTGTCCCTGTGAAACTGCCCACCGGTCTGGCTCTGGGACTCGTCCTGCCCAGGGAGGTCCCAGCATCCCAAGCTGGTACACACTGGTGACATCAGCAGCCAGGCCCTCCGACTGGCTCCACCAGCCAGCCCCCACCATCCATCTGTCTGTCCCTTCTTCTTCCTCTAGCTAGGCCCCAGGCCCCAGCATGAGTGAGCTGCCCCCTGCTTCCTGTGTCCCTCCAGGTTGGGGATTAGGGGGGGTGAGAGTAGAAGCAATCTCGTTTTCTAACCGCCACCCCCCGCCCCCCAAACCGAGGGGTTTGGAGGAGGCTGAGGTCTTTGCTATGAGGCTCGGGTGGGAATGAAGGCCCCCCTCCCCAGGCTAGAGAGTACCCCCTTCTCTCTAGATGAATGTCTGGTGAGCTGGAGGCCAGGGCTCTCCAACCTGGAATTCTTCCTGGGAACCCTGACCAACCGGCTCCAGGCACCTGCCCCAACTTCACCCTGACACTGGGAGAAACGCCAGGGAGGCCACCAAGAGAACTCCAAGGCAAAGAGGAGGTCAGACATCTTCCGGAAGGCTGGGACCCTGTTCCTGGGGTCTCTTCCCTCCATCCCGCTGTTGTCCCAGCTCTGTCCATGGGACAGTGAACAGAAGACAGTGAGAACAGGGTGGGCAAGGGGACACGAGGAAGCTGACTGGAGGAGAGGCTGAGTTTGGTGATGCATCAGGCAGGGAGGTGGCTTGGGGAGTAGGGACAGAGGCTCCAGGACCGGGCACAGAGCCCTCCACAACCCCGTGACCTTTTCCTGTCCAGGTCTAAGTCCCTACATCCTCCAGCACACTCAGAGGATGCACTAGTGGAAATCAAAATTCCGGGCAGGTGTGAGGCAGGTCAGCCAAAGGGCTTCATGGAGGGACTGTGTATCACTATGGATATGGGAGGGGCAGGGCCCTGAGAGTCTGGTTGTGTGTGAGCACATGTGGGTCCAGGTAGATTCTCAGGGAACCAGGAAAATGCTTTGTCACATTCTCTCCCTCTTGTTTCAATCTTTCTCTTTCCCCACCCAGCCAGGTTTGACTCAGTGCCCTCACCCGAGTCACTCCCCTTTCCTCCCTCTGGGGAGGCTCAAGTGCCTCAGGGCTTTCAAAGTCAGGTCAAGGTATGTGTATGTGTTGGAAGGGGGACCATGGGAAAAGACACCGTCTCGGTACCTCGGGGGCTGGGGCCAGGCTCTGCCCAATCCAGAAGCAAGAATATGAATCTGGAATCCCAGACCAGGTTGCAGAGACAGCTCTGGCTCCAGCACTTGAGGTCAGCAACCTTGGGTGCATCTTAACAGCAGTTTCCTCATCAGTACTATGGGCCTAATCGTCTCAGCCCTGAGAGCTTGTGAGGATCAAATGGGATCAAGGATTTCAAGGATTTCCAAGGGCTCTTTTTTTTTTTTTTTGGCGGTACGCGGGCCTCTCGCTGTTGTGGCCTCTCCCGTTGCGGAGCACAGGCTCTGGACACGCAGGCTCAGCGGCTGTGGCTCACGGGCCCAGCCGCTCCGCGGCATGTGGGATCTTCCCAGACCGGGGCACGAACCCGTGTCCCCTGCATCAGCAGGCGGACTCTCAACCACTGCGCCACCAGGGAAGCCCTCCAAGGGCTCTTTATCCAGAGCATGCTACCCATGGGGACTGACAGTGTTGCTGTAAGAGAGGGGAGCCAGGGCGCCCTGGCCTACTCCTCCTGGGAAGAGCTTTCTCAGCTGTGGTGAAGGAGAGCCAGGGCAGACAGGGCATCTAGAAGGGGCACAGGTCACGGGAGAAACTTCTACGAGCCCTTTCAGTTAGAGAGACTTCCAGCTGCTTTGTGGTCCAGCCCCAACCAGAACATGAACTCAAATCTGATTCCAGCCTGGAACTTAGACCCAGCCCAGCCCCAAACTAGAATGTAGATTCAAATCCAGCCATTGCCCTGATTCTGCCCCAGATTCTGAGGCTTTGGTTCTCCATGACAGGGAACAGCAGGACTGAGCATACAACGAAAGTAGAGGGGGTGAACTGACATACCCTCACTCTCTCCCTTTCTTTTCCAGGATAGGTAGCAGTAGTAATGATGGTGGCAGCGGCGGCTTAGCAGCCTTTGGGGGCCTCTTCATTGTTTATTCAGTTCCAATAAGTTAAAGGGCAGGGGGCGGGGGCAGAGTCTCTTAGGTGAGGCTGCTGCGAACTGAAGGCAGCAGCTCGGCCAGATGCTCTGAGATGCCCACTGCTTGGCACAGGGGGTTGCCCTGCAGGTTGAGGAGGACCAGCCTGGGGCAGGAGGCAAGAGGCTGGAGCACTGCAGGCTGCTGGAGGCCTTGGGCAGGAGTCAAGGAAAGCTCGGCAGGTTCCTCCAGATTCACCTGCTCCTGTGCACCCATCACTGCTTTCCCTCAAGAACAGGGACTGCTGCCTAGCAGCCTGCTTGGTGGGCACCTTGTCCGCTTCCCCGGAGGGCGTAAGGCTCTAGGCTGCAAACACCAGCCCCCGGGGGCCAGGCAGGAAGCACAGGAGGCTGACTGGATACACTCCCAGAAGGAGTGGTGGAGACTATGGCCAAGGTGAAAGCTAGCCCCGGATGCAGAGGCACCCATGATCCACCGATGGCCAAGGGTTGCCAAGTGGAAATGCAGGCTAAAGGTTGCTTTAACTTCCATTTTTAAAAGAAGAACCAGAATTCTAGATTTTTTTAAAATATGAAACTTCCTGGTTTTAAAAACATGATGCGCTACCCAAGAACATCTGTAGGCTGCTGGTTTGTGAACTCTGGCTTAAGGAAGTCACTTACTTCCATCCTGCAAAACTCTACCAGTACAAGTCAATGATAGCCTCATACAGCGCCAGGCTACCCTCTCTCCTCAGCTTAGACAGCCAGAGCCCCCTCTCCATGTCCAGGGGCACACCACTCTGCTTGCTGTCTGTCCCTTCCTGGTGTGGCACCTTGCACTACCTGCTGTCTGAAAGGCACCCAGAAGGAAGGATACGGTTGTTGCACAGAAAGAGCTCCTGCAGCCGGGGCAGGTTAGTGACACCGTCCAGGGACTCGATAGTGTTGTCATTGGCCTGCAGCACCTGGGGAGCAGGGAGGGCAGGGAAGACAAGGCAAGGAAGGCAGCTGTCAGCCTGGGATTGGTACAAGCAACTGGGGAACCCAGGGTGATCAGCTTACAGTGCATGGGGTCAGGCTGGGCAACGGAGGAGAAGGCAGGGGTCATCTGTGGGGTCTGGGAGGACCTGGGCATCTCTTTGTAGGGTGGGCAGACTTCTGAGGTGGAGGAAGGGGAAAAGGACCACCCAGGACAGTGACAGAGGAGTGAGTGCTTTACCTCGAGGCAGCGCAGGGCAGCCAGGGCAGGGGGCAGGGCTCGGAGACGATTGTGCGACAGGTCAAGGTGAGTGATCAAGAGCAGCTGCTCCAGATGGCAGAGCACCGTCAGATCCTGAGGAGGGGGGATGAGATACCCAGCGAGACGTGGGGGAAAGTCCTCAGCCATCGTTTATCAGGCACTTGCCCTGTGTGCCCCACACAGGCCCTTGGGGACCCCAGCTGAGGAGAAGAGGGAGTAGACGGGATGCTTGCCTCAGCACCCCTGGCAGTACATACTCCACGTCAAGGACACGGGAGAGGCCTGAGCCCTGGGGCTGGGTGGCCAGTGGAGTGGTGGGAGTGGGGCAGGTACGGGGGACGGAGGAGGGCGCTGGGATAAACACAGACACTGGGGGAGCGGGCCTGGTGAGTCTGGGACCGGCTGGTGGGGGCGAAGGTGGGCAGCAGTGACGTGTTGAGGAGATTGGGAAGGACTACAGAGGAAAAAGAGAGTCTGGAGGGTTTGTCAGAAAGCTCTGGAAACTATTCAGGTTTTAGGTGTTGGGGGCTGCTCCAGGGAGAGAAGCATGGGAATGAGCTGAGGAAGCAATGTCCAGAGAGGCACGTGCTACTGAAGGAAAGCCGGGGGCGTGGTGAGTGTCTCGGCTGAGGCCCGGGGAGCGGATATAAAAGCCGGCCCAGGTCCTGAGGAAGAGGGAGGCCGGCTAGCAGGGCGAAGGCTGGGAAGGCGCGTGTGCAGTCCCTACCTTGTGACCGAGGTGCAGCACGCGCACCTCCGCGTACTCCATCTTGAGCACGCTGTTCTCCAGCAGGAACTTGCTTCGCAGGTCGTCCAGGTACGCTGCCCGCATAGGGTCCACGGCCTGGCACGGAGAAGGGACAGAGAATGCATGTCAGCTGCCCTCCTCCTGCCCGCTGGGCCTCCCCCTCACCGGTTCCCGTGGACCCGACTTGCCTTGAGGGTCTGGAAGTACTGCAGCGTCTCCTTCTCATACTGCAGGGGGTCCAGCGCCCGCATCAGCAAGATGATGGTGAGCAGGCACCCTGGGGAGAGGGCAGGGAAGAGGATGGTCTCTCCTGGGCCGTCCTCTGCTCCCATCCTCTGGAGACCCTTCCCGCTCTCCCCAAGGGGCACCACCCTAGAAAGGGGCCTCCTCAGGGGAGCGGGCCTCACATTTATTCTCAGGCTCCAGCTCCTGCAGCTCCTTACAGGATTCAAGCTCGGACTGTAGCACCGTGGACTTCTCCACTGACAGCTCACACCTGAGGGTGGGCAGGGTTGGGGAGAGGATGATGCCCCAGCCCTGGGGTACTAGTCAGCCCCAGTATCCAGTCTGAGATCAACTGCGTAAGCCCCCAGCCTCCTGCCCAGCTGCCTGATGCCCAGAGTCCAGAGCCCCCATCCTTGTCTGTGTGCTTCCCTGTCACCGTCACCTGAAGAGCTGTTCATCCGTGGCGGAGTCCCGGCACCAGCCCTCTTGGCGGCCTGTGAGAAAGAGCAGGTGGTAGGAGGGGACACCCGTGACAGGAAGAGAGGGATGAGGGCTGCTGCCAAGGGGGGAGGTGCGGGCTGTGTCACCTTTTAAGAGCACACACTCCTTCTGGGCACCGCCTGCTGTCCAAATGACACGAAATGTATGTTGGGGCAACTGGTCATTGAGAGAGGTGGCGGGCAGGTCACAGAGCTGGGAGCACGGGGTTAAGAAAAAGCCCGGCTGCACCACTTTCCTGACAGTCCCAGCCCAGCCCTACCCCAGCCTCCACTCTGCCCACCAATCCTGGGATACCCAGACGTGGCTAGGCCGGTTCCTGCCATCTGGGGTCCTCCACGTCACGGCCAGGGGTGACTCGTCCACCATGAGTAGCAAGGTCTCCGTCCTGGAGCCCACCTGGCATGGGAGACAAAGAGAGACACGTCACTCCAACAGCCCCAGGCCCACGATCCACGACGCTCTCCGGCAAAAGCTGCAGGACTTACTAGGAGGGGCCGAGAGAAGGAGACAGTCAGACAGGCCTCATCCCGGCTCACGTGCAGGCAGTGCAGGGCATCCTGGGGATCCGCTGGGGGAAGACACAGCCTCAGGTCTCCTTAAATATTCTTCCATTCCTTCTAAGCCCTAATCACCCAGCCTCCTCCCCCACTGCTCACCTCGTCCCAGGAGCCAACGATGGTAGAACCAGGCACTCTGATCATTGGGGTCAGTGAAGAAGGCATTCTGCACCAGCTCCAGCTCTGCAGGGGCCAAGGAGGCATGGAGTTGTGGTTAGGACCCTGCTTGGCTCCTGGCCACCTCAACATCCCACCCTCACCTTGGAGTTCCTCCAGCCTGCAGTTTCACCTATAGGCTGGCCTTGCCCAGGGGCTGCACATTTCAGTTTTATCTTCCCCATTGGACACTCGGGCTCCCTGCAGCCAGGGGCTGGATCTTATGCACCCCCAGAGCCAGGCAAGTTCCCGAGTGGCAGGTTCAGGAACAGGCCTAGGCATCAGGGTTGGAAGGGCGGCACTGCAGAGTCCTCCCCAGCAACCCCTGACTCTGCTAACCTTTGAGCAGCACATCCTCAGGGAGGCGCCCCTGGGGGCCAGAGTCTGGCTGGGGATGCAGCTGGGGCAAGAGGCAGGAGCGGTAATGCCAGGAGGAATAGTTGGAGAAGTTTCGGGTGATGAGGCTGTCAGTGAAGGCTAGCTCCTCTGCAGGGGGCACAGCTGCCTGTGCAGCCACAAACCGCCGGTAGTCCCAGCAGTGAACTGGAGGGAAGGGCAGACAGCACATCTCAGAAGCAGGGCAAGAGAATCTCCCCGGCTGGTACCCCTGGAGTTCCCTCGGAGATCCCGAGAAACACCTCTCTGCACTCCATGGAGGATACATTTGGCTCCATCATCCCTTTTGCCATCAGCTCAGTGGGCCCATCCTGGCCATCCCTCCCCACTCTGGGTCTTACTGAGGCCCTAGTACCAGAATGTGGGGCAGGTGAGGGCTGTAGGGACAGAATCTGCAGGCACGTACAGTTCCGCTCATCAACCTCGAGGAAGCGGGCACACAACTCCAGCTCCCGGGCCCAGTTGGGCTCTGGTAGGCGGCCCAGCAGCCAGCAGCGGTGGTGCCAGGTACCGTAAGACTTGGGGTTCACCCTCAGACAGCTCTCCAGGAAGCCCAGTTCTGCCTTCACCAGAGCGGCCAACTCCTCGGGGGACCTGCGCCCAGAGGGGAATAGGGGTCAGGGCCCTCCAACACCCAATCCCAGCTCACCCCTGTCTTTCTGCACCCAGCTTTCCACTGCCCTCTGCCTATGCCCCTGGCTGCCCCACTCTTCCTCCAGCCCTGGACCCACGCAGGGCAGAGGCAGAGCCAGGGCCATCTTCCCGGGGCTCTGAACCCCTACGCACTTCTGGACCTCCAGCTGCTGGAGCACCTCTCGGCGACAATTCCAGAGGGTGGCAAAATCAGGGTTGGCTCCCAGAATCTGGCTTGTCAGTTCCAGCACTGATTCATCCAGCTCTCCAGCCTGGCGCTGAGAAGGTAGACAGCAGGGTCAGAGAGATCATAGCTTTCTCCTGCTACAGGACTAATAACATAAATGCAACTACCGACTGTTCTCTGAATGCCATACTATACTGTAGGTACTATACAAAGCACTTTATGGGTTTACATGTATTCTCTCATTTAATTTTCACAACAGCCTTATGCAGTAAGTGCAATTGTTAGGCCCATTTTACAGATGGGCAAACTGAGGTCCAAAGAGATTCAGTAACTTGCCCAAGGACACACAGCTAGTACCTGATAGAACGCAGATATGGATCCAAGCAGCCTGACTCTAAGGCGCAGTTCTTGGCCTCAGTGCTATACTAAGGGAGCCACTGTGGGAGGGGAACGACCTCTGAGGGCCCCACCTTCTGGAAGACAGTCTGGGTGGCTGACTGGTATAGCTTCAGCTTCTGTTCCCGCTCTAGCCTTTTGGCTTCCGCTTGTTCTTCCGATGTCTTCACTTTCAGGCGCCCGTGCTATAGGGATGGGCGGGTTGAAAGAGTGCAGGCTGCCTTGCAGGGGCATACCCACCGGAACCCCCACTGCGGAGCCCCAGGTTTATATCGGGCAACGGAGGCAAGGCCACGCGGGGCAGGGGCAAGGGCAAGGGCATGGGCATGGGCATGAGGAGGTGAGGGGCTGGGCTCAGGGTTCTCACCATGGTGCTGGCTCAGATTCAGGGCAGGGGAGGGGTCAAGTGGTGCCCGTGAAACCTGGGGAAAGACGTGTCAATCATGGGAGCCCCGCCCCTGGTAGCTCCGTGCCTAGATGTCCCCAGGAAGCCGCGGGCGAGCCGGGGCGGAGACCCCTGGGGTGTTAAGGGGTTCTGGGACAGGCACTGCACGTCCAGAAGGCACCCACCCGGAATGGGACTTGCACACGTGCAGCCCTGTCCACAGCCCGATCCGCCGAAGCCGGGCCCGAGCTGGAGCACTTAGGTGATGGGGACTACTCCGCGCCCAGAGGCTGTCGCTACCCGCCCGCCCCACGGATCCCAAGCACTGCTGGCCCCCGCCGGCGGACCCACCTGTGCTGGGAGGAGGCGTCCGGGACGCGGAGCTGCGGCGCCCACCACCGAGCCCGAGCGCTAGCGCTAGCTAGAGCGGCGTCACGCCCCAGCTCTCCGAGACGCAGCGCCCTCTGCAGGCCTGGGGAGGGGCTCGTGGCAGAGCAGGCGGGCTCCGGAGGCGCCTGCGCAGGATCTCTGCGAGCCCTGTCCGGGAACGTCAAGTCCTTGTTATTCCTCTGGTGTGTAAGAGTGTGCACGCGTGACTGTGGCGCGCGCGGGGGAGCAGCGCGGGGTGCAATTCCAGCCACCTACTCAAACTGCGTTTCATTTGAAAAGGTTTCCCCCACAGCCGGTGGCCCACCCTCTCTGCGCTCCACTAACCTCTCTCTGGCCGCACTCGCCACCTCTTAGTTGCTAAATCTAACTGATGGAGTTTCCTCTCCTTACCTCCATTGACCTCTGCAGCATTTGATGTTACTGACTTCCCTCGACTTGACACCCTGTCCTGGCTTTTCCTGCACTTTTGCCCCTCTCTTCTCATCTGTTTACCTTCTCTTCCCCTAAATATTGGTGATATCCAGGGCCCTTTCCTCACTCCTTTCCACTTCACACACTGCTCCCTTGGGAGAATGTTTACAAATCCAAGCCTTCAACTGCTTGGAGTTGGAGCTCTCCAGAGCTCTGTCCTGGGCCCACAGATCTTCTGGCCCACACTTTGTCTGGGTGACTTCATCCACACTCATGGTTTTAATTGCTATCTGTAAGTTGATGACACTTAAATTTATATCTCCAGCCCAGATGTCTTGCAAGCTTTTATAATGGAAAAAAATGTACACACACACACAGAGACACAAACATTTTTTTAAAATATATTTATTTAGTTAGGCTGCAGAGGGTCTTAGTCGTGGCACGCTGGATCTTTGTTGCGGCATGCGGGATTTTTTGTTGGGGCATGAGGGCTGTTAGTTGCTGCAAGTGGGATCTAGCTCCCCCACCAGGGACTGAACCCCTGGCCCCCTGCACTGGGGGCACAGAGTCTTACCCAGTGGACCACCAGGGAAGTCGCAGACACACACATATTCATAAGCCTAGTAGGTATCACCTGGGTGTCCCAGAGACACCTCGAACTCCAAAAGTCAAAAGGTATCATTGTCTCCCCTCCTTCCGGCGTAAGCTTTGGCCTTTATGTTTCCTATTTTAGTGGATGGCCTCCTCACTTTTCCTTGATATCTCTTAAATACCCTCTCCGTTCCCACTGCACTAAGAATTTAAGTTCATTTATTCCTGGGATTGTTGGAAGTCTTTTCAGTGTTCCCTCATCTCCACCCTGTCCCCTCTTTTATCAGTTCACCTCTGTGCTGCTGAATCAATCTTTCTGAAATGCAGATTTGATCATGTTGTTTCTCTGCCCAAAACCCTTCCATGGCTCCTGACATCTTTTCAGGAAAGACTCTGAATCTCTCAGGTCAGCACATCAGGCCTTTTGGCATTTGGACCCTGCTTACCCCTATGGCCTCATGTCCTGCCTGTCCCTGTTAAAAACTCTTCATTACAGCTGATAGGATGACTTGCAGTTTCCCAAGCACATTAACCTGTTCCCACTTCCTTACTCTCCTTCCTCCACACCTCTTCCTTTGCCAGAATAATTCCTGTTCATCTTTAAAATTTAACTTGTGTCACCTCCAGGAAGCTCTCTAAAATGCCCCAGTCTGTTAGTGATAGCACTTATCCTGCTGTGCCTACGGTGAGTCTTGGTTTGTATGCTAACATCACCCTAGGAGATTCAGAGTTCCTGGAGGACCGGAACAATATTTTTTTTGGTCTTGCTTCTCCAATACTTGGCCCTGGTTCTCAGTAGTTATTGGGTAGTTATCTGAATGAATACAACACCGCATAGTGAGGGCTGGTTTGGCTGGGCCTAACGGTGAGGGCTGTTGGCATTCACAGATGGGAGAGATTGTGAGGCCTGGACCAGCCTAGGAAGGTTTCCTGATGGAGATTTCATGGGATCAAAGTGGTCACTGAGTGTCTATGTGTGAGTGTGATGTATTTGTGAGAAGTGTGTGTCCATGTGGCATGTGTATGTTTATAACACACATCTGGGTAAGAAAATATGGCTTAAATTTTTTTACATTTCTCCCACACCTTTTTCAGGCCCTGGAAATGTGTGTAAAGTGCCCACTCTATATTCTGTCTTTTCTGAGGCCCTGTAACAAGTTACAGGGGAAAAGAGACACTTGTCCTGGCCTCCTGTACTTCCTCACTGTCCCAGTGAGGAAATAGTTACACCATTTGACGGCTGTCTTTATGCCAGTCACTGTCAAGAGCTTTGCACACACACAGGATCACACGTGGGAAGCAGTGTGCAGAGTGGTTAAGAACGTGGACTCTGGGACTTCCCTGGTGGCACAGTGGTTAAGAATCTGCCTGCCAATGCAGGGGACACGGGTTTGAGCCCTGGTCCGGGAAGATCCCACATGCTGTGGAGCAACTAAGCCCGTGTGCCGCAACTACTGAGCCTGCATGCTGCAACTACTGAAGCCCATGTGCCTAGAGCCTGTGCTCTGCAACAAGAGAAGCCACCACAATAAGAAGCCCCTGCACCACAACTAAGAGTAGCCCCTGCTCGCTGCAACTAGAGAAGGCCCACGCGCAGCAACAGGTACAAAAATAAACAAATTAAATTAATTAATTAAAAAAAAAAAAGAACGTGGACTCTGGGGTCTGACTGCCTGGGTGCAAATCCTGGCTTTGCCACTTATTAGATATGTGACCTGAGCAAGGCACTTAAACTCTGTGTTGACTTTCTTCTGTGTCTCAACTCCTTCAACGGTAGCATAGGAAAAATAATGTTACCTACCTGCTAGGGTTGAAGTAAAGATTAAATGTAAAAGTCTATGTAAAGTGCTTAGGACAGTGCCTGCCCTGACTAAGGGCTCAGTAAATAGTTATAGTAGTAATTTTCTAATTTTCATGACAAATATGCCAGGAAATAGAGGCTCAGAAAGAAAGGCTGAGTAACTTGCTAAGTGCTACCCATGTAGTAAGTGGTCAAGTGGACATGGGTCTGATCTAGCGCAGCCCTCTCTTTACCTCACCAACTGCTTTTTTTGTTTGTTTAGTTGGGTTTTTTTGGTCACCACCTGTTCTTGCTTCCTGCTCTATAACCACTCACATGTGCAACCAGATATCTGGGAACACAGGTGCCCACAGATGCAGATCTGCCAGATACAGTCTTACATCATAGTCACTAAGGGCGGAGGAAAAGGGGGTGGAGGAAGGCTGAAGTAGGCATGAAATATTTTTTAGTGATTAGTAATCCTGAAACTGGGAAGTCTGAGTCAAGCAGGCTTAAGGGATGAAGTGAGTCTCAAAATCTGCCTCCAAGAAGGTGGGGCCTGGCTTTGGAAAGAGGACAGGAAGGGCATTTCAGGCGTGTGTTGTGATAGACTTAGCTGGCAGGCAGGCAGGCAGAAGCTGAACCAGGTGCCTTTGGAGACAAGAGCAATGGAA
This sequence comes from Hyperoodon ampullatus, assembly GCF_949752795.1. NCBI lineage: Eukaryota > Metazoa > Chordata > Mammalia > Artiodactyla > Ziphiidae > Hyperoodon > Hyperoodon ampullatus. The sequence goes on from NC_136916.1 coordinate 106,399,223, forward strand.
ACAAGACAAGCCTCTTGCTTTAAGGCAAAAGGAGGTGTCAGGAATTATATTTGGCCTCCTGTGCGGGATAAGTGGGAACCATGCTGGTGTCTGAGGGCCACAATCTGAATGACATTTGAGGAAGGGATTTTACTGCCTTCTATGTAGAGAAAAGAACAAGTAATAACCGAGTACCGACTGAGCCTCAGACATCCTATTTGATGTTCTCACTACCCATGTGAAGTAGGTATTATGATTTTACAGTGAGGACCAATGCGTACAGTGGGTTCACAGAGGTTAAGTTGCTTGCCCAAGGTCACACAGCTGGGAGGAAACCAAGTCCCGCTAAAACTGAGTTCCCTTACCAAGTTTATGATTAATCTATCGAAAATGTTATTCCCTTTTTGGTCCCCTCTGACCTCGATCCTGTGCTAATTGAACACTAATCAACTAGAGTCAGATAACAGATGTCAGCGTGGGCATGGTAGTAATTCTACCCAGAAGAAAACGGGGACCCCAGGAGGCAGAGATGAGGGACCCACAAACAAGCTCTGGTAGAGGCATGGTGAGGGCAGGACTGGGGATGTGGGGCAAAGAATCCTCAATGGGGGAGTGAAGGAAAAAATAGACTATGAAGAGAGGTTCTGTGACCTTGAAGTCAATCTTAATAATGACTAAATTCTTTACAGCCATAAGAAGAAACTGAAATTCTGCCCAAGGTCACACAGCTTGTAAGTGATAAGAGCCTGGTCTCACGCTGGGAGGCAGGGTGCCCTTCAGAGGACAACTAAATCACCCTTTATACACACACAGTAAAGTTTTCCACTTCTCTAAATTGAACAAACCAACCAACTGACCCTGGCTGTCTGATTCCAGAAGACACTTTTACTCACTTTCCCTCTGCCTGGCTTGCCCACCGTGTTCTGCTGCAACCGGCAAAGGTCCAGAATGTGTGGGAGAGTGAGGGGGTGTGGAAGTGTCACAAGACTTCTGGAAAGCTGGGGTGGGTGTGCTGGAGGGCCGGGTGGGGGAGGGAGTTCCACTCAGAGGAACTCAGACCTGATGGTCTGGATCTTCCTGGGGCCATAGTTCCGCAGGGTATCAAGTGAGCAGTGGTTAGATGTTTGGATGGGGGCACCCCGGGCACTTGAGAGGAAATCAAATGCTGGGAAGCCTGAGGGTCAGCTTAAGTTGCAGTAAAGGAGTTGCAAGGGCAAGAGCAGAGCCTGGCATCTGCTGCCCAGCAGGAAGGGTGGGGTTGAAGTTTCCCCATGCATGAGCGGAGGTGCCTATTTCTTACTTCTTGCAACATAGACCCTCCTCTCCCCCAGCTTCCTGACCTTCTCTCTAACCTTGACCACCACAGAATAGGACATCAGAGCTGGAGAGGGCTCGACAGATCATCTGGCTCCCGTTCACCTCCCAGTGGCCCAGAGATACTTGGTGACATGAAACCACATACACGTTGGCGGCAGAGCCAGGGCTGGAAACCAGGTTTCCCAGTGATTATCATAGAGCTTTTGCACCCATCAGCTCCATGTCAGGATATGTTGAAGGAAAAATGGTTAACTGTGGGTAGGCTGATAGGATAGTAGATATAACTAGTAGGATATTCATCTCCAAATAATAGTGGTTAATGTGTGTTTGTCAACTTGGAGAGAAGTCCCTAGTGGTGGCACTTTTCAGTGATATGTTGGATGAGCACACAGTGCCATTCTCATAATTGAAGGTAGCTAACATGTAGTTGGGAGGAATGCTGGATGATGAAATCTGGATCTAAACATAATTTGAGGGCCCATATTTGACCAGATGGCAATGAATAGTGACAGAGGTACAATCTGGTTCTTTGGTCCTCAAATCATCCTCTGCACGAGAGCATGATGTGTGGGCAATGGAATAACTCCAGTGTGTGCAGACAGGGAGGTTCTGGTTGGCATAGGGCTGGTAAGAGTCGACTCCTTGCCAGAAGCACTGACCTGGCTTTGAGCTGCACGAAGAGAGCCTTAGGACCCAGAATGATGGGGTACAGAGGCCCCAAATCTGTGATGGTCAGACCCTGTTGGGAGTGTCTGGTCCATTTTAAGAGGGACAGGGACAAACAGCAAGGTCCAGAGGGAGCAATCAAGATGGTGAGGAGAGTCCATGACCAGAGAGAGGACATGGGAACGTTGAACTGGGGGAGAGGACTCAAGGGGCAGATGATAGTGGTCTTCAAACTCTTGAAGGGCTCCTAGTTGGAACGGAAGCCACATTGATTCTGTTAATCTTAAGCACAAAGAACAAAGACCAGTGAATGGATATAGCCTTGTTATGGGGGAAGACTTTCTTATAATTAAAGCTGTCCAAAGGTGGAATGGGCCTAAATGAGTGGTGGTGAGCTCACCATCATGGGAGGTAATCAAGCATGTGTTGGTCAACAACCTTGTGAGAATGGGGTAGAGAACATTCAAGGACTGGAATGTTCCCCAAAGTTATGAAGGAATCTGATGCCTGGGATGGCCCAGGGAACCAGAATGACTCAAAGCTCAAGAAGATCCTCTATATTCACCACCTCCCCAGGGTCCTGGGGTCCTTCGTACTTGGTCCTCGTGCTTGGATTTTTTTTCTCTCCTCCCTGCTCCCCAGTGCCTTCTGCCGGGTTGGGGAAATTCCACGATAGCCAACAGTGCCACCAGGTACCCATAACTGGAGAAGAGGAAGGAAGAGACTGGCCAGTCAGAGGGAAGGGCAGGGCCCCAAGTCTCAGCCCAAAAGACAAAAGGGCCCCAGAGGAAAAGTCCCCATGCTAGAGCATCCTGTCTCCCCCAGGGTGTGGCAGGTGCTGACTCAGGTTGGCATCTCTAGGGGAAGAGATGTAGGGAAAGCAAACAGGAAACAGGGCTGAAAAGCTGGAAAATCTTCTTGAGCCAGAACTAGAGTCTCTGCACTGCACGGTGGTTGGTGAAGTTGACAACATTGCCCAGAGCACTGGTGGGACTGGGAACGTGGCCAAGAAGCTTGCTGGCTGGCAAGGCATGGGTGGCAGCCTCCGCTGCACAGCTCCATGGTATGCCTTGGACTTGGGGCGTATACACTGTGAGTGGTGCCAGGAGGTAGGCAGTCCTGAGGTTCTAGGCCTGCATGAGAAACAGAGGCCTTGGAACAAAGTGAGACTGTGGGGGCCTAGGGAAGGAAGGGATGCTCTGGCTGGGAGGTTAGAGCAGGGGACAGAAGACAGTCCCAGGAAGGAGGAGCTGCTTGCTTTGGGGAGGACCCTGCCCTTACCTCTTCCCTGTTCCATTCATTCATTCAACAGTGACTGAGTGCCCCTGTGCTGGACACCATGCTGGGCACGGAGGCCAAACACGGGCATATGGAGCTTATGGTCCTGAGAGAGGCTGTCGCACAGAACCCTCTGAGTGTTGGGAACAGTGTAGAGAGGCAGTCAAGTAATCCTATAAGCAAATGTAAAATTACAGCTCTGCCCTTAGGGAGATGTGTGTGGTGCTGGGTGAGCTCCTATGGGGGTGGGTGAGGTTTCCCAGGGAAGTGAGCTTGGAGCTGGGGCTGCAGGAATGGGGGAGGGGCCCTGGCTTGGGGCTCGGGACACACATCTCCTCTGTGCTTCCCCAGAAGCAGGGCCTGTGTTGCCCTCTTTCAGCTCATCCTGTGGGCGTACAGCACCTCTGTTTCTGCTCCTGCCATGACCTACCGAGAAGGCTGGTTTGATCACGTCTCCTCACCTGCCTGCCCCATGGTGGTTGCTCAGCAAACATTTACATAATTCAGCCAGTCAATCCTTGAGCAGCAATCACTGAGCACCAATACAGCTCACCCCACGGCACTGACCAAGACTGCCAAGGTCCCTGCTCTCGTAGAGCTTACACTCAAGCTGGGGAGACTGACCCTGTAGAAGCAAATTACACACACAAGACGATTTCATCAAGTCGTAAGTGCCCCGAGGAAAATTAAACAGGGAGATAGAGCTAGTGGTGTTCGTAGGGGTCCTGGGAAAGAATGAATGAGTGAATGAATGAATGGTAAGCCATGGTGGTCAGAGCAAGACATGCTGCACCCCGCTGGATGCGGCTTAGGAGGGCGAGCTGGGACTCTTAGATCCCAGAGCAGGGAGCTTGGGGCGAGGTGGGGAGGAGGTGGACAGGGAGTGGTGTGGAGCCTCAGAACTCAGTGTAAAGAAGGAGAATGCCTGGAACTGATGACGGAAGCAACACTATGTCTCCATGTCTCCTTTGCACCCAGCATGACTCAGCCTTGAGTTCTGAAGGGTGGGGGCAGGGAGGACCTGGAGTTGAGGTTCGGGGAGCTTGCAGGGTTGGCCCACAGAGGTCCCTAGCGCTCCCACAGCTGGCAGCCGTGCTACACAGTCCTCTTCCTGAACCCAGGCCCCTGAGCAGGGTCCAGGGAGCTAAGGTTGAGGCACGAGATAGATGGGCTCCAGGTGAGACATTTACAACCAGCCTCCTGTTTACACTGCTGAAACCGTGTAACTCTGATTGGGACTTGAACGCATGTGCTGGGACTCAAACCCAGCCTAAACCCAGACTGGGACTTGAACCCCCAGTCTTTTTTTAAATTTTTATTTTTTTTTTTGGCTGCGCTGGGTCTGTTGCTGCACACGGGCCTTCTCTAGCTGCGGTGCACGGGCTTCTCACTGCGGCGGCTTCTCTTGTTGCAGAGCACGGGCTCTAAGCTACAGGCTTCAGTAGTTGTGGCACACGGGCTCAGTAGTTGTGGCTCACGGGCTCTAGAGCTCAGGCTCAGTAGTTGTGGCACACGGGCTTAGGTGCTCCGCGGCATGTGGGATCTTCCCGGACCAAGGCTCTAACCCGTGTTTCCTGCATTGGCAGGCGGATTCTTTTTTTTTTTTTTTTTTTTTGCGGTACGCGGGCCTCTCACTGTTGTGGCCTCTTCCGTTGCAGAACACAGGCTCTGGATGCGCAGGCTCAGCGGCCATTGCTCACGGGCCCAGCTGCTCCGCGGCATGTGGGATCTTCCCGGACTGGGGCACGAACCCGTGTCTCCTGCATCGGCAGGCGGGCTCCCAACCACTGCGCCACCAGGGAAGCCCCTGAACCCACAGTCTTTTGAGATCACACACCTGGTTTCAGGACTTAACGAAGCTCAGGTTCTTGATGTCTCCTTACAGAAAGAAGTCAGTGAGAGACAAAGTGATAGGTAAGAAGTGGATTTATTTAGAGAGAAGAAACACACTCCACAGACAGAGTGTGGGCCATCTCAGAAGGCGAGAGGTCCCGAAATATGGGGTGGTTAGTTTTTATGGGCTGGGTAGCTTCATAGGCTAATGAGCAGGAGGATTATTCCAACTATTTTGGGGAAGGGGCAGAGATTCCCAGGAATTGGGCCACGGCCCACTTTTTGATCTTTGATGGTCAGCCTTGGAGCTGTCACAGCCCTGGTGGGTGTGTCATTTAGCATATGCTAATGTATTACAATGAGCATATAATGAGGCTCAAGGTCTACTGGAAGTCAAATCTTCCGCCATCTTGGATCTAGTTGGTTCTAACCAGTTTTTTTTTTTTTTTTTTTAAATAAATTTATTTATTTATTTTTGGCTGTGTTGGGTCTTCGTTTCTGCGCGAGGGCTTTCTCTAGTTGCGGCGAGCGGGGGCCACTCCTCATCGCGGTGCGCGGGCCTCTCACTATCGCGGCCCCTCTTGTTGCGGAGCACAGGCTCCAGACACGCAGGCTCAGTAGCTGTGGTGCACGGGCCCAGCCGCTCCGCGGCACGTGGGATCTTCCCAGACCAGGGCTCGAACCCGTGTCCCCTGCATTGGCAGGCAGATTCCAAACCACTGCGCCACCAGGGAAGCCCCTAACCAGTTTTTGACATGTCCTATGGCTATGTCATTCTTTTAAATGTTGTGCCCTGCCCCCTTCCCTCCTATTTCACTTCCAGATAAAAACAACAACAGGAACGGGGTAAAGAGCTGGACTTTGCCTCTGGCAGACACTTTAACAGTAACGGCAGGGGTACAGAAGAACTGAGCCTTGCCCAGATGGGAGAAGAGACCACATATTTCTCATTCTCGAGGTAAAGGAGACCTTTCCAACTACACATGTGCAGAAAGGCTCCTCGGGGGCCAAAAAGGGAGGGTGCATCACCCCACAGTAGGTGATGTCAGTCTACCCATAGGCCTCTTCTCTAGAATCCATCTTGGCTGAGATGCGCATGCACACATGGGAGGACCCTGAGATAAACCAAATATGGACTCAGAGCCAGACAAAGCAAGATGATTGGCCAAAGGAAACCCGGAAGAAACGCCCCGTATAAGTGATTCAAACTACCACGAGGGTGCGACTCTCTCTCTGAGTCCACCCATGTGAGTCTTATTCACATATACCCTTTTTTCCTCCTAATAAACACTTTACTTGTTTCACTACTTTCCATATCTTTGTGGGAATTCCTTTCTACAAAGCCAGCAGGCCAGGGGTCTTGTCACTGGCCACCGTCCCTGGTGGTCTAGTGGCTAGGATTCAGCGTTCTCACTGCCGCGGCCTGATTCTAGTCTCTGGCCGGGGAACCAAAATCCTGCTTCAAGCTGCTGCAGGCCGAGGACACCCGAGATCAAGGTGTAGCCCGTGGGGCTGAGCCCAAGGACTGAGGAATACGTGGGGCTGCAGTTCTTGGAGTGTGAGACCTGGGGCACAGCCAATGCCATTAGCTGGCTCAGCCCACCTGCCTCAGGGAGGGAGCGTGGGCCCCTCACCAGTGGGTCCCACTGGGCCTGTGAGCTCAGCTGCACCCTGGGTGGCTTGGACACTCTAAGCACTATTCTGTTCTGAGTTCAGGGTTCAAAGGTTCTGTGAATCTGTGTTGGGGGAGGAGGAGAATGGGCCAAAACCCAGCTCCTGTCCTGGAGTTGTGGTGGGGTAGGGGGTTTTCCACCTTATCTAGGGGACCCGATGAGGACATCCACGGCTCTAATACCAGTCAAGAGCCAAGTGAATGTCATAGGTTCCCGAAAAGGGGCAAGAGAAATTGCAGAAGAAACCAAAAGTTTCTAGGAGGTTGAAATGAGTTTTTTTTTTCTTTTTAAATTTATTTATTTATTTTTGGCTGCATTGGGTCTTCGTTACTGTGTGTGGGCTTCTCATTGCAGTGGCTTCTCTTGTTGCAGAGCAGGGGTCTAGGGCGCGAAGGCTTCAGTAGTTGTGGTTTGCGGGCTCTAGAGCGCGGGCTCAGTAGTTGTGGCACACAGGCTTAGTTGCTCCGCGGCATGTGGGATCTTCCCGGACCAGGGCTCGAACCCGTGTCCCCTGCATTGGCAGGTGGATTCTTAACCACTGCGCCACCAGGGAAGCCCGAGATGAGTCTTATGCGAAGAATTCTGGCAGGTGGAAATGGGGCTGGGGCTGTTGAGGGGAGCGGGCGGCAAGCCAGGGACCAGAACAACTCGAGCAAACGTGCAGAGGAAAGGAAATGTCACATTGAGAGAAGGGCAACTCTGTATTTGGCCAGAGGGGTCCTTGGGCTGAGTGAACTTGGGAATGCTTTCACCGTTCTGCCCAATCCCCAACCCTCTGCGCAAAAAAGAAAAACTCCTCCAAAACCAAATTAACAATAACAACAACAACAAAATAAACCAAAAAAACAAGCAGCAGAGGCAGCATGGTGCAGGGGAAAGAGGTCACACTCTGGAGTCATGTATTTGGTTGAATCCAGACTCTTTCACAGTAATGACCTGCAACTCTGGACAAGTACCTCAACTTTCCTAAGCCTCAGTCTCCTCAGCTGTAAGAGAGTATGTACCTCATATGGCAGATGAAAAAGATGAAGTCTGGAGCTTCCCTGATGGCGCAGTGGTTGAGAGTCCGCCTGCCGATGCAGGGGACACGGGTTTGTGCCCCGGTCTGGGAAGATCCCACATGCCGCGGAGCGGCTGGGCCCATGAGCCATGGCCACTGAGCCTGCGCGTCCGGAGCCTGTGCTCCGCAATGGGAGAGGCCACAACAGTGAGAGGCCCGCATACCGCAAAAAAAAAAAAAAAAAAAGATGAAGTCTGACATAGGCAGAGTGTTTAGGTCATTGCTGCTCTCATTAAACACAAATTCTCTCAGCCCCTACAGCGCCTCGAGTCTCTGGCCGGCTCAGCTGTGTTAGAGTGACAGCGAAAGCCCGGAGCCCAGTTGCCTTTCCTTCTCTTGCACCAGCCCCTCCAGGGCTGCTGGAGCAGCATCTGTTCGTGGAGTTCCAGCTTTGCCTGTTTCTTCTGGAACCACCTCTCCAAGGAAGGGGGAACCAAGACCTGCCTGTCGAGGATGGGAGGATATATGTTCATACTTGTAACAGAAATGGCACAAAGCTCACCCCACTTCATCCCTCTGCCTCTTTCCCAGCATTCCTCGCAGGCTCCTCCATTTCAAGGGCTTAAGGTAGGGTCCTTTTCTTTCCCAGATTCCCGCATTATCAAGTTAAGCGCAGCCAGATTCCAGGTCCTCTCCTCTTCTGGCACACAGGTTGCCAGGCAGGCCCTGTGACCCCTTGACCTTGTTCCCAGCGAGCCTGCACTGGGCCCTGGTGGGAGCTGGCCCACTTCTGAGGGGTTGTATTTTCCAGTCTCTGAGGCCTATTCTGGCCTTTGTGTTCTACACTTCTAAGCAAGGAGCAGCCCTGGCCCAGAGGTGCAGGTGCCTCTGTGCAGAGGGCAGTGGCATCCATCCACCCAGAGAAGGTCCCGCCTGTGCCCATCCTTAGGCCCTGCTCAGACCTGCCTCTGCAGCTCAACATGAGCCAGGCCAGCCTGGTTAAACAGGAGGTAATAAAGCTCTGTGGATGATCCCTGGGCGGGGGCACCCAAGAAAGGTGTGTGTGTAGGAGAGCTGGCCAAGGTGACTGTCCCAGAGGGAATCAGGACAGATCGAGATGGGCAAGGATGCCTTTGGTTGCTGGAGGCAGGAACTGAGGCAGAGGTGAGGTTTTGCAGAGAAAGGCAGGGGTAAGGATGTTCTAATACCCCCAGGAAGGTGAAACCTGAAGGGAACAAGAGTTGTCTGTGGTCCAGGGAGCAGCCTGGCTGCCCACCCCTCCCGTCCCTTTGAGTCTCCACCCTGGGTCTCATCATGGCTGTCTAATTGTTTCACGATGATAACTGAAAGCACTTTGAGAGCCAGACCTTTGTCTTATAAAGCTTGCCTGTGCCCATCTGCTTCTCCCTGCCCAGGGCTGGGCAAGGAGGAGGCTGCAACAAAAGCCAGCTGACTGGGAGGTGGAAGGGAAGGGAGAAGATTGTGTGGAGGGCCCGGGGGGAAGGGCAGGTGAGGGGCCCTGACGGGCTGGGAGGAGCAGCGGAAGGATGGGAGGCCGGAGAGGACACAGGCCGAAGGTCCGGGGAGGAGGGGTTGTGTGGAGCTGTGGACCAACCTAGGGGGTGAGGACCAGGGACCAGATGGGATGGGGGACCGGCTGCAGCGAAGCAACTTCTGAGGTCATGGCGGGGGCCCTCCCCAGTGACAGGGAGACCAGGAGCTGAAGGGACCTCATGCAACATGCAAGACAGTGGGGGCCATGGGTGGGTAGGAGCCAGGAGGAGGAGGGAAAAAGGGTGGGTCTGGGCCCGACCAGCTCATCTTGATTTGTCTATTGGGCTGGGCTCCTCTGGGGCCTTGTGTGTGCTCTTCTTTCCCCATGCCTGAATCCTCATGCCACTGTCACTCACATCACCCAAAGGGACCTTCAGGAGCCAATGGGAAGTCCTCCTCCGTGACTCGTCCCGGGAGCTGGCATCTGAGATGCCATGGTTCAGGCCTGCTTCCATCACCTTGTTTTGTGTCAGCCAATTGGTCAGGGCTACATCCCTGGGGACTCCTTGGGAACAGAAGCTCCACGGTTGGCCTCACTTTGGCACGCCTAACCCTTGGGCAGTTGCCCTAGGAAGAGGAATCCACTTCAGGTGTGATGTGCATCTCACAGGTGCAGTGTGGGTCCACTTCTGAGGAGGCCAGGGCTGGTCAGGCTGATGAGGCTGGGCTCCTTGGCACCACCACTGCTTCTCTGCAGCCATTTTTCTCCATTCTTTAGGCCCTCAGTTGCTCTTTCTCTTACCCTCCCTGCTGGCGGGGTAGGGAAGTTTTGGGTAATGGGAGCACCTGCGTAACAACATGAGAAGGGGTGGGGCCTCTGGGCCAGGGCTGCTCCTTGCTTAGAAGTGTAGAACACAAGGGCCAGAATAGGCCTCAGAGACTGGAAAATACAACCCCTTAGCTGGAGAAAGAGAGGCCAAGATTTGCACGCAGTCAAATCTCTTCTCTGAAATATGCTTAGCTCTTTGCTTGTACAGGCGTGGGCTTTCCCTATGGCTACCCAAGAATATGGTTCTGCTGGCTGCCTCTGGGTTGGGACTGGGCACTAGTAAGCAGGGATAGGAGGGGAGACTTCTCACTGTACACCTTTATATACCTTTTGGATTCTGACCCATGTGAATGTCACCTTTTAGAAATGTAAATTTTAAAATGCTAATCAAAAATCTCTTCTCCATCCTTCCCTGGGCTCCCTTAGGGGATTAAGCATCTGCTGGGGACCGGCCAAGTCCCTAGATTTGCTCTGGTAGGGGTAGGGGCTGTATCTCAGCCAGCCCCTGTGTCTCACCATGGCTGATTTCCTTCCCAACTCCAGCACATTCTTTCTCTCTCTGTGCCTGCTGCTGCTTTCATGGCCCCCATGCCAGCGGTAACAGCACGGCAGTCCTGCACCAGCCCCACCTCCCTTCCTACAGGTCCTGTCTATTGACTCTGCCTCCTACAATCTCTCCTCAGCCCACACCTCCGCTGCCATCACATCCCGGGATATTGGCCAGCGTCTGGGCAGCTCTTCTGATGCCTGCCTGTCCTCCCTCTGGTCCATCCTCCCCACACCTCAGCCCCAGTGAGCTTCCTCAAATACAAATCAGTGCACACTCCTCTCTTGCTTAAACCTTCCTATAGCTTACAGTGTTAGTGCTCTGCCCAGATCCCCTCGGATGCCCTTTTCCATTTTTGTGCATGACACCCCCTTCAATGTGTTTTCAAGGTCAACACCTGCAGCTCCTCTTGGAAGGCTGCCCTTGACCTCCTGGAGCTGCTTTGCCCTGCCTGGCCCCACCTGGGCCCAAGTGTGACTGGTGACTGCTCAGTGGTGGTGGTGGGGAATGAAAGCCTGGCTCCCTTGTCCCAGGCATGGCTACCCTGAGGCCTTACACTCCAGTGCTTTCCCCTGGGCTCTGAGGGAAGCCACTCTCCACAGCTGAACTGGAGCTCTTGCTTGGCTTCTCTCCCTCCACCCAGCTCCCCTGGGAGCACTTCTTTAATAGTCACTCAGCGTCTAAGATGAATCCCTCGGGTGGAAACCTACTGCCCACAATTTAAATATTAATCACTGATCTTTACTCATCTCCTTTCTCCCTGGAAACTTATCCCATACCACATCTACACTTACGTCATACCAACTTCTAGCTGTCCTGCACCATTTTGTGTCTCAGTACCTGTCTTTTTTTTTTTTTTTAGTTAGAAAAAACGACCCCCCCTCCCACCTTCTCTCTTCCCATTTTTTTTTTTTTTTTTTTGCGGTACGCGGGCCTCTCACTGTTGTGGCCTCTCCCGTTACGGAGCACAGGCTCCAGATGCGCAGGCTCCAGATGCGCAGGCTCCAGATGCGCAGGCTCCAGATGCGCAGGCTCAGCGGCCATGGCTCACGGGCCCAGCCGCTCCGCGGCACGTGGGATCTTCCCAGACCGGGGCACGAACCCATGTCCCCTGCATCGGCAGGCGAACTCTCAACCACTGCGCCACCAGGGAAGCCCCTCTCTTCCCATTCTTTAAGTCTCTGGTCAGTATCACTTCCTTCACTCTCCTAATGGAGCCAGTTGCTCCCTCCTGTACTGTCAGGGTACTGTGTAAACTTACTATAGCACCCATCTCACCAAATTGAACTAGTCTTCCCTGGTGCCTAGTGTGGTGCTGGGCAGAATGCAGGTGTCAAATAAATATTTTCTGAATGAATACTAATCCCCCAAATGTCCTAAGACTCTCTGCTATTGGGTTTCTCAGATCTTGAATCTCTTCTACCTCCTATCAACACTCACTGTCCATGTTTCATTCTCTCAGAGCTCTACTCCACTGTTTATGTTTCTAAGATTAATTAAGTCTTGTTGGAGGGAGGCAGTGTGGTGTCTTTTAAAGAACACTGCTCCCTCCGGCTTCTTGAGATAACCAGGGCTGAGGCTGAACTCTGCGTTGGTGTAGACTCTTGGGGACCCAGTTCACTCACTTCCTAAGGTAAGTCGAAGGTCTAGCTGACTTCTAAGGTCTTCCAGGGCTGAACGAAAGTCCTCTGTGGGTTGGAGCCTGGTCTGTCTTGTTCTCTGCTCTCCCAAAGCCAAGAATGGTGCCTGGTGCAGAGCATACTGTTAAATGTTTGTTAAGAGGAAGAATTGACAACTTTAGTGGCTACATATTGCTTGGTGCATATATGTTATTTCACTTACTTTCCAAAGTGGTGAAGTTAGGATTTGTGCACAGATTTGTATGACTTTGAAGCCCATGTTCTTCCCACGATGCCTTGTGGTGTTTAGGGAACAAGGCCCTCACGAAAGGATCTGTTCCAATGATGGTTTTTAAAGATGGGTATGGAAGGCTGGAGATCCTGAGGTGCTTGTCCTTCTTCTTAAAGCATATAGGCAACTGCTGCTGCCCCTCACTAATCTTAGGGGAATTTAGGGTGGTGAGTGGGTGGTGAGGAAATCTGATCACTGCGATCTGAATGGGGTGCCTGGGCAAGTGGTGGAATTTAAGTACGCAGTTCTAGTCACACGCTGAGAAGCTGGCTCTCTCTTAAAAAATGCCCTGATTGGCAGCAGCAGCTGTGGACTCCTGTGCCCTACATACTAGCACCATAGCTGAATTCAAGCAACCGCTGTCAAGTCACTGACTGCAGGGTTGGAAGAGATGCACACAACCAGCTCTCACCAGCCAGTGAGCCACCCCAGCACCCACTGGAATAGTAACCGGGGGGCGGCCCCCCAAAAGCCACAGGAAGATCACAGCTTCTGCAGACTCTATGGGGAGCCTTGGGAAGCCTCAGCTCTCACCTTGCCTTTTTTGAAGATTAGAAAGTATCTATGCCACTCTGATTTACAGCAGCCATCCAGTTACCTTGATGGCCATCGAGGCTGCTGGTGGGAAGGTGCCCTCAGAGTGGCCCTCAGCTCCTCTTTGGAATACACACCCTGTTGCCTTGCCTCGGGCTGGGACAGATTTCCCTGCCCCAAGCAGGAAAGGCAGCCCTAAAGGGTTCTTGCAGTCAGTTCTTCAGAAAGCAGTTCAGGTGGCGCCATTCCAGGAGGGAGGATGTGAGTGTGTCGGTGCCATCAACGACTCTTCTGCCTCTCACTTGGATCTAGATGATACTTTCCTCCCAAATTCCAGGAAATTGTAAACACCAAGGAGTCTGCTGTTCCTGGATTGGGCCTCAACCAGGGATCAGGCCCAGCTAGAAGGCAGCAGGCATCCCTGAAGAGATGGCGGAATGAGGGGGTGGGAAAGCAGTGAGGGACTGGGATGTGCCTGCTTCTGGCTGTGGAGGGACCCTGCTCCCCAGCTGGGGCATGGGAGCCAAAGGGCAGGTGCTCCTGAGATGGGCAGCTCTACAGGGAAGAGGAGGAACAGATGTGGAGTAAAGGGGCTTGTGCTGGGGATAGAGATCCTTGAGAACCTACACATTTTGCATACCATTAGGTCTTTCTCTCAAGTACTTAATACTTTCCTGAGCATAGAATCAGCACTTGAAAATAAGTTGAAGGAGAAACGAGACCTTTATTAGCCCCCAGAACATTTTTCAATATTAAGGCAAAAAGTAAAATGCAGGGGCAAGGAAGACCTGAAGAAGGACCTATAAAGGCCCCTAGGGCTCAACCAGGGCACACGGCAGAGGCCTCCTCTTCAGATCAAGGGTATGCAGTAGGTGGGCGGGAAAGGCGGCCTTGTTCCACTGAGATAGGCCAACCGCTCAGCCCAAAGGGAAGCAGAACTGTGTCAGGCCAGGAGGGTTAGAACTTGCTAGCATAGAGGGTCATAACCCACTTGGGCACTCGGAGGAAGCCAGGCAAGTAGGAGGCCAGCCAGCCCAGGCTGGAGACATGGGAGAGAGCGGAGCTCAAAGACAAATAGTCCTGGACGGGGCGGCCTGCGGACCACAGGAAAAGAAGGATTAGACCCTTGCTTCCCACTCCTCAGACACCCCCACCCCGGCTGAGGAGACTGAATGGAAGGTGAGGGAGGAAGGAACAGGGAGAGAGAGTGGGAGAAGGGGTGAGCCGGGAACAGAAGGAAGAGAGGTCCAGGCTGGCTGCTGGGCCAGAGCTCTTACCATCAACGTCCTGCAGGCCGTAGCGCCGCGCCAGGTCACAGGATGGCAGTACCTTCCCGCTTAGGCTCAGGATATTGGGGTCTGTGGGCACACAGACAGCTGAGACACCCGGGTGTGGCCCAGGGTGACAAGGCTTGGGCCCAATGGCACAGGGCACTACCGAGACAGGCTTAGGGACCCAGACTTGTTTCTGTTTCTAGGAAGGTTCCTGGGCCTCTGGCTCTTGGCCATGTCTCCCAGGATCCAGTTCCTGAGGCTCCCACACCTCAAACTGGGCATCAGACCCTTTGGGGCTCCAGACGCCAGAGAAAAGAAGGGCGTATTCCTGGCTTGGGACCCTGAACTGGCTGCCACCACCCTGCAGATCCTCCAGGCCCTCTCCTGCTACCAGCTGCCCCCAACCTCTTCACCTGTTGCCAAGGCCACCACACATTTGCCACTCATTTCTGTGGTCTCCGCAGATGAGAAACGAAATTTGAACTGAAACACAGGGGCGGAGAAGTGAAGGGTTAATTTCCAAGAGCACTGCCCAAGTCCCTTCCCTGCTTTCAGCTTCTGTCCAGGAGACAGAGGCCCTCATCACTGCACCTGCGGGACTCAGCATCTCAGAAGGTATGGGAATCATTCCTCCCCACATCCAGTGAGTCCTGTACCTCAGTACCAGGACCCACTGCCTTTCCTAAGTGGAAGGATGTGGCGTTGCCAATTATGTCTGGGCCTTCTAGATTAGTTCAGAGCAGAGGTCAAGGGCATGGGCTTTGGAGCTGGATAATCTTTCCACTTATGGCACATGTGACCTTGAGCAAGTTTCTTAGCCGCCCTGAGTTTCAGTTTCCCCGTCTGTGAAATGGAGACACCGTCTCCCTTACAGGAGAAAAGGGCATAACGTGTGTCAGTGCTCAGCCCTGCACCTGCCGCGACAAGCACCTGGGTATTTACTCTGTTGTTACTGTCTTGCGGTTGGGGATGGAGCGGCTGATCCCCACATTTTCTGCCACCCTCGCCCTCCCCTTGCCAACCTGCTCAACAAGGGGATCAGCAGTGTTCTCCTCCTTCATCATGTGCTCCTTCAGCAGTTCTGTCTGCACCAACCCTGGCCAAAGCGACACGTAGCTGACCCCGTGGCGCCGCAGCTCCCGGGCACAGTCAGCAGCCAGCCTGTCACACTGCAGAGGGACAGAAGGCCAGGTGGAGCCAGGGCACCTGGTCACGTCACCTCCCCCCCTGCCTTCCCTGCTTCCACCGAGGATGCCCCAACCCCCTGGCCTTCCCAGGAGCCCTGTCTCAGCTGTCCACCTTCCCCAGTGCACTGCCTAGGCTGGCCAGCTGAGAGAAGCCCAGGCAAAGGAACCATCCATGCAGGGGCAGAGGAAGAGGTGAGGGTCAGTCAGCCTCACCACTCTTACTACCGGGGACTGTCTCTCCTGAGCTATGGGTACCACGACTGTCCCCAACCCCTGTGCCAGTGGGTCCTCACCGCAGCTTTGCCCACGCCATAGGGGACGTTGAAGATATACTGCAGTCCACCAATGGAGGAGATAACCACGATGAGCCCCCGGCCAGCTGGTACCATCAGCCGTGCCCCATACACAGAGCACAAGTAGTGGCCTCTAGAAGGTGGGGCAAAGAAGGAACGAACCACGTTCAGGGCTGTCTCGGGAAGTTTCTTCTGCCCCCTAATGGCTTCTGATCCAGGAGAAGGCCGCAAACCTGGTAAATCAAGGGCTTGAGGCCACATTCTGAGAGGGACACGGGTAATATTAACCACCGAAGGTTAAGAAACAGCAATCTTGGGCTTCCCTGGTGGCGCAGTGGTTGAGAGTTCGCCTGCCGATGCAGGGGATGTGGGTTCGTGCCCCGGTCCGGGAAGATCCCACATGCTGCGGAGCAGCTGGGCCCGTGAGCCATGGCCGCTGAGACTGCGTGTCCGGAGTCTGTGCTCCGCAACGGGAGAGGCTACAACAGCGAGAGGCCCGCGAACCGCAAAAAAAAAAGAAAAAAAAAAAATGCAGGACTGGCATAACAATACGTAAGTAAGTCAATGAAAAAAAATACTCAATAATTAATCCAAGTGTAAAGGAGAATTCAGCGAATTACAAACAGAACATTTCAAACCAACGGGGCGAGATGGACCACACAATAAATGGATTTGGAACAACTGGTCAGTTATTTAGTGGGTGGGATCGGTTCTCTACCTCATTTATTGTTTTAAAATGCATTCCCAAAATATTTGAATATAAAAAAATGAGTGCACAAAAGCACTAAAAGAAAGCATGACAATGTGTTCATAAACTTGAGGTAGGGAAAACTTGTTTCAGTATCACACCTAGATAGAAATGTGACTTCTTAACAGTAAAACATATATATAGAGAGAAAGATGTACAAATACATACATGTGTACACAATTAAGTATACATAGCTGAGGAGAGCATACATGCAAACAATGAGTAATAAATTGAGAAAGATACTTGTAAAACACGCATCAAAGGAATCTAAAGATCTTGTACAAAGATCTCTTATAAATTGATGTGAAAAGAATAACTTAGTAACACATCTCACAAAAGAATCAAGAACCAATAAAAAGTGAAAAAAAAAGCTCAACTTCACAAATAATAGAGAAGTGTAAATTAAAAAACACCTTCAGATATCTTTGGCCTATTAGAATGGCGAAACTTGCCTGATCTCATGGCCTGATATTGTCTAGTATGATTGAGGACATGGGGAAACAGATATCCTCCTTAACTGTTGTGAGATTATAAATTGGTGGGGTCTTTTTAGAGGACAGTTTGATAATGCTTATTAAAGTCTTTAAGAAGTCATATGTTTTGACCTAATTTTTTTCCACTGTTGCAACAAATAAGGGTTAGATAAATAAATTATGGTATCTCTTCCTAGTGGAATATTTAAATGAATGGTAGAATATATACTAGGCTATTAACAGTAGCTATATCTCAGGCAAAAGAGGAAGCGGTGGTGACTAGGGGAATAAGATTGTACTGGTCTTCACAGTATATTTTTTAAAAAATAACACACACATACTTGGTAATCAGAAAGAAATTTCTTTCACATGGGAAACAGGACCCTCCAAATGAAAACAAGTAGAGTATGGTATCAAAAGGAAGCCCGGCCTCAGGCAATGCAGAGGAAAGGCACAGTAAGTGTGAATGTGTGTGTGGGAGGTGAAAGGAGGTGTTGGTGCACTTCCAGGAGGCTCACAGAGTGACCTTCACCTCGGAGAATTCATCAGGGCTCCAGGGCTGGGGTCCAGGCCTTTGTTTCACAGGCTCAAAACCCTGACCAGCAGGAGATGAGAGTGTGGAAGGCCCCCCTCTTTGGAGGGCTAAGGATATGGGTGTTGCCAATTTCTAGCTCTTTGGATTTTCTTTTCTTTCTTTTTTTTTTTTTGGCCACGCCATGCGGCACGCGGGATCTTAGTTCCCCAACCAGGGATTGAACCCACGCCCCCTGCAGTGGAAGGGTGGAGTCTTAACCACTGGACCACCAGGGAAGTCCGGGTTTTCTTTTCTTGATTGTTGGCTGGCCATCCCCCTCTGTCCTCACAACGTTTATTTCACTTGGGAAATGACAAGTGGATTCTAATCCTGCTTCCCTGGGGTTGCCACTAGAAGCCGTGAGTGTCCTTAGACGCTTTAGAAGTAGATTTGCATATAATCTCTTGGTGACTCCCACAGGTGGCTGATCACACCCATGCAGTGTAGTTTCTGAGAGGGTACCCTCTTTCCAACAATAAACACAGACCTAACTGATGTGTGTCATGCTGGGTGAACTCTAAACGCAGTGTTTCATCTCACTCCTTTGCCAGATGTATGTGTAACCCCATGACACCCCTGCCCTCCCAACTTGGACTTGGGAGTACCCTTGCCTGTGGGTCTGGAGTGAGGAGGGAAAGGCTAAGATAGCTGGCACTCACTCTTCCTTACTGACCTTCTGATCTAAAAGAAAACAATTTCTTCCCCTAGCCATCTTAAGAAATACTGACTACAGGTGGCATGCTTTTCTGAGGGAAAGAGGCTCCCTTCTGGGTCATGCATTTAGATGGGCAGAAAATGAGGCAGGAGGGAGGGCAAGGGCAAATTCAGATGAAAATTACTGACAGAAACAAGGCAAAAGGTGACATTCTTAGGTACAGATTCACCTGGATTAAACTTCTTTAGAGGTTAGTGGACAAATGGGACAGAAGGGAGAAGAAAGAAACAAGGTCAGAGGGAAAAGGAGAGGGCACGTGGGAGAACGTCTGGGCCCTCAGCTTGGTTGAGTGAGTGAGGGGAGCCCAGGCCCTTAGCGGGGTGGCAGGGGAGGCACCTACCTGAGTCCGACGTTGTTGATATCATCCCAGATGGAGGCGGGGCTTTCCCAGAATGCCTTTTTAGTGTTGTTCAGGATCGCCTGGAAGACAGGGAGAGTGGTGAATAGGATGCTTTGAAGGCAGGAAGGGGCTGGATAATGGAAGGGATAATGGTGGGGATGAGGACTCAGGTCAGAGGGAAAGGTCAGGAGTGTGGAGCTGGGGTCAAAGTTCAAAGAGCACCTGGACCCCAGCATAGGCGTTGTTGACCAGCACATCCAGACGCCCCTGCTGTTCTCGATCCACCTGCTCAAACAGGCTTCGCACTTCACTCTCCTGGCTTGAATCACACACCACGGGCACACACCGGCCCCCTCGGGATTGTGCCTGGAGAGGGTTAGAGAGGATATGAGCTTCCCGTCGAACATAGTATGAGACATAACACAACTCCCCTCAACTCCCAGCGTCGGAGCTGAGAAGGCAATCAGAGGACTCACAGCCAGCAGCTGAGGGAACATGGTGGGCAATACTGCCCTCTGGTGCCTGTTTGAGGAGTTTCAGGAATGCTAGGTCCTGTCATTGTAGAGTAAGGTGGATGGGGATCCCAGGTTTAAAATCTATAGACATTTACTGAGGCCTACCATGTGCAAGGCATTGTACTCTGCATGTGGAGGGTGAGGAACAAATAAGGCTTGGAGGCTGCTCTTGAGAAATGAGTTATCTATCTTTTTCCTCATTATTGGTCATTTCCATTTCATGTGCCCTTAGCTCCCACTCTTCACCACTCATGTGGAATCTCAACTTAAATTCACAGCCCTCTTACCCTCACTCCACCAACACTTCTGCCTGGTAAACGAGAAATCTAAGCTCTCAGACATGAACTCTCTCTACTTCCTGTTCTGCCTCACCCTCTACAAATGTGCCCCCATCCTCCAACTTCAGAAAAAGAATACCTTATTCAAGAACAATCATCATATTCTCCAGATCCATGCTCTGGGTCCCACCCTCTGACCTCCCTGCCTAACTGCTCACCCATATTCCCAGTGCATTCTGGGCACACTTAGCACTTACCATATTCATATTAATTACTTTTATCACTTACTATATCCACATTACATTGAAATGATCCGTTTCTGCCTTAGACTTCCTGCTGGACTCTCTTTTAAAAGCAGAAGTTATGTCTTACTAATCTTGGTAACCCCAGTGCTTCACCCAGTGCCTAGCCTATCAAACACACCCCAGTATTTATTTAACTGAAATTCAGTAGAAAAGTCAAGTGAAAATGTACAAGTCAATAAAGTCTTAACAAAAACAAAGAAAAAGCACAGGTCCACAACTCTTAAGATGCAACTCCAAAATCCCTGAAGGTCTCAAACAGCAAGTTTTTTCATAAAATTCACTTGGTGGCAAAATATGACCTGATCTGAAATTACTTATGGGGTTTACTTATCCCACTTTGAGTAAAAATGTTCATGTTTACTGAGGAATATTTTGGTTTCAGGTAAGGGATTAAGAGGAGTGGTTAATGGGAAAGGCTCCCTGAGGTGGTTTCTGCCCCTGGGATCCCAGAAGAAGCACTCACCTCCTGAGCAGTGGCCTGCAGCGTGTCCAGATTGCGGCCAGTGATGTAAACTGTGGCACCTGCTTGGCAGAGCTGCAAAGCGATGCCCCGGCCAATACCCCTGGAAGCACCAGTAACCACGCACACTTGGCCCTTCATGGGAGCTGGCATGACTCACGAGCGAAGGGGTTAAATCTGTGGAAGCAAGGACTTGCTCTGAGGGAAGCCTGCAGACTGTATATGCAGAGGGGGGACCTTGACAGTGATAGGAAGGGGAGCCAAGGTTGAGATCCTTTGATGGGAGAGAAGTTTCAGAGGGGGATAACCAGTGCAGGGCCCAGGACAAGGCTGGTTGTCACTTTTGGGAGGCCAAGGAGTGAATAAGGGGGATAACTAGTGCAGGCCCCAGGACATGGCTGGTTGTCCCTTTTGGGAGGCCAAGGAGTGAAGAAGTGGGGCTGTCCAGGAGGGCCACCTACTGAGACTTTCTGAGGGGGGTTGACTGGGTGGGAGACTGTAGTGGGCGGTCCCTCCCAGCGTGTCCACGCGGAGTCCTGAGCTCTCTGGAGCTCTGGCCGTTGGTCCGGAGTTGAGACTTCCGGGTCGGGGGTGGGCGCGAGGCTAAGGGACCCCGAGCCCGAAGTGGAGGGAGCTCGCGCCCCTTACCTGCCACCTGTGCTGCTGCTGGAGTTCGCGCGCCGCCTCGCTCGCAAAGTTCTCGAAGTCGAGGACTTTAATTCTAGCCACGGGAGCGGGACAAGGTGACAACGACGGGGTCAGAGTACGAGGCTGGGGTGGAAGTCCGCGTTCTGACCCAGTTTCCGCTGGCGACGCAGAGGGGAGGATCAAAGAGTACCCCGCGGGTCTGGGGCAACTACCGGTGGGGGCCAGGACTGGCAAGCGAGAGCTGGGAGATCCTGAGACTCAGCCACGCCCACCCCGGAGCGGCAGTCGCGGGGCTATGACGTGTAACTCTGCGCCCTGAGCGCGCGGGTGTGACTAAACTCTGCCCGGCCCCCGGCCCGCACGCGAGTGCGTGTGGTTCTCCCTGCGGCTAAGGAAGTTTTTGCGGACGGAGAGGCTCCGAAGCACTCATGGGGCTGGGTCCGCGCTCCCCCCACCAGGCGGGGCGCCGGTTCCCAGCTGGCGGCAAAAGAGGGCGCGGAGCCAAGGGCTCGGGGCGCCCCCCACCAGGCCGCCAGCGACAACCCTGCCCGCCTCCGGATGGGCGCTCAGAGCCGGCTCCGGATGCGCACCCTCACCTGAGCCCAGAAGCTCTGGGGTATTTCCGCCGGGCGCTATCCGCGCTGAAAGAGGTCTCCGAGACGGGAGAAGAACGAGGTAGGGAGCAACTTTGGGGTGGGATCAAGGGAGGCACTTAGTTGGGCATAAAATCCAGGACCGGTAAGGACATTTTTGTGGGTCCCCAGGGTGTGAGGACTTAGTTTCATCTCCTATATCCCCTTCCTCCCTCCCCACCCCTTGGTTAAGTGATGGAACATAACCTTAGCCTCCTCTCATTCTCTTTAATATATTTCTTTTCTTGTTTTTCCAGAACTGATGGTGCACAATGTTTTGAAAGAAGTGGAGGCTCAGGCCCTAGCCTTGGCCACAAACAGGGCTGGTAGTGAGATGCTGCAGGAACTGTTGGGGTTCAGTCCCCTGAAACCGCTGTGTCGAGTATGGGCTGCTCTGCGGCCCAACTTGCGCTTTGTGGCCTGTCATCGATGTGGGGTCCATGTATTGCAGAGTGCTTTGCTGCAGCTGCCTCGATTGCTAGGGAGCCCTGCAGAGGAGGAGGAGGAGGAGGAGGATGGGAAGGATGGTCCTTTGGAGACCCTGGAGGAGCTGGGCCTGGGACTAGCCGCTGAGGTGTGTGATGATTTTCTTTTCTACTGTGGAGACACACATGGCAGCTTCATGGTCAGAACTTTGCTGCAGGTTTTGGGAGGGACTCTTCTGGAGTCTGAGAGAACCAGGCACCGTGGCTCCCAGTTACCTGGTAAGTATTACAAGAAAGGGATATGGACTCAGAGGGAAGGAGAGTTTAGGAAGTTCAGAAGGAGAGAATAGGCAGAAGATTTCTTCATGACCTTGAAGAATTAGCAGAGAAATTAGGTCAGGGATAGCAGGCCAAAGATTAGTGTGCGTAGAGGCCCACAGGTGAGGATGCATAGGTGTGTTTAGGGAACAGCTGTTAGAAGAATGGGGGCAAGTGGAAGAGATGATTCACTTGAGCATTGCGTTTCAAACTTTTTTTTAGAACTCACAGTATGGAAAAGTTTTTTAAGCATGACTCGACATACATATGTGTATATATACACATGCTGGATTCAAGCAAAAGGTCAGGAAACAATACCCTTACTACATGCAACCCACTCTGATATTTTCTTCCCCTCCCCCCCCTTTTTTTTGCTGAGCCACACGCAACTTGTGGGATCTTAGTTCCTCGACCAGGCATCAAACCTGTGCCCCGTGCAGTGGAAGCTTGGAGCCCTAACCACTGGACTGCCAGGGAGTTCCCTCCTTTTTCATTTTATTTTGTGTGTTACATTTAAAAAAATGCTTAGGGCTTCCCTGGTGGCGCAGTGGTTGAGAGTCCGCCTGCTGATGCAGGGGACACGGGTTCGTGCCCCCATCTGGGAGGATCCCACATGCCACGGAGCGGCTGGGTCCGTGGGCCATGGCCGCTGGGCCTGCGCGTCCGGAGCCTGTGCTCCGCAACGGGAGAGGCCACAGCAGTGAGAGGCCCGCGTACCGCAAAAAAAAAAATTAAAAAAAAAAAAAAAATGCTTAGGACTTCCCTGGCGGTCCAGTGATTAAGAATCTGTGCTTTCACTTCAGGGGGTGTGGGTTTGATCCCTGGTTGGGGAAATAAGATCCCGCAGGCCACGCAGTGCGGCCAAAAACAAAAAAGCTTGTTGAGACCCACTAGATTGATTTCGTAATACACTCATAGGCAGCGGACCTACATTTTGAAAAACATTGGGACATAAGATAGTGAGTTTAGGTGAGGCCTGATTTTGGAACACCTTGAATTCCTGATTTGAGGAGTTTGGACTATCTCCTATGGACCATGGGGGAGCTGGTTGAAGTTTCTTAGAAAAATTAAAACGGAAATGTAGTCTCAGTTCAGTCATCCAGATGAGACAAGACATTCAGTTGTACCAACTGAGTTGTATGTGTTCTGCATCTCCAAGCCGAATCCTTGTTCAACTACGGAATTATTCTTCCTCCTGGATGGCAGTTTGTGATCTCACCACTGCATACGTTCTTGATCTTCCTTCAGAAGCACAAAGGGCCCCATCTCGGGAATGTAAGGCAACCGATTTCAAGGTCCCTGAAACCTTCTTGAATTGTCTTCAGAACCTGAGCTCCTGCTTTCTGAAGGACATTGCTGGTAAGGAGGGAAATAAGAGGAAATCTAGGATCTTCTTTTTTGGAGGTGCTTATCATCAAACAAGGCTCTTATTTTGATCAGTCTTATCCCTCTTGTTTTCAAATCTTATCTGGTTTGATGTTTTAAAGGCCCTATGTAGACCATTTGTGTCCACAGTCCCTTGAACCTTGTTGCCTGATTTCTGAGGTTTTATAGGTTGTCTGGATTTTGGGAAAGCCGCTTTTATTATTTCTGCCCTCCCCCACAGTGTTTATCACTGACAAGATCTCCAGCTTCTGCCTTCAAGTAGCCTTACAGATCTTACACCGCAAGCTGCCCCAGTTTTGTGCCCACCTCTGCAATGCTGTGATGGGCTACTTGAGTAGCCGCAATTCCTCAGCAGATGGCAGGTATGGACAGGGCCTCAGGATTGACCAAGGTGGTGGGCTGTGTGAAATGAATGACATGATATGGGTATTTTGTTTGTTTTAAAAGACAAAGGTTTTCATTCTGTGTATGTATGTGTGTACATATGTATATATATGAAATATATATATGATATATATATATATGAGGTATATATATGAAATATATGTATATAGCCGTGTTATTTTTTTGTCCAGTTTTTTTTTTTTTTTTTTTCGGTACGCGGGCCTCTCACTGTTGTGGCCTCTCCCGTTGCGGAGCACAGGCTCCGGACGCGCAGGCTCAGCGGCCATGGCTCACGGGCCCAGCCGCTCCGCGGCATGTGGGATCTTCCCGGACCGGGGTACGAACCCGTGTCCCCTGCATCGGCAGACGGACTCTCAACCACTGCGCCACCAGGGAAGCCCTTGTCCAGTTTTATTGACATATAATTGACGTATAGCACTATGTAAGTTTAAGGTGTGCAGCATGATTTGACTGACTTACCTCACAAAACAATTACCACAATAAGTTTAGTGAACATCCATCATCTCATTTACATACAAAATTAAAGAAATAGGAAAAAATTTTTTATTCCTTGTGATGGGAACTCTTAACAACTTTCATGTAAAACATACAATAGTGTTAGTTATATTTATCATGTTATACATTACATCCTTAGTATTTATCTTATAATTGGAAGTTTGTACCTTTGACCGCTTTCTGCCAATTCCCCCTACCCCGAGGGCCCCTGCCTCTGGTAAACACAAATCTGACCTCTTTTCCTATAAGTTTGTTTGTGAAGTATAATTGACATACAACACTGTATTAGTTTGTCACACAACGTGATGATTTGCTATTTCAGTACACTTCAAAGTGGTCACCATGGTAAGTCCAGTGATGTGGTTATTTTGGATGAAGTGAAGTGAAGACTACCTGATCACCCTTTCCTTGTCCCCAGTCCCCTACTGCTATTTCTGCGTGATCAGACGAGCTCCAGACTCCTGGAGCAGGTGCTGCTGGTGTCGGAGCCCTCAAGGCTCCAGAGCCTCTTTGAGGGTCACCTCCAAGGACAGCTGCAGACCCTGGCTGCACATCCTATTGCTAACTTCCCTTTGCAGCGTTTCCTGGATGCTATCACCACTCCTGAGCTGGTGAGTCAGGAACTTGGATGAGTGTTTCTTTTAGTTCTTGTTCATTGGGACTTGCTTTATTGTATGCCTGCTTCTGTATTTTCAACAGTGTGCTGGCCGTTCCCCTTGAGAGGTTATTCCTGGAGGCTTCCCAGAGCTTAGGGTGAAGGTGCCTTCTTCCCAGAAAGGATTTGCTTTGGCTTCTCTCAGGTGCCAATGCCAGCAGGAGACTGGTGTAATTCAAGTTCTCAGTCTGAGCTTCCATGGCTTGCTCAGTCTCTGGGTACTTGGCTACAAATCCATATGAGCACTGGAGCTGCTGTCTTAGCTGCTCATTTCCTTTGCTGCTTAGTGCCAAGGCATGCTTCCCTGGGATCTCATGGGTTGAGATCTAGGGTAGAAGGGGAGGTTTAATTCTAGTCCTCCCTTATCCTGAGAGTATGGCCATTTATAATCCCCTCCCCATGGGAGGCCGCACCTCTAAGACTGCCCCTTTGTTCTGGACCTTCCTTATCCATCCAAACCAAAATCCTGGTATTGGCAATGCTTTTATGTTTTATCTAGCATTTTTAGTTGTTTTTGGCAGGAAGATTTCTCTGAATAACTCAGCCCACTGTTAGCAGAATGCCAGATTCTTTAACCCATGTCTCCCCTCAGCTGTCCCCTGTGTTTGAGGAGCTAAGCCCTGCCCTGGAAGCTGTGCTGGCTCAGGGTCACTCAGGGGTAGTCATTGCCCTGGTCGGGGCCTGCCACAGAGTTGGAATCCACCAAGCCCAGGTCCTAAAGCTGTTGTTGGAGGTGAGTGGTGGTTACCCGCAACCCATTTATGCCCTCAGTTCAAATTCTGCCTGCTAGGACTTAGCTAATCTTCAGTTGTTGTATCTGTGGACCCAAGAGGTCTAGTGCCCAGGGAGTTCACAGATACAGGGGGAAATGAAGCCAAAACCATCTCATGGCCCTGGAATGAAAATTGTCTCCCAGGACAGAGAGAGAAGTTTTAAGGAATAAATATTTATTCAGCCCCTGTTACATATATGGAGGCTGTGGATACAGCAAGGCAGATGAGATCCTGTCCGCATGCAGCTTATGTTCTTGTGGAGTTAGGCATTCTCATCTGTCCTGAATGCTTTCCCCTGTCTGGGAAGTCGAGGTTAGGGATCAATTAGTTGAGGTTAGTTCTCAGTTTCATGTTTTGTCTTCCTTTCTAGGCGTTCCACTGTGCAGAGCCCTCTTCCCGGCAAGTGGCCTGTGTGCCTCTCTTTGCCACTTTGATGACTTATGAGGTGTACTATGGACTGGCGGAGGAGGAGGGGGCAGTGCCCGCGGAGCACCAGGTGAGGTAGGGGAGAGGCCAAACCTGTGACTAACTGGGGACCAGGCCTCCCAGGGCTTAGGAAGCCCCTCACCACTGAGGTGAGGGTGGTGAGATCTCTGGCTTCATCCAAGTGAAGGTGGCAGTTTGGTGGCTGCCTCCTAATTCCCTGTCTCTGTCCTTCCAGGTAGAAATGGCCACCGCCAGGGACCTGGGGGAAGTGACAGTCCTTGGGTCTCTACTGCTCCAGCATTTGCTGCACTTCTCTAGTTCTGGTCTTATACTTCGAAGTTTGGGTGCCTTGACAGGACCACAGCTTCTGACTCTGGCCCAGAGCCCTGCTGGTTCCCACGTGCTTGATGCTGTCCTGACCAGCCCCTCCGTGACACGCAAGCAGTGCCGCCGGGTGCTGAAGACCCTAAAGGTTAGATTTCTGGCTTCTGCTTTGATTCCTCTGCCCTCCTCCATTTGGAGAATGTGAGCTTCCCCCAGAACTGTGCTTCAGAGTCACAGAGAGGATATGTAGTTCCTAGACTGCTTCAACTCAGCCTCTTAACTTCAGCCCTCATGCCCACCCCCACCCAACACACTTGTGTGGACTGCCCTAGAGGGCCCTACCTCGCTTGTCTCAATGCAGGGACAATATGTGGCTCTGGCCTGTAGTCGCCACGGCAGCCGTGTGCTTGATGCCATCTGGAGTGGGGCAGCCTTGGGGGCCCGGAAGGAAATTGCTGCTGAGCTGGGTGAGTACCAGCACCGATCTTTGACCTTTCCGAATGTTCCCTTTCCTCACTCTAAAGAGCTGGGTGGCTGGGAATGGACCTAAATTAAGCGGGGACTTCAGTTCCAAAGGGTGGTCTCGGCCATGGGTTCTTGGCAGTCGGTTCTCCCCTGCCACTCTGCAGACTGTGCAGCCCTGTGCTCCCACCCCTCCTCCTGACTTCTCTTCTTTGGAAAGTGAGGTGTTAACTCTATCCTGAGGCAGACCCAGGGTTCCAAAAAAAATGGAGGGACCTTCACCCCAAGTAGAGTCTCTTCAAGGATGGGTGGGTGACTGCATGGTGATACTGAACATGAATGGTTCCCTTTGCAGGGGCACGGAACCAGGAGCTGATAAGGGACCCTTTTGGCCACCATGTAGCTCGGAACGTGGCCCTGACTACCTTCCTGAAGCGGCGAGAGGCTTGGGAACAGCAGCAGGGGGCGGTGGCCAAGCGGAGGCGGGCCTTGAACTCAATACTTGAAGACTAAGGCCTTTGGATCTGGGACTGGGTGTTCATGGGGCAGGGGGAAACGGAGTATCTATCCTGTCCTGTTCCTAGTTTAAATTGGAGTCAAAAGTCTTATTGATAAACATTTTTATATTTTTATTGGAAACACCTTTGTTATTTTTGGGGGGAAGGGTACAAAGAAATAGAGATCCCAAGGTAAAGTTAGAGAGGGCTCTCTTCAGGGCACTGGGGAGCTTAGGGACAGGAGGGGAGTGGTAAGGACCTCTAGATGTAGCAGCAATCAGGGTGGGATCCAGATGCCTGTGGACAGGCTGTGGCCTTTCAGGGTAAGTGGGAGGCTGGAAAGATGGCTAGGAATGGATAGTATTCTTCAGCAATGGGTATAGGCTGGGGTGGAAGGCGTTAGGCTGATGGGCCTGTCCCTATGGGATCAGAAGACTGGAGAAAACAGGCGAGTTAGTGAGTCTGCATTGTGTGTAGGCCCCAAACTTGATGCTGTCACAGTCCTTACAGTCTGTCTCTCGGAATGAGTCTAGGGGCAGAAGCTCAAGAGCCCCTTCTCAGTAGGGTTGGAGGCGACCCTGCTGCTGCCACCGCTCAGTCCCTTCCACTGCATGACGAAGGGTGGAGGAAATTCCCAGCAGCATGTGGCCCAGGCCTTGCAGCAGTGCGGAGGCCCATCGGAGGAGCTCCCTGAAGTGCAGAGACAAGAGGAAGTCACGGGGTGGGGGAACCTGGGAGGAAGCCACAGGCTGGGGTCTGGGGGTTTTCCACAGGGGAGAGCTAGCAGGGTAAGGGAGTGCAGCTGTATGGGTGGGGAAGTGTGACATGTTGGTCTCTGACCTGAGTATTTTCTTTGGGCCGAGTCCTTGAATGTCACAGCTCATGGAGTAGAGCCCGTAGAACGTGGCTTTGATGTTCAGGCTGCCAAAGAGGTCTCGAGGGTTTTGCTTGTACACGTCAAAGGTGATGCGGGCGATGTCCTTGCTGTGCTTGGGCTTCTCTCGGCCCAGGCCATACGACAGCACCCCACTCTGTAGGGCCCCCCCATCGGAGCAATGGACCCTCACATACTGACACCCACCACTAATCCCCGTCAGCACTGGGACAGACCCACCCTTGCCTGGACTGTTGGTCCACTATAAGGAGTCCTCGACAACTCCTCACCTCTCCCGTCGCCTCTGCCCCCAAGATCAGGGTCAGGCAGCAGAAGAGGCTTGGGAGAGACAGAAAGGATCAGTGGCCTAAGCAGCCCCAGTGTGGGCCTCTCACCCTGCTGGGGCTCCAGCTCTGTCCCAACTCCAGCACCATCAGGCATGTGTCATCCTCCAACAGCTGGAAGAAGTCCTCGCTCTCCACTGTGGTCCCATCCTCCTCCAGCACAAGTGTTAGCACTCCACTCAGCGTCAGAGTCTCCAGTGCCTGCCCAGTGGCAAGAAGTAGGAGGGAAGGGGCAGAGCTTATTCCATGCCCCTTCCCTGTCCAGCTGCCCAGCACCCAACGGTTGACCCTAGATGCTGACTGATATCCCAACTCTCCTTCCTGGTGCTTTGCCATCCCTTCTAATGGCTCTAGCTCACGGTATTCTTTAGTTGGGGGACCCTCACTAGGGGCTGTCCTTTGCCTATTTGTTCCTGCTTTGCTCCTACCATGTCACTGTCATCTCTCTCAGCTTCCCTCCAAGCCATGCCTACTGGTTAGGAATTGAAAAGCTAGCCAATTTCTCTCTTTTTTTTTTTTTTTTTTTTTTGCTGTATGCGGGCCTCTCACTGTTGTGGCCTCTCCCGTTGCGGAGCACAGGCTCCGGACGCGCAGGCTCAGTGGCCATGGCTCACAGGCCCAGCCGCTCCGCGGCATGTGGGATCTTCCCAGACCGGGGCACGAACCCGTGTCCCCTGCATCAGCAGGTGGACTCTCAACCACTGCGCCACCAGGGAAGCCCCTAGCCAGTTTCTCTTGAATGGATATAGGCATTATGCTGATGGGGCCTGTCACGATGGGGTCTTATCTCCAGTGTCCCACCTCACTCTCCCCGACCCTCACAGAACTATTTTCAGTAATAATGACTTTTAACCTTTTTGAGTCTTCACTAGTGTCAAGTATCTATGTAGCACTTTACATACATTATTCTGTTTTACTCCTTTCAGCAGCCCTAGGAGGTAGTTGTATTATTGTTCCCTTTTTACAGATGAAGAAACTGAGGTTTTGATAGGCTAACTTCCCAAGTTTTGACACTAGGAAGCAGCAGAATCAGGGTTTGAATTTGATCTGTCATACAAATTGCCGTTCCATACTGAGTTCTGAAATCTATCCCAACCCTGTCTACTCCTTTCCTGCCCCCAAAGAAAAGCCCACTCCTTGGGGAAAAAAAAAAGTGAATTGACTCAAATGCAGCAGAAGCTACTGGGCTCACCCCCCTGCTTTCAGCCCTCAGAGGGAGGGGCAGCCATGTAGCCGCAGCCCTTCCTGCTCATTATTCCAAGCTCACACTCTTCCCTAGCCCCTTGGCTGCCCCTGCTCTTGGAACCCAGGGACGTGGCCCACTCACCTTGTCTAGCAGTTCCCGGCGGGTGGCAGCTGTAAGGCCTTTCCGGGTGGCCCGCTTGTGATCACAGACGCGGAAAGGTCGCGGGGGTGGTGGAGCCGAGGTCCAGACCCTACGGCCCAATTCGGAGCTCATACTGGTTACTGACCTGGTAGGTGGGAAGAAAGGTCAAGAAGGAGTGAGGGGTTTGGTGAGTGCAGCAGGGGTGATGGGCGTGGGGTAGCTGGAGCGCTAGGGAAGTTGGGAGGGAGGGATCTAGGTGTGCAGATTAAAGTAGCTCAGGGAGAGAGGGAAAGACCACGGACTGGGGTGGGTGGCGGTTCAGGAGCTGGACAAGCCCACTGTGAAAAGGGGCAGGGAGGGGAAGGGGTACAAATTCGAAAGTTTTTTAGGGTCTAAAAGCAGCTTTGTCATCCTGCCTATATCCCCAGAGCTGGAGACTGGAGAGGAGGGTTAGAAATCACCGGAGCAGGCTGCTGGGGTCCAGGGCAGAGAGGTACTCCATGGTGGAGGGAAGGAGCAGGAGAGTTGCCTCTCCCGGGAGTTCTGGGCTCGGTGGTTCTCGGCGGGGTTGGAGCTGAAGTGGTGGTGTTTTCTGTTATGGAGCTGGGATCTCAGCCCCAGTGAGGTGGCGTATGAGTCAAGCCTGGACTCTGGACCCCCTGCCTGGCCAGTGAGAAGGGCAAAGTCCAAGGGGAAGGAGGAGGCGAAGGGCCAAGTGGGGTTGTGGAGGAAGGAGGGAGGCCCAGATATGTCCAGCAAAAGCCATGGAAGATTGTGTGTGTGTCTCTGGTGGCAGCGTGTGATGTGAGGGTAAATGGGAACTATGTAATTGGATGGAATGTGATCTCCGGTGTGTTTCTTTATATCGAGGTAATCTCTAGGGCCAATTTCTTCTGGCTCCCAATCTGTGTGAAGCTGGTTATGTGATTTGCTGTATGTGCTGCCATCTACTGAAAAAGCCATGAACTGCAGCGTTAGGAACAGGGAGGCCATGCTGAGGATGGGCAGGGCTTGGAGAAAATAGGACTCCTCCAGGCAGTGTTCCTGGGTGGGGTGCGAGGGGACGATGGGTCCTGATCCATGGATCTAGAATCACCAGGATCCTGTCAGGGACCCTGGCCTTCCTGCTTTCATGCTCTTCCCTCTGTGGGCTCAGGGAGGGGCCGGCTCAACACTTCTCTTCAGAAGAACCGCCTGCTTCAGCTGCACTGGATTAGTCATTCTCTCACCTTTCTCCACTGGCCACTTTATAGGCATGAAGGAGATGTGGATGGAGGAAGAGGGGATGGGCCCTTTGATGGCATCAGGACTTTAGCATTCGGTGCCCCGTGTCCCATCTCTGATTTCAGCTGCAGTTGTGATGAACAGTTGTGAGGAAGCTCAGACTCTCACTCTCAGTGAATCCCTCACATGGGCATAAGTCTCTCTGATTTCCTGCCCAGGAGTCTTACCTGAAGCTGTAACAGCCCACTCAGCCCCCTGACAAGTATAGGCTGCAAGTGTGTATAAGGGCATTAATGCCTCTAGGACAACCCTCAAACAATGGGGAATGTGAGCTGGCCATAAACGCCCATCTTCTGTCTTTCTGGAAGTTATTTTGTGCACTCAGAGGTTCCTGATGCCCACTGAATATTGGAACTCAATAACACACTCTTACTGGCTTTCCTCTTCCCTCTCTTCCCCTGCTCCCTCACTCCTGCTTCCCGACCTGACCCCCCAAATACAAGATTACCCATGCCCTCGACTCAGGCTCTGCTCTGGAGGGAACCCAAACTGAGACAAGACTGGTGTCCTGGCCCCCAAGGAACCCCCTTCTGGCTGTTGACTGGGCAGAAGCCTTTTTCCCTTTCCCTAAATTTCATCAATCTACCAAATTTCTTCCTTTCCAAGCTTTGCCCAACCTCACGACCTACAGAAATAAGTCTCTACACTGCGCCCTTTCCTTTTTCCTTGCGTTGTATCCTGGTGCAGCCTGGCAGGGTGGCCTCTTCATGGTTGTGAGTTAGGACTCCTCAACCAGGCTATAAGCCCCTCACACCTCCATGCATCTCCCATTCCGCCTGGAACTTAGCCCATGCTTTACACTGAAAGGTGTCATTGACAGCCCACTGAGAGCTGTGAGGGCGGAATGACTGGGGCAGGGTCCAAGGCAAGAGGTGAGAGGGGTAGGTAGGAAGCTGAGGAAAAAGGGGGCTCAGCAGGGTCAGGCGTCTGAAAACAGGCAAAGGTAGAGCAGCTGGGGGAATGAGGAGTTGGGTCGCCTTCTCTGCTGAGTGCAGGCAAGAGCGGCCAGACAGCATAAGAGCTGCAGGGTGGGAGGATTAGGACCAGAGGGTGGGGGGCAGGGGGTGGGGAGGGATGAGCGCAGAAGCAGGACCCAGGGACAGGATCCGGCAGTGTCCCTACTCAACCACACGACCAGGGAAACTTATCTGCACCCCTTCAGCTTATGCTGTTTCCTGGGGAGGCGGGCTCTCACACGCCTGGACGTGTTAGTGATGGGAAGCAGCAGGGTGAGGGAGGGGCCCCAGGAAAGGCCCGAGAGGAGCCCCACCTTGTCCCTCCCTGTTTGCGCCTCACCCGCTGCCAACCTGACAGGCACAGGACAGGATTAGGCACCTGGCCCACTGCCCCTTTGCCTTTGGGCTTCCCCAAGCCCCTGGAGGGCCCCCAACCCTGCTCGCTCCCAGCTGGGTAAGTAGATCTGCCCATGAGACCACACTCCCTTCCACTCACTTTTGCCCTGAGGTATAGGCAACGGGGCTGGACAAAGAAGGAGAGGCCAGGTTAGGAGGGTGGAAGGTGGAGGCAGTGACAGCCTGGGAGTCAGGACTGGGGAGGTCGGCTGACCCAGAGCAGGGGATTTGGGTTCCAGGAAGCAGTGTTTGAGCTGGGGCTGGGGTCCTGGAGGAAGAGACAGAAGCTCCCAGACAGGAGAGAGGCAGGCTGCAGAGGAGTGAGGGAGGTACAGTCCCTTCTCACTAGCACCAGGCGTAACGTGGACTTTTGCCCCACCTGAAAGCGCTCCATGGCTCTTTCCAGCCTCCCGTAGGCGCCTAGGGATGTCGGTCTGCTACAGTCCCCCGGGGAACGAGACGCTGATGAGCTCGAAGACCTCGCGGGTCACAGGCACGGCCTTCCTGCTGCTGGCGGCGCTGCTGGGGCTGCCTGGCAACGGCTTCGTGGTGTGGAGCTTGGCGGGCTGGCGGCCCTCAGGGGGGCGACCGCTGGCGGCCACGCTCGTGCTGCACCTGGCGCTGGCCGACGGCTCGGTGCTGCTGCTCACGCCGCTCTTCGTGACCTTCCTGACCCGGCAGGCCTGGCCGCTGGGCCAGGTGGGCTGCAAGGCCGTGTACTACGTGTGCGGGCTCAGCATGTACGCCAGCGTGCTGCTCACCAGCCTGCTCAGCCTGCAGCGCTGCCTCGCCGTCACCCGCCCCTTCCTGGCGCCCCGGCTGCGCAGCCCGGCCCTGGCCCGCCGCCTGCTGCTGGCCGTCTGGCTGGCCGCCCTGGTGCTCGCCAGCCCGGCCGCCGTCTACCGCCACCTCTGGGCGGACCGCGTGTGCCAGCTGTGCCACCCGTCGCCCGCCCACGCCGCCGCCCACCTGAGCCTGGAGACCCTGACCGCCTTCGTGCTGCCCTTCGGGCTGGTGCTTGGCTGCTACGGCGTGACGCTGGCGCGGCTGCGGGGCACCCGCTGGGGCGCCAGGCGGCACGGGGCGCGGGTGGGCCGGCTGGTGGGCGCCATCGTGCTGGCCTTCGGCTTGCTCTGGGCCCCCTACCACACTGTCAACGTGCTGCAGGCGCTCGCCGCGCTGGCTCCGCCCGAAGGAGCCTTGGCGAGGCTGGGCGGGGCGGGCCAGGCGGCGCGAGCCGGAACCACGGCTCTGGCCTTCTTCAGCTCCAGCGTCAACCCGCTGCTCTACCTCTTCACCGCCGGGGATCTACTGCCCCGGGCGGGTCCCCGCTTCCTCACGCGGCTCTTTGAGGGCTCCGGAGAGGCCCGATGGGGCGGCCACTCTAGTGTGGGGACCATGGAGCTCCGAGCTACCCCTCAGCACAAAGTGCTTGGGCAGGGCCGTGGCAATGGAGACCCTGGGGGCGGGGCGGAGGACAGTCAGGGATTAGACCCTTGACGTCAAACCCTACGACCGGGCCTGCTCTCCCCTATCCCCTTCCATCGCCTCCCAGAACTCAGGGAACCACTCTGGGCGGTTTGGGGATCCTTCTCTGACCATAGTTTGGATCTGTCTGGGCAGAATTATCATACATCTGGGGCAGGCTCAGTTTCCTCAAACTGAGGGACTATGAGTGGTGATGGTCAGTGTTAAGGAGTATCATGTACTTGCAGGTTGGCATGTGCCCAGGTGCCAGAGCTGCTTACTTGTTGCCAATAGCTATTGTGAAATACACTGGGTGGTCATTATGTTGCAGCAAAAATAGAAATGAGACTTTTCTGATAAGCAAGGAAAATAAGCAAACAATGAGCAGGCTTGGGAAACAGCATAAACAGGCCTGAAAGAGTTAAGCAATCTTGGTTACTCTTTAGCTGTTACTACTAACAAACACGTGTAGCTAGACTTGTCCTTCACAAAGCTAAACAAAGCTAATTACTCTCCGATTCCATAGGAATTATACTCTGCACCTGGCATTCTTCTCCCCCTACACTCTCTCGCAGCATTAAAAGAAGGTCACGGGCTGATAACTTCAGGGACACCAGACCCGGCTGCCTTTTGCTAGCTGTGGCTGTTTTAAAATATTGCAAGAAGAAGAAGAATGCAAAACCTTCACCACTTTGATCCTTATCACTTACCCTGGACTGCAAGTTCCCCCTATAAGACCCTCTGTAATCCCCCAGGAGAAGGGGGGCACAGTTCTTGAGGTGCTAGCCTGCTGTGTTTCCCTCTTGCCTGGCCAAAGGAATAAAGCCACTCTTTTCTATTTCCTCCAGACTTTGTCTCCGTATGTCTATTCGGCATTGGTGGACAGGGAGCCAAGATTTTGGCAACAGTTACACGATGGCTTAAGCATTCTCCCTCCAGTGGTTCATCATACCTGAGTGATACCGAAGTCACCTAGTTCCCTGCTGGGTCGGGCCAAGGCTGGGCAATGCCAGCCTTCGGTGGCATCATGACCTGTCCTCCCCAGCCCAGGTGGCCTGGTTCCCCCAAGCCAACCCATAGAACCACTCTGGAAATAAAGAGAGAAAGAAGAAGGAAAGGTATGAGTGCTTGGATGAGGGGTGGTGATGGGGTCCATTCTTTGGGGTCTGTTAGAGCTGAGTGGAGAGGAAACTGGCTGTGGAAGGGGAAAGTCAATCTGTGGGGTTTGAAAGGAAAGTTTTCTTGTCTGTCTTGTGGTTGATACAGTGGGGGAGGGGCCGTGGGAGTCTGAGACTTACCTTCTTTGAATCTAACTCTCCCTGCAAAGGTCACCTGACTCAAAAAGGAGCCCGGGAACAGGCATTCACTCACCCAGGGACCCTCTAGGGGCTGGGGATGAGGGGTATGGGGAGTGGTGTGGATATCTGGAAGACAGGAGGAATTTTTCAGGGAGGTGCCACCTCTCCTTTCTCTCTTTTTCCTCTCTGCCAAGTCTTGACTCCCTCCAAGACTGCTAGCTGTTCCTCATCTCCCCCAGTACTTCTCAGCCCCTATCTTTTGGAATCTTTCTATCTCTAGGTCTCAAAATTGTTCTGGATCCTGACACTTTTGAGTTTGGGGATGTAGGATGGGGTCCTTTTTAGGGGATGTCCCTGTGCACACACATGTGCTCACCATGGTGACCAACCCATCCCCATTTGCCCAGGACTTTCTCAGTTTTAGCACTGAGTCTCTTGTCCCAGCCCCCTCAGTCTCTGGCAAACTTAGATGGTTGTTTACCTGAGAGGTCACCCTGACCATCACCCCGGTTCTGCTTTGTGACTGTTCACACCACCCAGGCAGAGGCCAAGAGAGAGAGCAAAGGAAATCCAGTTCTCAGGGCCACCAAAATGGGTTGGGATGAAGCTCCGGACCTGGGGGACAGAGAGTATGCCTAGAGTGTCTAGTCTAGGGCAGAGGAAGACAGGCCATTGAGAGAAATGGAGGTGGGGAGCAGTTTGGGAGAGAAGGCAAAGACAACAGAGTTCCTGTCAGAAGGGACCTCTGGTTGACCCTGGAGCTCTGAGCCGGAAGCTTCTATCCCCAAACACCAACTTCATGGGCTTCTTCCTGTCCTCGCGCACCAGGGCAGAGGCTCCCCAGCTTCTGTTACACACTCCCCTTCTCACACACCCTCTGTGGTCAGAAAGCCCTTCCTCAACTCTGTCTTCAGTTCTTGCTGTGGTTTCAGCCCATTTCTTTTCGCCATATCCTCTGCCTGATAACTGCTGGGTCAACTCTGCTCTGGCTTTTCTCAAAGCAGGAAAGGTAGGGGCACTACAGAGGATAAGGGACCTCAATGACCACCATTACACTGTGCATCTTTCCTGAGAAGAGGCAGAGTTGGGAGGGAAGCAGGAAGGCTCATGGTCAGATGGAAGATAAGACTTTTTGGTTCTTAGCTTCGCAGGAGAGTTCAAGAAGAGGAGACTGTCCTCCTTCCAGGGAACCGGAAGAATGACCCTTCTGGGGCTGTTTCCCTTTCCACCCTCCTGGTTTCCCCTCTTGGCAGGGCAGGCATAAGGCATCGCTGCCCTCACTCCCTCATGTCTGCTCCCCTGTGCTCACCTCTGCTCTCTCGGTGTGTCTAAGGTGGGACAAAACAGTCAGCTGTGGGAAGGTAGGAAAGAGGTGGTGCTGACTTCCTTGTCCAGTGCCCAGATCCTGGGTCCAAATTCATGTGGCAGGGTAGCCACATGGGCAAACACAAGGCAAGTGGTTCGGGAAGGGGAAGAAATTGTCATTCTGTGTGATACTAGAGAGACCATTTGGACTTTGACTTCTACCAAAGAGAATGGAGATTGACCTAGAATGGAACTAGTTCTTTTAAGTGAGGAGAGGGATAGGGGTGCTGGAAGAGGGTCCTCTCCCCCAAATCCCGGTCATGGCTTGAATCCAAGCCAACCACAGAATGCTGTCCTCTTTGACGTCACCTGACCCAAACCCAGGACCTAGCCACAGCGTCAACCTACACTTCCTCTTAATCTAAAAATTGACATCGCTCACAGAAAATATAAAGATACCCAACATTCTGACCTCTCAGTCTGAGTCCATTTTCCCTCTCTGGCTTCCTTCCCTCCTTCTCCTGTATGATGCAATTTATTACTCTGTTCAATTCTTCAGTCTAGACCTGCATCTGAGGCCACACCCCAGCCTACTCACCCCCTCATCCCTCTTTCCTCTCTCACTGCCCCTTCCGGGGCTCTTCTCTTCTGGCCCCACCTCTGAGGAGTCCTCCTCCCAGCTGGGCTCTTCTGGACCATGAAGAATATTCCACCTCATCTAGTGAAGGGAGGGGGTAGGAGTTCTCACCCCACCCTCAGGAAGATGTGTCTTCTCCCTCCCCTGCTCTGTGGTACTTCCTCTCTGGCTGACTTAGCTGATAGAACCTGGACCCCAGGCCAGGCCCCTGGCACTGGGACAGATCTGGGGATAGGCCACACCACTCTGTTCTCACCCTGGGATTGACACCAGCTTCCAACCAGGGCTCGGCAAAGCCTTAAGTAAGTTTCCTGGGAGTAGGGGAGGCGGGGGGAGGTGGGTGGGTGAAGCCATAAGAGAAGGTCCAAAGGAATTTCCAAAGAAAGCCTGACCAGTGGTAAAATGACTTGGGAGGACTTAGTCTTGTCTCCTCTCCACGAAATCCTCCCCATCCCTGTTATTCTTGGTGGGCCCCGGGAATCTCTGGGGCGAGTGGGTAGGTGGTTGGAAGAGGTCAGTGGGACTGAAGGGCTGAGGGCCTGGCGGGGGGAAAAGGAGCTAGCCTTTTGAGGGGTGCGGCATTGGTAAGGAAAGTCCCCACTTTGGTTCTGGGTTTCAGGGTCTCCTGAGGGAAGGAGGCTGAAGGGTCTGGAAATACTGCTTCTGCTGTTGCTATATATTTTGCAATTGGTTCTGTGGGCAGGAAGGGGCCCTGTGGCTCAGTTAGGAAATTAGTCTTTCTACTCAGCCAGATCCCCTTAAGACAGGTCAGTTGGCAGTGATGAGGGCAGTATACTGCAGAGGTGCATCTGATGCTGGTGATCTTGGAGACAGAGTAGAATACACAGGCTAGGTGTGTCCAGGGTGTCAGGAAACCCTTGTCCCTTCCCTCATGTGCGTGTCCACCCTCGCTCTCCAGGTCCTTGCAATGGCCATGAACACTACATCTCCTGAAGCACCCTCCTCCCCAGGTGTCATGTTCATCTCTCTGCTGTTATCATCGTACTGTCAGTGGCACTGGCTGTGGGGCTGCCCGGCAACAGCTTTGTGGTGTGGAGCATCCTGGTAGAGATGCGGAAGCGCTCTGTCACTGCCCTGCTGGTGCTACACTTGGCCCTGGCCGACTTGACCGTATTGCTCACTGCCCCCTTTTTCCTCTACTACACGGCCCAAGGCACCTGGACTTTTGGACTGGCTGGCTGCCGCCTGTTCCACTATGTCTGCGGAGTCAGCATGTATGCCAGCGTCCTGCTTATCACGGTCATGAGCTTGGACCGCTCGCTGGCGGTGGCCCTCCCCTCTGTGTCCCAGAAACTCGCACCAAGACAGTTGCCTGGCGGGCACTAGCAGGCGTCTGGGTGGTGTCTGTCCTGCTGGCCACACCCGTCATCTTGTACCGCAAGGTGACGTTGGGACCAGACAATAGGAGCCTGGTCTGCTTCCCGAAGTACCCCAGCGAAGCACATAGGGCTTTCCGTCTGTTCTTCGAGGTGGTCACCGGCTTCCTGCTGCCCTTCCGGGCCGTGGTGGCCAGCTACTCCGACATCTGGCGCCGGCTGCGGGTCCGGCGCTTCCGCCGCAGCCGCTGCACCGGCCGCCTGCTAGCCTTTATCATCCTGGCCTTCGCTGCCTTCTGGCTGCCCTACCATGTGGTGAACCTGGCCGAGGTGGTCCGTGTACTGGCGGGCAAGACAGTGGGGTCCCGGCCCGAGAGTCAGTGGCTGCATCTGGCCCGCAAGCGCTCATAACGCTGGCCTTCCTGAGCAGCAGCGTGAACCCTGTGCTGTACGCATGCGCTGCCGGCGGCCTGCTGCTCTCGGCTGGCATGGACTTCGTCGCCAAGCTGTTGGAGGGCACCGGCTCCGAGGCGTCCAGCAGACGCCGCGGGGGCACCCTGGCCCCCCGCCTCTCCCGAACCTGGCCCCGCCGAGAGCCTCACTGCCTCCACCAACCCTCTCTAGCGAAGCGAAGTCAACTAGGCCTGCGGCGTGGTGGCAGCGTAAGGATGCTCGCTTTCCTCCTGGGGGAATACGCCCACGCTGGCCTGACCCAATTCTTCAACCTCCTCTTACCCAGGTGGCGGGTGGAGCGGAAGAGAGGGAGGGGAAGGGCAAGTCAGGGCAGAGTGGGAGCCTGGCCCCCGCGGGCAGCTTTGCTATTAAAACTGAAGTCTGAAATTGCGTCAACCCTGTGTGTGGGGCATGTGTATTATGGTGGACTGGGGTGCTCCTGGTTGCCCTTATGGGTGTCCTTCTCAATAGCTGAGAGGCACATCCTTTAGTTTCCCATGATTTTCAGTTTTGGAAGAGACACAGACATAGAAATCAGACCTTCTGCCCTCCCTGCTTCTGAGGCAGGTGGCCTGCAGCTCATACTAAGAACAACACAGGGCTGTAGTCCCCTGAAGGAGCTGGCCAAGGAAGGCCACCCATGTGGGCTCATCACTCCAGACTCCCCGACTCAGCGGACCTTCACTCCCTGACTTAGC
The DNA here is from genome assembly GCF_949752795.1 of Hyperoodon ampullatus. NCBI lineage: Eukaryota > Metazoa > Chordata > Mammalia > Artiodactyla > Ziphiidae > Hyperoodon > Hyperoodon ampullatus. Next base: position 106,439,268 of record NC_136916.1, read on the forward strand.
GAACCTTCTGAGAACACTTAGCACTGCTGTGAGGTGTCTGCCCTGAAGGCTGTGATGGGTACCTTTTTTTTTTTAATATCTTTATTGGAGTATAATTGCTTTACAATGGTGTGTTAGTTTCTGCTTTATAACAAAGTGAATCAGTTATACATATACATCTGTTCCCATATCTCTTCCCTCTTGCGTCTCCCTCCCTCCCACCCTCCCTATCCCACCCCTCTAGGTGGTCACATAGCACTGAGCTGATCTCCCTGTGCTATGCGGCTGCTTCCCACTAGCTATCTATTTTATGTTTGGTAGTGTATATATGTCCATGCCTCTCTCTCGCTTTGTCACAGCTTACACTTCCCCCTCCCCGTGTCCTCAAGTCCATTCTCTAGTAGGTCTGTGTCTTTATTCCTTTCTTACCCCTAGGCTCTTCATGACATTTTTTTTTCTTAAATTCCATATATATGTGTTAGCATACGGTATTTGTCTTTCTCTTTCTGACTTACTTCACTCTGTATGACAGACTCTAGGTCCATCCACCTCATTACAAATAGCTCAATTTCGTTTCTTTTTATGGCTGAGTAATATTCCATTGTATATATGTGCCACATCTTCTTTATCCATTCATCCGATGATGGACACTTAGGTTGTTTCCATCTCCTGGCTATTGTAAATAGAGCTGCAATGAACACTTTGGTACATGACTCTTTTTGAATTATGGTTTTCTCAGGGTATATTTGATGGGTATCTTTATTAGCAGGACTCCAACTTCCTACCAGTAATCTTTGTCCTCTCAGTGGGAGATGTCCTAGGGGATTGCTTTCCTTCCCTGTGTCTCCCAAGGAGGCCTCACTTGAGAACCAAGTCATCAGATCTTATCCCCTAGAATTCTGCGCATCAGCATTCTGCCAGCCCCTAATACGCTCTGGTGCAGGCTGGAGCTGAGGGCCCTCTGTGGTGTGGTCACCCTTAGGAAATGAAGATTTTGCAGAAGTGAGAAGGTTGAGTCATTCTTTCCTAGGGATGACTGTTGCCTTGGAGAGTCTTGGACTGGCTCTGTTCTGACAGCGTTTTAAGAAGATGGTAGGGGCTTCCCTGGTGGCTCAGTGGTTAAGAATCTGCCTGCCAATGCAGTGGATACGGGTTCGAGCCCTGGTCCAGGAAGATCCCACATGCTGCGGAGCAACTAAGCCTGTGCGCCACAACTACTGAGCCTGCGCTCTACAGCCCGCAAACCACAACTACTGAGCCCATGTGCCACACGTACTGAAGCCCGTGCGCCTAGAGCCCGTGCTCCACAAGAGAAGCCACCGCAATGAGAAGCCCGCACACTGCAACAAAGAGTAGCCCCCGCTCGCCACAACTAGAGAAAGCCTGCGCGCAGCAATGAAGACCCAATGCAGCCCAAAATTAAAAATAAATAAATAAAATCAAAATATACGATATTCGTTTTAAAAAAAATAGAAGATGGTAGCAGCGGTGTACTTTTTGAATGTCTCCTATAAAAAAAGAAAGACAACTAGGAGAAAACCCCCAAATCCACGTGCAACATCTGCAACAAACTTAGGGTGTCAAGATATCTCCCATGGACCCCAAAATATGAGCAAGTGGGAATGAGCCCTGGATGCTTCGAGACCCAGGGGATATCGGCAACTGTGCAGAAGGATGCAAAAGGAAGCAGGGGGGAATCTGAGGGACCTGAGAACAGGAGACCCTCAAACTGTCTGTCTACAGGTCCTTGCTAGAAAGAATGGTGGGCCTGTTTGAGAACAGCAGCCAAAACAGGGAGGGACCTAATAGATTATTTCCCAGGCCTCCCGCCCATGCTACATAGTAAGCACATAACAGGTGCTTATTTAGTGTTTGTTGAATGAATAAAGATCAAATGACATTTTACTGGAGATTCTTTCCAGTATTTGTGGATGGGGAGCAGGAAAGGACAAGTCTTTGTTTTGAGTCATGTGGATAAAATCCTTTCTGCTTCCAAGGGCACAAAACACTGGAACCACGTTGGCAGGCAGGCAGGAAGGCTGAGGCAAGACCTTTTTAACACACTCATGCTCACACTTGCACGCACACAAACACTCAGTTTGGCCTGAGAAGAAGCCATACTACTGAGAGGCGAGGAGAAGATGCTCCCCAGATACACTAGTAGCTTCTGACATCAGTTCTAACCCAGACATACCAGAGTATCTTTATTGAGGATCTTATAGGTGGGAGGAGGGTGTGGGGTTCTCAGCCTAGGGTGGCCGAGGGAGGTCCAGTTCGTGTCAAATCTGTGTTCAGGAAGTAGGTGCAGAGCTGCCCTTTGCCTTTGACCTTGATGATGCCCCGGCTGTAGCAGGTGTAGCCTAAGGATTGCAGGGCGCAGGCTGTCTCTTCGGTCACCTGCAATTGGAGGGGGGTGAGGGAATGTGGGAGTGGCCCTATCCCCATCCCCCTGCCCCCATGCCTCCAATGTGGCTCCCTCACTTGGATCTTGCCCAGGACGCCTGTACTCTCCATTCGGCTGGCCACGTTCACCGTGTTGCCCCAGATGTCATATTGTGGTTTCTGGGCCCCAATCACTCCGGCCACTACAGGTCCGTGGTTTAACCCTGACAAGAGGTACGGTAAAGAGGGGCCCTGAGGGGGGGATTTCGAGGAAGCGGAGGAGAAGATGAAGCTCAAGGAACTAGGGTGAAGAGCCCAGGGGCCTTGGAAGAAAGGAGGAGGGGCTGGAGGAGTGCGGCTTAGGGAAAGAATTGGATGGATCTCATAGCTTCTGGCCCAGCAGCTTCATGCTCCATCCCGAGGGGTGAGTCTGGAGGGGGATCCCGGGGTGAGCTGGGGAGCAGCTAACAAAGGATTCAGGAGAGGGAGAGCTTGGGAAAGTGAGGAGGAGGTCCCAGACTGTCCCAGCAAGGGAGGGTCCTCACCCACACGCAAGCGGAAGTTGTTGAATGAGTGCTTGTTGATGACGTCCAGCTTAGACCCAAGGGCCACGGCAAACTCTACCATGGTGCCAAGGTGGCTGCAGCTTTGCTCCGCATCCTGGCAAAGGGCCGGCCCACCGGGATGGATCAATGAGGTCACAGGGATAAGGCCCACTTATGGGCCCACCAAGGAGAGCCCGGACGAGGGTTAGTAGGAAATGAAGGGACGCTGTACCTGCTGTGCGTCCTGTCCAGAGGTGGCATTCAAGCCTGTAGCTGCCATGTAGGTGCTGCAGATAGTTTTGATTTTCTCCACCCCACTGAACTTGGGCTTGGAGAGCAGCTGTACGGAAAGGAGGCTGTGTCCCCAGTCTCTCTTGCTCTCTCCCAGAAGCCCAGCCCCAGGATTTTGGAAGCTAAAGGACCAGTTGTGGGGTCAGGGATGGTGGCAGGAGGAGAGTTGGTAGTGGGCAGAGTTGCTGGGGAGGGCAGAGCTGGGGGATCAGAGGAGAAGCAGGAGGACTGGGGAGGGAGGATGGGCCTCATGGCTGGGAGAGCGAAGTGGAAGGAGGGACTGGTGGGAAATGGGAAATTCTAGAACCCAGGTCATAGGGTCTGGGGAGACCTTTCAAGTTGTCACCTCATCAAAATCAGCAATTATCTCATTGAGCAGCCGCAGACACTCTAGCCCCTCATGGTTGATGCTGGATTCAGAGTAAAACTCCTTAAAGTCTGGGACTGAGGCGAAGAGGACACAAACACACTCGTAGGACTGGTGGTAGAGGTCCTGGGAGGGCAGGAGGTTGGGGTAAGGGGCTATGCCACGTTCTTCCCCCTTCTGGGTCTACATGGGTCCTCCTCCCTGTGTCCACACTCCTCCGCCTTGGTTTAAGAAGGATCGGGAAGGAAGGAGAGGGGTAGGGCCAGGTTACCCCAGGGATGTGACTCAAGAGTTAAAGATTGGGTATCATTGCAATTCCAGGAGAGACAGAGGTTCAGAGTCAAGATCACCTCACAGCAACGTGAAGGGAGTCTCTTTTGGAACTGGGATCATGTCCATGGGAATTATCTGTGTATCCTATCTTATTGCTGAAAAGTGTTAAGTCAGTTAAGTCAGCTTACAAAGATAGCTACAGTTTGGAAGATAAAATGAAGCAATAATAGCCTCCAGAGCTTTGAGGAAAGGATTTTGCTGTTCAAACTCAAAAAAAAAAAAAAAAAAAAAAAAAGAGCAATAATAGGGAAAGGGGGAATCCTCATTAATCCTAGATTCTGGCTCTGAGCTTCCTAGTAGCCAATGAGAAGACAGAAACGGGATCAGTTACCAGATTTCCAGTGTCTATAAGAGAAGAAACCAGGAGAAGCAGAGCTACTACTGATCTTGAGAGCAGAGAGCATGTGGTGAGGCACAAGGCTGCGACATAGCCCCTGAGCCATTTCTTTTAACACCCTCTTGATACAGGCCAAGAGCATTTCCACAGCAGACAGTGTGAGGTGGTGGTGGTACAGAGAAGATGGTGTGGATATGTGAGCGACCTTCTGATCCTCTGACTGTAGCAAGATATTTGAGGATCTAGAGCAGCATCATTCAACCGAAGTTTCTGTGGTGATGGAAACGCCTATTATATGTGCCGCCCAGTATGGCGGCCACTAGCCACGAGCAGCTGTTGAACACTTGAAATGTGGCCAGTGTGACCGAGGAAGTGAATTTTCTATTTTCATTAATTTAAATTTAAATGGCCACACAAGGCCAACGGCTACCATACTGGATAATGCAGGGCTACAGAGATGGGTGGACTGTGTCCTTCACACAATTCCCATCGACATGCGATGAGGCTTCTGAAGTGTAGAGAGTGGCCATTAGAGAGGACACTCCTTCCAAGTAAGAACTTGGGCGGCGGAGATTCCGTGCTCACCAAAGACAGAGCCTAAGATCTTGTGAAAATGGAGCCACCTGAGAGGCACCAGGGCTCGGGCAGCCACCCAACCCATGGTACAGGAGTCCAGAGAGGATGGGCCAAGCCAAGATTTTCATTGTCTGGGGCTCAGGAGCTGGGGGTGGGGAGTCACCTCGTTGCGCCGATTCTGGCCGATGAACTGGGGGGCTACATGCGCGGGGAGCACATTCTCCAAGAGCAGTCGAGTCAGGTTTTCCATCGTCTCTGTCTCCTCCTGCTCTTGCCTCAGCTTCTTCTTCCACAGGAAGTCCAGGCGGCAGTAATACTCATTCTGGGGAGGGTCACCAGGGGGCCAAGGGAAGAGACAGTACAGGGGGAGCCCCAGCTCCTGAGTGTCCACCCCTCACTCCATGACGCTTAAAATCATCCCCTACCCCCAGTTTAGAGAAAAGGCTTAAGGTGCAACTATCCCTTGGGAGACTGCCTTGAATCTAGATTCAAACTAGCAAGGACAGTAGTGGCAGCAGATTTTTTCTTAAGCATGATTCTCCTAGATTGGGGTGGGAGGGAGGAGGGGAGGGGAGAATTTGAGGGCGCTCCCCTCGGGGAGTGAAGGAGAAAGAAAGGGAGCAGGAAGGTTCACTTAGAAGCTTCTAATGGACACCCATTTGGACTCCACCCTGGAGAGGTGAGAATAAGGGAAAGGCAATAAGAGAATAAGGGAAAGACCAAGTCACACATATGGGCACTCCGCCTCACCCTTCCTAGGGAGGCCCTGGAGGGCTGAGCTGGGAGACTTACCTGCCGAGCCAGGACCAGGAGGGTGAAGAAGAAGATGAAGAAGGAGATTGCTCCCATCAGTTTAGGCTCCTTCAGCACCCCCGGCCTGAGGAGGCTACAGATCAGGGCGTCCCTTTGCCCCGCCCCTTCTCGATGGCCTCTCCCCCACAACCTCCCGCACTGGTGCCCACGTAGCCCTCGGCCTCCCTCTCCTTTTGCCCTGTGGGTGGTTCAGACAAAGAGATGAAAACAGTTCTGCTCTGTCCCGTCGCAGCCTGTGCCCCACTGTGCAGCGGCCGTGCGCACCTGGAGTCCAAGGCGCCCAGATAGAGGCGGGCGATGAGACAGTCGGACAGCCAGGCGTGGGAGTGCAGGAAGAGGGAGCAGCAGGCTGCCAGCCACAGCAGCAGCAGCAGCAGCTTCAGCTCGAAGCTCATGTGCAGGAAGAGGGAGCAGGAGAGGAACCCCAGCACGCAGCAGTGCATGGAGTACTGGGGGCCCGGGCAGGGCAGTCAGGAGGTGGGGCATGTCCCTCGGGCAGGGGCGGGGGACGCCCCAGGGCTCCTGTCCTGCCCCTCCCAGGGTCCAGTCCTATCAGGAGGGCAGAGGGTGTCGGCTACAAACACACACACACACACACACACACACACACACACACACACACACCAAGTGTGACTTATATCTGTCCCAGTCCACAGGATGAAGAGTTCTTCAACTAAGGGGTGGGGGAGGGGCGGAGGAAGGCTCTGGAGAAGGAGATTCAGGGCTGTGAGGGATACTCACGGGGACGCTGATGAGAGGCAGGGACCCAGGGAGCTCCCAGGAGAGGTTGGAAGCCGTGGAGGACACATTGGGAGCCCAGAAAGGGCAGTTTGATGCTGCCGGTAAGAAGACCTGCAGAAGGAGACAAGGAGCTGAGGCGGGCAGGCAGTTCCTTGGGCACAGTGGTGGCTTGTGCCAGGTTGCAGCTGACCCAGGGATGAGTTGTGGCCAGACTCCTCCAAAGGGGCGGAGCCTGCTCTCTCTGGTTGGTGAGGGAGCCTCAGCGCTGGGGTCCTCGCTGGCAGGGGCCCTCGCTGGCAGGGGCCGGGGTGGGCAGGGATTGGGAGACTGGGTGTCCTGAGCTCTAGTCTGTCATGGATCCACTGTGTGATCTTTTGCCAGCCACTTAACCTCTCTGGGCCCCAGCTTCTGCTTCTGTAACTTGGATAGGGGATGATTCCTAAGGTGCTTTTCAGGGATAGAATTCTAGGAACGATTCTAAGTTCTGAAAAATCAGCCAAACTCAGCTTACAAAATCATAGTGAGTAAGGTAAGTAAGGAAGGTCTGCATACATAGAAAAAAGATAGGAAGGATATCCACCAAAGTGTTATTAACAATGATTATGCCCAGGTGGTAGGTTGTGGGCGACTATAATTTTCTTTTATACTTGTCCAACATTTCCAGCATCCCCTGGCTTTAGTCCAGCAGTCCTCCCAAATCCAGGGGTCTTCTTTCAGGCTCTGGCAGGTCCAGCATGCCCTAATGGGGGTGCATAGGGCCCCCTGTCTCTCACCAGGCTGGTAACGGCCATGGAGAAGACGAGCAGGATGGTAGCGGTGCCCAGGGCAACGCGCAGGCCGGGCCGTGTGGCCACTAGGACAGACAGTGTGGGCAGCCAGTGCAGCAACTTGGGGCCTTTCAAGACACACTTCTGTGGAAGGAGCATGGGAGTCTTAGCCGTGGGGCTGGGGCGCCCACTCCAGGCCAAGTCGTGGTCGGGGCCCCAGCTCGCCACTCTGCCCCCAAGCCCACCTCACCGTCAGGTGCTCTGAGAAGCAGACGAAGAGGAGGAGGAAGAAGAGGAGGAAGGTGATGCTATAGGTGATGGTCAGAGCTGGGGGCCTAAAGAGAGACAAGAGCGAGGCCTTAAAGAGCCAGAAGAGGCTTTCTGTGCGCTAGGAGGGTGCCGTTCAGTCTGGTTGGGAGACATGGGGAAAAGCGGTCCTGGGGATCTGAACCGGCTGCCGATGAGGTCTAGGCTGATGAAAGGCATTACATGCTGATGATCTGGGAAAGCTGAGGGGTCAAGGACAGTACTGGGATAATGTAGGGACAATATTGGAAGGGGACAGGGGACTCACAAGAGTGGCTGAGGCTGCATCAGACTGGTCTCTGCGCTTTCAGGCCAAAGCTCTTTCATCTGGCTGAGTTTTGAATGAGTCCTCACCCCTCCTAGCAGTGAACTGGGAGTGAGGATCTACTCTCTAAGCTCATTTGCTGTGAGATTTGGACTTCTCAATGGGAACAAAACGTCCTTCATGGGACTGTTGTTAGAATTGAAAGACAGGTATGTGAAAATGCTTGGGGTACACAGAAAGTCCACTGGATGTAAGATAGTAAGATGAGGGCTGTGATTACCAGTTCCCCAGACCACATATTTCCATTTCCTCTGTGGCTCAGTGCCCTGAGCCGAGGGGAAGTGGGCAAGGGAAGAAAGTGTGGGCCAGGGGTCTGGAAGAGCCAGGGGTTCAGTTTTTGAGAATCAGGGCTTCCCTTGCCTAGGGGTCCCTCACCTGTTTGTCACCAGCATCTGGATGATGAAGTTGGAGAAAAAAACCAGGAAGGTGCAGGCTGCATAGTATTTAAAGGCGGGGAGTGCAGAGAGCCGATACTGGAAGGGAGGGCGTCGGTGGAGACAGGGCACCAGTGCTGCCCATCACCTTGAAGGTGTCAGTCCCAGGCAAGGATTGGGTCCCCAGCCTCACTGTCCCCCCTCCAGTTCCACCCCAGGTAGCCTCTACCTGTTCCCCAAGGAGCTGCCCTCCTCCTTCCCATCACCACCCAGTAATTCAATAGATGGGTATGAGCCCTTCACCCGCCAGGGTCACAGACTGGGCCGACCTGGGGAGGGGAGGTGGGACCACAGGGCCTGCTCCCTCCCCAGGGTGGAGGAACTGAGGTTGGGAAGTCCTATGGTGACATCCCCCCAGTCTACCTCTTTCTCCATCTCCTTCTCTCTGAAGTACAGTGTCAATGGGTTGAAGTCCTCTGACTGTTTCCACTGTCTGGTGGAGGGTGGGGGCAGTAAGCCCGGAAGAGGAAGGGGCAGGGAGGAGGGCGTGGCCAGGTGAGTCGAAGGGCTAGAGCTGGGAAGGCTCTCCCTTCCTTCCAGGTCCTACCACCCCTCCTCTACCACATGAGCCCAGGCCTCCAGCCCTCCCAGCCCTCTCCTGCTCTCCGTACTTCTGAGAGTTGAGCTGTTCGATGACTTGGAAGAACTTGGCATCCCCGGTGTCTAGTTCATCATCTAGTCCCCGGGGGGTACGGCTCCTGTACAGTGAGAGCCCAGCCTGTCACCAGGGAGATCCTCAAAAGCATCTGGGCAAAGCAGGAGAAGCCCCCCAGGAAGGATGGAGGTAGGTCACTGGGACAGCCCCACTGTCAAAATTGTTCAGGCCTCCTCACCGGTCTAGGCTCCAATGCGGGCTGAAGGAAGACAGGGCCTTCTCCTGCAGGGAGAACACAGGGATAGGGGAAGATGAAAGATGGTGAGCGTCCTCCACCATGGTGGAGCCTCTCTGCAGTGAGGCACTCCATTATCTACACCCGGCCTTGACTTGAGCATTTGACCTGGCTGCTTCCCTTGCCTCTAATGAACTCTCTCTCTATATATCTATCTCTCCCTGTATATCTCCATTTCTATCTCCATCTCTACCAAATCCCACCTACCCTCAAGGGAAGGTTCGAACCGTATTTACTTCTTCAAGCTTCCTCCTGACTCTTCGGACTCCCAGAGTCTCTATACTCTCTGATTTCCTCATAGTTTCTATCGCTTAGGAGGCAACCCTGGATCCTCTGTAGGCATGAGTGGCTGTTGATTCCTTGTCTCATCTTCCCTAAGGACTGCAACAGATTCCAAAGGCAGCGACTTGCCCATCACCCCACGCCAAAAAATCCCTGTTGGTTGAAACTGGAATGGCAATGCAGGACACTCTGAATCTCCTCTGCCCTTTCGTGATGGTCAGGCTGAGCTGGGAGGTGGTGAGGGAGGGAAACGAACATGGAGAAGAAAGGGAAAGAGGAAGAGAACCAAACCTGGTTACAGTCACTCTCTTCTGCACCAAAAGGAATACGCAATGTGTGCAGAGATGTGAGAAGGAGCACGCAAGCAGGTGAAGACAAGCGCCAAGGAAGGGGGCGAAGATGTATGGTGACCGTCCTTCCCCACTCGCCTGGCTCATGTGAAGGAAGCAGGGTCACAGGGGGCCACATCATCCCCCAAACCAAAACCTCGTGAATGTGAGAGGAGCAGAGAGGGAGAGACAGAGAGCGACTGAGAGGTATGTTCTAGGCATGGGGCCATCTATGCATCTATGCCTGATCCTCACTTTTATCAGACTACCTACCTGCGCCCCCCATCCGGGGCCCCATGCCTATAAGTTAGCTGAAGGCAGGGAAAACACCTTATTCATTTCTCTCTTCTCAAGAACTAACCTAGTGCCTGCAACATAGTAGGTGCTCAAAGATTGTGGAAGGAAGGAAGGAAGGGATGGATGGTAGCCACCACACAAATAGCACCCCACGACCCCAAAGCTCTGCATTGTTTAATAGTAGGCTAAGTGTGATTCTCAGGCTTCCTAACATTTGAATGAGACCCTGGGATATCAGGGGCTGAGAAGGGAGTCTCTGGGCTGGTGAGGTCCTGCCTCAGGAGATACCTTAGAGCAAGGGATTCCCACTCTGCCCTGAACTTCTTAGCCTGCATGCCAGTGGGGGGTTGGGGAGTTCCGGCATGGGTTCTGGGGGGCTTCCCCACCACGGGGATTGTACCCAATATTGTCTTACAGCCCCTGGGCTCCCGGCAAACCCCTTTCTACCCCACCCCCACTGGGAGGTCTCATCCTGCAGCAGTCAGCTGGGTCTTGGGCTCTTCCTTCCTCTCCATCCTGCCAGCTTAGCCCTCTGACTGCTCCCCTCCCCCATGCTGAGGCTTGAAATTAAACACTCAGCCACTGAGCCACTGCTGCCAAGGTCCACCCCCTCCCCACTCCCCACTGTTCCCCACTGATCTCTGGCCTGCTTTCCTGCTGGGTGGGAGAAGAGTGGGGATGGGACACAGAAAGGGTACTCTGTAGTCACCCCATAGATTCAAGCAGGTTTACCTAGTAGAGAAGATTCTGGGAAGATCTGTGGATAGGTGGTTGGGAATGCTGAACAGGTTTTGGGCAGATCGGGTAAAATGGAGGAGAACAGGCTGAGGAATGTAATCCCAGGGCAAGCCTTTAGGGACATGGCCTGGGTCCCTGCATGAGGGGGTTCTGGCCGCTTGTCATCAAGTACCAACCTCAAGAGTCGGCTGGTGGAGGAGATCCAGGCTCCTCCAGCAGCTGGTGAATCACTGACTACCTCGAAGTGCTATGCATAGATCAGCCAGTAACGGGCCCTGCCCTAACTTCCCCCAGAAGAGGGGTAGCCCGGCTCCCCTCTATCCCTCCCCACTCCCGCCCACTCCTGGTGATTTTCTTCTTCAAGGCTCTGAGAGATTTTCACTGTCACGTCATTTTATTTGTGTACAAGTGTTGGAGAGTGGGGCCAACAAGCGATTGGCCCCGCCTTCCCGGTCCCAGAGGGGACTGGAGGAGAGAGCGTGCAGTCGTAGGACTGAGCTAAACAGAGACACTTCCTGGTGGGAACAGGTGTGCACCACTGGCCTCAGAGTGAGGAGGAAGTATGGTACCAGGGGAAGGGGCTTTCCTGAGTAGAGGCTGAGGAGCAAGGGACATGGCGTCTGTGGGATCTTGGGTCGACTCTGAGCTGAGCTCAGAGGGCAGTCATCTTTGCCCTTTCTCTGGAAAGAAGGCAGGGGAGGTCCTGAACCAGTAACTAGGGTGACCAGAAAGTTCAGGACCTTGTGATGTCAAGCGACTCACTGGTGGTGGGGGTGGCAGGGGCTGGAAGTGGGCAATGGGGGTGGGTTTACGTAAGTGTTGGGCTCATGAAGGAGGTGCACGTACCGGGAGAGGGGTGGAGGTGGACACGGGGCTCTCCACATGGCTCAGGTGGGCGAAAGGCTTGGCTGCACCCCAGGACTCCAGGTAGCGGGTCATCAGCAGTGAGGGACGCATCTTGGGGCCCTCAAGAGAGGACAGCAACCCGCCTGCAGTGCCCTTCTCATCCTCCTCCTCAGCCTGGGGCACATGAGGGCTGAAAGTCAAGATCACAGACCCTTCCCCATTCTCCCCACACCCCTTAAAGGCTTGTGTCCCCTCTCCCACGATACACACTTCAGGACATAGGAGCTCAGTCTCTGGCATGGAAGAGATCAGGCCCATTGGCTGTGGATGGTTAGGGTGGGCCGGCCCATGGAGTCCAGGCTGGGGTCTTACCCGGGGATCGATGACAAGGTAGGTCGGCTCCCCTAGCTCCCGAAGGTATGGGTCCCCGTGTTCCATGGCTGCATCCTCCACAGCATAAGCCCCTGCCAGCAGTGCCAGCGTAGCCCCTGTGATATGTACTCGTCTGGAAGGAGGGGGCAGTGGGAATCAGAAGGGAGGGCTTCCGAATCTCTCATTTCTTTCGAGGATCATTCCTGGAGGTCTGACTTCAAGCAAGGCCCTGTGCTACAGGAGGTGTCTCCCAGCTCCCCTCCCTGTACCCCAGGATCTCTCTGAGCCCTACTTGGGAACGTGCCCATTTTAAAGAACTATGAAAACCAGGCATGTGGAAGCCCTGATTGGGCTCTTGCTATAGCCTGCTGGAGCCCCAGCTCTCACCCTGGCACTCCACTCGCCTCCATGTGGTTGGCCAGAGTGACGTCATGGGACCAGACATCATACTGCCATTTCTGCAGCCCGATGACCCCACAGAGCACGCTGCCCGAGTGCACACCCACACGCATGTTGATATCCACGCCGGTGGCTGCCCGAAGTTTCCTGAGCAGAGTGTGTGGAGAACAGCCTGAGTGCTGCCTTCAGCCCTACCCATGCAGCACCCCTCCCTCTCTCCGGGATGACTTTTACTACCCTACCTGCCCCCACCCCACATCCATCCTGCACACCCGAGCTGACCTGATGGCCCGGCACATGTCCAGCCCCATGCGCACGCAGTTGATGGCGTGGTCTGGCAGCGAGAGCGGCAGCCCGGAGACACAGTAGTAACAGTCTCCCAGGATCTTGATCCGCATGCATTCATGCTCCTGGAGGAAGGGTGTACAGGGGGAGGGGTCACCTGGTTAGTGGTCAAAGGAGGCAGGAGGGAGTTGGGAAAAGTGGGAACAAATGTGGTATTCCTGAAGAACTTCTGAGGTCGGGACTGTCTGGGTCAGATCTAGGGACTCTCTTAACTTGATACGGGGCTGGCTGAGGTCTCCTATGTGGGTGTCTTTCTCAGAAGGGCTTCTGAAAGGTTGGGATGTCTGTGGCTCTCTCCAGCTTTGGCATGTGTAGCGTGTATCCAGATTTGAGCATATCAAAGTCATCTCAGGATTGAGGTTTTTTTTGGGGGGGACACCCAAGATTAAGTTGCTTAGGGGCATCCCTGGGGACTGAGAAGATAGCTGGGCTGAGGATGCAGAGGGCAGAGATTTCCCTTGGAAGGGCCTCCTAATGTTAGTGCATCAGAAAAATCTATCTAGATTTGGTTGCAGTGTCCAGAGACACCTATGCTGGGGCTCAGAGCCTGTTTGGGGGTGTTGTGTTTGGGGCATCTGTGAGGATGTCGAAAGGTCTCTCCAGGTTTGAGGTGTGCAATGAGCAGTTCCATACCTGGGGATATTTGAGAGGGTTTCCTACCTGCAGTGGAGTATCTGGGAGCCCACATGGACTTGGAAGTGGGACTGGGATCTTATAAGTCAGGATTTTCCCTCGGAAGGCGCTCTCCAGGGTGGGGAGTTTGAAGGTGGGGAAGGAAGCCCGCTCTGACCTTGGCGATCTGGTCGAACTTGCCAAAGAGCTCGTTGAGCATGAGCACCAACTCCTTAGGGGAGCACTCACTGGCCAGCCGCGTGAAGCCCACGATGTCAGCATACAGCACGCTGGGCAGGGAAGACTGCATCAGTGGGGCTGGGGTCTCAGCCCACATTCCCTCCCATCTGCCATCCTTCCTCATACCTCACTCCCTGGTGCCTCTTGACATAGAGGCTGTGGAAGTTGTTGGTGCTCTCTGGCCGTGACCCCTGTCCAGCCTGTAGCCGTGCCATGATCTCCGCCTTCATCTCTCGGGCCAGGTAGGCAGGAAGGATGGACAAGAGAAGGTGTTCCTGGGGGAGGTGACTATGAGCACCAACACTCCTACCCCTAAAACCAGGAGCCTCAGCCCCCCAAACCCTTAGGAGCCCACAGACTTCCCCAGCCCCAGAGGTGTTCCCAGGGCGCTGGCCCAGGTCCTCCCCACCACCTACAGCCTGGCTCCGCCCCTGCCCTGCACTGATCACCTTTAGGGACTGAACTTCCAGCACCAATACCGGAGTTAGAGCCCTTCGTTTAGTATCACAATGTTCTAAAATGCTTTCACAAGCTTCAGTTTGCTTGAGCCTCACAGCGGCCTTCCAAGGTGGGCGATAGCCACATTTTACAAAGTAGGAAACAGAAGGTCAAGCGACCCTCCCAAAGTCACTCAGCTTCCAGAGCCCGGTTGTGTGATCTGAACAACTCCCCTCTCCGAGCCCCGGTCCCTCCCGGCCTCCCGGGCCCAGTGGACCTGGTGCTTCTTCTCGGTGTCGAGTCTCCGGCGGGAGTGCAGGGAACTAAGCGCCTCCCGGAACGTGGCGCGCAGCGCGCGCTCCATCAGCGCCTTGTGGTATGCTCCGGCCACGTTCCCGCACAGGAACAACACCGCGTTTGCCGCCAGCTGTGGGGAAGGGTCAGTCTCAGAGGGCGCTGGACCCCGGGGTCGGGGGGGCTATTGTGTGTAGCTGGATTGGTCTCTGAGAGGGCTGAGGAGGACTCTGCAGTTAAGAGACTGAAGTATTTCGAGGCAACGGGTGCCACACTGTGGGACCCATAGGGGGCACTTCTCCCCCCGCCCCGGCTCCAAGCAGACTCTTGGCTGCTGCACCAACACGGCCTCTTAGGTCTAGAAATCTTTGCACGTACGTTTCCTCTGCTGGGAATACTACTCCACCATCCCCACCCGCGCCGCAGCACAACACGACTCAAGCTCCAATTTTTACATTCTCTGTGATGGTTCCGTCATCCACATCTGTCCCCACCACCCCAGTCCCCTGGCGAACTCCCTTCCCCGTGGGCCCAGAGCCCTCTTCTGGTGTTTGCAGGCATCGCGCTGCGCTCTGTACCAGCTCCACGAGGGCAAGGTCGGGGTCTGTGTTTGTACCCTGCGCCCAGCGTTGCGCCCTGCCTTGGAGTCACAGCTCATCAAACGGTTGGTGAATGCCCAGAGGTATCAAGTAGCGCCCAGCGGACTCAACCTGTGCTCCGTGCGTGCTCACCTGCGGCAGCAGCGCGGGCTGTGAGTCCGGCTGAGGCCCAAGATACAGTCCGAGGACCAGCAGGTGTGAGAGTGAAGAGACGAGACCCGCGGCGGCGGCATCCCGCATGCCCAAGGGCAACATGGCATACACGGTGAAGATGACAAAAAGGAAAAAGGACACCTGGGGGAGACGGGCGCGGGAAGTTGCACGCTTACACTGCTGCGCTGCTCCTCGGGGCCTGGGTGCGCGTTGGAGGCCCGGGAGTCCCCTCCCCACTGCTTGGCCTGCCTCACCTGGTCCCAGGCGCTCACCACGCCCCCGGTGAAGAGGAAGCCGTGGCCTAGCGCGAGCAGCGCTGCCCACACGAGGCCCGACAGGGGACGCGTCCAGCGCTGCAGTCGCTGCTCGCGGGAAGCCAGGCCCAGCAGCAGCGAGAAGCCGCCCAGCCCGCACAGCATAGTGCTCAGGAAGCCCGGGTCTGAGGCCAGCTCCTGCGGGGGAGGGGGTACATGAGGCAAGATTGGGGTGTGGAGTTTGGGGAGCTTGTCCAAGGAGAGGAGGAGTGGGCAGTCCCTCAGACCCGTTCTGAAAACTGTTTCAAACCCAAGTAAGAAAAGCAGGTAGGGCACCTTCACTTGCCATTCATATTAGGTTGAACCACATGAAATTGCTGATAATCTGTTTTTTTTTTTCTTTTTGAGTTTAAGATGCTGCCTCCTCCCTCTCTCTTTTTCTTTTTTAACATCTTTATTGGAGTATAACTGCTTTACAATGTTGTGTTAGTTTCTGCTGTATAACAAAGTGAGTCAGCTATATGCATACATATATCCCCATATCCCCTCCCTCTTGTGTCTCCCTCCCACCTTCCCTATCCCACCCCTCTAGGTGGTCACAAAGCACCGACCTGATCTCCCTGTGCTAGGAGAGCCAGCAGTCTCCTGTGATTCAACCTACTCTCACTGGCATGCTGCAGGGGGACTGAACCTTGGGCCATCTACCCAGAAGACCTGGCTCCAACTTTATATTGGCCATTTGTGAATCCAGGAGCTTTCTGAGACTCAGTTTTCTCGGAACTAAAGCACCCCTTCCACCCCAACCTGGGATCCCAAAGCAAGTGAGAAATTCCAGCTCACAGAAGGCACTTAGGCATGAGTGTATCCAAATCTGGCCAATTTGCTGGGGAGATTCCCTGCCAGGGGCCAAGGCTCAGAGTTTCAGGCCCCGCCCCCCCCGGCCCCCCTGAGCAGAGCTTGGGCAGGGGGGTGCCCAGAACCTCCCTCGCCTGCCTGGGAGCTGCATCTCGCCATCACCTCAGGGCATAGAAGCCCCCAACTCCCACCCCGGTCTCCACCGTTTGTCCCCACCTCTTCCTGGACTTGGAGGAGGATGGGCAAGGATTGGTCACATCCAGTGGTTTTCCCACCTTGCCTCCGAAATATGAAAAGAAAACTTGGAGCAGGATACTTCCAGAAGTGGAATTGAAGATACCCTTTCCCCCCACAAAAGAAACTGGAAACGGGTTCATTTCGGAACTAAATGAGAGCGGGATGTAAAGTGTCTTCTGGGACTCTGTGGGTACAACTGTCCTACGGCCCCTAAGAGGGAAAGAAAACCAGGAAGCGGATTCCCACGGGGCCCAGTGTAATCCCCCCCACACCGCCGGAAAACTGGAAATTCCGGTGTTGGATTTATTCTAGGACCAGTAGATCACAGAAGCTTGTAAGGTCTGAGGTCTGTCAGTACCCGCAGAGAAATTAGAAGCATCGAGGGCTCAGCTATCTCCTTGTGGAGACCCGGAGACTGTGGCCCAGAGAGGCAGAGTGACTTGTGCAGGGTCACTGCAGTTCCTAGCAAGGTCTAGCACTTGGTTCCCGGGTCCCAGCCAAGAAAGCACATTGAAAAGAAGATCCACGTGGGACTACCCTGGTGGTGTCCAGTGGTTAAGACTCCGTGCTTCCGATGAAGGGACCGTGGGTTTGATCCCTGGTCAGGAACTAAGATCCCACATGCTGCAAGGCCCGGCCGAAACAAAAGAAAAGAAAAGAAGACCCACAAGTCCCAACCCTGAAAATGCCCCTGAGGCAGTGACCCTCTCGCTGTCCCTGATGAGGCACCCTGCACCAGAGCCCCACTCCCTGCCTGCCCCCCCACCAACTCACCCTGCCGCTGGCCCAGGCAACAGCGAGCAGTGCCAAGAGCCCGACGAGCACAATCACCAGCAGCAGTAGCAGCAGTGGGTACTGCTGGCTCAGGCTGTAGTAGGTCTCGTAGAAGAGGTCTTCGCTGGGAGGCGGCCGGGGACTGAAGAGGCGGGCCATGGTCTCCCCTGCCCAGAGCTACACCGCCTGGGGGTGACCCCTGGGGCTGAGGAGGGCCAGGGTGGGTTACTGTCTGAGGCCCCAGCCAGCCCCAGCTGTGCCGTTCTCACCAGGTCCAAGCCACTTGCGCCCGGACCTCCCAACCTCGCTATCCCACCTCCTCCCAGGCACTCCCTGTGGCCTCCCTGCCTTCTCCCAGTTGGCAGTGAAGGGACTGTTCAATCTTGTGCTCCTCCTTCCTCAAACCCAGACTGCAGAGGTGCTCTAGCAAAAGCCTGGGGCACAGGGTTGAAGCAAAGAAGCCCCGGCTACCCCCTTTCCCCCAACTCACTGCCGCAGCTGAACGGGCTAACCCCAGGGCAGGTTTCGGAGTCACACTGGCTGCTAGGCTATTAGCTCTGAGCCCCGGGCAACAGGCACTTCCCTCCCGGCGCCTCGGCGCCCTCCCACTTCCCCGGTGGGACAGCCCGGCCCTTCCTGTGCCCTAGCCGGACTCCGCAGACCTCCTCCCCCACTCTGATTGTCTCTGCTAACTCCACAGCCTCCCCACATCTGTCCCCTCAAGGAAGAGGAATGCAGACCACGGGGGAGACGCAAGGGGTGGGGTGGACTGAGCCAAGCGTCAAATTTCAAAATGGGTTCAGAACCTTGGATGTGGGGAGACTGAGGGTGGGCTGGAGCGAAGGCTGGCAGGGATGCAGGGAAGAAGAAGATGGTGCCATACAGGGGCTAGGTTCTAGGTCAGGATGGGAGGCGATCACTCCCTGCTCCTCCAGCCTAGATGGCAGCGCTGTGGCCGTATCTGAGTGGTCCATACTCCAGTGGTGTCCAGCTCCAGGGGAGGGGCCCATCTGCGTGTAGCATTGTGGAGCCGTCACTGTCCACTCCCGGACACCAGCTGAGAATCAAAGGGTTCCAGTGCCTCCACGGAAGCAATGTGTGCATGGGTGTATGCAGCAGAGGGAGGTGGTAGTATGGGGGCTGACCTACGAGAGACTAGGGGCATCATGCAGGGCAAAGAAGTGCTGGGGTCTGCGAACTCCCATGGCGAGCCCCCTCCCCAGGACTCCACTGCCAAGTCTCCACAGCCCAGAGAAAAGGTGGTGGCAGGACCACAGCCTCTGTCCTCAGGGTTTGGTTTAGGGTGGGGCCTGGGCCTGCTCTACAGGAAGTGTTCTGCCCTGAGATTAGAGCTGCCCAGGAGCCAGACCTCCAGGATTCCTTCCTGCCGCCGCCAGCTGGGCCCTGACCTTGTGTGCCACAACTCTGCCCACCTACAGCCCTCAGCATCCCCCTTCCCGCCCTAGCCAGACACCGAAGTGCCTTCTACTCCCTCGATGTCAGCTCCCCCGCCTCTCATCCACGTCCCTTCCTGCCCCTGGCTGAAGCTTTAGCCTCGTTCGTGGTGCTTTGGTTAAAATTCCACATTTATTGACTCCTGGGGCCACAAAGACAGTTCGGGTGCAGGCCTGATGGCCCTCAGAGAAAGTCTAGGCTAGCTGCCTCAAGTCCAGGAGGCAGATTAGAAGCTTCTTCAATTCCTGCTATTATGATACCAGCCCTGTGGCCCACTCCAGGCTTCGGGTTCTTGCCGTCCTTCTTTCGAACCTATTCCTTGGGGGGTGCGCTGGGGGCCCCTATCCATGCCCCGAGGTGCCAGGCCCTGAACGGATGAGGCAGTTCTTCCTTGTATAATCATATGGTTGTTGTTTCCAATCTGTACCCCTTGGCTATGAAGTATGGTAGGAAACCGTGGCCCTTTAAGAGAAAGAGTGATGATGGTGGGAGGGTTAAGCGCTCTCTAGACTCAAAGTGAGGAGGAGCCGCAGGGTGGAGAGGCAGTGGCACCTCGCGTTCACCCTGGGGAAATGCAAGTGTGGGGTCTCCGGGCCTGCTAGTGACTGGGTCAAGGTGTACCTTCAGCCTTGCTCTTCAGGCTGCACCTTCAGAATTGGGTTTGCAGAAGCTCAATAGGAGTGGCAACTAACATCTGAGACTCTGATATTTGGGTCTTTTCTGATGGGAAACCCTCTGGGCATACATGGCAACCGTGGAATGGAATTCAGGGGTTCACAGAGCTGGTGTTGGGGAAAGTCAGAAGGCTCAGGGGCAAATCCAGGCTTTGCTGTGTGACCTCAGTGGATGTCAGTTTCTTCATTTATAAAATGAGAAAGTTGGGTTAGGTGGCCTCTAGCCCTTTCTCATTCCCCTCCCCAAGTACCCTGTATCTATATTTGGTCTTGAGGAAGAAGCTGGTGGAAGAATTGAGCAGGGGAAAGGAAGGAGGAAGGAGTGGGGAGTGGGTACCTGGTACTGGATTTGGCCCTGGTGCCCTGGGAGGCCAGTTGGTGTCACGTCTCTCAGCCCCCTGCAAACAACACAGGGCTTTCAGGCCCCCTGTCCTGGGCCTTGTCCCCCTACTGCAGACCCCCTCAGCCCCAAGTCTCCCCTAGCAAGGGGACAGGATTCACAGAAGTCCTAGTGCATCCCCTAGTCCTACCAATGTCTCACCTGATACCCTTGGGGTCCAGGACCTGGGGTCCAAGCTGAGGTGGGGCTGGGCTTCTGGTTTCTGACAGGTAAGGTCTCTGGATTTTGAGGAGGTCAGGCTGTTGAATCTGAAGAGGTCTCTGCTGTCCAGGCAGGCTGAACCTGCCCTCTCTGGGCCCTGATGCTCTCAGAAAGGTTTGTACATTTTTCAGGAACAGACCTGTCGTACCCCTCCAGATTCAGGTTCATCATTTCAGAGACCATGGAATCATGGCTTCCTGTGGTCGCCCCAGGGCCATCCATTTCTGTACTTTCTGGGCCTGGCTTGAGGACAGACAACAACCTGCTGCTGCCCCTGTGCTCAGACAGGAACTCCTTTACCTGCAAGGATGGGGAGCTGGCTGGGCATGGAGGTGGGAGAGCCAGAGCAAACCCAAGGGAGGAGTCTCTTGGTTCATATCTGTTGCCTGGGAACTCAGGGATGGGGCAGCGACACTGGGGACAAGAGTCAAGGCTTAGAGAACAGTGGTCAGTGGGGAGTCATTGGGTGGTCAAGGGAGCCACGTTGTGCCATCCTGCCCAGCTGCTAGGTGGGGTGAGGGCGTTGGCCACTCACTGAGGAGACTGCAGCATTCATCTTTTTACCAGATACATCTCCTTTCTTTACCGGATCGAGGACTTTCTGGGTGTTTGGTCGGCATTCTGGAGAGAAGGCAGAGTGGGTGGCAGGTGAGCAAAACTTCTTTTCCAGTGAAAAGCCCCTGCTGACAGATCCAGGCCTACCTCAACTGCCAGCTAAGTGGCCAGCGCACCTTGGAAGGAGGGCCTCTTCTGGGGCTCATGGCTCCAGCAGTGCTGCATTAAATCCTTCAGTACTTCCAAGCCAGGATCTCAGGGCCAGACTGCGGCAGCTCAGTCAATGCAGGCCGGATCTGCCTCTCACACACTGCTTCCCGCAGCAGTGATTTATGGTCCACTACTGGGGTGTGGGTGTGAGGAGAAGGCATTCAGAGTACGAAGGCCACCTGCACCATCACGGAAAGGGGCAGGGAGTGTAGGAGATGTGAGGAAGGAGTAGGGCCGCCTGAGCAGGTAAAGAAGGAGGAAGAAGCAGGAAGAGGAGGGCTTCGGGATTGGGGGTTTGGGGGAGGGGGCACCTGAGGTGAAGGATCCCAGAGTCTGCCTAGAGTTTTACTCTCAGCTTCTCTTCTGGCTCGCACTGCCCACATTAGGATCCCGAAGCTGCAGGAGACAAAAAGCTGAGGCCTGACCCAACTGCTGACGAGACTCCTTTCCATATACGATCCCTTAGAAGGACCCAGAGAGGTGTAGAAATTGGGGATGTATGTTTGGAGTACCTTACCTGTAGACATCACTGGCCATGGAGGCCTTCCAGTTTATATCAGCCAACAGTTCTGGGGTCAAGTAAGCTGGGGTGCTCCCTGACTCCCCAGATCCTGTCCCTGACTGTGAGCCTCCCAGAAACGCGGACAGGCCCAAATCTGCCAGCTGCAAAAGGAGATAAGGAGGAGATGGACAGAGATGGACAGGGCCTAGCAGCCTCCAGAATCCTTTCCTCTCCCCCACAGAAGGTGCAGGCCCTTCTGTGCCTGCACAGATATTATGATCCCAGCCTTGTAAAAGGGATGTTGAGGGTTAGCGGAATGGTAGGACCAGTGGGGCTCCTGGTTGGAGGTCTGGGTCCCCACTCCATGGGGCTGGGTCAAGGTCTGAGTCTCCTGGACTAGGTCAGCCACGGGTCTTTGGAGGGCCCTGTGGGGTGGACCCATGGAACTGACCATGTTGGCCAAGGCCTCTATCACCTGGTATGGGAGGGGCTAAAGCTCCTGGATGAGCCTTGACACTTGGGCAGCCCTGTGTCCAGAGGGAGATGCTGATGGTATTCAGAAGAGAGGGCTGCAGCAGGTCCTCTGTCCAGTGGGTGGGGCTGGAGCAGCTCTGGGGCAGGACCTCGTCCAGGGGTTGGGCTGTGTAATGGATGCGCTGACCTTGGCATGCAGCTCTGAGTCCAATAGGACGTTGGGGGGCTTGAGGTCCCGGTGTAGAAGCATGGGGTTCTGGCTGTGCAGGTAGCACATCCCGAGCACCAGCTCCTGCAGCAGGCGGCAGAGGAGCGGCCCCGGCCTTGGGCACTGGGGCTGTAGCAGCACCGCCAGGGAACCGTTCTCTATGAATTGAGTCACCAGAGCCGGCCCAGACACGTACTCCCCCCTCCAGTTTCTTTGTGATCCCCAGCAGGGGCAGCACATGATTGTTAAACAGGCTTGCCATGGCCTTCACCTCCCTGGATATCGCCAGCCGGCACTCAGGCGCAGGTTGGAGCCGAGGTCCCTCCTGGGAAGATCCTTCCCTTCCGCACTCAGGCCCTGCCACGCAGCGGCCCCTCCTCCTCTGCCCAGCCTCCCAGACCAGACACCCGCCGCAAGCGGCTCGGGGCACTCACGAGTTCACGATCTTCACCGCCACTTCCAAACCCCAAGTCCTGTGCTGTGCCCGGAAGACAGCGCCAAATCCTGAACTCGGGGTTCTCCACTTCCTCGATGGGCACCAGCGGGGCTGAGGTACCGCTGTGCCTGAGAGAGGGGGCCTCATCACCCGCTGGCCAGGGCCCCAAGGCCGCGTGGCTCCCCGCACCGCCCCACCCCCCAAGCCCCGTGACTCAGCTCGTGTTGGTCAGTTCAATCCCCAGCCTCCCCCGTGAGCCCCACTGTGCCCTGGCCTTGGCACGTTCTGTGAGCAAGTCCGTGGGTGCCGTGTGTGTGTGTGTGTGTGTGTGTGTGTGTGTGTGTGTGTGTGGCTGCGGAACCATAGCTCACTCTCCACTCACCATAACTTAACACAAGACATCAGGCTGGAAGGTGCGAGAAGCTTCTGGAAGTTGCGAGCCCGCACGCATGGAAGAGGGGTTGGGGGCCGGGAGAGGGGTCAGTCTCCAGGCCACTGCACGGATTCCGCTTCCCGGGTTGCTTTCTCTACACTGCCTGGACCACTTCCTTCTTTGACGGAAGCCTCTGCAGTCCCGCCCTCAGGGGCGGGGGGAAGGGGGTGCCGGTGGGGTGCCGAACGGAAGCTAGTGCTGTTCCTCGGGTGCCACGGCCAGGTTCATTGTCACTGGGTATGCAGGGCGCCACGGAAGGAGTCCTTACCTTCTAGGAACCCACAATCAACCGCCTTCTAAGCTGCTGTCTCTCCCTTCTCCCACCGGATTCCCAGCTCCACCGCCAAGCCTGGGATGGTGAGGATTGGGGGAGATGTTGCTGAGGAGGACATTATGGTCCTACGCTTCCGCTCTCCCCCAGCTGCCTTAAGATCACAGCTAACACGTGTCTAAAGCTCACCGTGTAGGAGGTACATATTATAGATTAGCTTACGGTAATTCTCACATCAACCCTAAGGAGATACGTACTGCCTTTGTTACTTCTTTACAGGTGAGGAAGCGGAAGCACGGATAGTGTAAGTACCTGGCCCAAGCGTGTGTGGAACTGACCTCCAAGCCTGGCTCTGAACCATCAAGCTTTGCTATTTTCACATAGGCTTCAGCTGGTGGGGGAGGTGGCTGGGGTAGGTGTGAAGCAACCAACAGTCTGCATTCCTGCCCTTGGTAGTGATTTGTCTGCTGGCAAGACCAAGACCCACTCCCAGGGTGTTGTGGTCAGCTAGGCGAATTGGGCCAGGCAGAGTGTTGCTGATATTGTGGTGTATACTGCAGTGGAAACACCTCAGAGCCTCTCTGCCCTCTCCCCCCACGGCAAATCCTCCATGCAACTTCTCTGGTTAACAAATGTTCTTGCCAAGCATTTACTCTGGACAAGGGCCCTGGAGAACTCAGGAGCAAGTGGAGCCTTAAGGATTCAGGGTAGACAGAAGGTGTCCATATTTTACCTGCCCAAGGCCTGACCATGGCTGGAGGTTGTGGAATTAGATATAGCCAGCCTTAGGCACTCGGTTCTTTTTGGGGAGACCCAACCCTGTGATTCATGGGTCATGGGCCAGGGCTCACCAGAGGGTGCTCACCTTGGTGTGAACTTTCCATTCTGTCCAGTGGTCCATGGGCCCTGCTAGTTGGAGCAAAAGTGGCCAGCAGTTAACTGTGGTTTCTCGAGCACCTGGAACTCCAGGATCCACATCATGGATTCTTGTGGAGTCAGTCCATGCTATTTTCAACCTATTTAGGGAATTCTTAGACTGTAGTCTCTTTGAAAGCTGGTACATGGTAGGTACCCGGTAAATATTTGTTGAATTGAACTAATAAATGAACAACGAAAACTTTTTTTTTTTGCGGTACGCGGGCCTCTCACTGTTGTGGCCTCTCCCGTTGCGGAGCACAGGCTCCGGACGCGCAGGCTCAGCGGCCACGGCTCACGGGCCCAGCCGCTCCGCGGCATGTGGGATCTTCCCGGACCGGGGCACGGACCCGCGTCCCCTGCATCGGCAGGCGGACTCTCAACCACTGCGCCACCAGGGAAGCCCTCTTGGATTCTTTTTTGGGGAGCCCTCTCCAGTGCCCAGGGCATGCCCTTCTCCTTTAGTGTTCCAAGCAGGTCGAAAGTCTCTTTTCACTTGTTTTTCCTTAGCAAAGTGGAGGGACTGATGCTTTCACAAAGAACCATACTGTCTAGGGCCACCTGCCCCAGCAAATGGAATCCCTGTTTATCATCTGTTTCTTCACACACCGGTTTCCCAGTGGTGTCCCACTGGCAGAACCTAAGTTGCCTGTCTGCACACTCGAGGCAAGGGAGACTGGAAAGGGTAACTTCTTTTTTTTCTACCTTAGCATGAAGGGACTAAAAAGATTTTGAGCAGCCATCAATGACAAGTGTCCACACACATACAACAACCATAATGCACCTTCTACTATCAGTGTGGAGTCCTTCTCTCTTCACTTACTGTGTCTAGTTAATGTTGATGATCTAATTTCTGTGCTCTCCTAGCCCCTCTCATCCCGGTAAGGCAGTTTTCCCAGCTGGATGTTCTCCTCCCTCTCTTCCCCTTGTCTCTCTGTCTCTCTCTCTCTGTCTCTCTCTCTCTGTCTCTCTCTGTCTCTCTCTGTCTCTCTCATAGGGAGTTGACTATAGCCTAATGGTCAAAGGTCCAGGCTCTCAGATCAGGCTACCTGGGATTCAATTGCGCTTCTGCAAGTTACTAGCTCTTTGTCATTTGCCAAGTTACTCAACTTCTCTGAGCTTCAGTTAATTATAGTACCTACAGGGCTGGGCTGGTGTGAGGACGAAATAAAATAATACAGCACATTTCCAGGCACATGTTATGTGCTTAATAAGTGACAGACATTAATACAATCAACATTATTGCATTTCCAATCTGAGGAACATTTCTAATTCACTATAGGTAGAGCAGAGAAAAATGATTTCACTGCTGCTCAGTGAAATAGCTAGCTTTTCCTTCTGGTAAATTCCCAGCCCCACCCTTTCCTCCCAGGGCTCCTCTAATGACTCACCCATCAGGTATTCTCACTCCTCTCCCGCAGACAAGTGTCCTGAGGGAGCGATTGAGGAAGTCAGTTGCGTCCCTGCCTGTGGTCTAGAGGAGTTCGGGCTTTAATCCTGAGTCTCTAGCTTCTTGGCTGTAAGGTTGTCTAAGGTTGAGAAGGTCACATGGTTGACCCAAAGATGGGCTTTGGGCCTGAGGCGGCTGCTTTTGGTGCTCCCTGCCACACATTCTCAGGCCGCCTTTGATCTGAGCTGCCGCTGCGGTGGATGGCCCCACGACCCTGCCAGTGCCCCATCCAAGAGGCCTGTCTCTGTTTTTCTCCCTCAGTTGACAGAACTGTGGTGAGAGGAGAGGAGAGTTAATGCCCTGGGGGTGACCCTCTCAGTGGAGGACATGAGTCAGTGCCCCAGCCTCCTTTCTTTCAAAGGGTCAATTCTGGGGTGTGTTCTACAGTTCTTCAGAGGGCCTCTGGCTAGACTGAGCTCCACAACAGGCGCTAGCTCAGTAGGTACCTTTTGGGGGCATTTTCTCCTACCCTGACCCACATTTTCTGCTCCGTCCCTCCTGACCCTTGGGACCACTCTCCAGGAAGTCTCAAGTTCTGGTCTCAGGCGCTGTTTTCAGGGGAACACAATCTAAGCCCTCTGCCCTGTTTCCTCCTCATTGTTTATCCTCTGAATGTCTTTGTGACTAGGATCCCTCCCTGACTGGAAAGAAAGAAGAAAGGAGGGGAAAAGAAGTGAACAGAAATGAATCTAACTCTCTCAGAGATGGGGAATCATGTATATGGGCACCTATGGCTCTCTCATCTCTTATCTCATTCAAATTTTAGCAACAAACCTGTGAGGCAGATAATTATTAGTCCCATTTTATGGATAAAGAAACTGAGAGGCTGTGAGAGGTTAAGTAACCAGCCTGAGGTTATACAAAAACTTTGTGGCACAGTGGGGTTTTAAACCCAGATCTATGCTCCTTCAGCTGCTTTCTTTTATGGGTGAGGGCCTTTGAAAGAATCTGGAAGCAGGACTTTGAATCAATCAAGTAAGACTATCAGCTTTTTTAAGCTAAATATTTGAACAGTGTTATTGAAGTAGAGCTGACATTCAGTAAACTGCACATATTTAAGGCGTACAATGTGATGAGTTTTGACATATGTATATGTCGGTGAAACCATCACTACAATTAAGGTAATGAACATATTTATCACACCAGAAACTTCCTTGTGCCCCTTTTCAATCTTTCACTCTGCCTTTCTATGCTATTTCCCCTTTCCTGGTAACCACTAATCTGCTTTCCGTCACTTTGTGATTGGTTGGCATTTTCTATTTTATATAAATGGAATCACATAGCATGTATTCTTTTTTGTCTGACCTCTTTCACTTAATGTGATTATTTTGAGATTCACCTATATTGTTGTGTGCATAAGTAGTTTATTCCTTTTTATTGCCAAGCAGTACTTCATTGTACCACAATTTCTTCATCAGTTTGCCTGTTCATGGACAATAATTTTTGGCTATTACAAACGTACATGTCATGTACACATCTTTGTATGGACCTATGTTTTCGATTCTCTTGAATAAATATCTAGGAGTGGAATGCTCAATCATATGATAGGTATATATTTAACTTTTGAAGAAACTGCCAAACAGTTTGCCAGCATGGTTGTACCATTTTACATTCCCACCAGCATTGGGTGAGTCTGAGCTCACACGGAACTATCCACCACAGAGGGTCCTAAACAAGATGAACCCAAACAGACCTACACCAAGACATATTATAATAAAAATGGCAAAAATTAAAGATAAAGAGTGGATTCTAAAGGCAGCAAGATAAAAACAAAGAGTTAATTACAAGGGAACCCCCATAAGGCTTTCAGCTGACTTCTCTACAGAAACACTGCAGGCCAGAAGAGACTGGCAAAATATATTCAAAGTCTTGAAAAGGAAAAATCTGCAACCTAGAATACTCTACCCAGCACTATTATCATTTAGAATATGAGGAGAAATAAAGAATTTCTCAGACAAGCAAACACTAAAAGAATTCAGCAATACTAAACCTCTCCTAAAAGAAATATTGAAAGGTCTTCTTTATATAGAAAAGAAGCAAGAAGATATAGGAAGGAGAAAATCATAACTGGAAAGTAAACCACTTAAATTAGCCAGTATACAGATTAAAAAGAAAAAAAAAAACAACTATTTGTGCAACAAGGATCGCATGTGCTGCAACTAAGACCCGGCACAGCCAAATAAATAAATAAATATTTTTTAAAAAGTAGAAGAAAAGAGAGAGAACCCAAATAAACAAAATAAGAAATGAAAAAGGAGAAATCTCAACTGATACTACAGAAATACAAAAAAAAAGAATACTGTGAACAATTATATGCCAAAAAATTTGACAACCTAGAAGAAATGGATGACTTTCTAGAAATATACGGCCCACCAAAACTGAATCAAGAAGAAACAGATAATTTGAATAGGCCAGCCACTAGAAGTGAAATAGAATCTGTGATTTAAAAATTCCCTATAAACAAAAGTCCAGGACCAGAATGCTTCACAGGCAAATTCTACCAAACATACGAAGAACTTATACTGATTCTTCTCAAACTCTTCCAAAAGATTGAAGAGGGAACACTCCCAAAGATATTCTATGAAGCCACCATCACACTGATACCAAAACCAGACAAAGATACTACCAAAAAAGAAAATTACAGGTCACTATCTTTGATGAATATAGATGCAAAAATTGTCAACAAAATATTAGCAAATTGAACCCAACAACACATAAAAAAGATCATACAACACGACCAAGTGGGATTCATCCCAAGTTCACAAGGATGGTTCAACATATGCAAATCAATCAATGTAATACACCATATAAACAAAAGAAAAGTCAAAAACCACATAATCATCTCAATAGATGCAGAAAAAGCATTTGACAAAATTCACCATCGATTCATGATAAAAACTCTTACCAAAGTGGGTATAGAGGTAACATACCTCAACATAGTATAAGCTGTTTTCGACAAACTCACAGCCAATATAATAGTCAACAGTGAAAAGCTGAAAGCCTTCCCACTAAAACCTGGAACAAGACAAGGATGTCCACTCTCACCACTTCTATTCAACATTGTATTGGGGACTTCCCTGGTGGCGCAGTGGTTAAGAATCTGCCTGCCAATGCAGGGGACGCAGGTTCGATCTCTGGTCTGGGAAGATCCCACATGCCGCAGAGCAACTAAGCCCACGAGCCACAACTACTGAGCCCATGTGCCACAGCTACTGGAGTCCATACGCCTAGAGCCCGTGCCCCACAACAAGAGAAGCCACCGCAATGAGAAGCCCGCGGACCACAATGAGGAGTAGCCCCCTCTCGCTGCAACTGGAGAAAGCCCGCGCACAGCAACGAAGACCCAATGCAACCAAAAATAAAAGAAACCCCCCCACCCCCCCAAAACCCCATAGTATTGGAAGTCCTAGCCACAGCAATCAGAAAAAAAAAAAAGGTATCCAAATAGGAAGGGAAGAAGTAAAATTGTCATTATACACAGATGACATGATACTATATTTAGAAAACCCTAAGGACTCCACACAAAAACTACTAGATCTAATAAATGAATTCAGCAAAGTAGCAGGATGCAAGACTAACATTCAGAAATCAGTTGCATTTCTTTACACTAACAATGAAATATCAGAAAGGGAATGTATTTCCCACCTCTCATAGGACCTGATCCATGACCAAGTCTCATTTAATTTTTCCAACTCAGGAAATTGCTTTACTTAATATCTTTTGAGTGTCTATTATGTGCCAGGCACTGTAATTATGCATCATACACTTCTATCCAGCCACTAACCTTAAGTAGATACTAGTTCCCCCGTTTTATACATGAGGAAATTGACACAAAGATTAAGGAGTTTTCCCAAAGACAACTCTGAAATGGTGAAGCCTAAATCTAGCCCAGGTCTATCAATCTGACTCCAGATCTGTGTTCTTCCCACTATACTGTACTACCTCTCTCCTTCCTACTTTTCTGAGCAGACAGAAATTACTTTCCTTCCTATCTCTTCAACATTACTCCATATCTTCACCTATTTTTTTTTAAATTAAAGTATTATTTACCATGTTGTGGCAATCTCTGCTTACGGCAAAGTGACTCAGTTATACACACAGAGAAGTTCTTTTTTTTAATATTCTTTTCCATTATGGTTTATCCCAGGAGATTGGATATAATTCCCTGTGCTATATAGTAGGACCTCATTGTTTATCCATTCTAAATGTAATAGTTTGCATCTACCAACCCCAAACTCCCAGTCCATCCCTCTCCCTCTCCTCCTCCCCCTTGGCAACCACAATTCTGATCTCTATGTCTGTGAGTCTATTTCTGTTTTGTAGATAGGTTTGTTTGTGCCATATTTTAGATTCCACATATAAGTGATATCATGTGGTGTTTGTCTTTCTCTTTCTGACTTACTTCACTTAGTATGATAATCTCTAGTGGCATCCATGTTGCTGTAAATGGCATTATTTCATTCATTTTTATAGCTGAGTAGTATTCTATTGTATATATGTACCACATCTTCTTATCCATTCCTCTGTCATGGACATTTAGGTTGTTTCCATGTTTTGACTATTGTGAATCGTGCTGCTATGAACATAGGGGTGCATGTATCTTTTCAATTTAGAGTTTTGTCTGGATATATGCCCAGGAGTGGGATTGCTGGATCATATGGTAATTATACTTTTGCCTGATGATTCAGGAGAAGCATAATTGTTGCTGAGACCTGAGAAAAAAGTATCCCTGGGTACAGAGTGAGGACTCCGAATAGCTGCTGTAGATGTCGTGGACAGCATTCCTAAAATAGGATAACCATGACTGTCATGAAGCTGCTTCTTTTTTATTTATATAAATTTATTTATTTTATTTATTTATTTTTGGCTATGCTCGGTCTTCATTGCTGCGTGCAGGCTTTCTCTAGTTGCGGTGAGCGGGGGCTACTCTTCGTTGTGGTGCTTGGGCCTCTCATTGAGGTGGCTTCTCTTGTTGTGGAGCACAGGCTCTAGGTGCGCAGGCTTTGTTGTGGTACGTGGGCTCAGCAGTTGTGACCTGCAGGCTCTAGAGCTCAGGATCAGTCATTGGGTGCACGGGCTTAGTTGCTCCGTGGCATGTGGGATCTTCCCGGACCAGGGCTCGAACCTGTGTCCCCTGCATTGGCAGGTGGATTCTTAACCACTGCACCACCAAGGAAGTCCCACTGCTTCTTTTCTTTTTTTTTTTTTTTTTTTTTTGCTGTACGCGGGCCTCTCACTGCTGTGGCCTCTCCCGTTGCGGAGCACAGGCTCCGGACACACAGGCTCCGCGGCCATGGCTCGCGGGCCCAGCCGCTCCGCGGCATGTGGGATCTTCCGGGATCGGGGCACGAACCCGTGTCCCCTGCATCGGCAGGCGGACTCTCAACCACTGCGCCACCAGGGAAGCCCGCTTCTTTTCTTTTCTTTTTTTTTTTTTTTTGTGGTACACGGGCCTCTCACTGTTGTGGCCTCTCCCGTTGCGGAGCACAGGCTCCAGATGCACAGGCTCAGCGGCCACAGCTCACGGGCCCAGCCGCTCCGCGGTACGCGGGATCCTCCCAGACCGGGGCACGAACCCGTGTCCCCTGCATCAGCAGGCGGACCCTCAACCACTGCGCCACCAGGGAAGCCCCCACTGCTTCTTTTTAAAAAATCTTTTTTTAATTTATTTTTTTAAATCTTTGGCCGCACTGTGCAGCATGCAGGATCTTAGTTCCCTGAACTGGGATCGAACCAGTGCCCCCTGCATTGGGAGCACGGTATCTTAATCACTGTACCGCCAGGGAAGTCCCAAGCTGCTACTTCTTAACTATGAAAAGAACTTGATTCATTCTGTATAATATATAATGAGAATAATTACATGTTAAGTCAAGAGTATCTTAATTAATTAAATAATTAATTAATTTTTGGCTGTGTTGGGTCTTCGTTTCTGTGTGAAGGCTTTCTCTAGTTGTGGTGAGCGGGGGCCACTCTTCATTGTGGTGCACAGGCCTCTCACTGCCGTGGCCTCTCTTGTTGCGGAGCACAGGCTCCAGATGTGCAGGCTCAGTAGTTGTGGCTCACGGGCCCAGTTGCTCCGTGGCATGCGGGATCCTCCCAGAGCAGGGTTCGAACCCGTGTCCCCTGCATTGGCAGGCAGTCTCAACCACTGCGCCACCAGGGAAGCCCAAGAATATCTCATATTAGAGGAAATATGAGTAACTGAATTTTATGGATAATCCCTACATCCCATTTCTCTAGTTTGCAGAGGCTGCTAATTGACCCCAATAGTCTTTCTTCCCATCTTCTTTAGTAATAGAACCTGATATTTTCAGGTGAATATATGCCCACTTGGAATAAATACACTTCCCAGCCTCCCTTATACCTATATGTGACCATGTGACTAAATTCTGGACAATTGGAAGTAAATATAAATGGAGTGCGGAGGAAGTGGTGTGTATTCTTCTGCTCTTCGTTTTCCTGTTGGTTTAAAAGTGAATGTGATGGCTGTACCTTGAGCAGCCGTCTTCCATGAAGTGGGATGCTAATGATGGTGGAGCAGCAAGATGGAAGGAGTTGGGAGTCTCATAGTTGTGGCGTTGACATACTACACCTTGAATTTTTACCTGTAGAGCCTTTATATGAGAGAGAAATAAACTTCTATCTTATTTAAGCCACTGATATTTCAGGATTTTATGTCATACCCAGCCAAACCTAATTCTAACAGATGCACCTAGTTATTAAAACACTATCTCTTACCAACTCTTCAATCGGTCAACAAATATTTTCTATCAATCTCTGTATCCCAGAGCTTAGCATGGTGACGGCACATAATAGATGTTCAATAAATGTGAGAGATTAAATATACAAATGGACAATGGCCAGACCACATATAACAATAGAACTCTGACCTGTAATCTACGGCAACTCCCCAGGCCATTATCTACAGTAACCAGCCTAGGAAGCCAGCCTACTATATATGTCAGGCTTGCAGGAATTCAGACCACTATCTCTAGCAACCAGCCTAGGAAGCCAAAAATTAAGTCCTGTAACAATCTTCTCCACACAGCTAGATCTTGATTAATAAGTGACAGCTTCCCTAAGTTTTGTTCCTGCTTCCAAATTAGGACCGACTAGAGAAAGCCAAACAATGCATTTTTAACCAATCGCATAGGAGGCCCTGCCTTCAGTTAGCCCACCTACAGCTTCCCCATACCAATAGCTTCCAATCAGGTCATACCCAAAGCCTTTCTTTTTTTCCACAATAAAGCTTCCCTACTCCTTTACCTGACTTTGAGTCTCTGCCAAAATGCAAGTGAGGGTGGCTGACTCCCTTGCTGGAGGAAGCTCTGAACAAATAGCTTTTGCCTGTTCTCATTTGATTGGTTTTCATTTATTTCCACTAGTGTTTATTAAATATATGAAATGTAAAAAAAAAAAAAAGATTTTGGTAGATAAATAGACAGCCAAGTTTCCTTTCAGAGAATTTATACTCTAGTGGGGTACACAGACATTAAACAGTGTTTACACAGTTATATTATTACAGTTGGGAGATGTGTTATGACTGCTATGAGAATGCTATGAGATTATAGCTGAGATCTAGAGATTAGTAGAAGTTTGGCAAAGAAGGTTGTGTGTCAAGAGAGATCCAGGTAGGAGAAACAGTAACTGCAAAATCCTGGAAGTGGGAAGGACTTGGTACACACCAGGAACTGAAGATGTCCAGGACCGTGAAGAGACTGTGCCTCAGGTCCTCGTGTCTAGCTCCCCAGAACTACCACTGTCTAGCTCCTACATGCCCATCCTTCCTGAAGCCTGATTCTCCTTTTCTTTTAGTTCTGTGATCTCTCCTGTCAAAACGTTCCTCTTTTGCTTAAGTTATATGGAGCCAGTTTCTGTTGCTTCCAACCAGTCATCTCTTATTGATAGAATTGCTTTGTTACATCTCCTGAATTACCAGTTATTATTAAACTCTTTTATTAGCATGTAGCATTTCACATTTACATTTTATCCCCCAATTAGATAATATGTAACTGGAAGGAACCACTAAGTTTTGGGGTGGTTGGTTACACAGCATTTCCTCAGGCTTGAGGTCCAGGATTTAGGTGATGAGATCTGGGCCCTTGTGCCTGAGCTTGGTGCCAAGATGGGATGAGACTTGAAGGTCTTATGGGGAGGGGATGAGTGTGGGAAGGATGTGTATTGTTATGACTAGACTGTGACAGATTTTATTTTCTAAAGATGACCATGTGTATGTGTTTATCACATTCTGCATGCTCTTCTTGCAATGTAACTGATATTTCTTCCACCTAGAGTTGGGGTCTCTGTTCTCACCCCTTGATTCTGGCCAGGGGCTTGTGACTTTCAAGACTAGGTCATGAAAATGATGTAGTTTCTACCTGGAGCTCTCTCTCAAAGTTGCCATTTTGTAAGGAATCCCAAGCCACAAGGAACAGTCATATGTATGTGGTACAGCCAATTGCTCTAGCTAGTCTCAGCCACCAGTCAATGTCAACAGCTAGACCTGTGACAATTCTAGCTCCTAGCCTTCAAGTCCCTCACCAGACATTGTGGAGGAGATAGGAGCCTTCCTCACTGCTGAATTTCTTACTCACAGAAACCATGAGAGATAATAAATGATCATTGTGCTCTGAAGCCACAAAGTTTTGGAAGTGATTTGTTATGCAGTAATAGAAACTATTACATTATGTAAAAACTTGAAGTTTTTGTGTTTAAAATTTTTCAGTGAAGGAGACATCTGAAAGCTGTTAGCTTCAACCCTGGAGAAACAAAGACATATTGTAATTTTTGGAATTTATTGTGAAATGGGATTTTTAACGAATTGTGCCAATCTTTTCCTTAGATTTTTTTCTATATATATATATATATTGCTTTCTGTGGAGAAAATTTTTAAATTAAAATCAATATTTAGTCATAAAAATGAATGATGTACTGATGCGCATTACCAATGGATGAACTTTGAAAACCTTATGCTAAGTGGAAGAAGCCGGACACAAAAGGCAACATTATGTGATTCTGTTTACATGAAATGTCCAGAATAGGCAAATCTAGAGACAGAAAGTGAATTAGTGGTTTCTAGGGAGAAAGGGAAGGGGAGAATGGGGAGTGACTACTAACAGGTAAGGCATTTCTTTTTGGGGTGATGAAAATATCCTGGAATTAGATATGGTGATAGTTGCACAACCTTGTGAATATACTAAAAAGGTAGGAGCTGTACACGGAGTTGTACACTTCAAAAGAGTGAATTTTATAGAATGTGGATTATATCTCAATAACAAATTAAGATTATTAAAAAGTTTCCTTTGATCAACCATAAGTGAGATAGATCAACACATCTGGCTATACTGTCCATATGTGAAGATCAATTTTGACAAAGTCACTGACAAATTTGCAAAAATTAAGACTTGGAACAGAAATTGTAATGTTATAATTCATTTCTATGACAGACCAATATGTAAGTATATGTTTTCCCTTTGTATTTAAAATAAAAGTATATGAAATAATTGCAATTATTAATCTGTTGCCTTTTCCTGTCTTTTACTGTTTTATCTATCTATCTATCTACTGGCCTTGTTAGACATATGAGCATAGGAAGTCAATAAAAGAAAATTATTACTCTTTCCATTTTTTCTGGCTATTATTTTTCATATCATGATTAATACTGAAATTATTTTTTTTGTTATAGAGAAGAGTTTAAAAATGATATGCTTCTGTTGTCAAATGTGTAAAGTATGCCATTGGTGTTAGATACTGTTATTGAGAGTCTAAGAAAAAATCAAGGTCTAAACTGGAATGGCAATGAAGGGAATACAAAGGAAGGAGATAGATAGGTAGATAGATATAGATATAGATAGATACATAGGTAAATAGATACTCTATGAATAAAACAGTTCTGTACAGTTAGGGGGCAAGGAAGAGGGAGATGTCAAGTACGAAATGTATCTCCAGCCTGATAATAACTGGCAATTCTTGGGAGTATGGTTTATAAATATAGGTACCCAATGCCTAGAAATGCCTCTGAACATAGAGGTTCCTCAATACATATTTTTTGTTTGACTGAATGATCTTGTATAGCAGCGGTCCCCAACCTTTTTGGTGCCAGGGACCGGTTTCGTGTAAGACAATTCTTCCACGGACGCGGTGGGTGGGGGGATGATGGTTTCGGATGATTCAAGCGCATTACATTTATTGTGCCCTTTATTTCTATTATTATTACATTGTAATATACAATGAAATAATTATACAACTCACCGTAATGCTGACAGGAGGCGGAGCTCAGGCGATAATGCGAGCGACGGGAAGCCGCTGTAAATACAGATGAAGTTATGCACGCTCACCTGACGCTCACCTCCTGCTGTGCGGCCCGGTTCCTAACAGGCCGAGGACTGGTACGGGGTGGGGGGTGGGGGGGTTGGGGATCCCTGTTGTATAGGACACATTTTAATTGCTTCACTTACTCTCCATCCATCTTTTTACTCCAGCTATTACTGTGGCAACCAACTGCTTGTCCATGTCACCTGACAGGACCTACTCACAGGCACAGCTCCTATCTTTTTTGCATCTTGCCCAGGGGCTTCTTTGCTGCAGCCTTGTGGGACACCTACAGTTTTCTGACCCTCGTGTAAAACTGGAAGAGTGAGGGAATTAACACACAAGGGGCAACTCTTGACAATTGGGGGTGAGGGCAAGCAGACAAATATCCCATCTCTTGAATCACATTCTGTATGGCTCCACAGAAGGTGCCCAGGGGGGACAATGTTCCAGTTGCTCAGGGTGGTAACCAGCTCCACATCACACCCTTGGACTTTCCCCTTTCACTCTTTCCAGCCCCCCACTTTTGTCCCTTGTGATTGCTCTCCGCAATAAACTACCTGCATCTCATTCTTTTTTCAGGCTCTGATTTTTGGGGGAAAGCCCACCCTAAGACAGATTCCTACGTATAATGTGGTATAGTGGAATTAGCACTGGACAAGGACCCAGGAAACCTGGGTTCCAGACCTAGCTCTGTCACTAACCTCAAATAAAGAGTTGGATGATTTTATTACTATTTTCAGATGCACATGTATTGACAGGGAAAGCTCTCCAAGCCATTTGTTAACTGCGAAAAAAACAAAAAGTCAAGAAATATGCTTGCAGCATGGTCTGAAGTACACAGAAAGAGCAGGCATGTGTACGTATATAGATTTAAAAAATTGTACAAAATGGCGGAGTAGCAATCGAAGCTTACTATATATTTTTGTATGGCTTGAATCGTTTACAAGGAGACTGTATTTTGTGTAACTGAAAAGAAAAAAAAAGAAATAAAAGGAAAGTCCACCTCCAAGGCGTTGAATCATGCTTGTGAAAGTGGAGAGCATAAGTCAAAGCGCTCCACGAACACAAGGTGAGAAAGCGGAGCTGTGTTCAGGTGTGTGCGCTAGGGGGCAGCCGAGCGAGGACAAAGGCCTGATGGGCGAGAAATCGGACCTGCGGGAGGGAGGGCGGCTGAGTCTTTGTAGTCGCCAGGGGGCAGATGTGTAGGGCAACCGAAACCTACAACCATCCACTCTTCCCCTGGCAGGATGTTGCAGAAGTCATAAATTCCATCCCTCTGCTGCAGCCGAGACAGATCCGAGGGTTTTCAGAGTCATGGGGATCCCCCTTCCACTCCCCACCGAGGGAAGCTTGGCGCTCTGAGCAGCCTGTAAGCTCGTTCATACCACATTTACGCTCAACAACTCTTTTCTCCGCCCGCACCCCCGGCCCCCACCGGCAGAGGGGAAATTGAGTCACTGGAAGGCGAGGCCAGAGTCGCCAGGGGAATGTGCGCCAACGCCAGCCTTCAGGGCCTTCCAGATGCTGGGAGGACGGGGAGGGACCTCCAG
Source organism: Hyperoodon ampullatus (assembly GCF_949752795.1). Classification (NCBI taxonomy): domain Eukaryota; kingdom Metazoa; phylum Chordata; class Mammalia; order Artiodactyla; family Ziphiidae; genus Hyperoodon; species Hyperoodon ampullatus. The sequence goes on from NC_136916.1 coordinate 106,476,466, forward strand.
GAAAATACACAAAGTGGGGTGAGAGGGGGGAGCGGCAGGCTGGGCAGGAGCTGAGCCAGACACATGGAGAAACGCTGCCCAGGATCAAAGGAAATATGACATTTGAAAAGAATGTGCACGTCTGCTTGTGCTGCGGAGGCGGGCAGGGCGGGGGCGGCGTGTGTGGGATCAGGGGCTGGAGCGGGGTCGAGGTCCCTACCCCTGCCCTTCTCGCCTCCGCTTCCCAAGTTCCTCTGCCCGCCTCTTAGGTGGAGGCTGGCCGGACGTTTCAGGATGTTCCTCGCTCTCCCTCCCCGTGGGTCTCTCCTTCCTTTATTTCCGAGATGAAGCTGGAAGGGAAATGTAACCTGAGGAGACCAACCGAAGGGGGAAAAAAAAGAAAAGAAAAAAATCAAACCAGGCCGCCTCCCCGCTCGGCCTCGGAACATTCTTCCCTCCCCGCCCGCCTGGTTTCTTCTCCCCGCCCCTCCGGCGTCTGGGCCCTGGGCTCGCCGCCGGGGCAGCTCCGCACGTCACTGGGGTCCCCCGGGGCTGGGGGGGTCCCCAGGGCGGGCCAGAGGAAGGGTGGGAGGGAAGGGAGGGGAGCCGCATCGGCCGCAGCGGAGCTCGGGCCGGCCGGGCCGGGCCAGCCCTCCCCTCTTTCCCGGCCCCGCCGAGCCTGTTTCTCATTAGAGTAACGGGCGCGGTCCCACCCCGGCTGCGGAGTGTTTGTAAACGTCTGACCCGAGGGCCGTCGCTTAACCCTTTAGATGCAGGGTTGGGGCGCCGCTGGGGGTGCGGCCCTGAGCCGGAGGGATTTAGATTAAAGATAGCTGCGGCTTGTTAGACAGGTTTGTAGCCTACGGTCGGTTAGGGGGAATGGTACCCGCCTCCCACCTCCCACCCCCCACCCCCCACCCCCCACTCCAGTCCGGCGTCCAAGTAACTAATCTCGATCTAAATCTCTCTCACACGACAGGGCCCCACCATGCCTGCCCTTCCTAGAAATTCCAGTCCGAGTCTTTCTTCCTCCTCCCGCACAGGTGACAGGTGTCCAACCCTGGGGCCCACAAGGTCGCTGGGCTGCGGGGCTCTGGTAAACCTGGTCAGGATTATCAGGAGAGCTGGAGCGGGTTGCCATCGGATCTGAGATTCATTCCAGACTACGGTTCTAGGGAGGAGGGAGCCGACTTCCCTAAGGGGCTAATTAATGGCCCCTCTGGGCGGCTGAGACTAGGGCAGCGGTAAAGTCCGGCCTGGATCCTCGCCCATCAGGAGCCGTGGACCTTTGAACAGTGACCCAAGACCGCTAAATGTTCTTCATTTTGGGGGGAGGGGGAGAGATGACCGGTGGAGGGCCTGATTCGGCAGGTCAAAGGCTTCCAGAAGGCCTAGGCAGAGCGGCCTTAGGCTAGGGTCTTCAAAGGAATGGACTTCTCCTCTTCAGAGCAGCCTGGAGCCATTCTGCACCCCAGAGCCTGGCTGGCCTTAGGCTTGGAGGAAAAGGGGAGGAGAGGTTGTCCTTCCTTGCTAGTTTCTGGCTGCACAATTCTTCAGAAAGTGTCTTCCCTGGGCCCTCTACACTGTGGGCCCAGGATGTGGCCCCTTTAAGGCTCTCGAACCCGGAGCCCCTGAACTTAGACTAAGTTGGGGATTGTGGTGGTAGTGCTCCCTGAGGGGAAATGATTGTCACAACTGCGGGCCAATAGGCATCTTTATGGTCCTACCACGCTTGAGAGACCGTTTTCCAATTCAGTTTTGTTCTTTTTTTTTTTTTTGAGGAGGAGGGACTGGAGAGAGGGGAGAGAGGGAGGGAGGGAGGGAGGGAGGGACGGGGGGGGACAAGGGGCGCGTGGTTTTCCCATCTCATCCCTGGAGGAGGGGCTGGAGCATCCCGGGCAGCCAATCAGAGACAGGCTGGGGGGGCACTTTGAAGAAGTTTGGGGAAAAAAGTTTGGAAAAGTTTCTATAATAACGAGGGGGCGTCCGGAGGGAGGCGGCAGTGGCGGAGGAGGGGGCGTCTCAGAGAAGGGAGGGCGGGAGCCACGGGTCAAGATACTGCAGCCTCCTGAGATCCCCCCTCCCACCCAGACCGGGACCTGGGGGCTCTGGCCGGATCCATGGGGGCAGCAAGCTGCGAGGATGAGGAGCTGGAATTTAAGCTGGTGTTCGGGGAGGAAAAGGAGGCCCCCCCGCTGGGCGCGGGGGGGTCGGGGGAAGGTCAGTGCGGAGCTGGGAAGGGGTCTTGGGGTCCGTGAGGGAAGGGCACAGGGATCCTGAGTCTGGGGACTTTCGGGCAGAGAGCCTGGGGTGAGAGATGAGGGGCTCAGCGGTTGCGGAGAGGTGCGGGGCTCGGGGGTCTGCGGAGGTGAGGCTGGGGACCCGGCACCACTTTCTCCTTTTTAGGTCGTGACTGGGGTGGGGGTGGGGGGGTGCCGTTGGCTGCGCGCCGCCTCTCGGCTGGGCTGTCACTGGGATGCGGGGCGGGCGGGAACAGCGGTCCCGAGAGCCCCGGGCGCTGCCAGGGAAAGGGGAGATTGGGCTCCGGAGCTTGCCCCTTGGGGACCGAGCCCTGGGCCCGCAGACGGGACGCCAGGGGCTGGGGGCGCTCTCAGGCCCAGCCGGGGCGCCCCTCCCCCTCCCCCGTCTGGCCGCAATGAGAGGCAGATGGCGGGGATTGAGCCGGGGGCGGCGGCCGCCGCTCGCACGGAATCCGCGCAGCCCGCGTCACCCCCTCCCTCGCCCGGCCGGCGCGCGGCACCCCTCCGCTGCACCCCCGCCCCCAGATTGGGGGGAGTGAGGGAGGAGCCACCTTCCCTTGTCATCACAGCCCTGGAGCCCCCCTTCCCCTGGCCACCGTTGCGATGGCAACTGGGGCTCCTGCCAGCGCCGTTTGGGGGTTTGGGAACCGCTGCTAATTGGGTTCATGTGTGAGTCGCCCCCAGCTCAGCCCAATGCTTCCTTAAACACGCCTCCAGGCCCAGCTCCAGCCCCTCTCGACCCGCCTCCCTTACCTTGAGACCCGCCCCGTCTGGTACCCCAGGTCCCAGGGCCAGGAGCTCAGAGTGTGAGGTTCGCTGCGTAGGAAAAGACCTGACACGTCTGGCTCCATCTCCTCCACCTTCCCAAGGCCAACTTTGCTTTTGCCTTTGTGGCTCTGAAGGGCATCTCAGAGACCTCTCTTTGCTGAGGAGGGGGCAGCATACCAGACTTGGGAGGTTGCCCGCTCAAGGAACCTAGACATCTCACCTGCTTCTCTCTCTCCCCAACTCCTGTGACATCCCTCTCTCTGTCTCCTTCCCTTCCCATTTTGACAGAACTGGACTCAGAGGACACCCCACCATGCTGCCGTCTGGGCCTGGGGGAGCCCCCTCCCTATGGCGCTGCCCCTATTGGCATTCCCCGGCCCCCACCCCCTCGGCCTGGCATGCACTCCCCACCACCCCGCCCGGCCCCCTCACCTGGCACTTGGGAGAGCCAGCCAGCCCGGTCAGTGAGGCTGGGGGGGCCAGGAGGGGGTTCCGGGGGGGCTGGGGGAGGCCGTGTTCTTGAGTGTCCCAGCATCCGCATCACCTCTATCTCTCCCACTCCCGACCCGCCAGCTGCGCTGGAGGACAACCCAGATGCCTGGGGGGAAGGCTCCCCCAGGGATTACCCTCCACCAGAAGGCTTTGGAGGCTACCGAGAGGCAGGGGGCCAGGGCGGGGGTCCCTTCTTCAGCCCGAGCCCTGGCAGCAGCAGCCTGTCTTCCTGGAGCTTCTTCTCAGATGCCTCTGACGAGGCAGCCTTGTATGCAGCCTGTGACGAGGTGGAGTCTGAGCTAAATGAGGCGGCCTCCCGCTTTGGCCTGGGCTCCCCACTGCCCTCACCCCGGGCCTCCCCTAGGCCATGGACCCCCGATGACCCCTGGAGCCTGTATGGTCCGAGCCCTGGAGGCCGGGGTCCAGAGGATAGCTGGCTACTCCTCAGCGCTCCTGGGCCCACCCCAGCTTCCCCACGACCTGCCTCTCCATGTGGCAAGCGGCGCTATTCCAGCTCGGGAACCCCATCTTCGGCCTCCCCAGCTCTGTCCCGCCGAGGCAGCCTAGGGGAGGAGGGGCCTGAGCCACCTCCAGCACCCCCATTGCCTCTGGTCCGGGACCCGGGCTCCCCTGGCCCCTTTGACTACACGGGGGCCCCACCAGCCGAGAGCATCCCCCAGAAGACCCGGAGGACTTCCAGCGAGCAGGCGGTGGCCCTGCCTCGGTCTGAGGAGCCTGCCCCGTGCAATGGGAAGCTGCCTTCGGGAGTAGAGGAGGCCGGGGCTCCTCCCGGGGGTCCTCGGAAGGAGGCTGCCGGCATGGACTACCTGGCGGTGCCTTCCCCACTGGCTTGGTCCAAGGCCCGGACTGGGGGACACAGCCCCATCTTCAGGTGAGGGTTGTGTCTGACACCACTGCTGTCTCCAGTCATCTCACCCAGGGAGCAGGAGGGCCAAGGGATGGGTTTGAAGAAAGGTCCTAGTTCTGTGTCCTTGGCATTTCAAAAGAGAATCTGCTACCAGCTTGGCTGCTGGTAAACTACTCAGTTTTAAGGAGAATTTTAAAAACACACCCCCTTTGGACAGATGATTTGCAAAAGGACAGTCACTCCCTGTGGATCAATTAGAAAAAGCCCCTCCAGCCCCAGAAGGACCATGTGGGTAAAGGAAGAATTCCTCTAGGGTGTCCTCCACCCCCAGCTCGGTGCTGGAACATGGGCTGGATTTCAGCCCTACAATGGGCAGCAGGAAGTCTCCCTTCTCTAACTCGATTTCTAGGGCCTGACTTGTGGCTTAAAGGTATACCTGCTAGATTTGAATAAAGTAGCATGTATTTGCAAGTCAAAGAATTCATATTAAACCAAGTAGTTCTTGCTGTTCTTCTACACCTTTCACCCTCAAAGAACCTTGTCCATTTCAATAATCCTAAACCGTGGATGTCAGATCAAGCTGACTCCATCCAGGAAAGTTTCCCTTAGTTGTTTCCAGACATTGCCAAGTATCACCTGGGGGCAATTACCAGTTGAGACTCCCTGGCCTAGGGTATTTGGGCGCTCACTTCAGGAAAGTTGCAGATCCGTAACCCCCAGCTCTCTGGAACCCATCTGTTCAGCCCCAGCTAGTGGAAAGGGCGCTGGCCTGGGAATGGATGTGCTCAGTCCCGGCTCTGTCAGTTGCTGGCTTGCTGAGCCCTCTACATTCTACACTCAGTTTCTTTATTTGGGCTTAACAAATTAACAAAGGGGTTAATTTCTGAGACCTTTTCTGGTCTGAAGTTGTGCTTCTTTTTTTTTTTTTTAAATGTGGGATCTTAGTTCCCTGACCAGGGATCAAACCCATGACCCCTGCAGTGGAAGGGCAGAGTCCTAACCACTGGACCACCAGGGAAGTCCCTGAAGTTGTGCTTCTTTACTTGACTCTTCCTATCCAGGCTTGGGGGTTAAACTGGGCTTGGGGTTCCTCTGTATCCAGACCCTGTGTTCAGAGCTGGGAAGAACAGAGTCTCAGTCCTGGTGCCCATTTACATACCCTCATCTCAAGGGGCTCTGAGGGGTCTGTCCCCCATCTCGCCTGCTTTTGGACTCGTGGACTGTTTTACTTCAGCTGTAATTTTCTTTCTCCCATACCCACCACCGCTTCCTCCCTCACATCCTGGGGAGCTGGGACCCAGGGCTGCCCTGATTGGGGTGTGAGGCTGCGGGTGATCACTGCTCTTCTCTCTGTCTCTGTCCAGGACCTCTGCCCTCCCCCCGCTGGACTGGCCTCTGCCCAGCCAGTATGAGCAGCTGGAGCTGAGGATCGAGGTGCAGCCCAGAGCCCACCACCGGGCCCACTATGAGACAGAGGGCAGCCGGGGAGCTGTCAAAGCTGCCCCTGGTGGTCACCCCATTGTCAAGGTAAGGGGCAGAAGCCAGCCTCTCTCCTCTCCAGTCCCAGATCCCTGCAGATGGGCTCCAGCTGTGCAGACCCATGGCACTGCCCTTTCCCACACTCCCTCTCAGCAATGACCCTGCAGGCGGCCTCGGGGAGGGACTGGTGTTGGGGGAGGAAGGGTGCACTTCAAGGACCCGGATGTACTTTCTACTCCTCTGTCCCTCCACCCCCGCTCCACTCATCCCTTGGGACACCAGCCTTATGTCTACTCTGGAAAATGGTGGCCTGCCAGATGTGGGGGAGGGGTCAGGCTGAGGCCAAAGTTCACTGGGAGTTAGGTTGTCTCTGTTGAGTTGGGCCAGTCTCCCTTGGAAGATTTTCCCCTTTGCCCAGCCCAGCTTGGGCCTCATTCCAAGAATAACACTGTGAACTCCAGGCCACGTTTTCGCCACAACTGGTGGAGAAACTAGTGCCCATTCCCCCCCCTGGAAATCCCTTCCAGGATATCCTTTATCTTTCACTCCACTCCAGGGGAGGACTGAAAACTTAGGGATGGATGAAGGATGAGACAGTGGGGATTTCAACTTGGTGGCCTTTGTCTCCCTCTGCCAGCTCCTAGGCTACAGTGAGAAGCCACTGACCCTACAGATGTTCATCGGCACGGCAGATGAGAGGAACCTGCGACCTCACGCTTTCTATCAGGTGCACCGTATCACAGGCAAGATGGTGGCCACGGCCAGCTACGAAGCTGTAGTCAGTGGTACCAAGGTGCTGGAGATGACCCTGCTTCCTGAGAACAACATGGCAGCCAAGTAGGTTCCCACTCCACTTCCCTTTATTCTTCGGGCTTGAGGACTAGCATTTTCCATGGGGTCTAAGCTAGGTCCACTCTTCCTCTCCCCAGAAGAGTTAGACATCATCCCTAGGAGGTGTCAGGCATTCTCACCATCTAGAAGAGGACTTTGGGGCTGGGGAGCACTCTGGAGAGGCCACCTCTGGGTTCAGATAGCCCCCCATAGTCTCCCAGAGAAGGTCATTTAGGGCTTTGGATGGAGGGTGATTCTGGCATCAGCTGGGAGGGCTTGCCTTCCATTCTTGGCTTCAGCATTGACTGTGCCGGAATCCTGAAGCTTCGGAATTCAGACATTGAGCTGCGGAAGGGTGAGACGGACATCGGGCGCAAGAACACACGCGTGCGGCTGGTATTCAGGGTACACGTGCCCCAAGGCAGCGGGAAGGTCATCTCGGTGCAGACAGCATCGGTGCCCATCGAGTGCTGTGAGCAAAGAAGCCCTGTAGCATCTCTCTGTCTCTGGCTAACTTCTTGTCTGTGTGTCTGTCTGCCCATCTCCTCTGCAGAATGTGCGGTGCCCTGCTGGTCCTGGGGACACCTGTAAAGGACCCAGCCCTTATTTCTATCATGGATGGGCTGGGGGAAGTGTTCTGCTTTGCCCCTGCTGCAGATTGTGCCTCTGGGTTGGACCAGAGCAACCCTGTCCTCCATCTGCCCCTGGGTATCCCCCATGTATTTGTTTGCATAGCTCTTAGGCCTACCCTGTTCATCTCTCTCTTTCTGCCCAGGAGCAGTTCCTTACATGGTCTGTGTGACCCCAGGGAGACCATTGTTTTTCTTGTGTGTCTGCTTCTGAGGAGGGCTCCTCCAGGGCCCTGTGACAGTTATTCTAGGGAGGGTTGGGGCACAGGAGGCTGTCCTCTCCATACCAGCCAGCCAGGCCTTTCCTGCACTGCTCTGCAGCCCAGCGCTCAGCTCAGGAGCTGCCCCAGGTGGAGGCCTACAGCCCCAGTGCCTGCTCGGTGACCGGAGGGGAGGAACTAGTGCTGACTGGCTCCAACTTCCTGCCAGACTCCAAGGTGGTGTTCATCGAGAGGGGCCCTGGTGAGTATCTGTGGGGAGGGGGGGGCGGGCAGGCAGGAAGAGCTTGGAACGGGAGGGTGAATGATCTCTGGCACTGTCTCTAAACTAGCAAGTTGAGCCTCAATTTCCTTATCTGTAAAATGGGGCAGATAGACTGCCCGTCCTGTTATACTGTCTCCTTCCCATGCGTACTCTACTCATCTGAAATGCTCAGGATGGCAAATAAATGTAAGAAATATACATTCTTTTATTGAGGAGTCAGCTTTGAGCTAATTTACCCCCATGTGGCTGGGGAAGATGAGAAGGGAAGAGGTGACTTATACCCTCACAGGCGGACCCTGAGCCCCTCCTGAGTTATGGGACTGGCAGCACAGCTATGATTACAGGAGGCTGTGAGGTGCCCCAGAATAGAGCTGCCGGGGTGGAGAAGGGAAGACTGAGGCACCCAGGTATACTCACCAACCTGAGGCCTCTGCTCTCCCCAACCTTGCCCACCCAAAGCCCCAGCCCTATCCTCAAGTTTAGCGCCCTAGGACCATATCAGAGCAGAGTCAGAGGTTCTGGGTCATGAGACTTGGGGTCTCATAGCCTCCCTTCAAGCTGAGATCCTTTCCTACCCTTGAACTTCTTTCCAGCTCTGTCATGGGAGGGAATGTTTAGGGTTGCGTGAGAGGGTTCCAGAGTTGTTTCTGGTCCCTGGACTGGCCCTGCCATTTCTCTTGGCCTCAGCTTGTGGCTCTAGATCTTGGAGACCATTTTAAACCCTGCCTATCCTATTCGGTTGAGTAAACATGCAGCGGGCTCCTCTGTGAGCTAGGCCTTGTCAGGACCTTCTGAGTCTGGCCTTGGCTCCAGCAGGAGGGGAAATGGCAGAGGCCTGGGCACAGGGCAAGGGGTAGGGGCCGTGCGGCTGGGCTGGAGCTCCCTGTTCTTCCTGCACAGACGGAAAGCTGCAGTGGGAGGAGGAGGCCACAGTGAACCGGTTGCAGAGCAATGAGGTACCCGTGTTACTAGGGTCCCCCCTGTGGGTGAGAGTGGGGTGGGAGAAGTCAGGAGATTCTCAGCCGGCTCCCTTGCGCTTGGGAGTGGACTCCAGCAGCTACCTGTTCTTTTCTAGAGGAGGCAACCTGGCCACTCTGGAAGCAGGGACACCTCTAGGAAATGAACTTTGCTCCTTTGTAAATGGAAAAAGCCAGGAGGTGGAGTTAGGGTACTCGGAAGGGCTGGGCTGAACCTAGATCCCTGAGGGCCCCCTGCCTCATCCTCTGCTCTTCCCCAGGTGACGCTGACCCTGACCATCCCTGAGTACAGCAACAAGCGGGTGTCCCGGCCAGTCCAGGTCTACTTTTACGTCTCCAACGGGCGGAGGAAGCGCAGTCCTACCCAGAGTTTCAAGTTCCTGCCTGGTGCGCTCTGGAACAGCCCATGGTGGGGGGATGCGGACGTGGGGACCGATGCAGGGGCACAGGGATGCAGTGCCCCATGGTGAGGGGTCAAGGGAGGGATGAGACCTAGGGATAGAAGAGACCTAGGGTTGGAGAGTGTGCGGCGGGGAGACTGCCAGCCCTCTCACCAGCGTGTCCTCCTTCCCATCCGCCCAGTGATCTTCAAGGAGGAGCCTCTACCGGACGCATCTCTCCGGGGCTTCCCTTCAGCATCGGGCCCCCACTTTGGCTCTGACATGGACTTCTCACCACCCAGGCCCCCCTACCCCTCCTATCCCCATGAAGACCCTGCTTATGAAACTCCTTACCTGTCAGAAGGCTTCAGCTATGGCACGCCCCCTCTGTACCCCCAGACGGGGCCCCCGCCATCCTACAGACCTGGCCCGCGGATGTTCCCTGAGACTGGGGGTACCACGGGTTGCGCCCGCCCACCTCCAGTCCCATTCCTTCCCCGGCCCTTCCCTAGTGACCCCTATGGAGGACGGGGCTCCCCCTTTCCCCTGGGGCTGCCGTTCCCTCCTCCAGCCCCCTTCCGTCCTCCACTGCCTTCATCCCCACCACTTGAAGGCCCCTTCACTCCCCAGAGCAGTGTTCACCCCCCACCTGCTGAGGGATACAATGAGGTAGGGCCAAGCTATGGCCCTGGGGAGGGGGCTCCGGAGCAGGAGAAGTCCAGGGGTGGCTACGGCGGCAGCTTCCGAGACAGTGTCCCTATCCAGGGTATCACGCTGGAGGAAGGTGGGTGTGGGACCAGGGGCTGCGAGTGTGAGTGTGTGCAAGAGATTGCTCTGCATGTTTGCTGAGGGCTGGAGCTTGGCTTCCCAGAGGTTGGGCCTCCGTGGTCCCTCAGGGCCAGCTGGAGGGCCTAAGGAGGCCAGTGCTTGGTGCGTGTGGCCAGTTGAATTCTGAAGGGGGCACAGAGTACCTGCCTAATCTTTCTGCTGCTTTGGCCCTTGGCCCCAGATCACAAAATCTCAGGGCTAGAAGTACTTGCAAGATCATTCAATCTAGCTCCCTCAATTTGCAGATCCAGGCAGTGAATTTCAGAGAGGGGCAGTGGCTTGCTGGTGTCCCAGCCAAGCACGTTTTCCCTTGCCTCAGCTTCCCCCTAAACCTGGTGACAGTGGTCTGGATTGGTGATGAGGAGCCTTCCTATTTCGCCTCTCTTTCCTCCCACTGGCTACACCCACCTCCGGCCCTGCTGACAGTGATTGCCCTGACGCTGCAGGCCAAGCCAGCAGGAAGGGGCTGCACGGGGGCCTGAGAACCCACGTGGATGGAGTTCAGCAAGATTTGATTGAGAGGAGGGGTCAGGACACAGTGGGGAAACTGAGGCCCAGTGGTAGAGAAGCCAGTGCAGGAGGAGCCTGGAGGCATCCTAGACGGAGGCCTGCCTGGAATGGATTGGGGGTCTCTGGAAAAGGAGGCGACCTGCCCCTTGCCCAGTCTCTCAACTGCCCCTCCTTTACAGTGAGTGAGATCATTGGCCGAGACCTGAGTGGCTTCCCTGCACCTCCTGGAGAAGAGCCTCCCGCCTGAACCATCGCCTGGCCCCCACGACCCCTGCCCTGCCCACTTTCCCTTCATCCTGGGGTGGCGGTTCCAGAGGCTTGGGGGCCAATCTGGTTCCTCTTTCCCCAGTTTCTTGCCTGCTCTCCCCTGCCCTCCCTTCCCTCCCCTAGTTGAGGTGTGGCCCCTGGGGCCTGGTGCTGCCTTGGAGGGCTGGGGGCGGGGCAATGTGGAGGCCTGGGATGGGGGTGGACCCTGGGTGGGGACTGGGAGCGAGGACTGGAGGACTGCCGGGAGTGAAGGCCGTGTCTAGATTGTGTACAGACCACGGTGCTGGGAGTCTGGGGCCAGGTTGATGGGTAATAAACTGCTCGCTGACTAGTGTTTCAGGCTCCAAAACTCTTTGGAGAGAGAGATGGGGCAGCCTACTCTAGCCCTGGCCAGAGGAGGCTTAGAACCTGGAAAGGGATGGGATGTGGCTGGGAAGATTGCATCCCAAAGAGTATCAGTGCAAGGGGGTGGGGAGGGTTTGAAGGGTCCCAGAGGCTCCCTAACTGGGGTCAGGTCGGGAGCCAGGGTTTGTAGACCTCTCCTCCCTGGGGATTTAGTTTCCTTTAGGAGCTTTGGGAAAATCTGTGTATTTTCAAGTTACTTTCTCTTGCTACCACCAAGATGATTCTGATTCATAGCCAAGGTCAGGAAACACCAGTCTAGTCCCTCTTCCTCATTTACAGAGGAGGACTCTATGGCTCAGAGAGGGAAGGAGGCTTGCCCTATGTCACACAGCTAATCAATAGCAGGTTGAACGCTGCACTCCTGGGCTCCTGCCCCCAGCCCACCCTCAGATATCCTAACCCATGGAGGTCAGGCCCCTGAAGCTTATCTCCCTGGAGCAGGGTAGGAGATGAGGGAGGGCTGGCATGGGTCCATCCACACTCTGGATTCTCCAACCTTTGGGGTCTGTGAAGACATTCTGGAAAGATCTATGTTTCAGAGGTAGACTGCAGGAAGCCAAGCAGCTCCCCAGATGCCCTGACATTGCCTGAGCTCCGGCCTTTCCCACAGGTATACCCACATATCACCACTGACAGGCCCAGCCTGGAAACCTGGTTTGCCCTATGTCTTGACAGCCTAGGGGGCCAAGTCCCCAGTGGCTTGGGGAGAGCCTGGCATACAGCAGGCACTGAGTACCACTGGCCCACCTGCAGGGGGCCATACCCCAAAGATATTCCGGGTGTTAGTACTCGGGAGACTTGCCTCACCTCAAGGCTGGTATGTCCAGTGTGTCTAGACAGGCCTGGCAAGTGCCCGTGTGTTCAGCTGTGGGTGTGACAGAAGCTGGCTCTGGAATGGAGGACAGGAGAACCAGAATGACCCCTGGTCTTGTCACTGCTGCTTTGCAATGAATTTCCTTTATCTTCCTGAACACAAACTGCTACGAACCAGACTGATATCAGGTGATTGGCTCACTGGGCCATAGCTGCTTCTCAAAGGTACCCTCCAGCAGGACTAAAGTCATCACCCACAGCAGGAGGGACCCAGGGCACACGTGTCCTGGCCAGCACCCTTCAGCTCCCCCTCCAAGATCTCTGACAGGCGGCGAGTCAGCCTCTGTGAATAAAAAGTATAGTGATGGGGACTCGCTGCCTCCCAGGGCAGAACGTTTCACTCTCTGCCATAGCACTGCCACTCATTCATTGCCAGGCATTTATTGAGCAGCTACTAAGTGCCAGCCAGTGCATCCTGGAGGACCACAGAGCCTCATGGGGTGACAGTAAGTAAACACACATTATAACTCAACAATTCGACTCAGTAAATGTTTCTTGTACAGATAGTATGTCAGGTCTTGGGCAGGGGGAGTAAACAATTGTAATATGGGGAGCGGAAGGAGCAGAGTACAGGGGCACCCCATCCAGCTGTGGGGGTCGGAGGGAACTTCAGGGGCTGACTTCTAGACTGGGCTCTGAAGCATGACTGGGAACTGACTGGGCTGGGAGTAGGGGAAGGCCAGGCCAGGCAGAGCCACCAGATGGGCCGTGTCTTGGAGGAGAGAGGCAAACAGGGAGGGCCAGCAGATCGAGGGCTTGGCACGCTCGTGGGACTGGTGAAGTTCTGGAAGTGGGGGGGCTGTGAGTGGGGACCAGAGTGGGAAGCAGGGGCTGGGTTCTGAGGGCCCTGTAGCTATGCTAGGAAGCTTAGTTATCCGAGGATAATGGGTGCTTTCCCATTTGATGGTGGGGCTTAAGCTGGGATTGATACAATAGATTTGCCTTACAGTTCTTCCTTGGGTAGAGCTTCCATCTGCTTCCCTGTGACTGCTCTGCCAGCACATAGTTCTGCCCTCTGGGCCCATACTTCACACGCCTAATCCCTCTTCCCATTAGAATCCTGAGGGGGGTGGGTCAACTCCCAAGGTCATTGTCTCTTCCCAGGTTCCTACAGACATCCAGCTCCCTGAGGCTGGAGTTGGGAGAGGGAAGAGAAGGAGGCTGGATCTTCGGTTGGTGCCAGAACAGACTTTCTTGCCCACGGTCTCTCAAAGTGTGGTCTGAAGATTACTTGCATTTGAGTCATTAGGGAGGTTTTTTGGTTTTATTTTATTTTATTGTTTGTTTTTGTTTTTAATACAGATTTCTAGGCAACTCCTGACCTACTCAATTGTATTCTCTGGGGGCAGGCCTAGGTTTCTGCATTTTAACCAGCACCCTAGGTCAGGGGTCCCCAACCCCCAGGCCGTGGACTGCTACCAGTTCGTGTCCTATTAGGAACCGGGACACACAGCAGGAGGTGAGCAGTCGACAGGCAGGCGAGTGAGCGTAGCTTCATCTGCCGCTCCCCATCACTTGCTCACCGCCTGAACCACCCGCCTCTGCCCCCAGCCATAGAAAAATTGTCTGCCATGAAACTGGTCCCTGGTGCCAAAAAGGTTGGGAACCGCTGCCTTAGGTGATTCTCCGGCTCAGGAAAGTTTGAGAACTAGAGTCATCTGTCAATTAAGGGTCATTCCTTCCCACTCCAGGCTCTGAAACAGCTCCCTGCCCCCTTCTCATAGATCTAGTCTGGGCTGCTCTGGGTGGAAGGTCACCTGGAAAAGTGTACTTAAGGGAGGGGAAAGGCACACACATTCCTGACATTGCAGATCACCTCTCCCCTCTCCTTGGCTCTGTCTTGCTCCATGGACAATCTGAGATGGTCTTGGGGCAGCCTGGAGCTCTGGTGTAGGAGCAGCTGCCCCAGAACTTTTGAGTCTCCTTCTCTGGCTGGATCTCTGGACCTCTAAGACACCTGGGGAGGACACAGTGGGTAGCCTTCCAGGTGGATTTGGGCTCTGCCTGGAGCAGTTCTGTGATGCCGCGGTGCACCCCCTGCCAGACTTTCTAAGTGTCGGGAAGAAGGCTGCAGAGGAGTGGCATCTCATGTACCTCCTGGAAACTCCAGATGTGGGAAGTGCGCAGGGGTTTGGTGCTTTTTTGGGAGCTGGTTTTAGTGGCCTCAGCATCTGGTTGCTTCCACAAAACATCCCAAGAAAAGAAAAGGGAAAAAATAAGAGATGGGGAAGGAACCTCTAAACTATAAGAGACTTAAGGACATATCAACAGTTTGACTATTCCTTATAACATTAAGCATAGACTTGCCATGTGATACCACCAGCAATCTCTCCCCTACATATTGACCCTGGTGAATAAAAAATTATGTCCACACAAAAACCTGTTCCCAAATGTTTATAGCAGTTTTATTCATAATCAACCCAAACTGGAAACAACCAAGATGTTTTTCAGTAGGTGAACAGATTAACTGTAGTACATCCAAGCAGTGGAATACTATGTAGCAATAAAAATTAATGAAATATTGATTCATGCAACAATATAAATAAATATTAAATGCACTTTGTTAAGTGAAAGAAGCCAGACTCAAGTGGCTACATTTTGTGTGGTTCTATTTACATGACGTTCTGGAAGAGGCACAGTGGTAGAGACACAAAACAGATCAGTGGTTGCAGGGGGAATGCTTAGAGAACATGGAGTAGTTGACTGCAAAGGGATAGCACATGGGAATTTTCAGGGTGATGGAACTGTTTTGTGTGATCTCACGGTGGTGAATACATGACTCTGTGCCACTGTCAAAATCTATAGAACTCTACACAGATGGAAATTAATTATATACAAATTTTTAAAGAGTCATTCAATCCTAGGATAGAATGCAAAGTGTAATATATGAATCTAAATGTATTATGAATATATATGGAAAAGGTGGTGGTGGATGGGAAGGAGCTAAAATCAGTAATTTGGGGAAACAATGTTTTGACTGGGTACTGTAAGGCTAAAGACAAAAGGAATCATATGTACAGATTATAGTTGGTAAATTTGTTACAGGTTAATGATTCTGAAGCTACTTAACCTAGATACTAGTGTTGAACAGTAAGTAAATAAATTGTAGTGAGGTAGGTTTCTCACTGTCAGAGAAAGCAGGGGTTGCTTATCATGGTGTGGGTTGGAAGGCTAGGAGAAACCCTGTGGTGCCTGATTCAGGTTGGGGATATCAGTATGAACTCATGCTCATTTTACATATATCTATATCCATGTCTATATCTACATAATGTTATATATATAATATTATAGAATATATAATAGAGCTATATAAATATCTATATAGATAGATCTATAATCCATGGATATCTGTTTTATATAAGTATATATAAAATACACACACACACACAAATAGATACAGAGATAAATATAGATATGGTGTGTATAGAGGTTAATATACATACATATATTTGCTAGCTTTGTCTGCTAAGAGAGCCTAAAAGGAGTGGCATCCCATTATCAATGAAGACACCTAGCATCCAGATGTTGGCTTCTAAAAACCATTCTCCAATCAAAAGAACCAGGGTTCCTTAGAAAAATGGCTAATTCTAGAGCTGGGGCAGGGAAAATACAAGGTAATCCTGGAGCAACTTGCATTACCAGAAAGTAAGTGCAAAAAAAGGGGGGGGGGCGTGCATATCAAAAAGACACAAGAGGCAACTCAGAAGATGTTCCAATGGCCAAAGCTGAAACAATATGAGCAATGTAATAAATAACGATAATATTAGATTTTAATTCAAAGAATAAAATAAATCTCTGTTAAGTCCACACTGCTACAAATAAATGATTGAATGAATAACTAACTGGGGGAGAGGGACAAATCTTTACAGAAGAATTCCTGTTAATAAATGTAGAAGGCATGAGGGAACTAGAAAATCTACTATGGTAGATGGTCTACTATGAGAGCATCATAGTAATAATTGCTACAGGCAAGATCCATTGATGAATGCTAAAATCAGTAGGTAAAACTTTAAGGAAGAACAGGATATTTGCAAAGCCTCAAAGTATCTGCTCCAAAATTAGCCCTACTAATTACTGTGAAGGTTTTAATGAACTGTCCCAAATTCTTTGCTACCCCTTGCTCTAGAAGATGGAACTTAATTCCTTTTGTCTTGAATGTGGTCTGGGCTTAGTGACATGCTTCTAACAAGTAGAGTATGGAAACGGGAAAATTAGCAACTTTACAGTAGAGAAACAGGCAAACACCACCTTAACCAAGCGATCAAGGGTAACATCACCAGCGATAAGTCATTTGATATCAGGTGTTCCCTGATATGATGCATTAAGAATCTCACATAAGCTCTGTGATATTCTTCCCCCAAACCCATAACCTCAGTTTATTCATAAGAAAGCAATAAACAACACTTGGCAAACATTCTACAAAATACATGACCATGAATCTTGAAAAGGGTTGAGATGTTTATTTTTGTTATAAGGAAAAACACAAGCATATTTATGTACTGATGCCAGTGAGGGAGTGAAGCTGAAGCTCTAGTAGGGGCAGGGGCAATCTGTTCTAAAGCTCCGTGATCTTGTAACTTTTGGAGACACAGCCTCTGCATCTACTGCTCTCAGGCCCTGCAGCCATTTGGATGCGTCACAGGCACTTTGGATGCACTTTCCACCGTACAATAAATTCCTGGTTTCTTCCCTTCCCTCCATCTAGGCAGTTGCTGTTTGTGTCCTTGTCCAGGCTGGAGAATCTGAAGAAAAGAGACCCCTTCCTTCCCAGCAGGACCTAGCTGAGTTTCAACCACGCTTGGCTGTGCCCTGGGGTAAGGTGGTAGCCCCTCCCTCCAGAGTGCCCCAGGAGTGAACAGCGCCTGGGTTATCACCCAGGAGTGCTAGGAAGGTGACAGACACCAGGGGGCAGCAGTAACAAGGTGAAGGGTGGGGTGGGCAGGTGGGAGGAGGAAGAAGGTTAAGAAAAGCAAGACCCTGTTCCTGCTCCTGTGAGCTTCACATCCCATATCCTCTTCTGCAATTTCACACACCACCCCTTGAAGATCGGTTCCCCCTTCTCAGGATTATCAGTCATGTGGCCCCTAGTAATCATAGATTTATTTTTAGGGAGCTTTCCCTGTCTCGTCTACTAGATTGTAAGATCCT
Source organism: Hyperoodon ampullatus (assembly GCF_949752795.1). NCBI lineage: Eukaryota > Metazoa > Chordata > Mammalia > Artiodactyla > Ziphiidae > Hyperoodon > Hyperoodon ampullatus. Next base: position 106,493,644 of record NC_136916.1, read on the forward strand.
AAAGACAAGGGTCAGTGTTTATATTTAGAACTCTTTGTATCTCCTTATGCAGTGAGTAATAAAAGCTGCCATTTTTTTGTGTGATGTGTATTAGGCGCATGCTTTATGTGTTTTAACTCCAAGTTTTCTGCAACCCCAAACCACGGCTCAGAAATATGTGCTAAGAACAGCAGCAACAGAAGTAGATAACACTTGGGTACAGCTCACTCTGCTCCAAGCGCCTCATCAAGCCCTTCGCAAAGCCCGTCTCATTTAACCCTCTCCCGACAATCCTGGGAATTTGTTCCTATTACTCTTTCCCTTTTCATAGATGAGGAAACTGAAGCACAGAGGGCTTAAGTCATGCCAGGAGTCACACAGCTCCCCAGGGACAGAGCTGGGATTCTAAGGCTATCTCCTAACTCCAGGTCAAGCAATCTTTTCCACGGTACTGCAGCCAATTCCTTATCACATGGGTGAAATCAGATGAAAAGTAAACATGCAGGGTTGCCTTCAAATGAGGCAGAGAGACAGTCCAGAGATTGAACTTCAGACTTGGAATCGAAGGCCCTGGGATTCATGCTCCCGTTTGGATATCGCTCACTTCTTAAGTAGTAAAATGCAGGGGTTGGGCTGGTCCAAACAGTGTCTGAGGTCGCTTCCAATTCTAATGTGCCAGGGGTTTATGTAACAAATGGCAGCGTGCAGAGGAGACTGCAGAAGGTGACCTTCCTTCTCAAGGTTGCTAGATAAAATACAGGATGTCCAAGCCCCCAGTCCCTCCCTGATAGGGTGGAGTGGAGATGCTATACGGTCTGGGTGTCTGTACAGACGAGATGCAGAACTTGTTTTGAGCTCCCACTGTGCCCCCTCCCCCTCCATTCTTAGGCCCTTTAGGGATGTTGCTCAGTCTCAGAGAAGTCTCCTTTGTACCTTGTCCCTCATGGTGGCAACAGGCAGAGGAAGAAAGCTGGCCAAGGCCTTGGCATGCCCTCGTACTTGGCCAGCCCCCCATGCCCTGGCTGTGCAGAAGAAGCCATAGTACTTAGATCCAACCAGGCGATGAAACATTTTATTACCCTTGACATGAGTGAAGATATAGAGCATGAAATGTTTTTCCAAGGCAGACGAGATTAGGTTCCAATTCCATTTTGGGTTGTTTTGGTATTATTTTCTCCATCCTGAAAATTTTAGCACTTCCTAACTTAGCACCCCATTGGCTACTGACCACAGTGTCACCTGGTTTTGGGGTCTCCCAGTTTTGGGTGGCTCTGGCTATGCTCCATCTCCTGTCTCCATCAAGACTCCTCATTTTTTTCTCTAAGGTTGTAGTCAGTCAGGGTGACCTCTTGTTCTCCCAAATGTAACACTGTCACCAAAATTTGCTCTGGCTTCATTGCTCATCAGCCATCCCAAATTCCATTCTACTATGCAATTTGAATTACTAATTCATTATCTAACAATCACTCTTTTTGTAAGGAATATAGAACTGCAGGGGAAAATGTTGGTCTCTGCTGGGATTGAAAAGGCATGTACAGGGGCTTCCCTGGCGGCGCAGTGGTTGAGAGTTCGCCTGCCGATGCAGGGGACACAGGTTCGTGCCCCGGTCTGGGAGGATCCCACATGCCGCGGAGTGGCTGGGCCCGTGAGTCATGGCCGCTGAGCCTGCGTGTCCAGAGCCTGTGCTCTGCAACGGGAGAGGCCACAACAGTGGGAGGCCCGTGTACCGCAGGGAAGAAGGAAAAAAAAAAAAAAGAAAAGGCATGTACAGCAAAGACCTATACTCACAGATACTGCAGCTGTGTAGGAGTTTGCCACATAACTGTATTTATTGTTCTCAAAGCAATGATTAAATAGTATCAGGTAATGGTGGGCACTGAGGACATCAAGATTGATAAGATAGGATTCCTGTCTTCCAGGGGTTCACATTTAAGAGATCACTAACTGGTGACTGAGGTGTTTGTTTGGTTGGCATGGTGCCTTAATAATTCTGCCTGTTTATTGCTGTGTAACAAACCACCCGTACTTAGTGGCTTAAAACAATGATGCTTTACTTTTCCTGGCAATCCTGTGGTTTACCCTGGTAGTTCTTCTGCTGGTCTCACCTGGGCACCGTTAGGAAGATACATCAGTCAGCAGTTCAGCTGGTTGGTCCTAGATGGCCTCACCCCCATGTCTGAAGCCTCAGCTGGGATGCCTGGAGTGGCTGCGGTGACTTTGCTTCTCTCTGACCACACTTGGGGTCTCACCCTCCTTCAGGCGATCCTGAGCTCTTTTATGTGATGGCAGAGCATTCCCAGGGGATGAAAACCAGAGTCTCAGGGCCCCTTGAGGTCTTAGCTCATTGTAAATGTCACTCTCACTGTGTGCTATTGGTCACCTCAAGACACAAGGCTGGGCCAGAATCAGTGGGGTGGGGTGGAGGAGTAGACTCCATCTCTGATGGGAGGAGCAGCAAGGTCCCATTGCAAAGGGGGTGCATAGAGGGATGAGAGGAACGTGTGGCCATGTTTTGCAGTCTACCACAGTTGCCAAAATAAAAAAAAAATTCTATTTCACATAAAGATCAGGTTTACTATTTTTTTTCTTGAAAAATAGGGAGATTTGGGCTTCCCTGGTGGTCCAGTGGTTAAGACTCTGCTCTTCCACTGCAGGGGGTTCGATCCCTGGTCAGGGAACTAAGATCCCACATGCTGCACAGCAAGAAGGGGAGATTTGGCAGCAAGCTGCTAGAGCTGAGTACCTACTGGCCCATTTAGACTAGACATTCCATCTCCAGCTCATCAGAGCCCCCATCACTGTCTATTGCTTATCCCAGGCTCTGCTCAGCCAGTAGGTCTCCTGCTGACCACTGTTTGTGACTGCTGTCTTCTAGAATTTTAGGCGATAACCCTGGAAGACAGTATGTGATGAGGTCAAATGCATCCTATAGATCATTCGGCCACTTGCCACGGTGGGGAGACCTGAGGCATTATAAAGTGGCGCACAATTTTTTTTTTTTTTTTTTTTTTTACTAAAAATAGTTTAAATGTTGAAGCTAGTTGTATTGGTTAGTTCCCTGTGGCTGCCTTGACAAATTACCACCAACTGAGTGGCTTTAAACAACACAAATTTATTCTTTTACAGTTCTGGAGGCCAGAAGTCCAATATCAGGGTGTCAGCAGGGCCATGGTCTTCTGAAGGCTCTAGGGAGGAATCTTTCTTTGCCTCTCCCAGCTGCTGGTGGCTTCCGGTGATCCTTGGCTTGTTCCTCACTTGCATCACTCCACTCTCTCTCTGTCTCCATCTTCATACGGTCTTCTCCTCCACGTGTCTCCTCTGTGTCTCTGTGTGTCCTCTCCTCTTCTTACAAGGACACCAGCCATTGGATTCAGAGTCCACTCTAATCCACTATGACCTCATATGACCTCATCTTAATCGATGATGTCTGCAAATAATTTCAGACGTCATTTCCAAATAATATCATATTCTGAGGTTCCAGGTAGGCATGAATTTTGGTGGGACACTATTCAACCCACTACACTAGTGAATAATTCTTCTTGATGAAACAGAGCATCTTTTTTTTTTTTTTTTTTTTTTTGGCGGTACGCGGGCCTCTCACTGTCGTGGCCTCTCCCGTTGCGGAGCACAGGCTCCGGACACGCAGGCTCAGCGGCCATGGCTCACGGGCCCAGCTGCTCCACGGCATGTGGGATCCTCCTGGACCGGGGCACGAACCCGTGTCCGCTGCATCAGCAGGCGGACTCTCAACCACTGCACCACCAGGGAAGCCCGAAACAGAGCATCTTTACGTTTATGCTTATAAAAACTGCCACTCACACTCACTTGCATTCTAATATACCTTACTGAGTGAGAGACCAGTAGCATTGTAACTAGGAATTTTGCACAACTGTGGTCATACTCAGAGAGTATATCTGGCATGTGAATTCTCCAGGGTGGGAGGAAGAAGAACAAGAAGGGAAAGGTTGGAAACAGCTGGTATAGATAGTGAGGGCTACTTGGTCAAAGAAGAGGTTGGAATGGCCAAGAGAGTCTTCAGAAGGAAGTGGGAAGTAGTATTTGATAAAGACCTCAGATTGTAGATAGGGTTTCGATGGGTAGAGAGGAAGTGAAAGAACAGCATGGGCAAAGTTCAGAGAGTCTGTGACATAACTGTGCAAAGTGAATGGATCAGTATGGTATGAATGTTGTAAAGGTGAACAGTGAATTTGGGGGTGGAGGGGTATCAGACTGGGCTGAGAGATTAGTCCTGCAGTCTGGGTAGAACCATGGTGTTCAAATCATATGCACTGATTTTTATATCTCATATTTTAGACTTCCTTTAAGATTTCCTATGAGCAGTAGTAATAACAACAACACTAAGAGCTAATGATTATCAAGTGTTTATTTCATACTCTAGTAAGCACTTTGTGTGTTTTATCTCATTTAATGCCCCACAATCTCCCGTCTCCTTGACCAGGTAGTATTATCATCCTCTCTTTAAAGATGAAGAAATTGGGATTCTTCAAGCTAGAATGTCATCTCTGGGCTACAGATATCGGAGCCTATGCTTTTAATCACTATATTCTACTGTCATCGCCAAATGGGTTTCACAGATAAGAATATTGGAAAACCACTGGTCGAGAGTTACTGAAAATGTCTGAGCAAACTCATGCCACAGAGAAAGTGGTGTTCTTCTGTTACCTGGGGAATCTGGATTCTGAGTCAAATCAGGGGTGAAGGTTGGGGGGATGGTCTGGTGACCGGCAGACTACTTTAAAGGTCATTGCAGTAGCCTGGGCAAATGTAGTCTGCGGCATCTAAACCAAATAAATCTCAGAAGATAAGGACACTTTCATGGGTGAGATAAGAAGAAGCAGTGAATGAATTGTTTGTGCAAAACACTAATCTAAGCATGCTACTTCCTTCTTAGAAAGTGCTTAGGCTTCCTACTGCCTGCAGCTGTGAGTCTCAGTGTTATTACATTGTTATATATATATTTTAAAATAGGGCCCTAATGTAAACTATGGACTTTGGTTGGCAATGATGTGTCAATGTTGATTCATCTATTGTTACAAAAGTACCAGGTGGGATGTTGATAGTGAGGCAGGCGGTGCATGTGTGAAGAGAGGAGACGTGGCAACTCTGTACTTTCCACTCAACTTTGCTAAGAGCCTAAAACTGCTCTAAAAATAAAGTCTATATGCACAAAATAAGGGGGAGTGGTAATTTCTGAGGTCAGTTTAGGAAACACAGGCAAATAAAGTTAATTTTTAAAAACCTGCAGGACTTTTAGTACTCCTTTAGTTTCATAACACTTAATACAGTTACAATGAAATCATTATGTCTGTTTGTTGTTGTTGTTGTTGTTGTTCATCTCTAGAAACAGGTTCCATGAGAGCAGGGACCATGACCACTGATGTACCTCCAGCACCCAGAACACAGTTTGGCACACGGTAGGCACTCAATACTTACTGGTTGAAGAAAAGAGAAATCAATCTACAAGACTTGATGATTGATTGGATGGGAGAGGCCAGGGACTGGGAGGTGGTCACAGCTTCAGAGTGGTTTTAATTAGTCATAGCCTTGTTAGAGACCCTGCCTCAAAGCTCCCCACAGCCTACCCTGCTTTGCTTGATTTGTGATGGCCTCTGACCGCTGGAGTCCCACTTGACCAGCTGTGCCCCCCGCCATCAGTGGCCTCCAGGCAAGTCTGCATTTGCCCCAGCACACACTGTGCTGTTTCCCCTGCCAGACCTCCAGCCTCTCCACAGCTGCTCACCCTAAAAATCCTTCCACCCAGCCTCAAAGCCATAGCCTCACACCCACAGAGCTCTTGGTATTTTGCAACAATTACCAAAAGTGCACCAGTGTCTCAGGGCCATAAATATGGGGAAAACGTGGTAGCCACCAGGGTCCACTGGTGTCCCTGGGAAGCTAGGGAGCAGATCCCCATGAGCCCCGCCCCGGCCTTGTTGTAGGAAGGGCTGGAAACATGCCAGGATCGAGGCAGGCAGAAATTGCCGTATCTGGAATGATGTCGGGGACAGAGACTCTCTTTGCCAGCTCAAGCCAAGATAAACAGTAAGCCTAAAATCTTAGGGATGATCTCTGTTTCAGAAGTGAGTTTGAGAGCGAGATGTCCTTTAGAACATTCTTAATAACAGAAGGAACATTCTCCTCCTTAGGTAGTGATATATTTGTATAACAACAAGTATGCCTTCATCCAGTTAATATTAAAAATAATTATAAAGGCAGTACCTGCTCATGAAAAAATATTTTAAAATGTTGAAAAGAGGTAATGGACTCTGAAGCAGAAAGTGGAAATTTTCTCCAGTACTGCCTACCTGCCCTCACCCACCCTCATTTTAAAATCATGCTCTGTGTTTTGTTTCGCAGCCTGTGCCCCGCTCCCCGACTTTGAGGAACTGGTCAATCATCTACCTCATGATTTTTATTGGCCACATAATTTTCCATGGTTTGAGTGCACCATAATTCTGGAGAACGATCTAAGCAAGCACAGCCTTTAGTGTAGCAATTCTGTTTCTAGGAATCTGTCCCACAGAAATACCAGCACCCGCTGAAGTGTTGTATTACCTGAGTGTTGGCCAACAGTGAAACATGGGAGATAGTCTGTTAATTTGTAATGTAATTGAGGAGAGACAGGGAGCAAATGCTTTAGGTATGAGAAGCTTGGCTTTGGGGAATCTGCAGGGGAGACAAAGGGCCGTTATCAAATAGAGGACATATGTTTCCTGCTAATAGAAGTTTCCTTTTGGGGGGTCCAAACAGGTAGTATCAGGCTACCTGGACTCCTGAGGTCTAAGCCAATAGAAAGGACACTCCGGACAGTAGACATTTTCCCCCCTAAAAATAGAGGTTAGCAAGGGATTCAGCATTTTGCTTTTAATTTTGGTACAAAACATAGAAAAATCAAGCTAAATTGCACATTTTAAAAAACATAAATATCACAAACGCTGTAATATCCAGAAAAATATGGTATTTTAAAATTCTTACTAATTGCTTGATGTGCAGTTTGTGTGACCTATACCTTGGTGTGACTATCCTAGATGAGGTGACACAGTGGGCAATAGGAATACTTCTGGAAGCCATTTCAACACAGGGACAGCAAGCAATAACTTGACTCTGTGAGGAAGTTACTGCAAACCACATAAATCTGTCCCATCAACCTGCAATTAATGTGTCTCCAGTCCACCTTCCCCTTAGCTGGATCCCCCAAATGCCCTTGGCTGTACCAATGCCACCTGACTCAAGGGGAAGTGTGACAGAGGGAAGTGTGAAAGGAAAGACACAGTGTTCTTATCAGCTGGGGTTAAAATATCTTTTGCAGATTTTACAAAAACACAGGACTGTGTGAGCACGTGGCCAGGGCCCCTCCCAGGGCCTCGGCAGGGGCTTACGTGAGGGAAGAGCCCAGAAGCCTCAGCTTCCTTAGGGACATGGTGAATGTACGTCTGGGTGTGGGTGCTGGCTGGTAGACTGGGGCAGCCAGCATCTGATGGTTCCCTCAGACCTCCTTCCCTTGCACTTGGCTTTATAAGTTCATCCTTATATGTCTTAGACATAGTTCCATATTAGGACAAATAGAGGACCTTAATTCTACCCCCTGCTTTTTCTGAATGATAGTATTCCATTGTGTGAGTCCACATTTAGATTATTTCTGATGGGCCCTAACACTGCTGCAAAGAGTATCTTTGCTCATATATATATTTTTAAGCACATGTGAGCATATATTTGTAAAATACAATCTTAGAGTGAGATTGTTTGGAGTATATCCAGTTAAAATATTGCCAATTGATGGACTTTACCCATTGTTTTCTCTGGGGGTTGTGAGGACATGCCAGCAGGATAAGAGAGTGGCTAACACCGTGTGTTAGCAAACACTGCTGATCCTTGCCACCCTGTACGTGAAAAATGCTGTCTTGCTGTAGTTTTAATTTGCATATCTCTTGTTAAGAGTGAAGAGAAGCATCTTTTTATATGTTTAAGAACCATTTATATTCTCTCTTTTGTGGACTGTTTATAGCCTTTTCCGCTTTTCTGTTGAATTAGTCTCTTTCTTATTGATTTGGGAGAGCTGTTTAAATATTAAGGGAATTAGCTCTTGGTCTGTGATATAAGTGGCAAATATATTATTCCAGCTTCTCATTTGTCTGTTGACTCTGCTTATGATGTTTATTTTCCCATAGGAAAAAAATTCTATATTTATGTAACTGAACATATTAAGCAAGTTTTTAATGACTTCTGCTACAGTGTCATTCTTAGAAGGGCCTGCCTCTCCCAAATATAACAATAAAAAAATTCTCCCACGGTTTGTTGTAGTAGTCTCATGATGTCATTTTTAATATTTAAATATTTGATTCTTCAGGAATTTGTTTTGCCATATGGGGTGAAATATGCATATTTTATTTTATCTCAGAAGGCTGTCCCATTGTCTTAAGATTATTTATTGAAAAATACATGGTATTCTCCACTGACTGAGAGACTCTCTTTGTCATATACTAAATTCCAGTATGCAGTTGCTCTTCTTTTCTAGATTTTTAGTCTGTTCCACTGAACAGCTTGTCTTTTCATACACCAGTTACATATAGTCAGTTGCATATAGTAGCTTTGTATATTTTGATTCGAGACTTCTAGCTTACAGAACTTTTTTCTTTTTTTAAATATTTATTTATTTATTTGGCTGCACCAGGTCTTAGTTGTGGCATATGGGATCTTCGTCGTGGCCTGCAGGATCTAGTTAACTGACCAGGGATCGAACCCAGGCCCCTTGCATTGGGAGCGGGGAGTCTTAACCACTGGACCACCAGGGAAGTCCCTAGCTTCCAGAACTTTGAGAGAATACATTTCTGTTGTTTTAGGCCTCCAGGTGGTGTAACTTGTAACAGCAGCCCCCCAGAAACTGATGCAGTGACAGACCTGGGGTTTGCATGCTAGTCTTTGTAAGTCCTGTGTTCTGAATAGGAGTGGAAGGATATTCATCCCTGTTCCCGAGAGAGAGAGAGAGAGAGAGAGAGAGAGAGAGAGAGAGAGACAGAGAGAGAGACAGAGAGAGAGAGAGAGACAGAGAGTGTTGGTGAGGAGAAGAGTAGGGGAGGTTAGTATCATTGCAGTTTCCTGACACCTCATCAGCCTGTGGTTGCTAAGAGACGAAGGGGTATGCTGACTATTCTGTGTCCCTTCCAGTCTCCCTCTTCGCTCTTCTCCACCCTGCCCTGTGTCCTGGAGGCTGACCTCAGTGGCTGGCCTTGACCCCACTGTCCTTTGGCTTCTGATGGGGTTTGGCCAGGGCTAGGCACTGGCAGGAAGTTGGAAGGCAGCTTCCTCCCGCTGGCCCAGCTTGTCAGTGGCTGTGCATCTTTCACTAAGGCCTTCGACAGCTCCAGCTCTGGCCCGTTGGTTGGTTCCAGTAACCACTTCCCCCCTTTTCCCTTTTAGGCTTCCAGGTGTTAACAGCTTCCCCTAAACTAGCCCTAGAGTACTACACCAGTCTCTTATAGGTTTTCCTTAATCCTGCTCACATCCCCATAAAAGATCCATTCTTTAAACTTCCTTGAGCCATCCCTTTTGAGAGGATCGTGTGTTTCCTACCCAGATCCTGACCAATATGGGGAGCCCCCCGCTTAACTTCAGTTTCCTTGGCTGTTGTCTCCACCTGCTCATTCGTACCACCTTAAGTCCTGACCATTTCATGTGCCTTTGGGAAACCATTGCTGCTCTGATGGGAGGCTTCCAGGAATGCAAACTGCTCAGGCACTCTGGCAAAGTCAAGGAGAAGTCTGTCTCCCCTCTGGGTCACTCCCTCACAAAGGTCCCAAGCAGGCCAGCTGGGTCCCAAGCCCTGGCCACCAGGGCTCCCCACTCTCTATCCCAGGAACTGGGCTAGTTGTGTATCTGGGCAAGGCGGGGAGGTATTTGAGACAAAACCTCCTCTCCCAGTAGAGCCTTGGAGGGATAAGAATCTATTACTCGGTCAGTCTCACAGGGCAGGCCTCTCCTTTAACCAAGATGAGCTTTCTCCTTGGAGGCTTCTCATTCCTTAGGCAAACAGGCTCCTGGCAGGGTGTGCTACCCTGTTGCCAGACATGCCTAGACAGATCTAATTCTACTTAGACTTGAGCTGGGATCCTTTTGTACAAGGTTGAGAAGGTAGATTAGGACCCGGGAGAGGAAGGCCTCCAACACAACAAGTTTTAACCTAATATTCCAGGCAAGGATTCACTAAATGTATCTGAGTTGGGGAGAGAGTTAGATAAAAAATTGTGAAGAGCTTAGTGCGTTGCCATCTCAGTGCCCATGTTCTTGCGCTCCCTCTAGCTGAAATATCACCTCACCAGAGAGGCCCCCTCAGGGAACTCTCCATCATCACACCTTGTTTTATTTCCAGCAGAGCATTTCTCATTCCCTGAAATCAGAGCTGTTTTCTTCTTTCTTCACCCATTCCATGAGGGCAGGGAGATATCTTTCTTAGTCAGTGTTATACTCCCAGGGCCTGGCTCATAGTAGACACTCAATAAATATGTGTTGAATTTGTTGAGTGAGTAAATGAATTTGGCCCTATGAATGAATTTAGATGAGGAAGCCTGGAGAGGTCAAGGGAATTAGTTACCTACTTAGGGCACACAACTCATCAGGGGCAAAGCTGGGACTGGAACCAGGGTATCTAACTAAATCTGCTATATCCCGGGGAGAGGAAGGAGTGGGGGGGATGGGTTAGCAGGAAGGGTGAGGAGAGGCTGATCTAGGAGCTGGGCTGGTGACAGTGAGATGTAAAAGGATGGGAAAGAGGGGATCTCTGGGAAGGTATTGTGATGTACTGGCCAGAGGTGAGGTGGGGGAGAAGAGACAAGATCAAGGAAGGGACAATGAAATGAATTGGGTGCCTACTCTGTTCCACGTGGTGTGCCAGGTGTGGTACCTGGGTGGTCTGATTTGCAACCTGTGTTATAGATACCATCATCCCCATTTTTATGAGCTAAGGAAATGGAGGCACAAGAGTTCAAGTAAATTACCCTCTTTTGCCCACTTATCAAGTACCTGATGCCTAAGCTTGACCTCTTCCCACCCTCCACACTGCCTCTTTGAACATAGGGCTAAACCTGAGAGTTTTCCTTCAAGATGCCACTGTGCATGGAGTCCACAGTCAGTTGGAAGAGGGCAACAAGAAATAAGTGTTTATTCAGGGAAGGAGTAGGGAGCACAGGTACGAGACTCTCATTTGCTTCAGAGGAGAAACTGAGGCTCAATAAGGCAAGAGCTTCTTCTGATAAAGGGAGAGCAGCTAGATGTGGGAAGAGTGGAGACAGATGGAAGCTCCTCCAGAGGGTCTTCTTCTTCAAGGCGCTATGGAGGGGCAGCACAGGGACACCAGAGTGGACAGACCTTGGAGCCAGAGGTGACACAGATACCCTTTTCTTTTTCTGGATTCCAATCTAGGGAGAAGAAGCAGGAGTGGAGGTGGGTGGCACAGGAGGGGCTGAGTCCAGGTCAGACTAGGACTCAGTGTGAGCCCCTCTCCCCTGCCCCAGCTGGGCCCTTTCCTTGCAGCGGGGTGCTCCTGGCTTTCTGCCTGCACCTGCACACAAACATGCCACAGCCCCTGCAGCCCAGATGTGCCAGGGCGGAACGAATATGAAGTCCACTGCCCTTTGTCCCCATAGGTACACTTGTGCCTGTCAGACAGCAGCTCTGGGTTTGGGTTTGGAAAAGAAAGCTCACCGAGGCCCAGGATGCAGACTCTGCCCTCCACAGAGCCAGGTTCTGTTCAGGCCACAGGGCTGCAAAACGTGCTCTTTGTGCTGGGGATGCCTCCAGGGCAGGGTGTTGGAGGCGGGCCCCCCAGTTCAGGGATGGTGTCTGACCACCGATGCCAAGCAGCGGACTGGCTGCGTGTCGGGGGTTGAGGGAACCCTTAGAGGTTGTCACCAACCAGACCCTCACTCCTATCCTAAAGCTTTCCCTCTTGGCTTAGCTCAAACTTGCTCAAAAAGGCTTTCATAAACAACCCAAGTCTGAAAACTCGGGCGCTCTCCCCGCCCCTCCAGCCCTGGGGGCTTCAGGAGGGTCTGGGCAGCCTGCCAGCCCCGGGCTGTCCCCAGACTTGGGGATGGGGAGTTGGGAGGCGGTGCTATTACCCTCTCCTTCCTGCTCGGTCTCCGGCCCAGAGTTTCCACAGGCCCCAGCCTCCCAGGCTCCCCACCCTGCACTCCCTTAACCCCTTCCTCCGAGGGAAGGAGGGGCGCAGGTCTCTGTTCTCCAGGGAGGCCTGGGAGGCGGCAGGGTGGGCAGGAGGAACGGAGAGAAAGGCCGGGTCCCCGAAACCATACCCGCTCTCCCCCGACCCAAGTGCCCCTCCTTCCCTTTCCCTCCCACTGGGGAAAGGGGAATGTGGAAGGAGATTAACGTTGACCCCCGGAATCTGGCTCTGGGCCCAAAACTCGAGTGGGAGGCAGAGGTTTCCAAGACCCTCCCCGCCCCCATCCCTGCCGCCTCCCTCCTCCTTCCGCGCCCCTTGAAGCTACCCAGCCGACTCAGCTAAAGTTCATCCCGGAGGGGCTGGCGCAGTGGTGAAGGGGGAAGGCTGGGGGCGGAGGGAAGGGAGCCCGACTGGTCCCACCCCCGGCTGTAACCCCTGGCAGGAAGAGATTGTAGCGGGAGCCGCCGCTGAAAGGCTCGGAGCTCTGGAGGAAGGGCGCCCGAGCCACGGCGGGTGGGTCCGCGAGCCGGGAGGACCCGGGCCAAGGCGGGGGCGCGCCGCCGGGAGGAGGGGGCGTGGCTTAGGCGCCTTCGGCCGGGGGACCCCTGTGGCACTGTCGGCTCCCTACTTCCTGGGGCGGGCGGGCCAGCCATGCTCCTGTCCGGGGGCGACCCTCCGGCGCAGGAATGGTTCATGGTGCAGACCAAGTCGAAGCCCCGGGTGCAGCGGCAGCGGCTGCAAGTGCAGCGCATCTTCAGGGTCAAGCTGAACGCTTTCCAGAGCCGCCCGGACACCCCCTACTTCTGGCTGCAGCTCGAGGGGCCCAGGGAGAACATGGGCAGAGCCAAGGTAAACAGCTTCTCCCCACCTATCACTTCCAGCCAGACCCTTCTCCCGTTCCTCGCCCCCCCGCCCCCCCAGGGGTCCCCAGAGGTCCCCCGACCTGGATTCGGCAGTATGGCGGGCAGGTACTGGGCCATCCTCCTGCCTTTCCAGATCTGCAGCCTTGGGTCCTTCCCTCTGGTTCCTTCTTTCTTTTCTGCCCCACCCCTCTCTTGCGTGTCACGTCTGTCCCTCAAGTGCGCTGAGAGAGGCTCAGCGTCGTGTGTCCCCCCCGTGAGCCTTCCCTGGCCAGGGCCCCGGACTTACAGCCTGCTCCTCCATCTGGGGAGCAACTTAAGGTCCTGCATTTCTGTAGTCTGTGCAACATACCTCTTTGTTCTCCACCAAGAGCCTGGAAGGCCCAGGTCTTTCTGCCGCCTTTTAAGTCTCCTTAAATCCTGGGCTGCCCCTTGGAGCCTCTCAGAGAGCTGGGACTGGAAGGGCCATTAAAGATGCTTCTAGATTAATGCTGGCACTTTACAGATGAGGAATTGGGGGCTGGAGAGGGTAAGGGGCCTCCCTGAGCACTCAGGGTCGGGTAGGTGGGGCGTGGCAGGGGTTGCGACCAGAACCCAGGGCTCTGGGCTCCGCACCCCATGCTCTTGATGCTCTAGGCAGCTTCTTGCAGGGGCTCAGAGGTGGGGCTGCAGCAGCCCTGGAAGGCAAGAGCCCTAGGGGATGGGTGGGAATCTGGGAGGAGGGCTGTGGGCTTTCAGATGAAAGGGCTTGCTGTGTGGGGCTGGACGCTGGACAGGCCAGGTCACAGTATGCCTCTATCGCTTGTGCCCTGGCTTCTCTCATAAGCTTCTCCTCCGCTTGGGCCTCTCAGGTTCCCTCTGACCCCTCAGTCGTGGCCAAGGTCTCCCTCTTCCCCCAGATTCCTTTATCTTATCATTTCCTGGTAGGAATGCTACAGCCTCCCTTAGCCCCAGACCACCTGCTCCCCCATGCACCCACCCATCCCAACACACACCCCTTCCCTAGCTGGGTCTCTATCAATATCCTAATTTTGGTCAAGGCCATGGGTGGGGGAGGCCTAGAACACGCTGGCCAGTGGGCAGGCAGGCTGGAAAGTTCCTCCCTCAGCCCCTCTGCTGAGCTGCTTCGTCAGCAGTTTTTCCAGTTCTGACAGAGGTACTGGGGGAGGGGAGAGGTTCCTGCCTGGAGAGCAGATGTGCAGGAACCCCTGAGATGGAGACTTTTCAGTAGCTGGCATAGGGTAGATTAACAAGAGGAGCCTTTGGATTGTTTTGGGTTCTTAATCTTTTTTTTTTTTAAGTAAGAGTGATTTTGTTTATTATTTATTTATTTATTTATTTTTGGCTGCGTTGGGTCTTCGTTGCTGCGCGCGGGCTTTCTCTAGTTGTGGCGAGTGGGGGCTGCTCTTCGTTGTGGCGCATGCACTTCTCATTGCGGTGGCTTCTCTTGTTGCGGAGCACAGGCTCTAGGTGCGCGGGCTTCATTAGTTGTGGCATGCGGGCTCAGTAGTCGCGTCTCACGGGCTCTAGAGTGCAGGCTCAGTAGTTGTGGCACATGGGCTTAGTTGCTCCGCGGCATGTGGGCTCTTCCCGGACCAGGGATTGAACTCATTTGCCCTGCATTGGCAGGCGGATTCTTTTTTTTTTTTTTTTCTTTTTAGTTTCTGCTATATAACAAAGTGAATCAGTCATACATATACATCTGTTCCCACATCCCTTCCCTCATGCATCTCCCTCCCTCCCACCCTCCCCATCCCACCCCTCCAGGCGGTCACAAAGCACCGAGCTGATCTCCCTGTGCTCTGCGGCTGCTTCCCACTATCTATCTACCTTACGTTTGGTAGTGTATATATGTCCATGCCTCTCTTTTGCTTTGTCACAGCTTACCCTTCCCCCTCCCCATATCCTCAAGTCCATTCTCAAGTAGGTCTGTGTCTTTTTTTTTTTTTTTTTATTAGTTTCTGCTTTATAACAAAGTGAATCAGTCATACATACACATCTGTTCCCACATCCCTTCCCTATTGCGTCTCCCTCCCTCCCACCCTCCCTATCCCACCCCTCCAGGCGGTCACAAAGCACCGAGCTGATCTCCCTGTGCTCTGCGGCTGCTTCCCACTATCTATCTACCTTACGTTTGGTAGTGTATATATGTCCATGCCTCTCTTTCGCTTTGTCACAGCTTACCCTTCCCCCTCCCCATATCCTCAAGTCCATTCTCAAGTAGGTCTGTGTCTTTATTCCCGTTTTACCCCTAGGTTCTTTGTGACATTTTTTAAAAAATTCCATATATATGTGTTAGCATACGGTATTTGTCTTTCTCTTTCTGACATACTTCACTCTGTATGATAGACTCTAGGTCTATCCACCTCATTGCAAATAGCTCAGTTTCGTTTCTTTTTATGGCTGAGTAATATTCCATTGTATATATGTGCCACATCTTCTTTATCCATTCATCCGATGATGGACACTTAGGTTGTTTCCATCTCCGGGCTATTGTGAATAGAGCTGCAATGAACATTTTGGTACATGTCTCTTTTTGAATTATGGTTTTCTCAGGGTATATGCCTAGTAGTGGGATTGCTGGGTCATATGGTAGTTCTATTTTTAGTTTTTTAAGGAACCTCCATACTGTTCTCCATAGTGGCTGTACCAATTCACATTCCCACCAGCAGTGCAAAAGTGTTCCCTTTTCTCCACACCCTCTCCAGCATTTATTGTTTCTAGATTTCTTGATGATGGCCATTCTGACTGGTGTGAGATGATATCTCATTGTAGTTTTGATTTGCATTTCTCTAATGATTAATGATGTTGAGCATTCTTTCATGTGTTTGTTGGCAGTCTGTATATCTTCTTTGGAGAAATGCCTATTTAAGTCTTCTGCCCATTTTTGGATTGGGTTGTTTGTTTTTTTGCTATTGAGCTGCATGAGCTGCTTATAAATTTTAGAGATTAATCCTTTGTCAGTTGCTTCATTTGCAAATATTTTCTCCCATTCTGAGGGTTGTCTTTTGGTCTTGTTTATGGTTTCCTTTGCTGTGCAAAAGCTTTGAAGTTTCATTAGGTCCCATGTGTTTATTTTTGTTTTTATTTCCATTTCTCTAGGAGGTGGGTCCAAAAGGATCTTGCTGTGATTTATGTCATAGAGTGTTCTACCTATGTTTTCCTCTAAGAGTTTGATAGTTTCTGGCCTTACATTTAGGTCTTTAATCCATTTTGAGCTTATTTTTGTGTATGGTGTTAGGGAATGATCTAATCTCATACTTTTACATGTCCCTGTCCAGTTTTCCCAGCACCACTTATTGAAGAGGCTGTCCTTTCTCCACTGTACATTCCTGCCTCCTTTATCAAAGATAAGTTGACCATATGTGCGTGGGTTTATCTCTGGGCTTTCTATCCTGTTCCATTGATCTATCTTTCTGTTTTTGTGCCAGTACCACACTGTCTTGATTACTGTAGCTTTGTAGTATAGTCTGAAGTCAGGGAGCCTGATTCCTCCAGCTCCGTTTTTCGTTCTCAAGATTGCTTTGGCTATTCGGGGTCTTTTGTTTTTCCAAACAAATTTTGAAATTTTTTGTTCTAGTTCTGTGAAAAACGCCAGTGGTAGTTTGATAGGGATTGCATTGAATCTGTAGATTGCTTTTGGTAGTAAAGTCATTTTCACAACATTGATTCTTCCAATCCAGGAGCATGGTATATCTCTCCATCTATTTGTATCATCTTTAATTTCTTTCATCAGTGTCTTATAATTTTCTGCATACAGGTCTTTTGTCTCCTTAGGTAGGTTTATTCCTAGATATTTTATTCTTTTTTTGCAATGGTAAATGGGAGTGTTTTCTTGATTTCACTTTCAGATTTTTCATCATTAGTGTACAGGAATGCCAGAGATTTCTGTGCATTAATTTTGTATCCTGCTACTTTACCAAATTCATTGATTAGCTCTAGTAGTTTTCTGGTAGCATCTTTAGGATTCTCTATGTATAGTATCATGTCATCTGCAAACAGTGACAGCTTTACTTCTTCTTTTCCAATTTGGATTCCTTTTATTTCCTTTTCTTCTCTGATGGCTGTGGCTAAAACTTCCAAAACTAAGTTGAATAAGAGTGGTGAGAGTGGGCAGCCTTGTCTTGTTCCTGATCTTAGTGGAAATGGTTTCAGTTTTTCACCATTGAGGACGATGTTGGCTGTGGGTTTGTCATATATGGCCTTTATTATGTTGAGGAAAGTTCCCTCTATGCCTACTTTCTGCAGGGTTCTTATCATAAATGGATGTTGAATTTTGTCGAAAGCTTTCTCTGCATCTATTGAGATGATCATATGGTTTTTCTCCTTCACTTTGTTAATATGGTGTATCACATTGATTGATTTGCGTATATTGAAGAATCCTTGCATTCCTGGAATAAACTCCACTTGATCATGGTGTATGATCGTTTTAATGTGCTGTTGGATTCTGTTTGCTAGTATTTTGTTGAGGATTTTTGCATCTATGTTCATCAGTGATATTGGCCTGTAGTTTTCTTTCTTTGTGACATCCTTGCCTGGTTTTGGTATCAAGGTGATGGTGGCCTCGTAGAATGAGTTTGGGAGTGCTCCTCCCTCTGCTATATTTTGGAAGAGGTTGAGAAGGATAGGTGTTAGCTCTTCTCTAAATGTTTGACAGAATTCGCCTGTGAAGCCATCTGGTCCTGGGCTTTTGTTTGTTGGAAGATTTTTAATCACAGTTTCAACTTCAGTGCTTTTGATTGGTCTGCTCATACTTTCTTTTTCTTCCTGATTCAGTCTTGGCAGGTTGTGCATTTCTAAGAATTTGTCCATTTCTTCCAGGTTGTCCATTTTATTGGCATAGAGTTGCTTGTAGTAATCTCTCATGATCTTTTGTATTTCTGCAGTGTCGGTTGTTACTTCTCCTTTTTCATTTCTAATTCGATTGATTTGAGTCTTCTCCCTTTTTTCTTGATGAGTCTGGCTAATGGTTTATCAATTTTGTTTATCTTCTCAAAGAACCAGCTTTTAGTTTTATTGATGTTTGCTATCGTTTCCTTCATTTCTTTTTCATTTATTTCTGATCTGATCTTTATGCTTTCTTTCCTTCTGCTAACTTTGGGGGATTTTTGTTCTTCTTTCTCTAATTGCTTTAGGTGCAGGGTCAGGTTGTTTACTCAAGATGTTTCCTGTTTCTTAAGGTGGGATTGTATTGCTATAAACTTCCCCCTTAGAACTGCTTTTGCTGCGTCCCATAGGTTTTGGGTCATCGTGCCTCCATTGTCATTTGTTTCTAGGTATTTTTTTATTTCCTCTTTGATTTCTTCAGTGATCACTTCGTTATTGAGTAGTGTATTGTTTAGCCTCCATGTGTTTGTATTTTTTACAGATCTTTTCCTGTAATTGATGTCTAGTCTCATAGCATTGTGGCCGGAAAAGATACTTGATACAATTTCAATTTTCTTAAATTTACCAAGGCTTGATTTGTGACCCAAGATATGATCTATCCTGGAGAATGTTCCATGAGCACTTGAGAAAAATGTGTATTCTGTTGTTTTTGGATGGAATGTCCTATAAATATCAATTAAGTCCATCTTGTTTAATGTATCATTTAAAGCTTGTGTTTCCTTATTTATTTTCATTTTGGATGATCTGTCCATTGGTGAAAGTGGGGTGTTAAAGTCCCCTACTATGAGTGTGTTACTGTCGATGTCCCCTTTTATGGCTGTTAGTATTTGCCTTATGTATTGAGGTGCTCCTATGTTGGGTGCATAAATATTTACAATTGTTGTATCTTCTTCTTGGATAGATCCCTTTATCATTATGTAGTGTCCTTCTTTGTCTCTTCTAATAGTCTTTATTTTAAAGTCTATTTTGTCTGATATAAGAATTGCTACTCCAGGGCTTCCCTGGCGGTGCAGTGGTTGAGAGTCCGCTTGCCGATGCAGGGGACACGGGTTCGTGCCCCGGTCTGGGAAGATCCCACATGCCGCGGAGCGGCTGGGCCCGTGAGCCATGGCCGCTGAGCCTGCGCTTCCGGAGCCTGTGCTCCGCAATGGGAGAGGCCACAACAATGAGAGGCCCGCATACCGCAAAAAAAAAAAAAAAGAAAAAAAAATTGTTACTCCAGCTTTCTTTTGATTTCCATTTGCATGGGATATCTTTTTCCATCCCCTTACTTTCAATCTGTATGTGTCTCTAGGTCTGAAGTGGGTCTCTTGTAGACAGCATATATATGGGTCTTGTTTTTGTATCCATTCAGCCAATCTGTGTCTTTTGGTGGGAGCATTTAGTTCATTTACATTTAAGGTAATTATTGATATGTATGTTCCTATTCCCACTTCCTTAATTGTTTTGGGTTCGTTATTGTAGGTCTTTTCCTTCTGTTGTGTTTCTTGCCTAGAGAAGTTCCTTTAGCATTTGTTGTAAAGCTGGTTTGGTGGTGCTGAACTCTCTCAGCTTTTGCTTGTCTGTAAACGTTTTAATTTCTCCATCAAATCTGAATGAGATTCTTGCTGGGTAATCTTGGTTGCAGGTTTTTCTCCTTCATCACTTTAATTATGTCCTGCCACTCCCTTCTGGCTTGTAGAGTTTCTGCTGAGAGATCAGCTGTTAACCTGATGGGGATTCCCTTGTGTGTTATTTGTTGTTTTTCCCTTGCTGCTTTTAATATGATTTCTTTGTGTTTAATTTTTGACAGTTTGATTAATATGTGTCTTGGCGTATTTCTCCTTGGATTTATTCTGTATGGGACTCTCTGTGCCTCCTGGACTTGATTAACTATTTCCTTTCCTATATTAGGGAAGTTTTCAACTATAATCTCTTCAAATATTTTCTCAGTCCCTTTTTCTCTTCTTCTTCTGGAACCCCTATAATTCGAATGTTGGTACATTTAATGTTGTCCCAGAGGTCTCTGAGACTGTCCTCTGTTCTTTTCATTCTTTTTTCTTTATTTTGCTCTGCATCCGTTATTTCCACTATTTTATCTTCCACCTCACTTATCCGTTCTTCTGCCTCAGTTATTCTGCTATTGATCCCATCTAGAGTATTTTTCATTTCATTTATTGTGTTTTTAATTGATGCTTGATTCATCTTTAGTTCTTCTAGGTCCTTGTTAACTATTTCTTGCATTTTGTCTATTCTATTTCCAAGATTTTGGATCTTGGAAATAGAATCTTGGATCATCTTTACTATCATTATTCTGAATTCTTTTTCAGGTAGACTGCCTATTTCCTCTTCATTTGTTAGGTCTGGTGGGTTTTTATCTTGCTCCTTCTCCTGCTGTGTGTTTTTCTGTCTTCTCATTTTCTTATCTTACTGTGTTTGGGGTCTCCTTTTTGCAGGCTGCAGGTTCGTAGTTCCCGTTGTTTTTGGTGTCTGTCCCCAGTGGCTAAGGTTGGTTCAGTGGGTTGTGTAGGCTTCCTGCTGGAGGGGACTAGTGCCTGTGTTCTGGTGGATGAGGCTGGATCTTGTCTTTCTGGTGGACAGGTCCACGTCTGGTGGTGTATTTTGGGGTGTCTGTGGACTTTTTATGATTTTAGGCAGCCTCTCTGCTAATGGGTGGCGTTGTGTTCCTGTCTTGCTAGTTGTTTGGCATAGGGTGTCCAGCACTGTAGCTTGCTGGTCGTTGAGTGAAGCTGGGTGCTGGTGTTGAGATGGAGATCTCTGGAAGATTTTCGCCGTTTGATATTATGTGGAGCTGGGAGGTCTCTTGTGGACCAGTGTCCTGAAGTTGGCTCTCCCACCTCAGAGGCACGGCACTGACTCCTGGCTCCTCAATTTGGGATGATTTGTTGTCTATTCATGTATTCCACAGATGCAGGGTACATCAAGTTGATTGTGGAGCTTTAATCCGCTGCTTCTGAGGCTGCTGGGAGAGATTTCCCTTTCTCTTCTTTGTTGTCACAGCTCCCGGGTCTCAGCTTTGGATTTGGCCCCACCTCTCCGTGTAGGTCGCCGGAGGGCGTCTGTTCTTCTCTCAGACAGGACAGGGTTAAAGGAGCAGCCGCTTCGGGGACTCTGGCTCACTCAGGCCGGGGGGCAGGGAGGGGCACGGAGTGCGGGTGGAGCCTGCAGCGGCAGAGGCCAGCGTGACGTTGCACCAGCCCGAGGCGCGCCGTGCGTTTTCCCAGGGAAGCCGTCCCTGGATGCCGGGACCCCGGCAGTGACGGGCTGCACAGGATCCCCGGAAGGGGGGCGTGGACAGTGACCTGCGCTCGCATACAGGCCTCGCGGCGGCGGCAGCAGCCCCAGCGTCCCACTCCCGTCTCTGGGGTCTGCGGTTTCAGCCGCGGCTCGCGCCCATCTCTGGAGCTCCTCCAAGCAGCGCTCTTAATCCCCTCTCCTCGCGCACCAGGAAACCAAGAGGGAAGAAAAAGTCTCCTGCCTCTTCGGCAGCTCCAGAGTTTTCCCGGACTCCCTCCCGGCTAGCTGTGGCGCATTAGCCCCTTCAGGCTGTGTTCACGCCGCCAACCCCAGTCCTCTCCCTGCGCTCCGACTGAAGCCCGAGCCCCAGCTCCCAGCGCCGCCGGCCCCGGCGGGCGAGCAGACAAGCCTCTCGGGCTGGTGAGTGCCGGTTGGCACCGATCCTCTGTGCGGGAATCTCTCCGCTTTGCCCTACCCAGGTACGTGGGGGAGTTTCTTGCTTTTTGGGAGGTCTGAGGTCCTCTGCCAGCGTACAGTAGGTGTTCTGTAGGAGTTGTTCCACGTGTAGCTGTATTTCTGGTGTATCTGTGGGGAGGAAGGTGATTCTCCGCGTCTTACTCTTCCGCCATCTTCCCCGGAAGTCCGGGACTGGTGCTTTCTGAAGTGTCTAGCTTGCCCATCCCCCGCTTATATCCTCCATCAGCTTCTCCAGGCTTGGCTACTCCTGCTCCCACTGCTGCCACAGAGTTCCTGGGCCCACCGGCTTTCCCTCACACCTCAGGCCTTGCTAGTGTAACCAGTGGCTTTCTCCATTCCCCTTATCTTTCTTTTTTTTTTTTCTTTTCCGTTACACGGGCCTCTCACTGCTGTGGCCTCTCCCGTTGCGGAGCACAGGCTCCGCACGCGCAGGCTCAGCGGCCATGGCTCACGGGCCCAGCTGCTCCGCAGCATGTGGGATCTTCCCGGACCGGGGCACGAACCCGTGTCCCCTGCATCGGCAGGCAGACTCTCAACCACTGCGCCACCAGGGAAGCCCTAGCTGTATAACTTTGAATGAGTTCTTTTCCCTCTCTGAGTCTCGGTCTCCTTGTATGCAAAGTGAGAAGCTTGGATTAAATGCTTTCTAAGGCCCAACAATCTGTTACAGGAAAATTTCCCAGGTATAAGGATGTCCTGTGGTTTCCATGTGGAAGTGCTGTGGCTGACCCCAATCCCAGCTGTAGGGGCACAGAATCACGCACCTGGATAATGGCCTAATATACACAGGCCAGCTGGCAGAGAGGGCTCAGTGAGACTGGAGCTTGTAGGATGGGAAAGGGGTGATGGATGGGGGTGTCTTGTCTGTGAGGGGAGGAGGGGTCAAGAAGGATACAGGCTTCTCTGGAGAAGAGCCCGGGTGTTTTCTACATTATATGCACTGGTTTTCCAGGAAAAACTCTGTAGAACTCGGAAGTGCCTTGAAGTAGTTTTCTTGTGGTGGGATTTAAAAAATAATGAAGACATTGCTGGAGATCACATTCCTAGGCAGCAAAAAGAAACACTGGGGAGGCCTGGCCTTTCTGAGGTGAAATCAGCCTCACCTCAGAGTGGAAAGGAGGGTTTTTACTAATGATCAAAGTCGCCCAGAGACGAGCCCTGCTCAGCTCTTCTGTCCTTCTTGGCAACGATGTAAAGAAGGGTCTGGCGCAGAGAGGACAGGTGACAGCTTGATTCTCCCCTTTTTGGACACGATGGAGGGAGGGAGGTGATGGGGAGCCAGAGGTTGGAGTGGGGAGCTGTGGGACAGGGTGTGGTTTGCTGACTTTGGGCTTTGCTGTCAGGTGGAAGTTGATCTGTCCCTGGCCCACACTGACTGAGCGGTACCACGGAAGCTGGTAGTGGCCAGGGGTGTGCTGGAACCAACCCCTGCTGACCCATCGTTGAAAATTCAGGAAGTTTTTGAGCCAATGGAGTCCTGTTGGTAGTTTGAAATCAACCATGGAAGGAGTATTTACACCACAGAAATTGGCAAATGGTACAAATCGGGACTATTTCCCCCATAACTGGATGATTGTTAAACACTTACCAGCACATCTAATTGTGTTGTGGGCACCTAATCCTTCTCCTTTATTTTAAACTTAATTTTTCTTTTATCAAAATAATACATAATTTAAAAGTCCAATAATTTTTAAAAAGCTCACAGTATAACGCAGTGATTCCTTGCCTTGTCCCTGCCAACTCCCTCTTTAGTGCTCTTCCCCATAGAAAATATCTGCTCTGGCATTTCTACACCTCCACATTCCTAAAAAAAATATGTAGCTACTATATCTTTTGATTAATCAATTTTAGATATCTTTTTACTTCCTATTATTATAGATGAGGATTTAGCTCCCTTATATTGCCATCCCTTTTTTCTTCCCAATAGAGTTATATTTCATTTTTCTGTTAAATCTGTATTTAGTATTTGCAACATTATGCCCTTGCAAATATCATTTACATTTAAGTGTTGAAGTGTACTGTGATTAGGTTTTCTCTCTTACTTTTCGATTTCCCTGAGGTAAAGAACTCAACTCCTTTCCAGTTTGCTTGTTTTCCTTTGTACCCATTGCTAATTCTTATAACTTTCAGTAGCTTCTCACTACAATTTTCTACAAGAACAATCTATTGATTCAAGATGGTCTGTCAGTTCCAAATTTTTTCCTGGGGGCAGCCTTCTTTCTGTCTGGTCAGGACTGCACAGCTGTCATCCTGAGACTCCCGTTTGCTCTCATTCTTGGCATCCTCTTGCCTTTTTTCCTTGATAGATACCTCGTTTCCTGGACGCTGTGTCTTTGCCTTGAGTTGGTGGAGCACGTCCTTCAGTAGCGTCACCAAGTTAGAAAGATGGTGCCAAAACAAGCATGTTGATTCTGGAGTCCCACTGTCCAATCTGAACTAGTCGTCCTCCATGCCTTCTAGAACCGTGCCTGACACGTAGTAGGTGCTCAGTAGTGTTTATTGAATGGATGAACACATTCTGAGATTTCTCTCCACAATCTTCCTGGAGAGTGTCTTTTGCTTTTTTTTTTTATGTTGGGTCTCCTTTCTTGGTTTCTTTTCTTGATTTGCTGGAAAATGCTCTCTGGTAACTTCCTGAGAAAGGTTTTATAGGAGGTAAACTCTTGGGGTTGCATATATGTATATCTACATTGCATATCTGATGGTCACTTGATTGACAATGTGGCTGGTATCAAATTATACATGGAAAATTATTTTCTTTCAGAAATGAGAAGGCATTAATCCATTGACTTCTTGCTTTAGGGATATCTGAAGTTGTTCTCGGTCCCTGGTCCTTTGTATGAGAAGCTTTTTTTCTCTCTGGAAGTTTGTAGTTTCCCCCACTGTTCTGAGGTGCCCCAGTGAGAACTCTCTGTGTGAGTATCTGTCTTCATCCATCATCAGTTACTATTGCGGAGTCTCTATATGGGAAGAATGAGTTTCTCTGCACTCAGCACTCACTGTAGACCTCACTACTGGCTTTCCTCTCTTCCTTCATGATTTTTATGGTACCCACACCCTCAGGTATGCAGATCAACCTCTGATCCTAAGACCTTGCCTTTTACTTTCTACAGAATAAACTCCAGTGGGTAGGGAGGTACTTGCTCAGCCTTTGTGTAGAAGGGTGGGTGGGCTCCCAGATCTAACTGCTCCTCAAACAACTTTATCTAAGTCCACCTTTTAAAAAATGTTCTCTTTCATTCCCAATTCCAGAGTTTCTTGGTGTTGCCATTTTTTTGAGCTTTTTGAGTATTCTGTGGTGTAATTTGGGGTGGTTCTGGAAAGCAGACAATGTATAGCAACTGACTTATGAGAAAGGAGAATCCTAAGTCAGGATTGATCAAGTATAGAGCAGTAGTAAACTGCCTGGTGGTATTGTTTTTATTTAACTTACAAGTTGACAAATGACTTGTGGGACATTGGGCAACATATTTTAACAAATGCACATTTTTCTGTGCTTATTTTGTTCCTGCCTCTTCTCTATTTTTTCTCCTCTTGGAGAAAAAGGTCTGGGTGGGCTTTAAGCAGGAAAATTGCTCCAGATATTTTCTGGATGTAAATGCCTGTTGTTTCCATATCGGTTTTTGCTCTAAGGTATAGACAGCATCATGGTTAAGACCCCAGACTTTGGCGTCAGAGTGCCTAAGTGTCCCAGCCTACTACCTGTGTGACCTCGGACATGTGCCCTTCCTTGCTCACCTAAAATGGGGATAATAGTAATTTCCTTATAGGGCTGAGAGAGGAATCAATGAGCTGATGTATGTAAAGAGCCTGGCACATAGTAAGTATTCAATAAATATCAGTTCAGATTTATTATTTTGAAAATTGTCTCATTTCCAATATATCTTTTTGTTTAAAAATATGGACGGTTAATGGAACAATAAATATTTTAAGGTCTTTGCAGACAGAGAAAGAAACCACCCACCATCTTCTTCCTGAGCACATCTCTTCAGTTTTTTTTTTTTTTTTTTTTTTTTTTTTTGCGTTATGTGGGCCTCTCACTGTTGTGGCCTCTCCCGCTGCGGAGCACAGGCTCCGGACATGCAGGCCCAGCGGCCATGGCTCACGGGCCCAGCTGCTCCGCGGCATGTGGGATCTTCCCGGACCGGGGCATGGACCCGCGTCCCCTGCCTCGGCAGGCGGACTCTCAACCACTGCGCCACCAGGGAAGCCCCATCTCTTCACTTTTACATATTGTTTACATGTAGTTAGAACGTGGGGTGCATGGGGTGGGGGAGTTTGTTCAGGTCGATGAGAGTTATTCCACCTGGTCAGATTCACCCTTGCCAGGCAGTGCAGACCAGCTGAGGTTCTGGGTGGGAGGGGTTGGCTTGGGATGTCTATCAGATTTTGAGCTGATTTTGGACTGACTGAAAAGGGGTTAGACATGGGCCTAAGTGCCTGGGTGTACCGTAGGCCCTTTGGGGAAGGTGTTGGAGGTCCATAGCCTGGCCATGTGGCAGAGATAAGCTTAGGCCTGAGCAGGGAAGGATGGTCTGGGTACTGAGCAGAGCGGTCTTTGGGATGGCTGCTGGAGATCCAAAATGGAGCATTTGGTCCATAATGGAGCTGTCATGGGAAAGCGGGAAGAGGAATGACTGTCACTGACGCAGGCATGAGGAGAGACTTGAGGGCTAATGCAGTCATCAAGGGTTGGCTAATTAAGAGGGAGTGCTCATGGTTCCTTGGAGCTCATGGGGTCATGCTGGTGGAACTCAGCCATATAGTGGAGCAACCCAACCTCTCCTGTCCCAGTGACTGCTAAAGACTGAGTGTGTGAGCCCTGGAAACACAAGGACCTGGTGCCCAGATGGCCAGAGGCTTCCCTTCTGGTTCAGCCATTGTGCGTATCTGTGGGGATTCCCTGGATACTGGCCCAGCGACTTACCTTCTCCTCTGTCCCCTCCGGGCAACAGAGTTACCATGGTTACAGGTACAGGTTGTGCCGGAGACCTTCTGCAGGGGGATAAACCAGAATCTCAGTGGATTACCCTGTAGGCACTGTGTAGTCAGCCCAAGGACGTGGAAAGAGCTCTGCTTTCACAGTCAGATGGATGTGGGCTGTGGTCCTTACCCAGTCACCCACTAGCTGTGTGTCCTTGGGTCAGCGATGGAGCCTTTCTGAGCCTGCAAAATGGGAATAGGCTGTGCCAGGCATAAGCTAAGCACTTCTTTTTTTTTTTTTTTTTCTTTCGGTACGCGGGCCTCTCACTGTTGTGGCCTCTCCTGTTCCGGAGCACAGGGTCCGGACGCGCAGGCTCAGTGGCCATGGCTCATGAACCCAGCTGCTCTGCGGCATGTGGGATCCTCCCGGACCAGGGCATGAACCCGTGTCCCCTGCATTGGCAGGCGGACTCTCAACCACTGCACCACCAGGGAAGTCCCTAAGCACTTCTTTTGTATTATCTCACTGAAGCTTCATAATAGCTTAATGAGGTGGGAACCATTATCCCCATTTTACAGATGAGGAAACCTAGGCATAAGGACGGTAGATAACTTGCTCCAGGTCACATAAGCTCCTGGCACATGGAGGGTGCTCAGTAATGTGCCATCCCCCTCCCCCCAGCTATTTCACAATTCTAGAATGCCAGGGTAGGACTGGACCTTAGGAGTATCTCATTTAATCCGTCATTTTATAGGTGAGGAGACTGAGGCCCTGAGAAGATGACAGATTTCCCACAGTAACCTTAACCTACTGAGGTCAGGTTGGAACTAGAACCAGGGCCCTTGACTCCAAGCCCAGGTGCTCCCCCTCCCTCCGCCCCCCACCCGCCATCTGTCAGAGCTCCCTGGAAAGAGATGAGTGTGTGAGGAGTCAGGACCAGGGAGAGAGTGTTGGGCCGGGGGTGTCATTTGGCTTATGGTGGGCAGGGGCAGGGCATGTGCTTGTGAGGGGAGTGAGTGCCAGTGGCAGGCCCATAACGGCTGGCTTCCTTTGTGCTCTCCCCACTGGCTTCAGGAGTATCTGAAGGGCCTGTGCAGCCCGGAGCTGTGGAAGGAGGTCCGCTACCCGGCGGCCCTTCACTGCGCCTTCCTTGGGGCCCAGGGCCTCTTCTTGGACTGCCTGTGCTGGAGCACGCTGGCCTACCTGGTGCCTGGCCCGCCGGGCTCCCTGATGGTGGGCGGGCTGACCGAGTCTTTCATCATGACCCAGAACTGGCTGGAGGAGCTGGTAGGGCGGCTGCGCTGGGGCCCTGCCCCTCTGCTCACCCCCCGGGGCATCTGGGAAGCCGAGGTGACCCGGGCTTTTGGGGCTCTGGTCTGGATCCGTGGTGACCAGTATGCAGGGGACCTGCTGCAGCTGCCCGCAGCAGTCCAGGAGCTGCTGTTGAGTCTGGTGCGGGATGCTGCGGGCAAGGAGGACATCATCCAGTGGCTCGGCTGCATTGGCACCTCCGACTCCCGCTCGGACCCCGAGCTCCTGATCTGCCCGACCCACCAGCAGAAGGAAGGTCCAGCCATGGTGTCCATGGGAGACGGTCCTGGGCCTTTACTGGAGATGGGGAGCCCAGAAAATTCGAAGAGGTTAACCAGCCTCGGAGCCATGGGGGCCCTAATCCCAGGCCAGAACACTCAGCTGGAGACAGCAAACCAGCTGGTACGGTAAGTTCTGGAGAATCCGTTTGGCTTCTCTGCCCAACCCCAGGGAAAGAGTTTGGGACCTAACTGGCCTTACCAGCTTTCCAACAAACTTGGGTTTCCTCCAGGGTTGGTTCCAACAACCAAGGTGGTACGGACAGTGCTTGTGAGGAAGGGTCAGTACAAGCCAGCAGCAGCCAGGACCCTGCGGACCGCACACAAGCCTCGTCCCAGCAGCGGCAGGCCCGGAGAGGGGAAGACAAGCTCCCTCTCCAGCCTCCAGTATCAGCCCTGAGTGTGTGCTCGCCCTGGAAGTCCTGGACCCCGGGGCCAGCCTTTGGGCCCTTGTGGCCGGGGACTATTGCTGCAACCTTCTGGAGGATCAATGAACTGCATTCTCTCCACCTGGCCTGGCTCCTGTCCCAGGCTTGCTTCAGTTTCCCTTTCTGGCAGAGGCCACTGGGCCCCATTCAGTTCAAGCTGCCAGGGCAGAATTCTTTGCCCTTAAATCTGGGATGGAAACAGAAGGAGCTGGTTCCTTTGCCCAGAGTGGAAAGCCCAGATTGTAGACCAGATGGGGGGCCAGGAGGAGAGGCAGCCCTACAGAATTGCCCAAGGCCAGAGACCCCTAAAAAAGTAATGAGTTTATTGGTGGTCTCTGGAGGCTCAGGGGTAATGGACAAGGCTAGCCCAGGACTTCCACAGATAGGGCCACCTTTGACCTCTACACCCCAACTCCAAGCTGGAAGTGAGCCGGGAGATCGAGGAAATATGCAGTGGGATTGTAAGGAACCCGAAGAGAGGCCGTTTCCAGGGCCCTCCACAGGGCAAGGGGTGCCTACTGCTCAGGGGAGGCCCGCCACTCAAGGGGGGCTGACAGCTCCTTCAGGACCTGAACCTCAAACAGTGCCTGAAACTCTCAAAGTGCCCATGGCTGCAGCAGTGCCCACAGCTCAAACCCCACCCACAAATCCCCTGCTGCCTGAAGCCCCCAAAGTGCCTGAAACCCAGATTATGCCGGCAGTCCATGAAGAACCTGTAGCCCCCAAAGTGCCTTTGGCTCCAACAAAGCCAGCAGCTCAAGTGGTGCCCACAGCACAAAAGGCAGCTGTGGGTGAACTGGCACCAGCAGCTCAAATGGTGCCTGCAGCTCCCAAAACTCCCACAACTCAGAAAAGGCATGCAGCAAAAACATCACCTGCAGGTCCCCAAACACCCAGAGCCCAGACTGGGACTACAGCTAAAACAGGGTCTACAGCTCCCAAAGCACCTGCAGCTCCTAAAGCCCCTGCAGCCCCCAAAGCACCTGCAGCTCCCAAAACTTGCAGAGCTCTGAAAATGCCTGCAGCTCAGAAGGCACCCACAGATCCAGGGCCAACCCTGGATGCAGCCAAATTCCCAAGTGAGGGCCAGCCTTCGTCAAGGGGCAGTGCTTCCTTCCTGAAGGGCCAGGGGGAAGCTGGAAGGCAGGGGCCCCAGTCCAGTGGCACTTTGGCTCCCAGTAGTAAGCGCCAGCCTCAGGTGGAGGGGCTCCTAGGGGCTTGGGAGGGGGTTCCGAGGCAGCCGCCTCGCCACCCACAGGCGAACAGCACAGTAACCAGCTTCCAGAGGTACCACGAGGCCCTGAATACACCCTTTGAGCTGAACCTGTCAGAAGAACCGGGGAACCAGGGGTTGAGGCGAGTGGTCATTGACGGCAGCAGCGTGGCCATGGTGTGAGTAGCCACGGACCTGGGGTGGGCTGGGGATGCTGGGGAGCTCGGGCAGGGTGTCCCTGGGGTGATAGACTGTGAGCGTCCTTTCTTGACCTCTGTGTACTGGTGACATGGGGTTCAAATGGGGGAAAGATGGGAGGGAAGTGGTACATGTTGAGGGGCTACTGCATGCTGGGTGGTGTTCGTGGAATCATCCCAGCAGCCTTCAAAAGTAGATTTCTGTTCTCCTTCCCTCATAGAAGCAGAAACAGGCTCAGAGAAGCGATTAATCTTGACCAAGGTCCCAGAGCCAGTAAGGGGCCCAGCTGGCCTTTGGGTTCAGATCTACCCACTGCCCAGGCCCATGCTCTTCCCATTTCATCCTGCCTCACATAGCATGGGGTCTGTCAAGCCCAGGCCAGTTTTCAGATGTTTAGCCCATCCCTTAAGGTCCAGCACTGATCTCCCCCGTGAAGCTTTTTCCAACCATGCCAACTCTCAGAGATCACTCTCTCTGCACAGCACTTACTGCTGTATGTGTGCTAGCATAAATACATGCGGGATGTCTTCGTTTGCCCACACAGTAGAATAGTTATCTGTGCTGAGCACACTCCCAGCACACAGTCGGTCAGCAAATGTTTGTTTGCTTCCAGTCCTAAACTGAGCCCTTTGGATGTAGAGGTTGCCTTCTCCTTCCTTTTGCCCTGGAGGCCCCTACACACACACACACACACACACACACACACACACACACACACAGAGCAGGTGAGTGGACCCAGCAGCTGCTCACTGTTTGATGATGGTGAGAGGAGAGGGGGCATTGTTGGTGCCCGTGGTGCTGATGCCCTGGCATTGCCAGATGTGCTGCCCTAGGCTGGCTTTGAGGGAGGGGTAGAGAGGCAGGGCCATTCCTAGGGCGGAAAATTGCTACCTCACTAATTCCCCCCATCTCCCCCCGCCACCCCCCAACCCCAGGCACGGCCTCCAGCACTTCTTCTCCTGCCGGGGCATTGCCATGGCAGTGCAGTACTTCTGGAACCGGGGACACCGAGAGGTCACTGTGTTTGTACCCACCTGGCAGCTTAAGAAGAACCGGAGGGTGAGAGGTGAGCTGTCCCCAGCTGCCCAGCCCCTCCAGTGGGCTTACTCTCTATGCCTTACTTTTCCTTGCCTTTCTGTCCCCACCATGGCCTTTTCCACTTAGCCCTTCCTCTGACCATCGCTGTCTTCTGCCTTTCACCTCCAGAGAGCCACTTTCTGACGAAGCTACACTCCCTCAAGATGCTTTCAATCACCCCCTCTCAGCTCGAGAACGGCAAGAAGATCACTACCTACGATTATAGGTGTGCTGGCCTGCAGGACTTCTCTTGTGGGGCCCCGGGGCTTGGGCTGGGCTGGTGTGTCAGGTGGAGTCTTGCCTCATTTGCTCTGGGGAGATGGAAGCAAATAAGTCAGAGGGTCATGTCAGAGAGGGTGGTGTGGTACACTGGCCCTCTGTAGGCAGAGGGAGAGACACAGAGAGGAGAGGGCTCCAAGGTCGGCGCTATTCAAACCCAAGAGGTGTTCCTGAATTTGGGACTCTGCAGCCCAATTTCCCTGAGCTAAGAGGCTTTCTCCCCCATGAAGTATGGGGTGAAACCCTCTGCTTTCTTTGGATGGGACTAGCCCAGGTGACTCCTGGTGCTTCAAGCGAGCTGCTTCCCCCAGCGGCTGATTTGGGTGCCAGTTTGGGTTGAAGCTCAGGTTTTCTCAAGGAATTGCTGCAGTCTTTTCCTCCCACCAGCCCTGGCCCTGGGAGGAGGTATGTGTGTGGCTGTATGTGACTGGAGCCCTGGCTGGGCTCTGAAAATGGAGTCAGATTGGCCCTGTCTCCTAGCTAAAGCCTGAATGCCTCCCTACTTGCAAGTCCTCAGCACCCACTCCCCAGCGTGGCTGCACGACCAGTGCGCATAGGGGTGCCTGTGATGCTGCCTCTGATGGGGCCGAGAAGGCCCTGTCCAGGTCACTGACCCTGGGCTGGACTCGATGTCCAGCAGGCCAGGTCTTGGCTCCACTTAAGCACCTCCCATGCCAGGCAGGGAGAAGTTCTGTTCCTCCCCAAGACCTGGCGCCCGCTCAGCCTTCAAGCCTGGGAAGGTCTGGGCAGGGCAGCTCAGGCATCCTTCCTTCAAGAGCTGGCCCCTCCCCCCCGGGTAAGGTCTTTAAGTGCCT
Source organism: Hyperoodon ampullatus (assembly GCF_949752795.1). Taxonomy (NCBI): domain Eukaryota; kingdom Metazoa; phylum Chordata; class Mammalia; order Artiodactyla; family Ziphiidae; genus Hyperoodon; species Hyperoodon ampullatus. The sequence continues at coordinate 106,525,803 of NC_136916.1, forward strand.
TTAAATTCAGGCCTGGGTTTGAGGGAAGGTAGCTTCCTTGCAGAAGGCCCCTCTGCTGGTCACTTGTGGAATTGCATGCTCATGGCTGGCAGAATGGCACTCTGCAGGGAATGCCGAGAAGTAGGTGGCCTTTGCTTTCTTTCCTGGTCACAGCCCTCTTTCGAGGAGAAGTGATCCTTGGAAAAATGGATTTGTTTATTCAGGTATGTGTTTTTATACGTGTATACACATATCCATATGTATGTATATGTGTCTTGGCATGTACCTGAATGTTGTGCATTGGTGAAGAGTAATCATGGAATACTTGATACACGCTTTGTGGCAGGCACTGAACTAGACACTTCAGTGTCTAGTGTATTGTCTCATTCAGTTTAATCCTCACAGCAATCGAGGGTAGGTATTTTATATTAGTTTGACAGGTGTGGAAACCGAAGAAGTAAAAATGCACGTATGGATGTGGACAAGTGCATGGCTTTCTGTGTGCGGGTCTGAGCATGTGTATGTGAATGCCTATGTGTAAAATAGGGGTCTGTGTTTGCATATACAGTTGGGGGATGTGCATCCCAGTTCACCCTCCCAGGGGCGAGTGGACATCCCAGTCGGCTGCATAGACAAGGATGGGCTCTTGAGTCTTGGCTCCCCGGCTATCAAGGGCAGGGTTTTTATCCAACACACCTCAACAGGAAGCTGCAAGTTCATTTTCTCAGAGGACCGGGGAGGTGAGGGTCTGGGTACTGGGTCGTTAGCGACTTCCCCTCTCCCTGCAGGTTCATGGTAAAGCTGGCGGAAGAGACAGATGGCATCATCGTCACCAACGAGCAACTCCACGTCCTGATGAATAATTCCAAGAAACTTATGGTCAAAGATCGGTGAGGCAGCTCCCAGGGGATTGGGCTGTTCCTTCCCCTCGGGTGCTGGGCAGTCCCTGGCAGGAGGGGTTTGGGCAGGAGGAAGGGCCTTGGAGCGGGGCTCATCAGCACCTGCTGGGAGGAGAGGTGGGTCTCAGCCCCTGTGGAGCTACCAGGTGGCAGCGGGGTGTGGGTGGGTCAAGGGCTCCTCTGTGACGTTTCCTCCTCCATCCCGGGTCCAGCCTGCTGCCCTTCACTTTTGCGGGGAATCTCTTCATGGTGCCTGACGATCCTCTGGGCCGTGATGGCCCCACTCTGGATGAGTTTCTGAAGAAGCCAAACAGGTAATGGGCCAGGCACCCCCCTCCACACCCCGCCTCCCAGCCGCTCCTGGGGCTGACTGGAAGCTTCCCCTTGGTGCTAGCCAACGTTTGTCTAGTGCTTAATAGTGAGCAGAGTGATTTGAGTTTTTCAGGTCTTTGTACTTCCACCCACATCTGCACATCCATAAACCACTTAAAATATGGTTTTACAGTTTCACAGTCTTGCACACGGGCTTCAATACTATATGTAACATTCCACAACTGGCATTTGTCGCCATGTTTTATTGTTTTTCCCAGATGTATGCCATGTTAGTTCATGTGGCTGGCTTTAATGTCCATGCTCTATTCCATTATGTGAGTACGCACAGGTTTATGGGGTCTTTTGTGGAGGCCCATTCGACAGTTTCCGTGTTATGCTGTTGGTACCAGTGCTGCGGTGAACCGCCTTGTTCTTGTTTCATTGTGTGCAGGGGAAGCTGTGTCTGGAGTACATACCAAGTAGAACTTTTTGCACATTTATTACCCGCTTTGATCCTCACAGCTTGAGTTAGACATACGTGACCACTGTCCTCGTTTTACAGATGAGGAATCTGAGACTCAAGTACTTTCCCAAGGTCATTGTGCTGCTGCCGGCAGAACTGATTTGCGGTAACTCAGTTCCTCTGGCTTCCACCCACTCTGAGCTGCCTTGCTGCTCACCTCCCAGTTCCCTGGGCCTGGCAGGGGACTGTGGTCAGGACCTTCTGGGCAGGGCACTGCTTCCCGGGCCAGGTCCCCCAGTCCCATTTCTCCAATTTGAAGAAAAGTGATGTGGCCGAGGTTTGTGAGCTTGGGAGCTGTGCGCTCCCAAGCCCCATGTCAAACCTCCTTCCCTTTCTTGACCTCCCCCAGCTTGCTTATCCTGGAGTCCCATTGGAAGTACCAGTCATCTAATTCTTATCAAACCATTGGCTTAAAACTGGTTGGACATGTCACTTGGTCAATGAGGTTTTGACTGGATAAGTCTTCAAAGCCCAGATGAATCTCTAACACTGCCGTCCGGCAGATGCTGGGAGTGGAGGGAATATCTGCGGGCAGGTCCTGTCTGAGGCTGTGCCATGTTGGAGGCGGGCCCTCGGCCCAGCCTCAGGGAAACTCAGGAATGGGGTGAGGCTCTGTGGGGCTTCCACAGATGTGGTTTCGCCTTGGATGGCCTCTTGGGGCGGGCTGTCCCCCACCTCCTCCATCAGACTCCTCTGTCCTGCTGTTTTGGTGTAGGTTGGACACTGACATTGGCAACTTCCTGAAGGTGTGGAAGACCCTTCCTCCCAGCTCTGCCAGTGTCTCTGAGCTGAGTGAGGATGCTGACCCTGGGCCCCCGGAGAGTCTGCAGAATGTGGAAGAAGTCAGGGAGGAGAAGGAGGAGAGGCAGAGAGAAGAGCAGGAGATGCAGAAGCCGGCCGAAAAGGAGGAGGACCTGGACTCTTCGCTGATGTCCGTGTTCAGGGCTGAGAGCTCTTCCCTCTCAGAGGAAATACTCCGGTGCCTCAGCCTGCACGACCCCCAGGATGAAGCCCTTGACATCGATCTCCTGCCGGCGGTACCTTCTCCCTCCCTGGGCATCCCCTGGGATGGGAAGGCTCCCTGCCAGCAGGTTCTTGCCCAGCTGGCCCAGATGACCATCCCCAGCAACTTCACCGCACTCTCCTTCTTCGTGGGATTCATGGACTCCCACCGGGACGTCATCCCTGACTATGAAGCCCTTGTGGGGCCCCTGCACAGGCTCCTCAAGCAGAAGCCAGACTGGCAGTGGGACTGGGAGCATGAGAAGGCCTTCCTGGCCCTGAAGCGAGCTCTGGTGTCCGCCCTCTGCCTGACGGCCCCCAACCCCCAGCTGCCCTTCCGCCTGGAGGTGTCGGTGAGCCAAGTGGCCCTGACAGCTGTTGTGTACCAGGAGCGCTCAGGGAGAAAGCACCCCGTAGCCTATACCTCGAAACCCCTCCTCCCCGACGAGGAGAGCGAGGGCCCGCAGTCAGGGGGAGACAGCCCCTATGCCATGGCCTGGGCCCTCAAGCATTTTTCCCGCTGCATTGGAGACACCCCAGTGGTCCTGGGCCTTTCCTATGCCTCCAGGACCACTGTGGACCCTGGGGCATGGGACGGCCGCAGGGTTGCCAAAGCATGGTTGATCAGATGGTCCCTCTTGGTACAGGACAAGGGCAAGAGGGCGCTGGAATTGACCCTTCTCCAGGGCCTGCTAGGGGAAAACCGGCTGCTGACTCCTGCGGCTTCCATGCCTCGTTTTTTCCAGGTTCTGCCTCCTTTTTCCGACCTGTCCACTTTTGTCTGCATCCACATGTCGGGGTATTGCTTTTACCGGGAGGATGAGTGGTGTGCTGGCTTCGGTCTCTATGTTCTGTCTCCCACCAGCCCCCCTGTCTCCCTTTCCTTCTCTTGCTCCCCTTGCACCCCGACCTATGCCCACCTGGCAGCCGTGGCCTGTGGCCTGGAGCGCTTTGGCCAGTCCCACCTGCCCGTGGTTTTCCTCACGCACTGCAACTGGATCTTCAGCCTCCTCTGGGAGCTCCTGCCCCTCTGGAGGGCTCGGGGCTTCCTCTCCTCTGACGGGGCTCCGCTACCTCACCCAAGCCTTCTCTCCTACATCATAGACCTCACCTCCAGCCTCTCATCCCTTCCATTTATCTACCGAACCTCCTACCGGGGCTCCCTGTTTGCTGTGACGGTGGACACCCTGGCCAAGCAGGGGGCCCAGGGGGGCGGCCAGTGGTGGAATTTGCCAGACGATGTGCCGGTCCCTGTGGTGTCTCCCCGTACCACGGGCAAGAGGCCCAACTTGCTGGCGTTACAGCTGAGCGACAGCACCCTGGCTGATATCATTGCCAAGCTGCAGGCCGGGCAGAAATTATCCAGCTCTTCACCCTTCAGTTCTGCCTTTAACTCCCTCAGCCTCGACAAGGAGAGCGGCCTGCTTATGTTCAAGGGAGACAAGAGGCCCCGTGTCTGGGTAGTCCCGAGGCAGCTCCGGAGGGATCTGATTTTTGCTGTGCACGACCTCCCCATGGGGGCCCACCAGAGGCCCGAGGAGACCTACAAGAAGCTGCGGTTGCTGGGATGGTGGCCGGGCATGCAGGAGCATGTGAGAGATTACTGCAGGAGCTGCTTGTTCTGCATCCCCCGGAATCTCATAGGCAGTGAGTTGAAGGTTATTGAGTCCCTGTGGCCCCTCAGGTCCACCGCCCCCTGGTCCAACCTGCAGATAGAGGTGGTGGGCCCAGTCACTGTCAGCGAGGAAGGCCACAAGCACGTGCTGATCGTGGCTGACCCCAACACCAGGTGGGTAGAGGCATTCCCTCTGAAGCCCTACACGCACATGGCCGTGGCCCAGGTGCTGCTTCAGCACTTGTTCGCGAGGTGGGGTGTTCCGGTGAGGCTGGAGGCCGCCCAGGGCCCCCAGTTTGCCCGCCATGTCCTGGTAAGCTGTGGGCTGGCCCTGGGAGCCCAGGTGGCCTCCTTGAGTAGGGACCTCCAGTTCCCCTGCCTGACGAGCTCCGGGGCCTACTGGGAATTCAAGAGGGCCCTCAAGGAGTTCATCTTCCTGCACGGCAAGAAGTGGGCGGCTTCCCTGCCCTTGCTGCACCTGGCCTTCAGGGCCTCCTCCAGCCAGGCCACGCCGTTCCAGATCCTGACAGGGGGTGAGGAGAGGCTGACCGAGCCCCTGTGGTGGGAGATGAGCAGTGCAAACATCGAAGGGCTCAAGATGGATGTCTTCCTGCTACAGCTGATGGGGGAGGTGCTGGAGCTCCACTGGAGGGTGGCTGAGAAGACGAGTGAAAAGGCTGAGAATAGGCGTTTCAAGCGGGAGAGCCAGGAGAAGGAGTGGAATGTGGGTGACCAGGTCCTCTTGCTGTCCCTTCCCAGGAACGGCAGCAGTGCCAAGTGGGTGGGTCCCTTCTATATCGGGGACCGGCTGAGCCTGTCCCTCTACAGGGTCTGGGGCTTCCCCACCCCAGAGAAGCTTGGGTGCATCTATCCTAGCAGTCTGATGAAGACCTTTGCCAAAAGTGGCACCCCGCTGTCCTTCAAGGTCTTGGAGCAGTGAGCTGGAGATGGGGGGGAGCCCCCCGCCCCAGGGTCCTGGGCTTCTGCTGCTAGGCCTCCCCTTGACCCCAGCAATGCTCTCACAGCCCCCTGGGGGCCCTTCATTGTGCCTTTTGTAGAGAAGTTACTTCATAAAGCTTTGCTGAACTGCCTTGAACTGGGGACCAGCGTCCCTATGGAAACATGCCCAGTATGGGGTATTGGGAGAATCTGCTAAAGGCTGTCAGATGTGGGCCTCTGACAATTTTACCCTGGCAGGTATCCCTTCCTGGGGCAGGCCAGGTTCAATGTCTCTCCCCAAGTGAAAGTGTACATATACATGCGTAGCCCAGAATCTTATTTCTGGCTGTCTTTACCATGAAACAGTGTGGCTCTGGACCTCAGAATCAAAACCACATTCCCCTCTCAAACAGAAACCTCGATTGTGGGCTCCCCCCCCCGATTGTCTTCCCTGACTGGGGACCCTTTGCCCTTGAATCTGTCACAGCTGATCCAAATCCATGCGGGCTGTGGAGAGGCAGCCCGTCCCTTATCTCATGGTTCGCTTTCTCAGGCCAGGCTAGGCCTGCCCAGCTGTCAAGGAAAGGCTGGCAGTCCTGGGCCTCGAGGCTCGGAACTGGGGTGGGAGGACGGCCGGCCAGCCATCCCGTAGGTATCCTGCCCGTCAGCATGGGAAGGGTAAGGGGGAGACGGAGTCAGCCTACCTCATTGGACTCCAGCCAATGGAGACGCTCCCTGACCCCGGCGTCGATGATATCGAGCCCACAGGAGTCAAGGATCTCGATGCCAAGTGTGGCATCTCTACCTGAAGAGCTGCTTCGACCAGACCAGGGGGCCCAGGCCTCGGCTTCAGGGGGAGGGTGACTGAAATGAGCGGTCTGGCACACTGTGAGGTGCTGGCGTGACTCTACCTCCCAATCCCACCCTGCGGCCCGCAGCCCGCTCCTCTCACTGCCACTGTACCCTGCATCCCCAGACCCTACATAGTGTACGACTGCTCTGTTTGGAGTCCCCAGACCCCACCCTAGTCCCCTGGACCCTGCCTTCTGGGTAGAGAGAATCCCGGCCTCCCCCAGAGCCGCTCTGCAAAGATCACTCACTGCAAGAGTGCGTTTCTCACAGGTATGTGTGCCTTCACTCTCCCTCCGAATGGCTGCTGCCGCTGACAGAGGGGGGATCCAGGTGGAGACCAGCACTGGGTCAGTCTGGCTGGGCCTCTAAGTAGTTTTATTTCTCCAAAACTGAGCCAGTCTCCTGGCCTAGCTCCAGTTGCGAAAACGCTTGACATTGCTAGAGCCAGAGTAGAGCCTTTCACTGAGTCCAATTAGCTTGTTTTACAGCCAAGGAAAGAAGCCCAGAGAGGGGAAGTGACTTGCCCGAAGTCACAGAGATAGTTGGTGGCTGACCTGGGACCAGGATTAAGCTTCCTGATTCTCTGTTCACCACAGATGGGGTTCAAGTGAGAGAAGGTCTCAAAATCTTATACCCATCTTCCCTCCAGCTCCTCATCTCCCAGATCTTGTAGACAAACTACTTAGGTGTTGCCCTCAAACCATTTCTAGCTGTTAATTCTGTCCAGGAAAGAATGATTGGGTGACAGCTGACAAATTGAAAGGTGAGCCGTGGGGTTTTTAGCAGATACCTCTTTCCCCCTCCTCCCTCTGATGGTCTCTTCACCCTCATTCTCCCTCCTCAGTGCTGTATCCATTCCCCGTTAACCACATTTATGACCTTATACCCCTTTTGGTGACCTTTTTTCCCCCATTTGATTTGTCAATAAATGGATCAAAATGGAGCTAATGTCCAGTTTAAAAAAAATTTTTTTTTCTTTTAGCTTTAGCCTCAATTATGAGGAGGGTGGGAGGCAGTTGTGGGGCATGGGTGCTTCATGTTTTCCAGGCAGACTTTCATATTTGACAGTCTGGATAGTAACTTTCCAAGTACATCTGACCTGAGCTCTTATTTTACCGAGGAGACCAGCGCCCAGGTAGGGATACAGCTCAACCTCTCTCCCCCTACTGGTTCATGGCAGGGCTGTGAGGAGAGCCCAGGCTGAGGGCTTCCATGCTAGTGCTCTTTCCCGTTCACGTCTTAGAAGTGGGCAGGGTGGGAATGAAGATGAATGAAGGCTGGTGTAAGAATGGCATCAGTGCTGGACCAGCTTGGCTGTATCGGAAACACATTAGAACTAGGTTTGAATACTGAATCCAAGGCTGCTACCTATGAAGCCTTTTCCTGGGGCCTTGGCCTCCCCACCTATCAGGTGCAGGGTAACAATTCCTAAATTATGGATGGGGCAAGGATCTTATGAAATAATCGTGCCAAGAGGCTACTGTGGTGCCGGGTATGGAGTAAGCCTTCATCACTGTGATGGACTGCATGTTTGTGTCCTTCCAAATTCATATGTTGAAACCCTACCCCCTAGTGGGATGGTATTAGGAGGTGGGGCTTTGGCGGGGGTTAATTAGGTTTAGATGAGGTCATGAGGGTGGAGCACCCAAGATGAGATTAGTGTCCTTATAAGAGAAAGAAACTAGAGCTGCCTCTCCACCACTTGAGGGTACAATGAGAAAATGGCCATCTGCAAGTGAGGAAGTGGGCTCTTACCAGACACTTGATTTGCTGGCACCTTGATCTTTTTTTTTTCGTTTTTTTTTTTTTTTTTTTTTGCGGTACGCGGGCCTCTCACCGCTGTGGCCTCTCCCGTTGCAGAGCACAGGCTCGATGGCCATGGCTCACGGGCCTAGCTGCTCCGCGGCATGTGGGATCTTCCCGGACCGGGGCACGAACCCGTGTCCCCTGCATCGGCAGGCGGACTCTCAACCACTGCTCCACCAGGGAAGCCCCCTGGCACCTTGATCTTGAATGCCCAGCCTCCGGAACTAAGCTTCTGTTGTTTAAGCCACCCAATCTATGGGGTTAGCTAACGTTTCTTTTCTTCCTGCCCCTGGAGTGCTTGCTGTTATTGCCCCCTAGGCTCAGAAACCTTCCTAACCCTGGCCAAGCTTCCAGACTTCGGGTGTCTGCTTCTTGCTGTTTTCTCACCTGACGGAATGCCTGTTCAGCACTGGCAGGGGGATGGAGTGGCAGGAAGGAACTGTCCTTCCTGAGAACTCCCTGGCTCACGTGCACACGGTCACTTAGTATTTATAGAGCACCTACTGTGTGCCAGGCCCTGTCTAGTGTGGAGTGGATGGCAGGTAATGGGAATGGCATGGTGCCCCTCTGGGGCCCACCGTTAGGTAAGGGAGGCAATTCAACAAGCAAATACAGTGCAGGGTGGTAAGGGAAGGAACACTGCATAGGAGCCCACAGCACAGGGGTCTGAAGCCTCGGCTCACGTGCAATCCAGCGAGGTCTTGTCTTCCTGACCCCCTTCACTGAAAATAATGCACATGCTCTTAGGACAGGGCAGCAAGTGAAAGGTTTGGAACTCCTAAGTGAAAGATTGATCAGGAAGGCGGCTTAGCAAAACCTCTACTTTCTACTCAAGAGAACTTTAAGCAATACTCAGAATTTGTCCACATTGGCTTCTGAGCCCTCTGTTGGTGACATATTTTTAGCGGAGCGAATAAAGATGTGTCCACAGTTGAGCACCATGGGCAGTGCAGCCTACTAGTCACTGCTTCTCTCCTTTATACCATCACGATTTCCCCTTCTCCTTTGGGGCACTGGCAGGTGAGCTTCCCAAGTCTCTAACAGAGAAATTACAAAGTCACCAGTAGGCAGACAGTCCCAGACATAAGCAAAAATATTATATAAAGAACGTCCTGCAGTGTATCTCATTCTCATGTTAAAAAGTACATAAACTCTAACACAATATTGTAAATCAACTATACTCAAATAAAAAAATTTTTTAAAAGTACATTAACTATCTGGTGAGATGGGGACCCCCTAAGCTTTGCTATACCATGTTTTCCTAGGGACCGTTTATGATGTCCTTGTGTTTCTGGATAGAAGTGAACACACCTGAAAGAAAGCAGCATTATAACAGGTAAATGGCTACTATAAAACAAAACAAAAATCCTACTCACTTTTTTTTTAACATCTTTATTGGAGTACAGTTGCTTTGCAGTGTTATGTTAGTTACTGCTGTATAACAAAGTGAATCAGCTACATGCATATATATATCCCCATATCCCCTCCCTCTTGTGTCTCCCTCCCATCCTCCCTATCCCACCACTGTAGGTGGTTGCAAAACACCGAGCTGATCTCCCTGTGTTATGCAGCTGCTTCCCACTAGCTATTTTACCTTTGGTAGTGTATATATGTTCATGTTACTCTCTCACTTCGTCCCAGCTTACCCTTCCCCCTCCCCGTGACCTCAAGTTAGAGGTGATACAAACAGATGGAGAGATATACCATGTTCTTGGGTTGGAAGAATCAACATTGTGAAAATGACTATACTACCCAAAGCAATCTACAGATTAAATGCAATCCACAGATTAAATGCAATCCCTATCAAACTACCAATGGCATTTTTCACAGAACTAGAACAAAAAATTGTACAATTTGTATGGAAACACAAAAGACCCCGAATAGCCAAAGCAATCTTGAGAAAGAAAAATGGAGCTGGTGGAATCAGGCTCCTGGACTTCAGACTATACTACCAAGCTACAGTAATCAAGACAGTATGGTACTGACACAGAAACAGAAATATAGATGAATGGAACAGGATAGAAAGCCCAGAGATAAACCCATGCACATATGGTCACTTTATCTTTGATAAATAAGTGGAGAAAAGACAGCTTCTTCAATAGTGGTGCTGGGAAAACTGGGTAGCTGCATGTAAAAGAATGAAATTAGAACACTCCCTAGCACCATACACAAAAATAAACTCAAAATGGATTAAAGACCTACCTACTTTTTAAAGATTGTCCAAGAATCCCTGGGACATGTACCAGTTTTAACTTGTTTCCTAATTCATATGGTAACAGCAACTTACATATAGTGGATACTTGCTCTGTGCTTTCCAATGCTGTGGGTTATATACCATGTTTCTCTTCATTGTCTAGAGGAAGAAAATGAGGCAAGGGGAGTTTGAGTTATTTGCCGAAGGTCATTTGCATCTACTAAGTGAGAGGCTCCAGTGCCCACCACCTTCACCACTATGCTCACTGCTTCTCATGCAAGCATATTTACTTTGTTGCTAGAGTTACTTTCTCCCCACTAATCTATGGCCTCTCTATCCTTTATTAATGTATGATATTAATATACATTAGTATACTGTATATTAAGATTTCTCCATTTCAGTTTGGTCCAAATTAAGATGATTTACAAACTAGAACAGAGCCTGGTTTACCTCAGTTGGGTCCAAGAACAATTCTGTTGGCCCTGATAAATTTTGACGCGAATGCCATGCCCTCGTTTTCTGAGCTATAATGAGAAAATCTCTATTTTGAGTTGCCGCTTAGACATTTTACAGTATAACGACCCTGCTCACACCCAGAGTGTGGACATTTAGATAAGGACCTGAGTTTAGGACTCCTGCCCCAAATTCCCGCTTGCTTTTCCTGGGGCGCCTTTTGAAATGACCACTTATAGTTGAGTCCGGGTAAAGTTAGTGACCTGCACCCCAACTACCTTACACATAATAGGTTCTTGCTATCCTGCTCCCATGTGAACTGGGACAGAGGACTGCCCTTCTCCTGGCTCACTGCTTCCCTTTCCCCCCTCCTGGTTTCTGGGGTCTATAAGTAATAAATCTTTAAACTTTACTTCCTTTTGTGAGTGTACTACACCTTCAATCAAAACGACTACAGGGTTTTTACTTCCCCAGATGGGGAACCGGGGGAGCTACCTCCTGACCCCATGTGGCGGCCTGTGCTTCCGCATTCAGCAGATCATAATCTGCATATCCTTAATTTAATACACAAGCTATGGGTCCCGCAACACACAAGGGGGTGCCATTTTCCCTCAGCTAATAAATAGTGCTATTCTGTAAGTTTTCACATTCCCATAGATGGTGAAAAATGAATCAGGGGAGATCGCAGCAGCTGGATTGCAAAGGACCTAAAAAAAAAAGCATGTTAAGCAATATGGATTTAATCCTAGACCCTCTCCCTTCCCCACAATACCCTGAAGGGCTTTAGGCAGTGAAATTGCCACTCTGGCAACCCCCGTGGGGAGAATGGACTCAGAGAAGCAAAACTGGAGGCCAAGGGGCCAATTAGGAAGCTTTCGTAGAACTCTGAGATACTGGTAGCCAGATGGATGGAAAACAATGGATGGAACTGATTTATGGGGGTTATGGGAGAGGGAGGAATCGAGGATCATGGCTGGTGTTTGGTTAGGGCAACAGGGATGTTCCATTTTTAGACACAGAGAATAAGGAAGAAAACAGATTTTGGGAGGAAAGACTCTAATTTTAGCAGGTTGACTTTAAGGTGGGCTAGGCAAAGTAGGAGTCTGACATTTGGGAGGGAGGTCCTGGATAGAGATAAAAAATGTGGAAGTTGTCAGCATATGGATGGAGATTCAGGCTTTTGAGAGAGTGTCAGGATGAAAGGAATCCTAGGGCAGAACCTTGAGGGAAACTGACATTTAGGAGATGGCAGAGGTACTGGAGGCTGAAAAAGAAAGTGGCCTCAGCAGACAGGTGGAAGCAGAGCCCAGAGCATGCACAGTCAGGGAAATGGGGGCAGGGAGCGCTTCTAGAAGGAGGGTGTGGCCAACAGGGTCAAATGTTAGGGAGAGCCTGAGTGACAGAGGACTAGATGATAGTGACATTAGTGACGAAGAAGTTGTGAGTGACTAGCTGAGGGCAGTTTAGGTGGAGTAGCAGAGGCTGCAGTTGACTTAAGGGGTGAGCAACTGGTAAGCATAAATATTTGGCTCTAAATGGGAGGAGAGGTGACGCTAACTAGCATATAAAGCTGAGGGTAACAATATATCTACCACTGTTTCCATATCCATCTTTTTTCTGTTTTAGACTTAAGAGACTTGAGTCTATTTAACTGCTAAACAGAAGGAGTGAGTAGGGAGGGAGACATTGAACATACAGGAGGGAGGAGAGGAAAAGAAAAGAGTATGTTTGCAGGAAATGGAATCCATGACTGGTGGATGAAGATAGCTGCCATGACAGAAAGAAGGACACGACTTCTACTGAGCCAGATAGGAAGGAAGGATGAGGAGGAAGGTGAGTTTTCGGATGCGCTGGTGGGAAGGGTTCCTCCTGGGGTTTCTGCTTTCTCAGTGAAGTAGAAGGTGAAGAGTCTGCTGCTGGCAGTGGGGGCAGTTGGAGGAGTAAAAGTTTTAAGGAGAGAACAGAAGTCTTCAGTTGGATTTCGGGGGAAGATGAGGAAAGAAGCTGGCAAAGGAAACCACAGAAGAATTGCTTGGAGAATTGCTCTGGGGGTGGCTGGAGACCATGGATTTAGATACACAGCATATCCTTCAGCAGGACTTTTCTCCGTAGCAATCAGCTGCCAGGGCGTGGGTGTAGGGAAGGCAGACAGTTGGATTCTATTCTTAGGATCCTTAGAGTCCTACGAGATTTTTGTGCCTGGAGAGGAACACTAGCCACCGTCTGTGCTTTATTTATTGTTTAATTTATTTACTTCATAAACCTACTTAAGCAAAAATTGTCTCAACATTTAAACACTATTTATACAACCAAGTCAAAATCTACACACTTTACAAATCAAATTATTTAAACATTGATTGCAAACTTAAATCTTCCTATACATTTCAATCAAATCATCAGTATAATATGTCAGCTTCCCTAAAAGCATCAAGCATTTTGGTAAAGCACACACATCTTACAAGGATTATAAAATTTTTTACACCTACTCTTATACTCACTATAAAAATGGGTTTGTAGACCCAACAGAAGGACACTATCTCAGTTCAGACCAATTTTTGAATTTGGATATCCAAAAGAAGAGTATAATCTCTGTGCAGATGAAGTTTTGAATTATTAATCAATGAATTCTTGGTTGGGACCTGGGAAATACTTTACCTTCTAAGATGATGAAAATCTGAGCCAGTGCTTATCTTATATATCACTGGAACTTTTCAAGTCCACACTTTTCCCATGAATTAGTGTATTGTAACTGGATGCCTTTTCTTTAAAATATGTCATCTTTAAGTTTAATGACTATGATATGCAGATGTCCCAGAGATGTCCATGCCCAAACCTCTTATGTTTAACGGTAAAGGGACGTTTTCTATGTAATTAAAGTTATGGGCCCTAAAATAGAGAGCTTATCCTGGATTATCTGTGTGGGCCCAATCTAATTACAAGAACCCTTAAAATCAGAGAATTTTTTTTTTTTTTTTTTTTTTTTTTTTTTTTTTTTTTTTTGCATTACGTGGGCTTCTCACTGCTGTGGCCTCTCCCGTTGCGGAGCACAGGCTCTGGACGCGCAGGCCCAGCAGCCATGGCTCACGGGCCTAGCCGCTCCGCGGCATGTGGGATCTTCCCAGACCGGGGCACGAACCCGTGTCCCCTGCATCGGCAGGCGGACTCTCAACCACTGCGCCACCAGGGAAGCCCCAAAATCAGAGAATTTTTAAAGCCAGAGACATGACAGAAGGGTAGGTCAGAGAGGTTCAAACTGTGAGAAGGACTTGGCCTGATGTTTTTGGCCCAGAGATTCATGGCAAGGAACCTCAATCCTACAACCATAAGGAACTGAATTCTGAATGAGCTTGGGAGTGGATTCTTCTACTTCAGTAAGGAAGGCAACCCTGCCTACACCTTTCTTTTGACCTAATGAAACCCTGAGCAGAGAATCCAGTCATGCTCTGCTGGACTTCTGACCCACAGAAACTGTGAGATAATAAATAGGTCAAAGTTGCATTAAGACACTACTTTGTGGTAATTACTACACAGCAATAGAAAACTAATACAATAACTTTACTGACATTATTTACAAATTTATCTAGCTCATTTGCATTTTTACAAACTTCCCCAATATCCCCAATATTGTTGTTTTCCCCAATATCCAACCTCCTCTTCTTCCTTATTATATAACTCCTGCCTTTTAGCTGGGCATAGCTGCCTGGAATAAAGACTCTATTTCCTAGCTTCTCTCCCTTGCCTGGTGTGGCTAGACTAAATTCTAGCCAATGAGATGAAAACAGAACTGTCGGAGGTACCTCTCAGAAAGCTTCTTTAAAAGGAAATGGGTGTGCCCTTCCTTCCTCCTTCCTGGGACTGTAAGGGTGAAGTAATGGCTGGAGCTCAAGGAGCTATCTTGGGTCAGGAGGTGATATGCTAAAGGTGGTAGAACAGCAAGAAAGAAAACTGGGTTGTGGTGATCATAAAACTGCCATCCAACCCTGCACTTTTTTTTTTTTTTTTGTGGTATGGTATGCGGGCCTTTCACTGCTGTGGCCTCTCCCGTTGCGGAGCACAGGCTCCGGACGCGCAGGCTCAGTGGCCATGGCTCACGGGCCCAGCTGCTTCGCGGCATGTGGGATCTTCCCGGACTGGGACACGAACCCGTGTCCCCTGCATCGGCAGGCGGACTCTCAACCACTGCGCCACCAGGGAAGCCCCAACCTTGCGCTCTTTATTTGCAGATTCTTCTATGTGAGACAGAAATAATCTGCCATCTTGTTTAAGCCATTATTCTTTTGGGTTTTACTGTTACTGTAATCTCATTATAATTAGTAGGGTAGTATAGAGGCCCCCTTTCCCAAGAAATGAAGGATCATGTTTGAGCAGTGAGCAGTTATCTTTTGGATGTTTGCCTAATTCATGTTCATGTAACACACTGTTGGAGCTTCTTTCTTCCTAGTTGTAATATATGACCTGATGGTGCCAATCAGTCTCTTTCATTTTTGGTACAGTTCCAACTTTTTCTGGAATTACTGAGAGCTCTCTGGATCCACCCCTCCCTACTTATGCAGATAAAGAAAAATAAATGCACCTTATGAAGAGATATAATATCTGCTATACTTATACTCTTCTACTTATCAAAATTAACTAAAAATATCCTATTATAGTCATACTTCTTCACTCAGTATATTAACTACATTTTTGTACATTGTATAGTTACTTTTTCCTTTTTGAAAATCACAACAGAGTTGTGGATTTTAAAAATTCACCTTGTTCCAATTAACAATATTATTTTCCTTTTGATTATCAAATTGTCACAGAATGTCAATTTGTGGAAGCCTATTAAAATTGGTTCCTTTGCCTTCTCAGCTCTACCCTACATTTAAGAAAGTATCTTTGCTTTTTGTCTTCACCAATAGGTTCCAGGCCTAGAGTTATTTATCACATGGAGCTATTCTCCAAGGGACCTTGAGTCTTTTTAAAGGTAAATAATATTTGAGGCAAAGATTCAGGTGCTAAGAATGCATATCAGATTTTTTCCTGATGTTGTTTCTATGCCGCTTTAGTGACAAAGTTTGAAAAAGTTATTTCTTTTGAAAACCACAAATTCACATTGGGATTTCCTATTTAACTCAGGCACTACCAAATCCTTTTTTATTTGACTCTGACATACAGTTTTACATTTATTTTCCCTACAGCATACCTGCTTGTATCCTGTAACCCCTGAACCCAGTTATAATGTCGTGTTCTCTCTTTAGTGATCCTATAGGGTCTCACTGAGCATCATTCTCTAATTACTTTATTGATAGATTCATCCATGCTGGGCCAATGGGACAGAGAGGTGAGACAGAATTTATAATACTGGCAGGAGAGTGGTTGAAAGGATGAATTATGGAATCCAAGGAATTTTAAGGAGGAGGATAAGACAGCACAAATCAGGAGAAAGAAGAGAGGTTGTGGGATAGTGTGGGACAGGTACAGTGAAGGTCCCTGAGAGAGCTGGGAGGAAGGAGGTGGTGGTCAGAGCATGAAGTGATTGAACCTAAGACTACAAAGGTGGAGCAGTTCTAGGAGGGGGCCACGGTCATGTGTTCCATGCCTGGAGATCTACAATTGCCCACATGTGACCTACCTCCACCTCCAGCTGCCAAAGGAACCTTTGTATACCCACTCTCGGCCAAAGCAAACATACACACCCATGTCTTGGGTGGGGAGATGAGGGCCAGAGTCCATCTGGGATCTGCCACAAATAGACGCCCGGTTCACCGTCTGCTGGCTGCCCCAATGTACATGAAAAATGTATACTGTGTTCAGGCTGGGTGCATGCCCCCTTCCTGCCGCACCAGCCACAGGCTCTGGGCTGCTCTGTGGCCCTCCCCACAGTTCTGCTACTGGCTGAGTCTCCCTCCTGCTCTAGTCCACACAGTGCTGGCTCAGCTTCTGACTGTGCTGGCCGAGATCTGTCATGCTGGCACTCCTCACAGGAAGGAGCCTGCTGGGTATGCTGAGGCTGGTCCATCTGGTCCCCTGTAGGGGCCTGTCAGGCTCACCTGTACCATCTGTTCCCAAATAGCACTGAGCAGGAAGCTGGGTTGGAGTTGGGGGGACAGGAGGAGCAGAGTCTGCAAAGTAGCACAGGCCTCCCTACCTGCCAAAGCCTGCCCTGATCCTAGGGCTGCAGGCAGAAAGAGATGCAGTGAGAGGCAACTGTGAGGGGCAAGTTAAGAGGGGCAGGTCCCGAGACACCAGAGCTCTACTCTTCACCTTGGATGTTTGGCACGGGGTCCCATGCAAGGACGTGGAATAAAGGCAGCCAGAGGGAGTCTCTCTCCTGCCCTGAAGATGCTACTTCTGGGGCAGGAGAGGGCAGAGGGCAGGGGGCAGGGGCTAGATTTCCGTCCTTGAAAGGCTTGAGTCCTCAGAGTGGGAAAATGAGGAAGCCAGAGAAGCTTGAATATTTCCAGCCACCCAGCAGGTTCCCTCGACGCAGGCGCAGAGATACTCGGTCCCCGGGGTCCAGGGGCAGTAGCACAGAGCTGGTGGCTGCCTCCCGGGTCACGTCTGGGTCGTTGGCAAAGGCCGAGATGACAGGCCATGTGTTCAGCATCAGGCTTACCTGGGGAGGAGAGCCCATTTAGCACCTCTCCCCAGTCCTTGTTCCGGGAACCCCACTTCCCTGAGGGCTTCCTTCCTTCTCTGCAGCCCCAGAAGGACACTCTGGAACCTGGGAACCCGAGGCTCAGAGCACCCTCCTGGGAGGGCTGAGAGGTGGCCAGTGTTGGACTCTGTGCCTCCTTCACAGTCTCTGCTAGGCGGGCCCTTTCCCACCTTGCTCCTGGCCCCCCAGGATGTAGGCCAATGGAGGTCTGCCTGGGGATCCCCTGGCCTCCACTTATTTCCCCCTTCCCTTCCTCTCCTGAGCCGGGGATGGGACAGGGCCTAGGGTTCAGGTCACCTGGACAGTCTGGCGGTTGTACACCTTCACCACATGGAACCGGAAGCTGTAGACGCCCCGGACAGGGGCCACGAAGGAGCCTGAGGCCCGGTCAAAGCCACCGCCCTCGTTCACCAGGACCTGTGAGAAGCGACCCTACTGAGTGGGGCTTGGGGATGCCTGGGGCTCGGGGAAACCAGGATTGGGGGGAAGGGGCAGTGAGTAAGGAACGGAAGGGGTGGCAAGTAGACCAAACAGGAGGAATGCACGGATTCAAAAGCAGTGGTGAGAAAAGGCAAGGAGGGTGTGGTGGGAATGAAGGGAAGGGAGACGGGCAGAAGGCTTGGGGGCAACTGGCCACAGCAGGGCTGTTTCCTTAGCAGCACAGTGGGTTTGGACAGTGTTTGCAGGTCTTTGCAGGGTAGAGGGATTACCTGGTCGAAGTATATGGCTCCACTGGTGCCATTGCCGATCTCCCCTGCTGGCTCGTGGTGGTGGCTTCGGACTGCAGCAAATGCCACTCTTCCAGGGGGCGCCTCTCCCAGGGCTGCTCCCCCTGGCCCCCCTGCAGCAGCTCGACTGGGCTCACAGACCACCAGGCACTCACCTTCCAGGAGGACTGGCTCTGTCCCCTCCTGGGCCCACCCGGTCCTCAGGGCCAGAAGTGTCAGGGCCAAGGTCAGCCCGGGGCTGCGTGAGGGACCTGGTGGCCAGTGTCGCTTTGCTCCCAGCATGGCTGAGTGGCTCAGTGACCCACAAGCCTTCTCTGTCTGCTCCTTGGCTTTGCGCACCTCTCCTCCAGGCTCTCACCACCCCTCACCCTGCTTCTCAGCTCTCTCTCTGGGACTCATGGTCACCTGGTCTTGGCATCTCCCTCTCCATCCCTCTCTGTGCCCCACGACTCTGTCCTGCCTCTCACTCCTGCTGTCACTGCAGTTCCTGCCTCCTCGGCAGGGCACAAAATGACAGCAGCTGGGGTCTGGGAGGGAGAGGAGAAATGAGGCAGCCATATAGGAGGGCTACAGCCAGAACCCCAGGGCAGCCCCTCCCGAGAGCACTGAAGGCTGGAACTGGGACGACAGAGAACATGGGTGTCTGTGTGAGGCTGTGAGTTCTTGTATGTGTATGTGTGTGAGTGTGTGCGTATGTGTGAGACAGCTCCTACAGCTCCTCCCTCACTCCTCCCCTCTTCAAAATCCGTCGCAAGTCAGCAGCCCTCTTAGCAGCATCTTTTCCACCGTTGGAGAAAAGGGAGTGTCCTTGTGTTTTCCCAGCAACTGTTTTGATGGAAAGTGCTTGGCCCAACAGTGTCACTATCCTGTGACCTTGGGTCCGTCTCTTTCTTTCCTTGGTCTTCTATATCTTCATCCGAAGGGACTGCATTCGTCCCTTTAAGGCGCTCTTCACCTCCATCTCTCCATGAAGTGGTTCCTCATTCCTGAGAAACAACTGCGTGGAGCGATTGAAAACTCAGAAGAGCGCGGAGACGTGACCCCGCAAGCTTGGAGCAGGAGCGGGCGAGTGGGCGGGGCCGGGGGGGCGAGTAGGCTGAGGGCGGGGCCGGGGGAGGGACCCGGCTGGGGCCTGGGCCCGGGCCGAGGCTCCGGCCGCGGGCGGGGAGCAGCCTGCAGCTGGCGGGGGCGGGCGCGCGCCGGGGCTCGGTGCAGGCCCAGCCCCGGGAGGGGCCCGGCTGACTCCGCCCCCGGCCAGGAAGTGACTCAAAAAACTGTTCGTGATGTGGGGAAGAGAGGTCCCCGTTGGGTGAGGAAGCGGGAAGGCCCGCCCAGATTCGGGCCCCTCGCCCTTCTTCCCTGGGCCGGGGGCGCGGGCGAAGCTGGGGCCGGCGGGCACCGAGCGGCGCCGGCGGGACTGAGGCCGCAGCGGGCGGCGAGGCGGGTAGGCGCGCTCTCCCCGTCGCCCGGGCCGCGGGAGCCAGAGGCCGCAGTGCAGAGCGCAGTCGGGGGGCGGCAGCCGCCAGCGGCGATGGGTGGGGCCCGGTCCGACCCCTGGGCCCCGCGTGGGGCTCGTGGCGCGACGGAGGGGTGCAGCAGACGGCGGGGGAAGGGGGAGGGGTGGGAGTGGCTAGAACCTTGGAAATGGCTGACAAGGGACCCAGAGGACAGCCCAGTTCCAGCCCTGGTGAGGATTCATCTTTAAGAGGGCGTCTTGGACCCGGAGATTGCAGAGACCCGGAGGAGAGGGACTCTTTCGTCACCTGTCCCCTCCTTCTGGCCTCCAGACCCAGCTGGATACCCCCCCCGCCCCCACCGCCCCGCCCCCGCTTCCTGCTCAGGGCTGTGGTCATTTTCCAAAGGCCACACACCCATCCCAGAGAGACAGCCTTGTTTATCCATGACTTGTCTCCGGAGAGAAGGCCCTTGTGTCCAGATAATCTGACATTCCCTCCCTATCCCCAGGATGGACTGAAGTGCTGGTTACCTCTTGGGTTTACCAGTTTGGTAACTAGGTGCGACCTGTTGATAGCTGGTGTAGGCCAGGAGACCAAATTTGGGTTGAGGGGACATTGAGGCTCTGAGCTGCTTTCCCTCCTTCCAGGGCTGGGCGGCCAAGGAGCCATGCCTACCTGGGGGGCTGGCTCCCCGTCCCCTGACCGTTTTGCGGTGTCTGCGGAGGCCGAGGACAAGGTGCGGGAACAGCAACCCCATGTGGAGCGCATCTTCAGGGTGGGGATGAGCGTCCTCCCGAAGGACTGTCCTGAGAACCCTCACATCTGGCTGCAGCTGGAGGGCCCCAAGGAGAACGCCAGCAGAGCCAAGGTGAACGCCTCTCCCTGACCCTTCCGGGGAAACAATGACTCCCTCCCCTGAGGAGGCAGAAGAGAGGAGGGGCTGGGGAGGATCTCCACTCTTTGCTTGTCTCACTGGCCCTGAGCTTTGAGGAGCTTCCGAACTCTATTTGTCAAGAGTTTCGGTTTCATTTCTGCTGCGATGACCCAGATTCTGCCAGGGCTTGGAGATAAGTGACTCAGTTCAAATCAGTTTGTACTCTTTGGGAGGGAAGAGATAATCTGGTTGGGCAAGCAGGCCCCACCAAGGAATTCACTGAGGGGTGGGAGGCCACACTGATTCCTTTGGAGTTAGTCAGGACTTACAGTAAGGCGAGACCAAATACCATCATTGTGGTCCTAGTTTGTTTCCTTATCTATAAAATGTGAATAATAACAGTATCCACCTCACTGAACTTATTGTGAATTAGATAAAGCATGGAAAGCGTGAGTTCAGTAAAAGTTATCAATGATGATCGTTAGGATGGAAATATACAACACGCATACACACACATAAATGTTGAGAAGAGACAGCCTTTTAACCAACTAATTATAACAGTTGCTTAAGTTGAGGCAAGTTCTAAATGGAAATTCAGCCACAGGCTGTCAACTGAAAAGGCAAAGAAGTGAGTTTCTCGATCCCCTCTTAACCGCCACGTTTTTCAGGATCTGTAGGGCTCCATTGCTCTCCTCAGGCATCCTGGAGCTCAGAGGAGAGCAGCGGCCCCGAAGGAGCTATTGGGCCACTTAGGATTCCAGCAGTCTCTTTTTTTTTTCCTACCTCCCCTCCCTACCTTTTCCCCCAGGAGTACCTGAAGGGTCTCTGCAGCCCAGAGCTACAGAATGAAATTCACTACCCACCCAAACTGCACTGCATCTTTCTGGGAGCCCAGGGCTTCTTCCTTGATTGCCTGACTTGGAGCACATCAGCCCACCTGGTGCCGGGGGCGCCCGGCTCGCTGATGGTCAGCGGCCTGACCGAGGCCTTTGTCATGGTCCAGAGCCGAGTGGAGGAGCTGGTGGAGCGGCTGAGCTGGGACTTTCGGCTGGGGCCATCCCCTGGAGCCTCTCAGTGTGCTGGAGTGCTGAGAGAATTCTCTTCTCTGCTGCAGTCCCGGGGGGATGCCCACACAGAGGCCCTGCTGCAGCTGCCCCTTGCTGTCCAGGAAGAACTTCTGAGCCTGGTGCAAGAGGCATCCAGGGGGCAGGGGCCCCAAGCATTCCCGTCCTGGGAGTGGGGGAGCCCAGGTCTGCTGGGTGCTCAGCACCAGGGAGTCAGGAGTCCCCTGAGTGACGGCAGGGAGTCTCTGGACACAGGACCTGCAGGGTGGCAGGAGTCAAGGGGAGAGAGACATGCCATGGAGAAGGAGGGGACAAAGCACGGTGGTCCCAGGGAGATGGATTTGGGGTGGAAGGAGTGGCCCGGGGAAGAGGCCTGGGAGAGACAAGTGGCCTTCAGGCCACAGTCAGGAGGAAGAGAGGCAGGACAGGCAGTGCCTCTGAAAGGGAAGGCCCTGGGGAAGGAGGGGGTGCCTCAGGAAAGAGGAAGATTCTGGGTCCAGGGTGAGCCTCCTGGCACCCAGGGCCCCTGTCAGAAGGCAGCCCAGCCCCGGGGAGCCTCCCTCCTGCAGCGGCTCCATAATGGGGAAGCCTCACCTCCAAGAGTGCCCAGCCCCCCACCAGCGCCTGAACCCCCTTGGCACTGCGGAGATCGAGGGGACAGAGGAGACAGGGCAGACAAGCAGCAGGTCGCGGCTCGAGGTCGGGGGTCTCCGTGGAAACGAGGCACCCGGGGGGGTAATTTGGTGACTGGCACACAGCGTTTCCAGGAGGCCCTCCAGGACCCTTTCACCCTGTGCCTTGCCAATGTGCCGGGCAAGCCAGACCTCCGCCATATTGTCATCGATGGCAGCAACGTGGCCATGGTGTGAGTACCTGGTGGGGCTGAGAGTCCTGGGGAGGGGGATGAGATGACGAGATGGGCAGTTGCATTCACCTAGGGGATATGTGCGAAGTGGGGGGCAGTACAGCCAGGCTGCCAGGCCCCCCTGGGGGCAGAATGCTGACCCCTTTCCACTGCAGGCATGGCCTCCAGCACTACTTCTCCAGCCGGGGCATTGCCATTGCTGTGCAGTACTTCTGGGACCGTGGCCACCGCGACATAACTGTCTTTGTGCCTCAGTGGCGTTTCAGTAGGGACTCCAAGGTCAGAGGTGAGTTGGGACTGGTCTTTTGTGTCCGGGGATGGGCCCTGCTTCCACCTTGAGGGTAACCCCATTGTGCTCCTCTGTTTCTCTAGAGGGTCACTTCCTGCACAAGCTGTATTCCCTCAGCCTGCTCTCCCTCACTCCCTCCCGGGTCTTGGATGGCAAGAGGATCTCTTCCTATGACGACAGGTACTTGCTTCTCTCTTGGTCACAGGCTGGACATTCAAGGAGCCAAGTGGGAGACTGAGGGAGAGACAGAAGCTCCTGACCCTTCACACTGTCTGTAAGCCTGAGTCGTGGGACAAGGGTCAGTTCTTCTCCGTGTGCCCCTATGATTGGGGAGGTAAACCTGCCCTGCAGGCAGGATGAGATGGATGGTGGACAGCTCTGTTTGTCCCCTCATCCTTCACTTTTCACTCAGCAAACTAAAGGATGCCTCATATTTATATAGTGCCTTACTGTCTAGAAAATACTGGTTTAGTGGAAAGATGGGAAAGCCAATGACATGAATAGCTGACAAATGCCTCTTACAACCTGGATGTCCAAACACATAGAGAAATTCCCCAACCTTCTGGAAAAACCAGAGTAAATGTTCAAAGTAATGATAAATGAAGAAACGCATTCCATGCATAATAAGACTGTACAAGACATGGTATAATAAAAGATAGTGAAAGATCACTGGTCTTAGAATTTGCAGGTCTGGATTTGAGTCCCAGGTTGCACAGTCATTGACTGTGGAGTCTCTTAGTGGATTAATCTCTTTGTCTCAAGGTCTTCTTCCATTCATTCATCCTCCTTGTGAATGTCAAAAGAAGCTAAGGTATGTGTTTGTCTCACTCAAGGTGCTGGGCAGGAGGGCAGTGATATTCCTTAGTTTTTCATGGATCCAATCAAGTGTGGCAGAGGGCCTTACCTCTGTTGTACAGAAATGGAGACGGAGGGTCAGAGTAGTTAACTTTCTTGGCAAAGGCTATGAAGTAGCAAAGGGAAAATGAGAACTTAAAGCTGCTAGCTGGTTTAACTGAAAAACACGGGGCACATTCCCTCCCCAGTGTGCACACAGTGTGGGAGATGGGTGGATTTTAAAAGCTAACTAACCGATTTAAAAAAACTAGTGACAAGTTCTTTATTCTCTAGGATTTCGGTTTTAAATTAAAAACGAGTTTCCAAACTGAAGTGATTATATATTTTGTTTTTTCAAATACTTTTTTCAAATACTCCCTAACAGGAAAATGGTATTCTACAAAAAGTTCACGTTCTCCCAGTGCTATTCTGTTTTATGTCTAGATTTCACAGGTTATCTGCGCTATGGAATCTTCTTTACACGCCAGCACTGACACAGTTAAAACTGAAGGTTGAGTCAGTTGTAATAAATTTTGAAGGCACATGTCTGTACAGTGGTGTACATCCTGATAGGCAGACGGCACAATATGAATTTGGAATTTTGCCTAGTTACAGTGAAAACACAGTGGCACGTAGCACAGGCCTACTGAATACTGCAGAACAACGTATGATGTAACGTGATAATAGTAAAATATGCTTAACTTGAAAATACCTTTTGTACATTATGTGATACCATATACATTTTTATGTCATCTTCTTAATTTGTTTCCCAGACAGAAACTCAGAACCAGACACCTGTCACACCGAATCCTGATTACTAGTCCCCTCTATACCACACTGTCTTTCAAATACTGACTGCCTGCTTAGTACTAGGTGCGTGGCCTGCCGAAGGAAGCAGGAATGCAGGGAATCAGGGAAGACCTGATTCTCGAATTCAGAGAGCCCAAAGAAACTGTAAACCAAACAGTACAGAATGGAGAGGAGAGGGATCCCCCTTCTGGCTGGGATTTTGTGGGAAGAGAAGGCTTTGAGAGTTTTTGTTGATTGATTGACAAGGACATGGGATGCGTTGGAGCTCTAGGTTTTAAACCTGTTAAAAAGGACTCACCTCACGAGTCCTATCCCAGTCCTGTGGAATCAGAACTACTAAAGTGGGGCCCAGGCATCTATTTTTTTAAAGTTCCCCTGGTGGTTCAGTTCATCAGTGAGGTTGGGGAAGCCCCTTCCAGATGGAGGGAATAGTTTGAGAAACATGGAAGTCGGACAGCACGGGGCATGTTTGAAGAACAGGGTGTAATCTGATCATTGATTTTGGCAGGAGCTGAGTACAGCAGGGAGTATGGGGTGAGATAAGGCCGTAAGAGTGGCTTGGAGCTGGGTTCTAGACGGCCTTGGCTGCCAGGCCTGGGCATGTGGAAATATTTGGTAGATAAAGGGCAAGTTTGGAAGACTTTTGTGTAGGGAAGAGCATGTTCTCTTGGGGGAGGTCAGGAGAGACTGGAGGGTGGTAAGTGGCTGGGGGCAGGGGACCCCCTCATCAGGAGGCTATGCAGTAGTACCATGCTTGCAATGTCAAGGTAGCTCAGATGGTAATGGTGGGACTGGAAAAGATGGAAGCAGAGTGGAAAGCCTTTCAGAGGAGGAGCATGATGGATTTGTGACTGATTCATGGGGGCACGGTGGAAGAAGATAGAGCCAGAGCCAGATCTTTCTGTCTCATACTAATGAGGCACAAAGTGTTGAGTGGAGGATTGTGGTGACTTGAGGGGATGCTATTGGGGAACCACGATGGACTCATCTTTCATGGGTTTCCTTTCTAACCCGTGGCACCTGTATGCAGTCAGTCACCTGGTGGCTGGATCAAGGTGAGGGGGCCAGAACTCCATCACCAGAAGTGGGTCACGGGAGTCGATAACGCTCTTTGGGGTTGGGACCTTGGAGAAACCCAATATGGCTGCCGTGGTTTTCGTGACAGGTTCATGGTGAAGCTGGCTGAAGAGACCGATGGGATCATTGTCTCCAATGACCAGTTCCGGGACCTGGCAGAGGAGTCTGAGAAGTGGATGGCAATCATTAGAGAGCGGTGAGGGAGCCCTCCCCTGAGCACAGGGCACGGACTCAGACCTTTCTCTAAAACCAGCTCTGCTCTGCCACCGGGTGAGGACTCTGGGAAGGGGCTGACATTGCTTTGCGAAGGATGGTAGCTGGCAGCTTCTGATGGTGTTGGTCTTAGCTGTCCGGGAGGTGGGCAGAGGCCCCTCTGTGACCACACATCCTCTGTGCCCGTCCAGCCTGCTGCCCTTCACCTTCGTGGGAAACCTCTTCATGGTGCCTGATGACCCACTGGGGCGAAATGGCCCTACACTGGATGAGTTCCTGAAGAAGCCGGTCAGGTAATGCCTCAGACTCTCCTAGGCAGCCCTGGCTTTTGCTCTGCAGGGGCCTTGCAGGCCTGGAGAATTGGGGGAAGAATGACCTCAATCTGGGCCAGCTTTATTCTGTAATAGTTCAAGTTGCCTTGGGCTTGGCCCAAGGAATCCTGACTCAGGCCCTTCTGGCTGGGAGGGAAACTCCTGTTTCCTGTTTTCCCTAATCAGTGTGTTGGACAGAGTTATTTGGAAGGTGCTTGCTTTTACTTATAGCCAGCTGCATTGAGCATGCCCTCTGTTGGACATAAAGTGATTAATTTATTAGCCTAGAACTAGATAGTGGCAGGTTCACCTTCCAGGTTCCAAAGGAACAGGCCACCTTCCCTTCAGAAGTGGGTTGATACTGCCCCTCAGTGGTCGGTTTCTGGAACTTCAGGGTCACTCCCCAGAGCCCAGACTAGGCAGGGCAGTTGACTGGGAGTGGAGAGCAGGGAGGCCCACTGGGCTCTCACCTCCCTCGAGGATGCTCATCAGTTCTTCCTGTTCCCTCTGCTTCTTCCCAGGGCGCAGGGGTCTTCTAAGGCGCAGCATTCTGCCAGGGGCTTCACAGAACACAGTAATCAGCAGCAGGGGAGAAAAGAAGAGGAAAAAGGCAGTGGTGGCATCCGGAAGACGCGGGAGACAGAGCGGCTCCGGCGCCAACTGCTGGAGGTGTTTTGGGGCCAGGATCACAAGGTGGACTTCATCCTGCAGCGGGAGCCGTACTGCCGGGACATCAACCAGCTCTCTGAGGCCCTGCTCAGTCTCAACTTTTGAGCCTCACCTGTCTGAGTGACTGCCACCCCGTCAGCTCCAGCCTCCTCCAGCTCAGCTCATTCTGTGAGGGTCCCTCTGCTGCTCAGACCCTGACCCCGTCTCACCCTGAGTTGGTGCTTTGTGTCAAGGAAGCACCAAGGAAGCGCATTCGTGTGTGGGGAATGCTCTTGCCTGGGGCAATTTGGGGACAAGTCTGTAAGGTGACCTGATCTCATCTTGAGTCAGGACCTCAACCAGCTCTCAGGAGGTTCTGCTCAGCCTTAACTTCTTAACCTTGCTTTATGCAGGGTTTCTGTAGGGAATGGGGACTGCTGGGAACGGTGGGTCACGGAGATGGGGACTGTCAGCCCCTCCTCCACGATGAGCTGGGGATGGAGGCTAGGGTGGGTGGGAGGGGAATGTAGAACAGGTGGCCAGGAAGCTAAGCCTTTCCTCCTCCTGGCTGCTGCTCTGATGGCCAGAGGACAGGACGAGTCCCAGGCCTGGCTGGGCTCCTGGGCGCATCAAAGGGAATGCTGGGCCCTGGAAAGACTAGTGTTATGGGGTCTGGGTCACAGTGGGGCAGCAGGGATCTGGTGGAGCGGCAGAGGGAGACTTGGCTTCTGGTCTCAGCTATGCCTGCCTGTGACCTTGATTGATCTTGGTCTTTACTTCCGCCTACAAGTCAGGGGTAAAAAAGCCTGTTGGGAGGAGAGATGAGAACGTGGAGGAAAGCTCCTTGGAGGAAAGGTACTTAGACCAAGCCTCAGGTGTGTCTGTCTGTGGTTGCACAGGCTTCCTAACCAAAACCTCACTTTCAGAGAGCTGAGGGTCCTCTGTCCCCAGGACCTGTGCCCTAGACTTTTTAACACTGCATCCTCAGTATAATGTGCCCTATAATGGCTGCGTCCCTTTTGGGCAACCCCCCCCAAATCCACATTTACAAAACGGTTAATTAGGGGTGACTGTTTGCATTACCAGAAAACTCTCAGGGTTTCTTCCTATCAATGGCAGCTCTCCTGTTGCATTCAGGTGTTTACAGTTGAATGAATGTGTCAGAAAGTCCACAGTCCCCGGTTAATGCACTTGCTCGAGCGTTGAGCAGTCACCAAACCAGTGAAGCCATGTTCTGCGAGGAAAACGTTCATGTGACCTGACCCTAGCATCTTCTTTACAGAACATATATGTTGCATAAAGCGAGACCCACTTCTGCTCTGTGTGTGCGTGTATGCGGATGGGAGGGTTTATAGAGTTTGTATCTAGAGGAACCAATCTGGAAAACGAAAATTGAAGAATCAGAGTCAGAAGATACTTGACTGGCCACCAGACCAGCTGCTGTCTCCTCAGGACATTCTCTTTCCTCCTTGATTCCTACAGGTCATTGTCCTGTATCTGCTTGAAGTCCTCCTGTACCAGGGAATTTACTACCTCCGAGGCAGCACATCCATTCGTGGACAGTACTAGTCAGTCCTTCCTTTAGTGCATCCCCAAATATGCTTTTCTGTTACTTCTGCCTTTGAGGCCGGTCATTCCATCAGGAACAGTACAGAGCCAGTCAACTTCCTAAAGAGTCCAAAACCAGATAAAGAAGACAGGTGTTCCTGGATTCTGTGCTGTCTGGGCCCTGCAGCAAGTCCCTGGACATGGCCCTCTTTTAGGCTGATTTCTGTTCCCTGAGTGGCACAGGGAGTTGAAATCACCCCAGATCCTTGTATCAGCAACTAGCATGTGGAGCAGAATGATGATGGAGAGGGTCCTAGGGTCCCAGTGTCTTTGCCCCTCCCCATTGGTGCGGTCCACCACTACACTGCACTGAGCTGGGCTGGGGGCAGGCGAGTTGGAGAGGCTAGTTGGGGTGGTAACAGTGATTCAAAGACAACCCATGGTCCCCTCAGAAGAAAGGAGATTGGTTAATATGGCCTGAATTGGGGGCTAGGGGAACTGCTTCTGGTCAAACTGTGGCAGAAACCAGGGTTGATAAAAAGGGAGAGGCTCCTTGATGAATACTTGGGACTCTTTTTCCCTGAAAGGATTGAGTTTGTAACTTTTGATAGGTTCCTTGTACCTTTCACTTTGAATGCTGGTGGGAATGCAGTGGGCTCGAGGTATCTTCTGCCCTTTTGTGCTAGGGATCCTGGTTGAGTGAAGTGGCCCCAGTCAGATGAGAGGCAAGCCCTTATCTTTCGACAGTCCTAAGCTTTGCACAGCTTTGTCTTGCAGTCTGATGAACTGGGGCCAGTGTGCGACTGCTTTATCAACTCACTGCTGTTCAGTGACAGACTGAAGGCTGTCCTGGACTTGGACCTTGTCCGTCCCTCTGCTGGCATCCTAATGGCACTGCATGAAACAAGTATGCAGGGTGACCACACAGCCCACTGGAAATGGATCACCATTCTTGCCTCTACCTCTGTCATAACCTTGTGCCTCAAATTTGTTGCCAGCTCTTTTGGCAATGGAGGGACCAAGAAGGGAGATGTTGCACATTATAACTTTCAAAACCCCATGTAAAGTAAAAGGTCTTCTAGGATGGCACTCCTTGAAATAAATTTCAGAACCCAGGCCAAAGAGATGAGCTGAAGCTAGTGAGATAATTTATCTTTATTGCCTAAACTGTGGAACATTCTCTACACAGCAAAAAGGAGAAATGGGCCAGGAACAGGACATGCAGGGAAACCAAACCTGGGAATTTATTTAGGAGCAGTTGAAGAGGGTAAGGTCCCAACTTGATGAGATTGCAACCTTCAAACAGCGGACAGTCTCTCAGTTAAATAAGGTGAGGCAACAGGACAATGAGAAAGAGGACTCCCTAAGAACCAGATGGTTTCAGGTTTCAAGCAGAGGAGAACCTGAGCTCATAGTTTCTCATTAGGAAGCCCCTGCTGAGGGACAGGCCTCAGGCCCTTCCTTGAGCCTCCCCCACCTAGGATACGACTTCCTTCAAGGCGGCCCCCAGCTCTGGGAAGGAATACTGGTAGCCAGCAGCCAGTGTCCGCCTTGGGACCACCTTCTGGCCCTCCAGCAGCATGACGGCACGTTCTCGCCCAAAGACAGCTTGTACCACAGTGCTGGGGAGAGGGATGAAGGCTGGGCGGCCCAGGGCTGCGCCCAAGGCCCGGGCAAACTCAGCGTTGGTAGTGGAGGAGGCTGGAGCCACTCCGTTCAGGACCCCTTGCACGTGGCTTGCTTCAAGGGCGTGGGCTAGGATTCCTGCCAAGTCTCTGATGTGAATCCAGGGGAAGAACTGGTGGCCTGAGCCGATGGGGCCCCCCAGGCCCAGGCGGAAGGGCAGCAGCATGTGACCAATGGCACCGCCTCCACGGCCCAGCACAACCCCTAGAGCAGGCAAGGACGGTACAGGAAGGCCCCTCAGCCTCCAGGCAGTCCCACTGCTCCTCCCTGCTTCCCCTTCCTCACCTTTTCCCCAGGCTGACTTTGCTCTGTGGCAGGCAAGGGGTGTGGCTCTCTTTGGGATGTCCCGCCCTCCCACCTGTAGGTTAGCTAGAAGTGGAGGCATCCTCTGTAAGCCCAGCTCCCCTTATCCCCCCACCCTCCCAGCCCAGAGAAGACATTCCAACCCTGTCTGATACCCAGGGCCCTGGTTCTCACCTGAGCGCACCACCACTTGGCGTGTAGAATCTCCAGGAAGCCTCGCTGCAGCTTCCCATTTGGTTACAAGGTTGGAGAAAAAGTCAAAATCCCCTCCTGGGCTGTCCTCGTCGTACTCGGCAGTCAGGCTGGGCTGGTAGTAAGCTGCCGGTGGAACAGCACCTGTTTGCTCTGCGTGTCCTTGGTCCTGTCTGGCCCTTTGCAGTCAAGGCTCCCCTTGGCCTCACCCTCCTTGGCCCTTGGGATCTCCCCATGGGAACTCAGAGCCATGGATATTTTCCCCTTGATCTTCTCCATGAGCTGACCTGTTCCGGCCCTGGAGTCATTCTTATCTTTCGTTATGGGGCTAAGCTGAGGTGCTAGAGTGAGAAGCTAAGAATAAAGACTTGGGTGCCAGACTGCCTGAGTTTTCATCTCAGCTCCACCACTTATTAACTCTGTGACTAAAGGCAAATTACATAACCTCTCTGTGCAGAATTTTTGCATCTTTAAAATGGGAATAACAGTATCTACCGCATAGGTTTTTTGTAAGGATTAAATGTAGTATGTGCAAATCACTTAGAACAGTGGCTAGTTGTGTGTGTGTGTGTGTGTGTATATATATTTGTTATTTGGTCCCAAAGGTAAAATACAAGAATCAAGAATTCTGTTCCTAAAGAACTGTGCTATAAGAAATAAGGGACCTGGAAGTAGGTGGGACTTTCCCTGGCACTGGGAGCAGTGCCACTCCCCTCACTTTCTCTGAGGTCCCCATTTCTCAGTGAAAGTACACAAAAGTCAGGAGAAATATGCATGGAATGAGGGCCTAGGTAGTTCCCGCGCTTGGAAAAGACCAGCATCTGGGGCCTGAGCCGCCCCTCACTGTGCTCCCTCCTTTCCCTGGCTAGTCTAAGGGTTGGTGGTGTGGGACATACCTACACCTGTGACTAAGACCCAGACCTGGGGGGGTTGTGGGGCCTTGGCAATGGCTCTAGACAGCATTTGGGTGGTCTCCAGGCGGCTGCTGAGAACCTCTTTTTGGAAGGCTTCATTCCACCTGCAGGAGAAACAGGGGAAATAAAATGCCACTAAATACATGTACATACCCTTCCTTTCCTCTCTTTCCCTGGGGCCCATCCATATCCGTTTCTAATAAAACCCTGCATTGCAGCTTAGAGGAATGGTCCATCTCGTCTGTAGAAGAAAAAGGCACATCTACTTTGGGCAACCTGAATGGGGAGCAAGGTCCACCAGCTGAGCGGGAAGAAGGGCAAGTGGCTGTGGAGGGGTGGGGGTGGGGGAACGAGCAGCCCGGGATACGGGCTGAGTTCTCAATCTGGCAGTCCCATTCTCCACAGCTCACAGGTTCTCCTCAGAGTCGGCCCTCTCCTCCCTCTGCTCTGAAGGATGTCAGCTTCAGGGCCCGGCTGACCTGCGGAGAGGGTTGAGGATGTTCTCTCCCGCCAGATTGACGGCGGCATCGCAGCGGGGCAGCCCCGACGTAGCGAGCTCATCCTGTTGGAGAAAGCGCACAGTGCCCGCGAGCCCTCGCCCTGCGCCACCAAACTAGGCCCCCCCCCCACCCCCCATGCTTCCAGAATTTGGACATACCCACGTGATCCGACCGGGCCCTGGCTTTCGGGAGACCAACGTCACTTTGTGGCCCCTGGCCTTCAGCAGCTGGGTTAGGGCTGTCCCAATGAAGCCCGTTCCGCCACCTGATCAGAAAATGAGAGGTGTTTATCCTCCCGGGGGCGCCTTCCGTCCCCACGTGGCCCCCTCTTCTGGTGCCCTCCCATCTGACGCCAGACTTCTCCCCTCCTCGCCCCCTCCCCGCGATGCAGAGGTGACACAGGTCACAGAGTTTAGGGAGATTCGGCTTCTAGGGCTCTGAGGCCAAGGCCAGGTTGCCTGTGCACGATGGTGACCTCTCTCAGAAACGGCCTCCTAGCCCTCAATTTCTGGCTATGTTTTCTTTGTATAAACCGGCCTCCTCCCACCCGCTCCCCCTTCCTGCCCTCCCTCACCCACAAGAACCCTCATAGCGACCAGGACCTAACGCGCCTGCGCAAGATTTAGAGTCCACCTCCTCTAGGACGACTGCACCCTTTCTGCGCATGCGTCTTTCGGGAAGCGCCCTCCACTTGTGGGGCGGGCAGGACTGGGCGTGGCCCTGCCTGGCGACCCGGAAGAATTCGTAGTGAAGGCTGTATATTTCACTGCAAGGAGAGGCGGGGATCTTGGCAAGGAGGCCGGGGGGTGGGGAAATAGACTGAGGGGGCGGGGAAAGAAGGGGAGGAGGCGGAGGAGGGAAGGTTTTAGTGTAGAAAAAACCTTTGACCTAAAGCCCGAAGATGCTCAGTCCTCCGAATTATGGCTGTCTCTTCAGTTTGGTGGATACGTAGTACAAGAGAATCCGTCCAGAGGTACAATGGATTTCTCTCTACCCGGCCTATTAGTTCACCTTTTCTTCTCCCTGTTCCGGCTCCTTCCTGTCGGCATTTAAACGTTCTCAAGTTCCCCTAGACTTAAAATAACCCTTCTCCAGCCCTCTTCCTCCGCTAATGTCCTATCTTTCTCTTCACCTTCATAGCCAAACTTCTTAAAAGAGTGGTGTCCATTTTCTACTTCTACTTCACATCCGTCTGGCTTTGCCGTTATCATTCATTGCCCCTCTCGCCAATATCACTAATTTCCCACGTGTCACCAAAACTAACGCCTAGTTTTCAGTCGTTTTTCTTTTCTTTTTTTTTTTTTTGTGGTACGCGGGCCTCTCACTGTTGTGGCCTCTCCCGTTGTGGAGCACAGGCTCCAGACGCGCAAGCTCAGCGGCCACGGCTCACGGGCCCAGCCACTCCGCGGCATGTGGGATCTTCCTGGACCGGAGCACGAACCCGTGTCTCCTGCATCGGCAGGCGGACTCTCAACCACTGCGCCACCAGGGAAGCCCCTCAGTCGTTTTTCTTGACCTCTGTATCACTGGACACTTGCTGACTCCTCCCTCCCCTTGGAAATGCTCTTTTCTCGGCCTCAAGGAAAGCGACACTCTCTCCTGGGTCTTTCGCCCAGCTTTATTCAGTCTGTGTTGCTTGCTCCACCTCCTCTAAGGTCTTACAATGTTGATATTCCTCAAAGCTGGGTCCTACGGATCTTCCTTTCTTCCCATTGTGCACTTTCTCCCAAGAATCTACCTCGGTGAATTCGGTTACCAGTTTTTTCAAAGAAGACTTCCCGAATCGCCTATGAACTACAGGAGAGCCTCAGAGCTCCTGAATCCTATAAAAACTTCCCACTGGATATATCTTCTTGGATGTCTAAAACCCTTTTGATTTTACTTACTAAATATCTCCCAGATCCATCTATTTCTATCTCTGCCACCATGACTCTTCTTCAAGTTATTATCCTCTTTGATCTATTTTCTGCAGTAGTCTCTTTAACAGATTTCTGCTTCAGCATGTTTTTCTCTCTCCCAACTGTTCCACACACTGCAAGTGGAATGGTCTTTTAAAAATATGTGGGGAAAATTCCTTGGTGGTCCAGTGGTTAAGACTCTGTGCTCCCAATGCAGGGGTCCTGGATTTGATCCCTGGTTAGGGAACTAGATCCCACGTGCATGCTGCAACTAAGAGTTAGCATGCCACAAATAAAGAATCTGCATGCTGCTACTAAAGATCCCACATGCCGCAACGAAGATACTGCACACAGCAACGAAGATCCCACATGCCGCAACTAAGACCCAGCACAGCCAAATAAATAAGTATTAAAAAAAAAAATATATATATATATATAAAATATGTGGGAGGAACACTTTGTGGCATATGTATCCTGAAACACTTCCGTTACAAATGAATATGCTGGATAGAATTGAGCACATCTTCACTTAAATGCGTTGTCGAGTTAGCTAGAAAATAAAAGAACTCTCCAGAGACCAAAAACAAAGTGTGCTTTGGGACTGAGGCTATCTTGTGCTTTGTCAGTCAGTCTTTGTAACCCAGAGGCCTGGTGGACAGGAGACAATACCTGGGACAGTGCGGGGGGTGGGGAGCTGCGGGGAGAGGGGGAGGAGAGGCTGCTAAGTCAGATGCCTTTAGACCACAGATTCAGGAGGGTGGAGGTCCATCAGTATCCTCATGGAAGTGAGGTGGGAATCCCTTCCAGAGCTTTGTGCCCCTTGTAAGAGGTGACATACATAGGGACAGCGCTCTGATCCCAGTAACCACTCCTCCTCCCCTGGGAGGCTGATGGAGAGCAGGTTTGTAATGCCTTAGAGTCTTTTTGCTCTGGGGTTCTGGAGATGGGTGGGTCAGCTCCTCCCTCCTCCTCAGCCTCTCCTTTGACAACTGATCTAGTTAAGTTAAACCGTTTGCAGATCTCAAAGTCCATCTGACACTTTGGCAGTTAATTAAACGTTCAAATCCGAGCCAGACGACAAGACCTGAGAAACTTCTGTCTGCACATCTGGGTGTAGGGGCAAGTGCAGCTGGTGCCCTTCAGGAAGCCAAGGGCCCCTCCTGAGTCTGTAGCAATCACAAGGACTTCTTTCATTGAAATGGGACAGTTTCCCCCACAGCTGCTTCCTGAAACAGCAAAAGGAGTTGAGCACAGTCCCTCTGGGTGGTCAGGCCATCACTGTGGGGCGGGACAGGAAGCCAGGACTCAGGGAGGGATCTTCCTCTCAGCGTGGGCTGGGGCAGGGCAGGATGAGGGGTTTGCTGGCAACTCTGCACCTTCGCCCATGCCAGCTCTGTGTGAATGCCCCCTGCTTCATTTTGCTTGGGCAGATTTTTACAACTTCATTCAGGCTCTGGCATGTAATTTGCTAAATGCTATTCACATCATCATTTCACATAGTTTCTAATTAAAGTATGATAGGACCAGGCAACCAATCAACCAAGATCCTAACATGGTGATCCAACAGATAAAGGAGCCTAGAACCCCTCTGTTCCCCCCCTTCCTTTTTTTTTTTTAAGAAGATGTTGGGGGTAGGAGTTTAGTAATTTATTTATTTATTTTTGCTGTGTTGGGTCTTCGTTTCTGTGCGAGGGCTTTCTCTAGTTGTGGCAAGCGGGAGCCACTCTTCATCGCGGTTGGTCCCCCTTTTTAACATAGTCTCCTTAGACCCCAGAGTTTGTGGAGATAGAAGTGAAACCAAGCAACTCAGATTGGGACTTGAACCCACATGCTGAGACTCGAACCTGGCCAAAACCTAGATTGGGACTTGAACCCATAGACTTTTTTTTTAAAAATTAATTAATTAATTAATTTTTATTTATTTTATTTTTGGTTGCGTTGGGTCTTCATTGCTGTGCGCAGGCTTTCTCTAGTTGCAGTGAGCGGGGGCTACTTTTCATTGCGGTGCGCAGGCTTCTCATTGTGGTGGCTTCTTGTTGTGGAGCACGGGCTCTAGGCGCCCAGGCTTCAGTAGTTGTGGTGCGCGGGCTCAGTAGTTGTGGCTCACGGGCTCCAGAGCGCAGGCTCAGTAGTTGTGGCGCACGGGCTTAGTTGCTTCACGGCATGTGGGATCTTCCCGGACCAGGGCTCGAACCCGTGTCCCCTGCATTGGCAGGCGGATTCTTAACCACTGTCCCACCAGGGAAGTCCCAGTTGCATTGTGGTTTAAATTTGTATTTTCCTGATTACTAATAAGGTTGGGTGCCTTTCATATGTTTATTCGCCATTTGGATATCTTATTTTGTGAATTTCCTGTTCAAGTCTCTTGTCAGTGTTTCTTTAGGGTTGTCTTATTTTTTTTTCTTATTGATTGACAGGCATTATGTATAAATTCTGCATGTGAGCCCTTTGTTGGCATATGTGCTATAAGGATCTTCCTCCACAGGGTGGCTTGCCTTTTCACTCTCTTGAAGATGTCTTTTGATGAGAAGTCCTTCTTGTAATCCAATTTATCAAATCATTTTTCCTTTAAGACAGTAATTCTCAACTGGGGGTGAATTTCAGATAAAATACAGGACTGCTAGTGAAATCTGAATATCAGATAAACAATGAAAAAATTTAATTATTTCCCAGGAAATTTTTGGGACACACACTGTTTTTGTTGTTGTTGTTGTTGAATCTGAGATTCAATTCTAACTGTGTGTTCTGTCCCCCCTCACCAAACATGGCAACATTTCCCCCAGGGGACATTTGGCAATGTTCTGGAGATATTTTTCGTTGTCATAAATGGGGCAGTGGTGGTGGTGCTACTGGCATCAGTGGGTAGAGGCCAAGGATGCTTTTAAACACCCTACAATGCACGGGACATTCCCCCACAGCAAAAATTTATCCTGTTCAAAATGTCAATAGTGCAAGGTTGAGAAACTTGTTTTAAGGTTAGTGATTTTTTTTTTTTGCAGTACGCGGGCCTCTCACTGTTGTGGCCTTTCCCGTTGCGGAGCACAGGCTCTGGACGCGCAGGCTCAGGGGCCATGGCTCACGGGCCCAGCCACTCCGCAGCATGTGGGATCTTCCCGGACCGGAGCACGAACCCGTGTCCCCTGCATCCCCTGCAGGCGGACTCTCAACCACTGTGCCACCAGGGAAGCCCAAGGTCAGTGATTTTTGTGTGCCTTGAAGAAATCTTTCTAAACCCCGAGGTGATAAAGATACTCCTGTCATATTGTCTAGAAGTTTTATTATTTTACTTTTTATGTGTGGGACACCTGGAACTGATGTTTGTGTGTGTGTGAGATAGGGGTCAAATTTCACTTTTCCCCATGGATATTCACTTGACTCAGCAATATGCACTGAAATGAGTGTCCTTACCCACTGCCCTGTATTTCCTCCTTTGTCATAAACCAAGTGTCCATGGATGAATGTGTCTTTTTCTGGACTCCGTTCTGTTTCACTGCTCTAATTGATTGTCTTTGCATCAACATCACATTGTAATAATTGTAGTAGATTTAAAAAATCTCGATTTCGGGGGGTATCTTAGTTTGGGTTTTCCCAGAAACAGACCCTGATAGCAAAGACTTGAGCGCAAGTAATTTATTTGTGATGTGATTCCTGGAAGGGGTGTGGCTTTAGGACTGTCAACCAAAGACGTGAGAGACAGAACAGGCCAAAGGCCTCAGTGGAAGGTTCTCTCAGGGATTGGATGCAGACAGGAAAAAGGCCCTGTTCTCCACTCACCTCTTCAGATCCACTCTCCTCCCTGCTCTGTTACCCACCTTTTGCTTCATCTGTATCATTTTTTTTTTAGATTCCACATATAAGCTGTATCATATGATATTTGTCTTTCTCTGACTTACTGCACTTAGTATGATAATCTCTAGATCCATCCATGTTGCTGCAAATGGCATTATTTCATTCTTTTTAATGGCTGAGTAATATTCCGTTGTATATAAGTACCACATCTCCTTTATCCATTCCTCTGTCGATGGACATTGCTTCCATGTCTTAGCTATTGTAAACAGCACTACAATGAACATTGGGGTGCATGTATCCTTTTGAACCATGTTTGCAAAAAGCAGATTTTAGTTCGAGAACTTTCTAATCTGAATGGTCAGAAAGTGGAGTAGCCACCTTGCTTGGTGATCACCAGATGAGGATGAGGTAGGAGGATTTAAGCATTTGGTTAGAGTGGCTGGTGGGTAAGTTAAGTTCCTTTGAGTGAATTTTCTAGTTCCTTAGAAGATCAGTGACAGAGAGAATAGAACATTGGTTAAGGGTCAGAAACTTTGTATGACTGTAGAAGTCCTTTTACCTTTCTGGATTCTAATTACACAATTAGGACTTTGGATTAGGTGATAGCAATGATAGCTAACTTATATTGAGCTCTTCTGTGTTTTAAGCAGAATATTGGTTCACTTAATGCTAACAACAACTGTATGATTTGGGAACTATAATTACCTGTATTTCAGACATGAAGAAACCGAGGCGTAAAGTCATTATTTTGCCTATGGTCGGCGCATAGCTACTAAGTGGTAGAGCTGGGATTTGAACCTAGGCAGTCAGTTCCAGAGCTGGCATGCTTAACCACTAAACCATACGGCTTTTCAGCGATAAGTCTTAGTGTTCCAGCTCTAATCCTACTGTGATTTTGGGGTTAAACAAAATAATATTTGTGAACTTTGCATTATTCTATACAAATGACACAACTTCACATCTTGTATTTTTTTCGAAATGAGATTATTACATAAATCAGGCAAAGCCTCATAGACTGTGAGCTCTGATAGGGCAGGCACTGAACCTGTCTTATTTACTCTTGTCTCCCTGTGCCTGGGACACTGTAGCTGCACAGCACGATTTGTTTCTGGATTGAGGGCAGGGCCATGGCAGAGAGGCACATTTTTGCTCAAAAGGTGGCCAGCTGGGGGAATCCTAGCCCCAAGTCCAGGGCAGGCTGAAGGAAGCCGAGGCTGCCTAGTGACTGGACTTCCAGTGGGCTCTGAGTCCAGCGGGAAGCTGGGCTGGATGTGAAGGGTTGGGCTGCTTTTGAGAAGAGGCCCTGTCTAAATCAGGGTTCTGATCCCCTCTCATCCAGGGTAGGGGACATTGCCCTGCTAGTGCCCTACTGCCTCTCTCCTCTGTGCCTCCCCACAAGTGCTGGGCATTGTTGAGGTCACACAGACTTGGGCTTGTAGGGTGAGTGCCAGTGCTTCCCTTGGGACCTGGACTGGACTCTGATGCACCTGGGGACCTTGAGGACTGCCTGCCCAGCCCTGCCTGGCACTGAGCCTGCTTTTCCTTGGCTTAGGGCTGACATTTTTTTTTTGTCATGGATAGAGAAACTTTATTCAGTATTTTATAACAATCACAATGACAACAATCTGTAATAATAACAGTAACAACCACAATAATGACGACTAACAACATTGATGATGCTCGATATAATCATCATAATAATATATTATAATTTGATATTATAATATTAATACTTATAGGCAGATAGGCCAATCACACATTCCTCTGTGAGTGAATGACCAAGTGCCCTTATTGAGACTCATGGGTTGGTTTGGCGTCCGAATCATAGTTTTTCACCTTGAATTGGGTTCTGTGAAGACAAAGGCCAAGCAGCAGAAGGAAAAAAGCAGGAGGAAAGGAAAAAAGCAGGAGGAAAGGAAAAGCACTGTAAGTTGAGTGTTGAGCAAGGTGGGGGACTCCTGGGACCACATAGGAGGTGAAGCCTGGCAGGGAGAGGAGACCAGGTCAAACAAAACCTGCCTGCTTGTACCTCCCCATCCTCTGCCCTGAGCTTGGACATCTGGCTCTCCAAGCCAGGTGGTGCTGGCCTCCCTGGAAGAAGGTGGGACAACCCCCCGCCCCTCCCAGGTTGACTTCTGTGGAGGCATAAAGTAGCCTTCCAGCCGCTCTAGGTTTGCAGCTCTGTGCAAAGGCCAATGGCTGCTGACGGCACCGCCTACAGCAATCATTACCTGCATCTCTGCTGGATGCACAGAAATGTCTTCCCACCAGATCTAAAATGAGAACCAGGTAACCTTGCAGTGCCTGGAATGCCTGTCTTCTATCACCATCCACAAAACGTACCAGCTCTTTGGTTGTCTCCCACGCTGTCTTGCCTGCTGCTCAGTGGTGCCATCTGCTGGACATGTACCCCTTCCCAGCCTTCTTCATTTGGAATGCTCTATTCCCCAGTAGATAGCTACTCGACACCTGTCTTTTGCGTGCTTTATTATTATCAAATATGCACACAGATAGTTAAATCGTTAAGTGATTCTGCAAGAACGTTTATGAAAATACTAGCCCCATTCCCCACTTTTGATTTTTCCCCACACCAAAGGCTGTCATCCTGGGATCTCTCTTCACTTCTTGGTTTATTCTCTTGTGTTGGTGGAGCACATCCTCCAGTGCTGAGAAAGGGGGCTGGGAAGTAAACTATTTGAAAATGTTTTAATCTTATGCTGACGCAAACTTCTGTCATTCAGGTGTTGAATTTCCTAGACTGGTGCTCCAATTTTCTTTTTATTTCTCTAGTTTTTGTCAGTCTTTTCTTTGCTCTAGTATCTGGGAGGTTTCCTTAGGTTTATCCACCAATTCTCTATATCAGGCTGGATGGCGAGGGCGCCACGGTAACCAG
The DNA here is from genome assembly GCF_949752795.1 of Hyperoodon ampullatus. NCBI lineage: Eukaryota > Metazoa > Chordata > Mammalia > Artiodactyla > Ziphiidae > Hyperoodon > Hyperoodon ampullatus. The sequence goes on from NC_136916.1 coordinate 106,565,910, forward strand.
GGGAATGATGGGAGGCAGAGAGGGAGGGAGACAGCTCCCATTGCCTTAGGTGAAGGCTCAGCTCTGGGTGGAGGTACACTGGTTAGCCTCCTCACTTCTTTCTTAAAAATTTAATTAATTAATTAATTTTTTGGCTGTGCCTCGCGGCACGCGGGATCTTAGTTCCCTGGCCAGGGATTGAACCCACGCCCCCTGCAGTGGAAGCGTGGAGTCTGAACCACTGGACCGCCAGGGAAATCCCTGGCCTCCTCACTTCTGTCCCTGCCTTTTTGGTAGAACCCAGGGAAGCTGTCTGCTTTGGACTGTAATTGTGTAGTGTTTGTGCTGGGCAGGTCCTAGGCTGTTCTTTTCCATGGCATGGGGAAATCATCTTATATTTGGGCTAATTCTCCTGCAGATGTTGTAAAGTTTTCCTTCCTCTTATCAAACCCCAGCATCTGACAGCTGGAGCCATGACTTTCTCTGCATCTCTGAATCACATCTGCACTGGTGGTTGATCTTGTCTTTTCTGGGTGAGCTGGTTGAAGAGATCAGTGTGGCATCAACAGCTTTTTTCACACTCTGTGTCCAAGAAGAGCTTCTTATTTTCTGGGCTCATGGCTCGGGGCAGACCCAGACACTGCCTTCAGGGCATCCTTAAAGTTCTCCCATAGGTGGTCCCTCCCAGCACAGCCTCTGGACAATCCTGAGGAAGTCTACCCTCCCTCATCTTCTTTCCTGGACAGCATGGCACTGTGTCCTGTGGTTTCCCTGCTCCCTGGGGACTGTGCTGTGTATGGGAGTAACAGGGATAAGATCATTTGCTGAGCATCTAAGCAGTTTCAGAAAGCACTTTTGTTTCTCTGCATTTTTCATGTTTTTGGTCATTTGTAAAAATATAGAAATAATTTTAAAAAGAATGGATAAGCCATTTATTTAATTGTAATTCTGACACAATTATCTCCATTTTTGAAGAATTCTGTCCAGTTTTCTCCCAAAACGTACAGTATTCCACACTGTTGCAGTCAAAGTGAGTGTACATTTTTGAATATTCTGCTTTCTTCAATTCACACTGTATTGCATTTCTAACTAGATTTGGAGTTAGGACTCCCAAGCTCTGAGGCAGGAGCAAGCGGGAGATGTTGGCAGTCCCTCAGTGTGGGCAGCCTAGGTGTGGGAGGCTATGGAGGCAGGAGAGTTACTTCAGAAGGAGGAGCCAGGCAGGAAGGCCTGTCCCCCTGTCTCCTATAAATTAGACTGAAGTCTGTTTGATGATCCCAGAACTGTGGCCTGGCATTCACCATAGGCTCTTGTCAGGTATCCTGGGACTGGAGGTTTCCCAGTCCTGGTTCCAGCGGTAGGTGGTGATAAGCATCAAGTATGTGGCGAAGAATGTTAAGAAAAGCTTTTGTTATGAGGCTTGGCTTAATTTCAAAAATTCTGCCTAGAATTCTCTAGAAATTTGGGGTCACTCTGGTGTTAGTGACAGGCTGGATTTCAGGTGCACTCAGAGTTGGCTCTAGGGCCAGGTTTGGCTGAAGCCTAAGCATCCCTTTTCTGGGTTGGAGATATCCTACCCTGTAGTGGCCTCTCATTCACTGGCCTGTTACCTTTCATTTACTGTGGATGACTTAATTAGACCTGAGATTCCAGAGACCTGCAGGCCCATGATGCTTCCCACTTTGTCCTAAGGCCTTGGGCTCAGGAGAGCTCTCTGGTTTTTTGTCACAAACATGATTTTGGTATAGATAAGAGGGTATAAGGGATAGAGACTGCCAGAAGCCATGGGACTGAGCATCACCTTTAGGGACGCTTCTGATGAATCGATATTGGCTTATCTGTGACCTGGCCTGGTTTGGGTAGGTGTGGGGTTGGTGGAAGAGATGGAAGGAAAGGAGAAGGTGGACGAAAAGTTAGAAAAGGAGAAGGAGAATGAGAGAGGGCACTCACTTCCATAAAGCATGGCTCTTTTAGTTACTGCAGCTTTCACTGGAGCTACATGGAGTGAGTGAAGTTAAAAGCCATGTTGCTGTGAGTCCGAATTTTTAGGAAGAAAATGCTTTCACTGAGGGAGGTGGTAAAGGCTCCATGAACTGGAAGTTGTGACTATCACCTGGCCATTTTGGGCTCCTCATATCAGTGGACCAGTGGGCAAAGAAAGGAGGTACGATACTGGCTGGAGTAATTGACCATGATGCCTATGAGAAGCTAGGGTTGTTGCTGTACAAAGGGCGAAGAGAAGAGTATGACTTGAACCCAGGGGATTCGCTGGGGACACCCCTTGTACTTTAGTGCTCAGTGATCATTACAAATGGGCAACAGCAACTAGTCAAACCTGTCAAATATAAGGCAACTAAAGACTCAGCCCCCTCAGGGTTAGAAGTCTGGGTAACCCCAGCAGACATATAACCCAGGCCAACTCAAGTGTTGGCCAAAGGGGAGGGAAATCTAGAATGGGTGGTAGAGGGGTGAGATGAGAAATATCAATTAAGACCCGGGAGCAGCTGCAGCACAGGACCCTGTAGCTTGATTTGCCAACCCTCTTTAAGTCTTTTTAGGAGACTGTGATTGGCTATTAAACTGAAGGTTTGAACTTGTACCTTCCCTCTCAGGAAAGAAGGATGGGCATCTTGGTCTCAGGCAAGATCCAGATACTGTAAGAAGGTGCAAGTGGATTGGAGTGGCATAGGGAAGGCTTCGTCAGGACCATTTTATCCACTACCTCTGATCAGCTCAATCAGCTATACTTCCCAGCTCACACCATTCCCATGGGTATAAATCCCTGGCCACCACTACCTTTGCTAAAGGCAAAAGAACGTCCATGCAAGGCACTAATTGACAAGGAGAGACCACCATGCCTGTGCACTGACCCAAGGGATCCCATGAAGGCTTAGCTTCTTTAGCCACATCCTGGATATGGGCTGAGTGATGCGATCTGGAAGTGCAAGGGTATTTACCCCCAACAGAGCAAACCTTGACCAACGGGAGAATGAATGGGTGTATGTGTTTATGCACAGGTAGGTCCATGTATGGTACTGAGTCAGCAATAGTTAGAATACCAGGGGTTTGGAGCCAGCATATAAAGGAAATAAAGATAGTTATTAATCCTAGCATCTAGAATAACCACCATAATTATTTTGATATTAATTTCTTCTAGTTTTCTTTCTATGCATACATACAATATATAATTACAAAAATTGAGATTCTACTACAGGGAGATATTTATGTTGCTTTTAAAAAGCATTCTATTACACTGCATTTTCCTACATGATTCAATGTTTTGAAATACATTTTTAATAACTTCAAAATATTCAATCATATGAATTTATTATTTCAACTTTGTTCCATGGCTTGGAGTCTAGTTTTTCTACTACTGAAAATGCTGAGATTAAAATTTTTATTTATAAACTTCTGTGTATATCTCTGATGCTTTATTCAAGATGAATTTCTGGAAAGAGTTCACTTAATTGAAGGGAATCACCGTGCCCTCAGAAGCGAGGAGTGGTATCAGCCACAGGCTCCTGTTGTGTCTGTCCCTGTCCCGCCCTTTTTCTCTCCTCCAGCCAGTCCCTCAACTGGCAAGAGTTGGAGGCCAAGCAGGCTCTAGGCCTTCATCTTCCTGCTGGTTCCGGAGCAGCCGCTTGTGGCTGTCGTTCGTGCAGAACTTGGGATGCTGTCCCTCCTCTTATCTGTTACATGTATTTGTTTTGCAGAAGTGAGTGAGTGACAGATGGTCTTCTCTGCGTCTCATATCAAAGCTCCACAGATGGTAGATCTTTTCTTATGGAGGTGGACTGTGAGGAGGGCCCAGTGCGGTGCCAAATGCATGTAAACTGGGGGTCCTCAACGGAGGGTGATTCCTGCCCAGCTCCCTCACCCCTCCCCAGCCACACCCCCAGGGGACCTATAGCAAAGCCTGGAGATGGTTTTGATTCACAAGTTGGTTGAGACGAGACTGTTGCTACTGACGTCTAGTGGGGAGAGGTCAGGGATGCTCTAAACATCCTACAATTCAAAATGTTCTTAGTGATTCTGAATATCCCTAAAGATAAATCAGAGTTGGTGTTGAGTTGATGATGAAGGCAAGGAAGGATCTGGTGTAGTTTCTTCTTTATGTTGGAAATACGGGTCCTGCCTCTCCAGGGAATGCCTTTCTCTTCTTTCTTTCCCTATTTTTCTTCACCGTTTCCTCTCCGTCTCTGTCTCTCTCACACACACATCACACACCGACCCCTTTCAAGGCTTATGGAATGCCTGACGCTGGGAGGAGAGAGCAGCAGAGAGAGGCGACACACACTCAGGTCTGGAAGTGGGGATTTATTGGGAATTATTGGGAATTCTGTGATCTGGAGGAGCCTTCCTGAGGCTTAGGGATGTGGTGGGACTTGAGCAGGAACCAGAGGCAGATCCAGAGTGAGTGGCACAGAGAACCTGCTCGGGTCCAGTTCCAGATTTCCCTTCAGGCTGGCCCAGGTTCCAGGTTAATTCTCTTTCAGGCCCTTTTTGATCCAGAGCCAGTAATGGGAGATCCGGGTGAAGATGGCAGGGGGCTTTGCATCTGACTGTCCATAGGAGACAATGCCCTGGGCCACCCCAGCGCAGAGAAGAGGGCCCCCTGAGTCTCCCTGTGGGACAGAGAGGGAAAGGGAGAGAGAGAGAGGAAAGGTGAGCCAGGGAACCACCCACTCCTCCCCATGGACCAACTCTGAGTTGGTCAGACCAATTGGGTTAGCCAAAAAGTTCGTTCAGATCTTTCCATAACATCTTATGGAAAAACCCGAACGAACTTTTTGGCCAACCCAATAGCATCAGCGGCGGGAACCCTGGTTCCTCATGAGGTTCTATGTCTCTGTCTGATGCTGCTTCTTTCTTTCTTTCTTTCCTGGAACCCCATGACCCTGTGTAGCAGCCTGGGAGGGATAGTCAGAGACTGCCTGGCGCCGCGGGAGGCTGATCAGCACAGGGACAGTTCCAGCTCCTCAGTCCTATGATCTCAAACTTTGTCACTGGCTGACACTCTTCTGACTCCATCTCCTTCCAGGAGTTGTCCGGACCCTGAACAGTGATTGTGGAGAAGACCCTAGTCTGAGGATCACCTTAAATGCAGATTTTGTCTTCTGGGGATTGCCCATGCACAGCGGGAGATTGTGGTCAAAAGTAGTGAAGTGTCTGCAGGTCTGGGGCTCCATGAGTCTCAGCTTCACCTCTTGCAGAGTGTTGGAGCCCGGTTCCTGAACATTTGTTCTTCCCCAGCCAGCCACCTGGCACATTCTCCCTGGTGGGATGAAGTTGAATTGGGGTGGAAGGGGGAGTGTCCCCACGGCCAGGGTCAGGTTGGCTTTCCCCTTCAGCTGTGAAGGAAACGAGGGCTGTCAGAGCTAGAAACGGGCTTGGGGGCAACTGGAGGCAATCAGGGAGGGATAGGGCAACTTGCTTCACATTACAGCCACTTCCAAGGGGGGAGTTGAGGGGCAGAGGCAGGTTGGGGAAATGTCAGGGCAATGGGACCTGAAGGAGAAGCCCTGGAGAACAGGAAGTGGAGACGGGGAAGAAGAATTTCCACCTTCAGTAACATGATGTCATGGCGAACAATAGAGTCATTGTATTTTGGGTGAGGGAACTGTTTGATGACTTCAAGCTTCTGCCATGTGTCTTCTTTCTTTTTTATGTTATGGGCTCCAAGGATGACCATTATAGACCTCTGTGAGGGAGAAGAAGGACAAGGTAAAACAGTGACAGTGTGATTTTCTCCTGAGATATGCCCATTCTGAGAAAAGGGGACAGAGTCTCTCCCAGGGTCAATGGTTTCTTCCCAGCCCCCTTTATCTGGGCCACTTGTGGTATTGGAGGGGCTCAGGTTTTACTCAGGGAAGAGCTTTCCCAGGGAACAGAGACAATTTCCAAGACCCTTGGGACTTGCTGGGGACTGAGCGGGCCATGGAGGACCCAGGGGACAGGATTGGCATTTCCTAATCAGGGCCAGCCCTTTGGAGCCAGAGGTGTCAGAGGGAAGGGGGAAGTGCTGGTGTCTCAGGTGGATGCAGTTCTCTGTTTCCCTTGGAAAGGATGGGTTCAGGTCCCTGGGAACTGAAGGCCAGTGTTCCTGAAAAGGACATAGAGGAAGTGGCCCAGAGAACTGGGTGGCACCCTGAAGAGTGAGTCCATATCTCATGTGCTGGGGTCGGGGAGAGGGAGCTACTTTTAGAAGAGGGGTGCTGGCATGGGGTCTCCTTTCCTTTGAGGGGAGCTGAGCTCACAGTGACTGAGTGTCAGGGGAGCTATTCAATTATGAGACCGATTTCCTTAAGCCCAAGTCTTGCCTCTCCTTAGAGACCCAGACCCAGGAGCTCCCCCTCCGGCCCCCCAGGGGGTGTCCCTGGTTGCCCCTCTGGCTGTTTACCTCCCATTCAGAGATAAACAGGACCCTGTTGTCTCACTTCCCTGCACAGTGAGCAGCTGTCAGGACAAAGTCCCTTCTTATCAGGAAACCACCACAAGCCACCAGCATATCCTGGGGAGTGACAAGTTCCAGGTGGGCCATGTAGGGGCGGGAGTGTGGCTTGCTCTCTGTGCCCCCGATGATGTCCCCTGGAACAGAGAACCCCAGGGCTTGAACACAGAGAATGCACAAGCTCAGTTAAAGTTGGGAGAGGCTTCTATCGAGTGCATCCTCCTCCTGTGATCTGCCCATCCTCCCTCTCTGGTGGCTCTGGTACCTGCTCTTCTTCCTCCAAGCACAGCAGCCAGCTCGGCCTCAGATGCCATGCCGTCGTGTTTCACCTCGGATTTCCCCCACTCCCATTCTGCACCTGCTCGACTCTTCTCTGTCACCATGCAGGACAAGCTCTCCAGGTTCCTGTCTCAACCGTCTCCGTATCCCGTGAGTGCTCACAGATCGGCCAAATTACAAGGCCAGAAGGTGAAGGCAACACAGGACTTTAAGCACAGTGTCACACGTTATATAAAGAGAAGACACCCTCTTCACCCTGCCTGCTCTGGGATTTCCCCTGATCAAAGTGGGGTTCCTCGTTCCTGGGAACTACCACAGGCTGCAGAGAATGGGTGGCCACAACCCCAGTGGAAACTTCACTCTGGGCTCTTGGGGAGAGATCTGGGGTTCTGTTTAAGAGTCAGCTACTTTCAGACTAAAATCTTATTTAGTCTTGATGCTGCAGCTTCCCGATGGAATGACCCAGCACCCACCAGCTTCAGCTCTGGAGCAGAGGAGGAAGAGCAGCAGGGGGAGAGGAAGATGATGCATCTTCTCAGAGAGGCTGTCCAGGACAGGTGCCTCTTCTATTTTCCAGTCTTGGGTTTCTAACTCCCAGCAAGTGAAGGCAGGGCAGGACTGGTTACCACAGGAACTGCATGGTCACTTTTTCTTCTCTCGTTCTGAGCTGGTTATCTTTCTAATCAGAAGTTTCCCCAGAGATGCCCTCTGTTTTGCTGGAGACAAGGTTGAGTCCTGAACTCCTGAGTCTTGGCTTCAGGGATGAGCTCTCAAGCCTGGTGTTTCATCTGTGGTGGGAGATGGAAGGATCATGTCTTTCCCAGGTAGGGAAGCTCATTAAAGCCCCATCAGAGACACGGGTGGGGGAAAGTCTTTACACTGCGCATTCAGAAAGCACATGCGCTTTTATGGCCATGACCCACAGTAGGAAATACATTTTGCAGAATGACCCAATGCATATACTATATTTATGTGTGAGTACATGAACATAAACTTACACACATGTGCATGAATCAAGAGTTTCAGGAAACAGTATTTATCCTTATGTGCAATGCTCTCCATTAGTTTCCACTCCATTCCATTCCATTTTATTCCACTCCATAGTAAAACATAAGCTGCACCCCACTTAAAGGATGATTACCTGCAATTTGAAAAAGTACTGATGTGGATCTCTCTCTTCCTCCAAATCAAAACTTCACTGGAAGAAGAGAATGATCCAAGAAGATTAGATGCGGGAAGTGATCAAACCCTACAACTGGACTTTACATATCTTATCACAAGAGCAAAGGGGATTGGAATTAGCATTTTTTGAGGGAGTATGCATATAATTCATTGTCATAATCTTAGATATATTATTATTTTCATAACAACCCTGTGAAGTAGGTAGTATTATCTCAATTTTATGAATCTGTCTATCAAGGCTTACGGTTCAGAATCAGACTTTCCTCATTTCAAATGAAGGGCCCTTTCTGTTCTACCACCAAAGACAAATAGAGAAATAGAGTCCTGCTAATGGGAACGTAGATATAGAAGGATGCTTTGCTCCTGGGGTGCTGGGGTTTCCTACTCTCACATTAGGAATCAAGCTTGTTTGATTGAAATAGAATATACACAGATGTCAGTATCTGAGGTTTGACTCTTTTTTTTTCCCACCACAACCTTGGGAATTACCATTACTGTCACTTTACAAATGTAGAATTGAGAGTCAGACACATTAACATGATCCATATCACACAACTCGTAGCTCTCATAACTGGGTTTCAGGCACAGCTGTTGTTTTCCCCAGACTTCGAGAAGCAGCGAGTCCAGGGAAGAGTGGGATAACTCGGTGGAGTGTCATTTCTCTTGGAAATTTATAGGGTATTTAGTTCAGAGATGGGGAAGCACAGGGGATAAATACTTTCCCCAAATCATTCTATCATGCCCTTGGTCTCATCTTGGGCTTGTGACTGAGGTGATCCATTCCTTAGTATGTACTGGCTGGGTGCCCTGTTGCCCTCAGCTCTGACCATCTCTAGAGTGCAACATTTACACACATTCCCAACGTCTGAGGAGTCTCTGCACCAATTCTTTCACTCTCTAGAGTTGCCAGATAAAGAGTGCCAGTTGAATTTATATTTAAGATGAACAAGAAATCATTTTTCAGTACACGTATGTCCCAATATTGAATGGGACATACTTATAATAAAATAAGCTGTTGTCTCTCTAATATTCGACTTTAATTGTGGGTCCTGTATTCTTATTTGCTGAAACTGTCAATACTACTCTGGCATCAGCAGAACAGAGGAGAATCTGGATGTGGAAAAGTTCTCTTCTGTAGCCATGCACCCCATAGACCAAAAAGCGGAGGTGTAAACAAATGAAGGGTTCCTGTTTTTCACTCATGCAATTAGAAATCGAGAGGTAGGTAGTCCAGGCCTAGTCAGATAGCTTCATAGCATCATTAAGGTTCAGGTCCACCTATACTCAAGTTTTGTTTCACCTGCACTGGCTGAGGGCAAGGGAATGGAAAAGATATAGCTTCAGAAATGAAGTCTGCACTATTCGCCCGTATCTTCTTCTTGCTCTGTCCTGGTTGTTTTTGCATACTTTAACAGATTTCCTTTTTTTCTCTCCTCTGTCATCCTTCTACTATTTTATATGTCGTATGTTGTTGGCGGTGAACTTTACATTTAGTCTATGGTTTAGGGATATCAGTTTGGGAGTGTGACTAAGTTAGAGGTGGAATGGCTATCACCTAGAGATCCTGAACTTGGAGTTGAAAGTGGTAACTTATGAGACTGGCTCATTTCAGCCCTAAGGAGAGTTAAGCCTCATTTTCCTTTGTACCAAAGATAGTGAAAATTATGTTCAATGGGATAATTTTTGTTTTTAGGAGGATTAGGTATGAAAAAATAGTGCACATTCATGTTGCGCAGCCAGTGATGGATTGTAGTGGACATTTACCATGTACGTGGTGGATCCTTAGTGTCTTTTGAACACCTTTCCTGTATTAGAGGAATTCCCAGTTATGATTCTTGCCTTCCTGAGATAGAATCCACAACCTCCTTCCTCAGGTTCTTTTGCATCTAGGGCCCAGTCATGTGACCGAGACTCTGCCAATCAGATGAATGGGTATAAAATTTGATTTAGAAGGGGGTAACATGAGGGAGGAGACATCGTGTGGGATTAACTTTTTGAGTGAGGGTGAGTGGTAGAAAGTCTGGCTTGGGGGGAAGAATTAGTTATGGTTCAGTTGTCTGGTGTTTCCTACAATGCCTGGGTCAAGCCAACAGTCCTGTGGTGGAGTTGGGACGTTGTTTCTGGCTAGGTAGCCTCCAAATCCAATTCTACAACATCTTAGGAAGCAGATATTGACTCTATAGAAGGGAGACTTCACTAATAATGAACTGTTACAACAGGGATGTGTGGTCAGGGGAGGTAATTTCCCCACTGATGGAGATATTCAAATAGAGGTTGGATGGAGTTTTGTTTAAGATTCACACTTAGTGGAAAGCAAAGAGTGGACCTGATGTAAAAGCAATGGCATTTTAATTATGGCAGTGATTCTTCAGCTACTAAATGCAGAGGGATCATCCCTTCTCTGAATTCCTGAAACATTTATTATCTGTGCTGTTATTCACTTTGTCATTTAAGTCATGAGGCTGGCTTTGCAGTTAGATGGGGTGAGCTTGAATCTTGCTTCTGCCACTTAACGATCTATTGACCTTAGGAGAGTTCCTTAGGTTCTCAGTCTTAGTTACTGCATCTGTAAAATACGAAGAATGATATGAAGCAGGTTTTTTTTTTTTTTGAGAATTAAATGTGGTGCTAAATATAAAATGCCACATGGTTGGTCCTTAATAAATGCTGGTTTGTTCTTTTAATGGTGTCATACCTTGTGCTGCCATATAACCTTTTGATGCATATATGATGCATATGTCCTCAATGAGGCTGTATATTTATTTGTGTAAAGAATAAATATTATACTTCATTTGAATTCCCCTAAACACCTTACAGATTAGTCAGATTTACAGACGTCAGTTACGGTATGTTTTGCACAGCATCTTGTTTCTATTCATTCAACTTCGGGCTGCCAGGTTGTTTCTTAACCTTGTTCTTTGAGTAATGGCTTGTCTTTTTCAATTGAGCACATGTCTTAAAAGTGGTTTTACCCTTAACTTGCCATATAGGGATTTAACACCTATAAAGTTTCATATATGTTGAAGTCTCTTTTAAGAAATACAACACATAAAGGAAAATTGGCAGGGGCTTGTGCCACCTTGCATTAGATTGAGACAGCAGTGCAGTGGAGCCGGAACAGCACATGGGCTGCATTTTCCTGAAGCGGACTGGAGCTCACTCTGTGCTTTCCCTTACAATAAGCTCTATATGCTTCTGTAGTTGATGTTTCCAAATGAGTATGTTTTCCTAAATTTAAAGTCTAAATTTAACAACTTACATTCAACATCTGTAAATAATTTGCAAGGATATAAGCTGATTCGTTTTACGATATTCTTTTTTCTTTCCCTTTGGACTTTCTTTTATTATGCTAAAATAGTGGTACTTTTAGGATTTACATTATTGTACTCTCCAATACAAAGTATGCAGTGTGTTAAAGTATACAGTACACCATTTTCATACATGTACAGCATTGGTGGATGAAAAATGTCTCTTAGCAGTAATACTGGATTGTAGCCTCTGGTTTTATCAGCTGCATACTCTAGGACTATTATATAAGTAAAAATCTCTCTTGTGATACTGGAAAGTGATTAGAATGTGCAAACTGATGTAGTAGCTTTCATCCGCTTCTTAAAGGGTGCCACCACGGAAAGTCCATTTAAGATGTTGGTAGGTTTAACAAAGTTGGAATGCTGGCACTTTTGAATTGAGCAACAGTTCTTCAGACCTGGCTCAGAGCTACAATGCATTTAGTATATTAAAGCAGCTCACATGACGACTTTTTGTGGGCCTGCCCAGGCACTGGAGTTTTTCTGTTAATTTGCTGCACTAGGTCATAAAAGATCTCATTAACATTTATGTTTGATTTTGCAGAGGATTCTAAGAATGCACAGTTGTTCCATTGTCTTGCTAAATTTTGACCTTGTTCCTTTCCTACAACTCTTTCATCTTCCACGTCACACTTATTACCAACCAGAATCATTGGAACATCATCAGTGTCTTTAACTCGAAGAATCTGTTCTCTCAGATCTTGTAAATCATTAAATGTGGACGGACTGTGCTGTGATGGAATAAACTAATGCAAAGCCTCGTGCGTTTTTCAGTCCCTCATTGCTGTAAATTGTTCCGTTCCTGTAGTATCCAAGATTTCAAGCATACACTGTTGTGCATCTACTTCAACTTGCTTTCTATAAGTATCTTCTATCGTAGGATCATATTTTTCAACAAAAATTCCTTGAACAAATTGTACAGTCAGAGCAGATTTTCCAACTCCTCCTGAGCCAAGAACGACTAGCTTATACTCACACATGGTGCAAACTTGTAAAATCTAGTACCTCTTGCGCTGTCACCGGGTCCCCGCAGCCAGCGTCGCCTCGTGCTCCCTCCCTCCGGGTCGCTGCTACCAGCCCCACTGCGGTCCTGCCGCTACCCGCTGGCGCCGCTCCTGCTGGCTTACACGCCTGACTCTGGGCGAGGTTTGGCGGTGTTGCCTTGACATCAAGCGTTCAGCCTCGGGGCGCGCGAGTGCTCCCGTTTTACTATATTCTTGCTTTAACTCCTAACACACTAGTTCCTTTTAGAATTCCTGCACTCTGCACATTATTATTATTTTTTTTAAGTAGACAGAGTATCCAGGAGAATGATGAATAGAGAGGTCCTCTGAGATGGCCCCAAGTTTTGGATCGGGAGGAAGATATGTCATGCTTGTGTGTCCTTATTTCTGTCCCAGCCTCTTCAGCAAGAAACCCCCAAATCATGCTTTTCTGGAGTTGCTTTCTGATATTTCTCTTTTCCATTCACCATTCCTGCAATAGGCTCTTATTTGAGGAGGGAAAGTCAGAGGGTGCCTCTTCTCTTGAGTTTGGGCAAAGATCTTTTACCTGGACAGTTTCTCCTATAGACTCTGTGATGCTACCACTCCCTTAATGTTCTCACCGTCAGTCAGACAGGCCCACTTCATGGGCCATCACCTTCTGCATCTCAAAATTAACACTGTAGCTATGATGATCTTATCTTTTTTGCATGGGCTGTAGGGGAGACTGGTGAGGCAACAACTGTTACTTCCAATCCAGGAATCCACATGATTTTTAAAAATCTATTGTTGTTGCCAGTGGTAGAATCAGCACTTTCAGGTTCAGTGCTGCTCATCACAGTCTACACCCCTGCTTTTCGCGGGTCAAACTATCAGGGAATAGTTCCTGGATTGGGAGAGACTTGTCTTCTAGATGGTCCTAGAATGGCCTGTTATTCTCCTTCTACTGGGATGGTTGTACTATGTTGAGGCCTTATAAGGATGTCTCCTTTGTCTAGTCATTTCTCCACATCCTACATTCTTGGTTGCAAGGATATTCTTTTGTTTCTAGAATGGCAAATGCTGCCCAGCTGCAGATATGATTTTGGTAGGCAGTTGGGAAAGTGTGAAGGAGCAAGTTATGTGAGACTAATGGGACAGATAGTGTACATTTTCCACAGTCAAAGGGTTGGGCCAACCCTCCAGGTGTCATTTAGGGATTTTTTCAGTAGAGCTCTGTCTAACCACATTTGGGGAAGGGTAGAGGGAGGAAATCAGGACCACGGACAGCGTTAATGCTTCTTTTCCTGGGGACCAAAGCCAGGTTGTTCAGAGCGAAAAGAAAATGAATGGGTTGTCATCTGGAGGAGGTGCGGTGGGTGGTCAGGGGGAGATGTATACATAACCTTATATCTCAATTGTATATTACTGTGAATTACCGCTAGGAAGATGTCTCTCTGAATCTCTCTCTCTCCCCCTCTTCCTTTCTTTCTTCCTCTCTCTTTTACTCTCCCTCTCTCTCCTTCCTTCCATTACTTCCTTTCTCCATCCTCAACCTGAAGTTCTTTTACAGAAGGGTTGAGTGTAGGGAGATGTGACTATAAAAGAATAGCGTGAGGGAGTTTGGGGAGGTGATGAGACTGTTGAGTATTTCAATATTGGTGGTGGTTACATGAATCTATATGTGTGTTAAAATTCATAGCACTGTATACCAAAAGAAGTCATGATGATTTAAAAATAAAAAATTTCAGGCTTCCCTGGTGGTGCAGTGGTTGAGAGTCCTCCTGCCAATGCACGGGACACGGGTTCGTGCCCCAGTCCGGGAAGATCCCACATGTCGCGGAGCGGCTAGGCCTGTGAGCCATGGCCGCTGAGCCTGAGCGTCCGGAGCCTGTGCTCCGCAACGGGAGAGGCCTGCGTACCACAAGATAAATAAATAAATAAATAAAAATAAAAAATTTCTTTCCATAGTTCACTGTCACCACTGTTCCTCAGATGAGGAAACTGGGCTTAAAGAGGCACAAAGTCAGAAAATGGGAGAGCATGGATTCAAACACAGGCTCATCTAATTTTAAAGTTCAAAATCTGCACTCTTTTTTTTGGGGGGGGAGCTGTGTTGGGTCTTCGTTGCTGCACGCGGGCTTTCTTTAGTTGTGGCGAGCAGGGGCTACTCTTGGTTGCAGTGCACGGGCTTCTCATTGCGGTGGCTTCTCTTGTTGCGGAGCACAGGCTCTAGGTGCATGGACTTTAGTAGTTTCAGCACGCGGGCTTCTGTAGTGTGGCATGCGGGCTCAGTAGTTGTGGCACGCGGGCTCAGTAGTTGTGGTGCATGGGCTTAGCAGTTGTGGCTCGTGTGCTCTAGAGCGCAGTCTCAGTAGTTGTTTCACACGGGCTTAGTTGCTCCATGGCATGTGGGATCTTCCTGGACCAGGGATAGAACCCGTGTCCCCTGCATTGGCAGGTGGATTCTTAACCACTGTGCCACCAGGGAAGTCCAAAATGTTTGCACTCTTGATTGCTGCATGCCTTGAATGTTCAAATGAATAGTCCAGAAAGCATAGGCAGGATCTGTTATCCGTCACTATAGTTTTGCCTTTTTGGGAATGCTATATAAATGGAATCATACAATGTGTGACTTACTGAGGCTGGCTTCTTAAACTCCACTTAATGTTCTTAACTCAACATAATGCCTTCTTAAAGTCAACATAATGCCTTTAAGGTTCATCCAAGTTGTTGCATGAGCAATAGTTTGCTTCTGTTTATTGCCAAGTAGTATTGCATTGTATGCATGCATCACAGGTTGTTTATCCATTCACCTGTTGAAAGACATTTGGTTTGTTTCCAGATTTTTATAATTATGAATAGAGCTTCTATTAACATTTGTGTACAGGTTTTAGCGTGAACTTAAGTTTTCATTTCTAGAAGGTAAACATCTAGGGGTAGGATTCTAGGTCGTATAATAAGTGTATATTTAATTTTGTAAGAAACTGCTAAATTATTTTCTAAAGTGACTGTATTTTGCATTTCCCCCAGCAATGTATGAGAGTTCTAGTTGGTCTGCATCCATGCAAGCCCTTGGCACTTTTGGTACTTTTATTTTTAGCCATTCTAACAGATGTGTAGTGGTATTTCATTGTGTTTTTAATTTGCATTTCTCTAATGACTAATGAAGTTGACATCTTTTCATGTGCTTATTTTCCACCTGTAAATCCTCTTTGGTGAAGTGTCTATGTCTTTTGCCCATATTTTAATGGAGTTGGGTTTGTCAGTACTTAATATATTCTGGATACAAGTAATTTGTCAGCTTTGTGATTTGTAAATCACACCCAGGGGTCTTTCCTGACTCACTCTGAGGCAAGTTTCCAGCAGGGTGGCAGTTTCTTACAGGGAAAGGTCTTAGAGATGGAGCAGCCCATAGGGTGGGCTCAGGAGCAGGGAGCAGTGGATTATGAGGACAAGGCAAGAGTAAAGTCCTGGGCCTGTTATTCTAATTACAGTAAAAAAATTTTTTTTTTCTCAAACAAGCTGGAGTTACACCCTATAAATGTGTTTTTGGATGCGCAGGCCCAGCGGCCATGGCTCACGGGCCCAGCCGCTCCGCGGCATGTGGGATCTTCCCGGACCGGGGCACGAACTCGTGTCCCCTGCATCGGCAGGTGGACTCTCAACCACTGCGCCACCAGGGAAGCCCTATAAATGTGGTTTTAGTGACCTCTTCACCCCACTCATCATAGATTCTTTCCTTGATGATGTTTGAATGGCAAAGCTTTTTATGAATTTAAAGCCTACTCAATATAAATCACTTATTAAAATAAATAGCAATTTTTGGAGAAAACCTTAAATTCCCAAAACTCTGCCTTGACTCCCATATAAGACTCCAAATGTCACTATAACAAAGTACCACAAACGAGATGACTTAAAACAACAGAAATTTATCCTCTCACCGTTCTGGCGGCTAGTCTGAGATCAAGGTGTTGGCAGGATTGGTTCCTCTGAGGGCTGTGATGAAGAATCTGTCCCACACCTCTCCCATATATTTTGTTTACACCTGTCAATCCTTGGTATTCCTTGGCTTATAGATGCATCACTCAATCCCTGCCTCTGTCTTCACATGGCCTTCTCCTCGTGTGTCTCTCTCCTCTTCTCTTTTTTTTTTGGCTGTGCCATGCAGCTGTGGGGTCTTAGTTCCCTGACCAGGGATTGAACCCGGGCCCTTGGCAGTGTAAGTGCTGAGTTCTAACCACTGGACAGCCAGGAAATTCCCTCTTTCCTCTTCTTTTTAAAAAAAAAATTAATTAACTAATTTGGCTGCATCAGGTCTTTGTTGCGGCGCGTGGGATCTTCATTGAGGTACGTGGGCTTCTCTAGTTGCGGCGTGTGGGCTCCATAGCACAGGGGCTCAGTAGTTGTGACACGTGGGCTTAGTTGCCCCGTGGCATGTGGGATCTTAGTTCCCTGACCAGGGATCAAATCCACGTCCCCTGCATTGGAAGGCGGATTCTTTTTTTTTTTTTTTTTTTTTGCGGTACGCGAGCCTCTCACTGCTGTGGCCTCTCCCGTTGTGGAGCACAGGCTCCGGATGCGCAGGCTCAGCGGCCATGGCTCACGGGCCCAGCCGCTCCGCGGCATGTGGGATCTTCCTGGACCGGGGCACAAACCCATGTCCTCTGAATCGGCAGGCGGACTCTCAACCACTGCGCCAACAGGGAAGCCCTGGAAGGCAGATTCTTAACCACTGGACCACCAGGGAAGTCCCCCCCTCCTCTTCTTATAAGGACAGCTATATGGATTAAGGGCACATCCTACTCCAGTATGACCTCATCTTAAGTAATTACATTTGCAATGACTCTATTTCCATATAAGGTCACATTCTGTGGTACTGGGGGTTAGGACTTCATTATATAGTTTCTAAAGGATGCAGTACAACCATAACTATTCCTTCATTATACCCACATGCCAAGCCACTACACAGGATATGACTATGTGAGGGTAAAAGTTGTCAGAGGAACTGTGGGTGTGGGAGGCACAATCACCAGGTTCCTGGGGAAGGGATGAACATTGGGGTGGGGTGGGAAGAGCAGATATTTTCCCGTTGGGTTTTATGACCTCGGCCCTGACAACTGTGACCCCAGGAGGAACTGGCTCTGTAGCACTTCCCTATGTGCTGGCATCAGCTGTACAGAGGCCCTCTTCCCTTGAGTTTGAGCAAAGCCCTCTTATCTAGACCGTTTCTCCTTCTGACCCTGTGATGCTGAGACTCTCTTATTGCTCTCAGTGTTGGTTAGGCAGGCTCATTCCTTGGACCCTATCCTCTGCATCACAGAATAAACACTGTAGTGATGCTGATGTGCTTATCTTTTTTGGGGAGGCTGGGCCAGCAACTGCTATTTCCATGTCAGGGGTCCATGTGATGCTTGTTTGGTCTGCAAACAAGCTAGGCCAAGCTAGAGTCAGTGCCTGTCAACCCCTTGGGGTCCAGTTCATCCTGTGGGTTCAGTCCAGCTCCTTGCAGTCTCCACCAGCCCTACCACTTCTTGGGGGCCAGGCTGGCAGGGTAGGCTGATTGTTCTCCCCATGTCTCCAGTTGTCCAGCTTGCTGGAAAGAAGGGATGCCCTGTGGATGTGCTGGCCTCAGGGTCTGGGGGTCAACAGTGGGTGGGGCCCAAGCTACAGCTCAGTATATGTGCTGGTTTCCCAAGCAAACATTACCCATAGAGCTTCTGCTCCTTGTATTTCACATTTAAAAACTCTTACTTAATTACACAAATATAAAACAAGAGTTAGGGCGTAAAAATTGTTTATTACCATTCCAGCATAAGTTCTTTCATTTCTGAGATCCTGCCAAGTTTTTTCTTTTTAAAAAAAATTTGTGTACATGTATCTGTTTTCCACATAGGGTTAGTGTTTATAATCAGATGTTTATGTTTATCACGATTTCTTTATCTTACATCTACATTGATCAGTGGCAGAGCTGGAAGCCCAGATCTGTGGGCTGACAGGCAGTGGGGAAGATGGAGCTATGGGTCCCTGGTCTGGGCCAGGAGTAGCAGCTCCTTCTTGCACAGGCCAGGCCTATCTTCTTAGGCCTCTTCGGGACCATGGTGGAACCTGTATGAGGGCCCTTTAATGGCAGGCTTCTGAGAGTTAGCTGGAGTTTATGCTCCATTTGCCTTGTATTCGGGTATGTATGGCTGTGAGCGCATTCATGCATCTCAGATGCTGGTGGGTACGGCATTCAGAGCATTGCAGTTCACTTGCAGGAGGAAATTTTGGAGAACGTGACCTAACTCAGATTTCTCTTTTGGAAGACTGGAGACACCGTGTCATTTCCAAAGGAAGATGACAGTTGAATTGGGTGACTCTGATGTAGTTCAGGGGCCAGACTCACTCTGACATTCTAGGGGAACTTTCTTCTGGACTGGCATGGCCCTACTTCGTGGTGACTGTTGCAGTTGACAAACCCGTCCTGAGGACTTCCAGGGCTCATCCCTCCCCGCTGTCCTGAGCTCTTGAACTTGGGAAATTTTCCTCTTTCTCACTTGGCAGATGCTCCTCTGGCTGCAGACACATTATTGAGAGGGATGGTGATGATGGGGCAGAGGCGGGTGTAAGAATGCAAGGTATCAACAGCCCAAGCCTGGGACCGTCTCCAGAAATAGTCCTGGAGAGTTTGCTATGGCACATCTATGCCCTGAATTGTAGTGGCGGAGGCACAAGGTTCGTGGGAAGAGAAGGGAGAGGAGGAGAAGGAGGGAGGAACAGGAGAAGGAGGAAGAGGTGGTAGTGGAGGAAGAAGGTAAGTCAGTGCTAGTGTTACTCTGGATGTTAAATCCTGTTGTGCAGGTGAAAATATTTTCTTTAATAATTCTTAACACCACACAATGGACAAGGGAATTGGTAGGCAAGATTATTAATTAGCAAGAAGGGAGCCCAGTGCTAGTGTTCATTCAAGCTAGAAAGGGGGAGCTGGACTCCTCCTTGCAGAGCAGAGCAGCTCTGGGGGAGAGAGGAGAGTCCCACAGGCACACTGGAGGCTGCATCCTTATTGAAGTTTGCTGGGGATACAACCAGCAGGGGCTTTGTTGTTCTTGGAGAGGCTTCCTGGGCACAGGCGGGGCCAGGCTCCTGTGGAATGCAGGGGCTACCAGGGAGGGCTCTGGCTTTGGGGTTCTCCTGCAGACTGGCCAGGCTTCTGTGGCTAGCTGCCATTTAGGACTTTGTTAATCCAGGACACATATGGGGAGATTTGAGTGAAGACACCAGGAGGCTTTGTGTCTGTACTTCCATAAGACTCAGTACCTGGGCCACCCCAGCACACAGAAGGGGGCCCCCAGAATTGCCCTGTGGGTTAGAGAAAGCAGATCCTGAGCAGCAGGCATTCTTCTCTCCTTTCTGTCACGTCATCCTGGTTCTCTCAGCACCCCAGTCAAGATACCCCAGAATCTGGCTAGGGATCCTGGCTCCTCATGGAGTCCTTAGACGGGGGTTTCATGTCTTCATTCTCTCTCTGGCATAGAACCACACCTCTAGTCCTGTCCCTTCCATCTTCTTCACTTCTCTCCCGGAGCCCTGTACGGCAGGATAGATGGGAGGGTTAGAAGCAGGACGTGGCTATGGAAGGATGGCACCCGGAAGGAGGAGTCCAGTTCCACAGTCCTAGAAACCCATGAACTCAGACATGTTCACTGTACTCGGGACTTCCTGACCCCATCCCCGCCCAGGAGGACGCTGTCTCCCAAGTACTGAGTTGGGAGACAGAAGCGTAGGTATGTGGTTACCTTGTATGCTGATCTTCTCTTCCTGGGATTGCCTACACAGATTTGGAGGTTATGATTGGGCAAAAGAAAGTGGTTGCAGGTCTTGTCATCCATGAGTCTCAGCTTCACCTCCCTCAGAGTATGTGACACTGGCTCTGTCACCCTTGTCTTCCCCCAGCCAGCTGCCTGGCGCATCCTCCTGGGTGGAATGAAGGTAGATGGGTAGGCAGGGGGATTGTCCCTGCGGTGTGGGTCAGCTTGGCTCTTGTTCGTAGCTGTGAGGGAGGAAGAGCAGGTGGATTGCCAGTCCCAGGGAGAGTGGAGGGAGTGGTGTGGTAGACGGTCCCCAGGCAGGGCCTAGAGCTTCTCCCCAGTGGGGTGGTGATGACATGGAGTGGAGGGAGCCCCAAGGAAATGGGTTGGCATAGAATGAGAAATGCACAGCTCAGGAGAATGGGTAAAGGAGGGGGCTGAGAAGTGAAAGAAAGATGGCACCTTCAGTAACATGTCATTGAGGTTGGTGAAAAAGCTGTTCTTCGACCTCCAGCTACTGCCATGTGGATTCTTTCATGTCATGAGCTCCAAGAGTGACCCTAACATGCCTGTAGAGAGGGAGGAGAGAGGCAGGAAAAGGTGCTGGTCTCTGGAGAAGGGACCATTGTGAGCAAAGAGACCCCAGGCCCACTTGTTCCCCATTGCAGGGCCACCTGAGGAGCTCAGATCTTGCTCAGGGAAGAAGTTCCCCCCAGAGATCATAGCCGTTTCAGGAAGGCCCAGGCCCAGGCAGCTACATGGACTGTGAGAGCTCTGCCAGCACCAGGATAAGGAGGCAGGGTTGGCCTGCCTTGACCCGGGTTGCCCTGAATGATGCCCTGGCCTCTGGAAATGGACATGACAAATGAAACTGGCCTGGTTCCTCCCATTGTACATTGCTGATCATCCTGAGATGAGCAGGCACAAGAATCCCTGCTTTGGTGTGTATAACTCTGGTTCTTACAGCTCCTCACATGAGAAGAGAGCTATTCAAAATTTTCTTACCTTCCTTAACAGTGAGCACCTGTCAGCACAAATTCTTTTTTTTTCTTTTTAAGATTTTATTTTATTTATTTGGCTGCATTGGGTCTTTGCTGCTGCATGTGGGTTTTCTCTAGTTGCAGCGAGCGGGGGCTACTCTTCGTTGTGGTGCGAGGGCTTCTCATTGTTGTGCCTTCTCTTGTTGTGGAGCACAGGCTCTAGGAGCATGGGCTTCAGTAGTTGCAGCACTTGGGCTCCGTAATTGTGGCACACGGGCCCTAGAGTGTGCAGGCTTCAGTAGTTGTGGTACGTGGGCTCAGTAGTTGTGGCTTGCAGGCTCTAAAGCACAGGCTCAGTGGTTATGGCACACAGGCTCCGCGGCACGTGGGATCTTCCCAGACCAGGGATTGAACCCATGTCTCCTGCATTGGCAGACGGATTCTTAACCACTGCGCCACCAGGGAAGTCCCAGCACAAATTCTTTCTTTTTTTTTTTTTAAATAAATAAATTTATTTATTTATTTTCGGCTGCATTGGGTCTTCGTTGCTGCGCACGGGCTTTCTCTAGTTGCGGCAAGCGGGGGCTACTCTTCGTTGTGGTGTGCAGGCTTCTTATTGCAGTGGCTTCTCTTGTTGTGGAGCACGGGCTCTAGGCGCGTGGCCTTCAGTAGTTGTGGTTCGCGGGCTCAGTAGTTGTGGCTCACGGGCTCTAGAGCGCAGGCTCAGTAGCTGTGGTGCATGGGCTTAGTTGCTCCGCGGCATGTGGGATCTTCCCAGACCAGGGCTCAAACCCATGACCCCTGCACTGGCAGGCGGATTCTTAACCACTGCAGCACCAGGGAAGTCCCCAGTACAGATTCTTGACTTATGAGAAACCCACCACAGGTGGCAACGTATCCCTCGTCAGTGATTATTTTCAGATGGGCCTTATAGGGGCGGGAGTGTGGCTTGGACTCAATGCCACTGATAATCTCCTCTGAAACAGAGAATCCAGATCCTCAAACACAGGCTCACTGAACTGTCAGACAGAGCGTTAGGTGAGAAAAATGAGATGAATGATGTGCGACAATCCCCTGCATCCTCACCCTTACCTCTAAAGTAGCTCAGACCTCTCCACGTGTCATTTAGTTGGCTTCCCCTTCTCCAATGCACCCTGGAGCACCCTCATCGTACTTTTGAGAACACAGTGGCTAGTCTTGATTCTGAGTTGTCATGAAACATTTCTTCATGTCCCCATCCTGACCTCCACATGAGAGCAAGGCCAGAGAAGGACCATGAATCAGAATCGTGGATATTTTGAGGAAAGGTCGAGAGGAACTTCCAAAGCCATTTTCCTGTTCTTCCTCCACCCAAGACTTCCCGTCCCCAGGACACTGTCATCATCTGCAGGGAAAGGGTATGACTCTTCCAGATAGAGGTTCCCCCCTGGAGCACTTGCAATGGGATCTTGCAGGGTCAATTTAGGGTCCTCTTTGATTCAGCTTAGTAAGTTAAGAGTACCCAGAGGACAGAAAAGTTCCACCCTGGACTCACCAGCTCTAGCTTCAGGAGGCAAGAGAAAGACCAGTAGAAGGAGTAGGACCTGCATTTTCCCACGGATGCTGCCCATTGTAAGCTGCTTCTGTCACTCCCTCCCTTGCTCCTGCTTTTATAACTCCAGAATTAAAAGAAAAGGGGAGGGTAAACAACAAGGTCCTACTGTATAGCACAGGGAACTATATTCAATAGCCCGTGATACACCATAATGGAAAAGAATATAAAGAAGAGTGTCTCTGTGTGTGTAACTGAGTCACTTTGCTGTAAGCAGAGATTGCCACAACATGGTAAATCAACTGCACTCCAATTAAAAAAAAATAAGAGTGTTAAAAAAAAAATGGGGGAGGACTGCAAACCACAGAAACAACATAATCACATCTTTGCCTTTCACTCTGGCCTGGCTGTTTTCCTCATCAAAAATTCTCTCAACTGTCCTCTCTGCTCTGCTGGTATTGAAGCTTCAGTCAGAGTCCAAGAGTCCTGACTCCTCGGATGAGGCATTCACTTTCTCATCTAATGAAACTCTCTTGAGCCAGAGAAGTAACACAAATGGAGGGGAGGTGGGGATTTTTAGATGCTGTAAGAATCTAGAATGAGGATGAGCAAACTTTTTTCTGTAAATAGCCAGATAGTAAGTATTTTTAGCTTTGCAAGCCATACTGTCTCTCTGGCAACTATTCCACTCTGTTGTCATAGCACAAAAGCAGTCATAGACAATACGTAAACAATCAAGTGTGACTGTGTTCTAGAAGATCCATCCTTCCTTCAATCCAAATATTCAGTAGAAGAATAGAATGTGGCAGTGAGAGAAGGAAGGAAAAAGGGAGAATTTGTTGGCTACCCACAATATGTTTGGCACTGATAGGACTTCACACACATCATCTCATTTAATCTTTTTATTTATTTATTTATTTTATTTTTTTGCATTACGCGGGCCTCTCACTGTTGTGGCCTCTCCCGTTGCAGAACACAGGCTCCGGACACGCAGGCTCAGTGGCCATGGCTCACAGGCCCAGCTGCTCCGCAGCATGTGGGATCTTCCCGGACCGGGGCACGAACGCATGTCCCCTGCGTCGGCAGGCAGACTCTTAACCACTGCGCCACCAGGGAAGCCCATCTCATTTAATCTTTTTAACAGTCCTTTTGGGTAAGTAGTATTATACAAAATTATGGAACACACAGCTGAAGCTCAGAATGTCACATAGCAGCAAGATCTAACATTTAATATGTCAGATTCTGAAACTCATATTTTCCATTTCACTAATCTGAATAATGAGAAATGGGAGTTGAAGGGTTAGTCCAATGACTGGGGAAAGGAATGCAATGTATGAAGGAAAACATGTGTGTTCTCTAGGGGGTGCTGGGGTTTCTGCTTTTGCACTGAGGGTCATTTTTAGTTGCATAATAAAATGATACCTGCATCTGCATCATTTGAGATGTTACTCTGGGCTTTCATTATTTTATTTGCCACCGAGAAAGGGAAAAACTGTTCTCAATTAGACGATAACATGCCATTGATTACAAGATTCATTACTGTTGTAAAGAGGTTAAAATGTGAAATATTATGCATCTTGGAATCAATGAAATATGGTATACTATAGATGGAAGCTTTGTCCCATTCACCCTAACATCAACCCTGAGAAATATTATTGTTTCCATTGTACAGAAGAGGAAACTGAGACTCAGAGAATTTGAGTCACTTGACAAGATTTCATAGCCATGACTCCAATCACATGATCTTTCCATATAACATCTGGCTTTCCTGGACTGTAAAAATAAATCAAAAGAAGGATCAAGGATATCAAGAAGGATCTAGAGAGGATTTCTTCACCAGTTCCCATAATTTTATAAGATACAATTTTTATAATAGATCCCTTACTGTACATCACTCATAGTGCTTCTGCTTCCCTAATTGAACTCTAAATAATAGAGATATTTATTCTGAAGGGGATGCAGGGAAACCTAAACTTAGCTTTTGAAAATTGGCCCGGGTTATCTATTAGTTCTTTAATCTGATAAATTTAAAGGTACTACTTACCCTGTTATAAGTGGTTAAAAATATTAGTTATAAGTTGTAAATGCTCATTTATGGCAAACAGCAGCAAATCTGTTACTTAAATTATTACCCGCTGTAGATATCTGTAATCAATGGGAAGACTTTAGATGACCAAGTACTCTCTTCAATAGAAAGTATTAGTGGAAATAAGGAGTATAATGGGGTTGATTGATTGATTCTGAGAGTTCTCCCCAGAGCCATGATTGGAACCTTGCTCTCCCAACTGCCAGGCCAGTACTCTCCAAGATGTAACCCCTAAGAGCAGCAAGAGGGTTTAAGTTCATCTAGCCAACTTCTTCACCAGCAGTTTGCATCCCAACATCCCTGGCCAAGTGGCCATGGATACTCAGATGGCAATGTGGACAGAAAGTACATAGAATTCAACCTCTTCCCTTTTCTGCCCTACATATAAAACCACATGCACAAAGAAAATACATACCATATGATAGTTCATATAATGCTTAAAGACAGCTGTCGTGCACAGCTGCTTTGTTGCAACCCAGGGAAATTCCACTCTAAGTTAAGTCCCCTCACCCCCGACCCTGGTTAGTTCTTCATTTGTTCCCCATGAGATAGCTGTAATCTATTCACCACACAAGACCCTATCCTCTGTGAACTCTACTCAGAGCCTGGGGCTGGGATCCTCTGTGGACCAGGTTCTCCTGAATTCTGTCCAGCCAGTGCTGAGATAACCAGATAAGGCAATGAAGCAAAGAAGCTCAATGGGAGAAGGGCCCATTCTCTGTCCCAGAGGGAAGCTTAAGTAAAGATCATGTCCAAGGGCTTCCCTGGTGGCGCAGTGGTTGAGAGTCCACCTGCCGATGCAGGGGACACGGGTTCGTGCCCCGGTCTGGGAGGATCCCACATGCCGTGGAGCGGCTGGGCCCGTGAGCCATGGCCACTGAGCCTGCGCATCCGGAGCCTGTGCTCTGCAACGGGAGAGGCCACAACAGTGAGAGGCCCGCATACCACAAAAAAAAAAAAAAAAAAACAAGATCATGTCCAAGAGTGAGCTAAGGGACCCATCTTCCTAACGCAGCC
The DNA here is from genome assembly GCF_949752795.1 of Hyperoodon ampullatus. Classification (NCBI taxonomy): domain Eukaryota; kingdom Metazoa; phylum Chordata; class Mammalia; order Artiodactyla; family Ziphiidae; genus Hyperoodon; species Hyperoodon ampullatus. Next base: position 106,591,475 of record NC_136916.1, read on the forward strand.
ACCATTCTTCTCAGACAGTGAGTTTTGAACAAAGGGTAGATAAGGGAGTCACAGGCCTGTGGTGTCATCCTTATCTTGAGACTGTTTTATGTTTCCTTTAGGAAGAAATGTGACCTTCTTTATCAGCTCTCTAAAACAGCTGATTGAGAGGATAGAGAAAAGAATACTCTGTCTGAGTCAGAAACTTCCACGGCCTTGATGAGGCTCATGACGAGAAAGTGATGAAATTGAAACAACCGACATCCCTATCTGGGTTTCATTTCATTCTAAGTTACTCCCAGGATTCCCCACAGTTCAAGAAGGAGTCTAGAGAAGGCTGGCCACTCCCACCCTGCAATTTGTTAAATGCAAATTGTTAGGCTAGTCAGTACTTCCCCAGTCTCCACCAGGACTAAAAATTCCCTCAAAACAAGGGAACGAGGGCAGCCTTATTTCTTTTACTCTAAAAGTAGCAGGTAGGAATGTCATTGCACACCTTCAGATGGTAGGAAAACCCATATGATGTATTTGCTTGAAGGCAATTAGAACTGAGTCTAAACGCTCATCTAGCTGGATGGGGCAGAAACATGATCCCTGTCATGACTACAAGCTCCTGCCTGTGCAGAATCAAACTGGAATCAGGGAGGCCCACGTGGTCTGGACAAATGGAGAAACGTCTCTGCTATTTGAGCTGTCAGGGTTACTGCTGCCTCCATTTGGTCCAAGACGACCTAGACTTTTCAACTTTGGAGAGGTCTTGGCTGAGAGGCCACATGTAGAGTATGTGATTTTTTGCTGAGCAAGGACCTCCCTGTGCTGGGCTCACCTCACCAGACACTCCCAGCAGCCATCCCTCCAAGGTCTTGCACTGTTATGCTGCACTGCCTGGGAGCCGAGTGTGAGTTCCAGCTCTGTGCTGGTGCCATCCTGCCCCAAACACACAGCACCATGTTCTTCTGTGGCATGGGGTCCATACTCTGGGATCACGTAACTCTCAAAAGCACGCCTTTTCACATCATGTTGTGCAGAAGTCATGCAGCAGCACAATCTCCTAGTGACTTGGGGCACTTTTACAAAGGAAGAGCAATGATATCACACAGCTTCTGATTTAGAGCTGAAAAAAACCCTAAGACATACTAAGGACCTGGCTCCTTGATTGAAAAAGACAAAAAAGGAAACACAGAAACAAAACAAAAATAGCATTTAAAAAAGTTGTCCAGGGCTTCCCTGGTGGCGCAGTGGTTGAGAGTCCGCCTGCCGATGCAGGGGACACGGGTTCGTGCCCCGGTCTGGGAAGATCCCACATGCCGCGGAGCGGCTGGGCCCGTGAGCCATGGCCGCTGGGCCTGTGCGTCCGGAGCCTGTGCTCCGCAACGGGAGAGGCCACAACAGTGAGAGGCCCACATAACGCGAAAAAAAAAAAAAAAAAAAAAAAAAAGTTGTCCAGCCACATACATGTTCAGTGTAAGTATAACATTTATTTTGAGGAAATGGTTCTGTGGCTTGAAACAGGTTTAAGAATCTTTGTTGCAGACCCTCATCCTCCTTTGAGTGATGAGGGAGACAAAGTCTCAGGAGGCTGTAGTGACTGACGGGAGGCACTCAGAGTTAAGACAGAGCCTGGACTGAGCCAGGCTCCCTGACAGCCAAGCCAGCAAGAGGCCTTCCATGTTTTCTTTCTTTCTTCTTCTTCTTTTTTTTTTAAGATTTTATTTATTTAAAATTTATTTTATTGAAAAATAGTTGATTTACAATGTTTTAATTTCTACTGTATAGCAAAGTGATTCAGTTATATATATCTATATATATATTCTCTCACTCTATGTGTGTATATATATATATATATATATATATATATATATATGTACACACACACATACACATTCTTTTTCATATTCTTTTCCATTATGGTTTATCACAGGATTCTGAATATAGTTCCCTGTGCTATACAGTAGGACCTTGTTGTTCATCCATTCTATATGTAATAGCTTGCATCTGCTAATCCCAAACTCCCAGTCCATCCCTCCCCCACTACCCTTCCCCTTGGCAACCACAAGTCTGTTCTCTATGTTTGTAAGTCTGTTTCTGTTTCATAGATAAGTTCGTTTGTGTCATATTTTAGATTCCACATATAAGTGATATCATATGGTATTTGTCTTTCTCTGTCTGACTTACTTCACTTAGTAAGATAATCTCTAGGTCCATCCATATTGCTGCAAATGGAATTATTTCATTCTTTTTTTATGACTGAGTAGTATTCCTTTGTATATATGTACCACATCTTCTTTATCCATTCATCTGTTGATGGACATTTTGGTTGTTTCCATATCTTGGCTATTGTAAATAGTCCTTCAGTGAACATTGGGGTGCATGCATCCTTTTGAATTATGATTTTCTCCAGATATATGCCCAGGAATGGGGTTTCAGGGTTATGTGGCAACTCTATTTTTAGTTCTTCGGGGAACCTCCATACTGTTTTCCATAGTGACTGCACCAATATACATTCCCACCAACAGTGTCAGAGGGGTCCCTTTCTCTCCACACCCTCTCTAGCATTTGCTATTTGTAGACTTCTTAATAATGGCCGTTCTGACTGGTATGAGGTGGTACCTCACTGCAGTTTTGATTTGCATTCCTCTAATCATTAGTGATATTGAGCACTTTTTCATGTGCCTGTGGCCATCTGTATGTCTTATTTGGAGAAATGTCTATTGAGGTCTTCAGCCCATTTTTCTTTTCTTTTTATTTTTTTAAAATACATTTATTTATTTATTTATTTTTGGCTGCGTTGGGTCTTCATTGCTGCGCGCAGGCTTTCTCTAGTTGTGGTGAGCGGGGGCTACTCTTTGTTGCGGTGCACAGGCTTCTCACTGCGGTGGCTTCTCGTTGCGGAGCACGGGCTCTAGGCGCATGGGCTTCAGTAGTTGCAGCACGCGGGCTTCAGTAGTTGTGGCATGCGGGCTCTAGAGCACAGGCTCAGTAGTTGTGGTGCACGGGCTTAGTTGCTCCACAGCATGTGGGATCTTCCCGGGCCAGGGCTTGAACCCATGTCCCCTGCATTGGCAGGCGGATTCTTAACCACTGTGCCACCAGGGAAGCCCATATTTCCTTTTTTTTTAATATTTATTTATTTGGCTCTGCTGGGTCTTAGTTGTGGCACCCAGGATCTTTGTTGCCATGTGCGAGATCTTCGTTGCAGCATGCAGGATCTTTAGTTGGGGCACGCGGGGTCTTTAGATGTGGCATGTGGGATCTTTTAGTTGTGTCATGCAGGCTCTTAGTTGTGGTGTGTAAGATCTAGTTCCCTGACCAGGAATTGAACCCGGGCCCCCTGCATTGGGAGCACAGAGTCTTAACCACTGGTCCACCAGGGAAGTCCCTGCCCATTTTTCAATGTGTTATTTTTTTTGTTATTGAGTTGTATGAGCTGTTTGTATGTTTTGGAAATTAAGCCCCTTTTCAGTTGCATCATTTGCAAATATTTTCTCCCAGTCTGTGGTTTGTCTTTTCATTTGTTTATGGTTTCCTTTGCTGTACAAAAGCTTTTAAGTTTGATTAGGTCCCATTTTTTTTTTTTTTGCTTTTATTTCTATTGCCTTGGGAGACTGACCTAAGAACATGTTGGTAAGATTCATGTCAGAGAATGATTTGCCTATGTTCTCTTCTAAGAGTTTTATGGTGTCATGTTGTATATGTAAGTCTTTAAGTCATTTTTTAAATAAATATTTACAAATGTTATATCCTCTTATTGGATTGCCCCTTTATTGTTTTTTTAAATTAATTAATTAATTAATTTGGTTGTGCCGGATCTTAGTTGTGGCAGGCAGGCTCCTTAGTTGTGGCTCATGGGCTCCTTAGTTGTGGCTCACTAGCTCCTTAGTTGTGGCTCACTGGCTCCTTAGTTGCAGCACGTGGGCTCCTTAGTAGTGGCATGCAAACTCTTAGTTGTGGCATGAATGTGGGATCTAGTTCCCTGACCAGGGATCGAATCTGGGCGCCCTGCATTGGGAGCACAGAGTCATAGCCACTGCACCACCAGGGAAGTCCCAAGTCTTTAAGTCATTTTGAGTTTATTTTTGTTTATGGTGTGAAGGTGTCTTCCATGTTTTCTAACCCCTGCCTTTGTGAGTATTTCCTGGCATCCCTGAACAAGACTTGAGCCTCTAATCAGACACCTACCTCCCCAGAGAGAAAAACTCTGGGCTCCTGTGGCAGGCATTCTCTGACAAGTATTCAAAACACTGTCCTGGTGAGCTGGTCTGTCTGCTCATGGGTACATTTGGATGGAGGCAGGTAAGCACCTTAAACATGCTGATTCCTTCAAATTTTCTTGTCCATAGACGTATCCTACATCTCCTACCTTCAAGGAAACAATCCTTCCCTTGCTTAAAGATCTCTGTAATGGAAATAAAAAAATAAAATAAAACATCTCTGTAATGACCACCAAGGAAATGCCTCTACTCATCAAATGCCTCTCCCACCACCCCTTCTTCCCTCAAGACTCATAAGAAGAGGCAGGTCCCAGGGTGGCTAGGGAGGGAATTGCCCAAAGGACTCAAGTTCTTGCTAAGTTGTTTCAAGAATGTGTATTGGGATGACTCTGCCTTCCCTGCCCACCACCATACTTCTGCCAGTACCACTCCTTGTAGACTTGCAGAACTTCCAGTGTTTATTTCCTGTCTGGGTAGCCCACACAATACTGCTATAAACTTTCCTCTTAGAAATGCTTTTGCTGCATTCCGTAGATTTTGGATCATTGTCCTTTCATTTTCAGTGTCTCATGGCATTTTAAAATTTCCTCTTTGATTTCTTCAGTGAGTCATTTGTTGTTTATAGCATATTGTGTAGCCTCCATGTGTTTGCATTTTTTGCAGTTCTTTTCCTTGTAGTTGATATCTAGTCTCATAGTGTTGTGGTTGGAAATGATGCTTGATATGGTTTCTATTTCCTTAAATTTACTGATGCTTGCTTTGTGGCCTAGCATGTGATATATCCTGGGGAATTTTCCATGTGCACTTGAAAAGAATGTATATTCTGCTGCTTTTGGATGAAACGATCTATCTATCTATCTATGAAGTCCATCAGATTTAATGTGTTATTTAAGGCCAGTGTTACCTTATTTATTTTCTATCTGGATGATTTGTCCATTGATGTAAGTGGGGTGTTAAACTCCCCTACTATTTGTGCTACTATCGATTTCTCCCTTTATGTTTGTTAATATTTGCTTTATGTATTTAGGTGCTCCTATGTTGGGTGCATATCTATCTACAATTGTTATATCTTCTTGGATTGATCCCATGATCATTAAGTAATGTCCTTATTTATCTCTTTGTTTTAAAGTCTGTTTTATAAGTACTGTTTATTTTAAAGTCTATTACATCTGATATAAGTATTGCTACCCTGGCTTTCTTTTTGTTTCCATTTGCTTGGAGTACTTTTTCTACCCCCTCACTTTCAATCTGTGCGTATCTTTAGATTTGAAGTGAGTCTCTTGTAGGTAGCATATAGATGAATCTTGTTTTTCTATCCATTCAGCCACTCTGTGTCTTTTGATTGGAGCATTTAGTCCATTTCTGTTTAAAGTAGTTATTGATAGGTATGTACTTATTGCCATTTTGTTCATTGTTTTTGGGTTTTTTTCATGGTTCTTTTTTGCTCCTTCTTTTACTCCCTTCCCTTGTGATTTGATGACTGTCTTTAGTGTTATCTTTGGATTCTTTTCTCTTTTTGTGTGTGTGTATCTATTATAGATCTTTGATGTGTGTCTGTCTTTTTTGTGTGTGTAACTATTATTGATCTTTGATGTGTGGTTACCATCAAGCTTATATCTGTCTATCTATCTATCTATCTATCTATCTACCTATGGTTATTTTAAGGTGCTGGTCTCTTAAGTTTGAACACATTTTTACAACCTGCATTTTTACTCTCCTCCAATATTTATTTTTGACATCTTTTTGTTTTGTGTATCCCTTAACTACTTATTGTGGATAGAGATGATTTTACTACTTTTGTCTTTTAGCCTTCCTACTAGCTTTATAAGTGGTTGATTTACTACCTTTGCTGTATATTTACCTTTACTAATGAGACTTTTCCTTTTGTAATTTTCATACTTCTAGCTGTGGCCTTTTCTTTTCAACTTAGAGTAGTCCCTTTAACATTTCTTATAAAGCTGGCTTTGTGATGCTGGAGTCTTAGCTTTTTGTTTGTCCATAAAACTTTAGATTTCTCCATCAAATATGAATGATAACCTGCCCAGTAGAGTATTCTTGGTTGTATGTTTTTCCCTTTCATCACTTTAAATATATCATACCACTCCCTTCTGGCTTGCAAAGTTTCTGTTGAAAAGTCAGTGGATAGCTGGGAGTTCCCCTTGTTGCTTTTCCTTTGTTACTTTTAATATTAATATAAAACTGATATTTAGTTGTTGGCATTTTAATTACAGTGTGTCTTGGTGTGGTCAACTTTGTGTTGATCCTGTTTGAGACTGTCTGTGCTTCCTGCACATGGATATGTGTTTCATTTCTCAGGTTAGGGAAATTTTCAGCTATTATGTCTTCAAATATGTTCTCTGGTCTTTTTTCTCTCTCTTTTCCTTCTGCGATCCCTATACTGTGAATGTTAGTATGCTTGATGTTGTCCCAGTGTTCTCTTAAACTGTCTTCATTGAAAAAATTCCTTTATCTTTTTTTCTGTTCTGGTTGAGTGATATTCACTATTCTCTCTTCCAGTTTGCTGATCTGCTCCTTTGTGTCATCTAATCTACTGTTGATTCCTTCTACCGTGTTTTAAAATTTCAGTTATTGTGTTCTTCAGTTCTATCTGGTTCTTTTTTACATTTTCCAACTCTTTGTTTTATATATTACATAGAGCTCTTTGACTGTGATATGTTGCAGTGATTTTTTTTCCAAGTTGTCTGTATTTTGACTTTTCTTACACTTTTTTGACATACAAACTTAAAAAATTGTATTTTACATATCAAAATTTATTTATCAATCTCTTCTTTTAATGTTCCTGGATTTAGCTAGAAGGGCTTTCTCTACTCTAACTTTATAAAGGTATTTATCGATATTTATTTCTTACTATGTTTTTATTTCATACATTTGTGTCTGTTATCTATTTTGAGTCTGTTCTGGCGGTTTACGTGATATATGACTCCAGTTTAACAAATGAATAACTAATTGCTCCAATATCATTTATTAAAAAGTTCATCTTTTCCCCAGTGATTTGTAATGCCACCTTAGTATAAACTACATTTCCATATGTAGTTGGGTATGCTTGTGAATTTTCTATTCTGTTTAATTGGTCTCTCTGTCTACTCAGGAGTGGACACTACACTGTTTTCATAAAAGAAGTTTTACAGGATGTTTGTAATATCTGACTAACTATTCCTTCATGCTTATTTTCCACATAAATTTAAGAAAGTATCTAGAACTTGTATAACACTAGGAGAAAAAATAATATTTTTATTGGACACATTAAAATTTTATATTGACTTTGGGAGAATCAGTGCCTTTTTGGTGTAGATCCACCCTATTCAAGAATTAAGAATATCCTGCTATTTCTCAGGTCCATTTTTGTATTTTTCAGGAGTACTTTAACGTTTTGCTTGAATAGGTTTTTCACAGTTCTGATTAAGTTTTTCTTAAGCACCTTATGTTTTTTGTTGCTACTGCAACAGATATTTCTTTACAGTTCGTATCTTCAAACTGGTTGTTCTTTATATATGTGAAGGCTATGGAGTTCCTTCTAATTTTGAAACAGTCTCAAGAATAAAGAAAAGTTGCAATTATAATACAAAAAACTTTTGTTTTCCTGAACTATTTGAGACTAAAGTTACTGACATGGTACTCCATCAACTTCCCAAATACTTTAGAGTGTAATCCCTACAAACAAAGACACTCTTACATAAGCACAGTCCAATGATCAAACCTAGGGAATTAACATTGATGCCAACAATACCATCTAATCCTCAGACAGTGAGTAACCTGGCTCACTAGCCTTAATATGTTTACATATTTGATTAATCCCCACAGAGATTTATATAACAGATCTCTCACTCGTCTTCTCCAAGTGTATTCCCTGTCCCCCACAGCCAGGCTCTGGTGATCCACATCAGGCAGCCCCCTTGTACCACCCACCTCTCCCTATTTGGCCTGCTCTGACAAATCCCACCAGGTCATTCACTTCCGATGGACCCAGGGGATGGTTTGTTTTGGTCCAGTGAACATCAAGCCCAGGACTTTCATTCAAAATTGTGGGATAAGAAAAACTCTTTGTTGCAGAATATTTACATTTAAAGAGGCAATTCTAAGCACTTTAAAAATACAACACTGGAATGGTGACAACATAGGAAATGAGGTTGCCATTTGGGGTACTTGGGTGTGTCCAGGTCTATCCGCCCCTAAAGCAAGTCCAGCCTCTACCTCACAATGGCACCAAGCAGACTCCCTCCCCGTAGTTCTTACCATCCTGTCCTCTTACCACAGATTCTAGGTCTAGTCCAGCAACTGTCAGCTTCTCAAGGGCAAGAGCTATGTCTTTCATATCACTGGACCTAGCCTTTAAAATAATTATTCATGATTTCATCACAATGAAAAAACAGCCAAGATTGGAGAAATGGAGATATTCTTGATTCAGTCACTGAGGGGTTTCTGGGGATCCAGCCCCTCTGCTGGTGTAATAGGGAGGAACCCTTGTATTCTATTAAGTTGGTCACTAAAGGGATGTTACCTGTAAAGCTTTAATTATACATAATGACCCATGTCTGGGGATGCTGCCTCTCAGGAAATGAGCATTAAGCTAAAATACCTTTGTTTAGCTCACCGGAAACATCCTAACCAGGCCACCTGTGAAAGATTGCAGAACAGAAGAAATTAACACATCCCCTCCAGAGGCTGACTGGAACCAAGAAATGCTTGACTTTACTCCCTCCCGTTTTAGTATAAAAGAAGCCTGGGGGCTTCCCTGGTGGCACAGTGGTTGGGAGTCCGCCTGCCAATGCAGGGGAGACGGGTTCGTGCCACAGTCCAGGAGGATCCCACATGCCACGGAGTGGCTGGGCCTGTGAGCCATGGCTGCTGATCCTGCGCGTCCGGAGCCTGTGCTCCGCAACGCGAGAGGCCACAACAGTGAGAGGCCCACGTACCACAAAAAAAAAAAAAAAAAAGCCTGAATTCTAACTCAGGCCAGATGGGTCTTTGGGACATGAGTCCACCGTCTTCTCAGTCTACTGGCTTTTCAACTAAAGTTGCTGTTCCTTGCCTCAACAACTCATCTCTATATTTACTGGCCTGTTGTGCAGTGAGCAGTATGAGCTTGGACTTGGTAACACTGGCTGCACCACAGCCTTCACTTTGTTGTTCTTCCTTCTTACTTTGTGACTCGGCAGTGGGAGTACAAGTGTGGTGACAGTGCCATTCTCACCTAACCCATGGCAGAGAATGTGGATGACCACATTGCATGCTGACACCCTGCTCAGGGGAGCACTGATGTGGGAGGTCTGTGTGGGCACTGAGCCTCCCCTACTTCCTTCCCCTGTGTTTTGTGTCTGGAAAGACAGCAGCTCTGACCTGGGCAGAACTTTGGGGATGTTGCAGCCACTCCTGCTCCTGATGGCCTTTCTTCTTTCCCCTGGGCTGGAATAGGTGAGTGACAGTCCCTATTCCTGAGGCCTGAGCCCATCTCACTTAACCCCCTGTACTCTGACCCTTCTGCCCAGCTCAAATTTCTGAACCTCAGCTCCCGTCCCAAACCCAGACTAGCAAGTTCGATGCTGCATAGACACTCAGCAAAGATGGATGGCAGGAAGGAAGGGTGTTCACTAAAAGCTCTCGTGGGTCTTAGCCTCTCTCTGACCACTGGGAAAGTGCGTTGTGCATTTGGCAGAGGATGTGAAGCTACAAAACACAAGTAGTTAAAATCCCTCACTCCATCCCAGGAAAGGGCAACTCGGACAAACAGCCTGCAGTATGGGAGTTGTCAGTGGACCCAGCTTAAGAACCAGTGAAATTTCTCAGTGCCCTCCACCCCTCACTCCTGCCCAGGAGCAGAGCTCAAGGTGCGATTGTTCAGAAGTGGCTAGATGACAGCACCCAAAGCTCTCCGGGTGCCTTAAATCTACCCCAGCCCCCAAGCAGCCCATTTTCTGCCCAATCTCCCCTACCTCCCAGGCCCTCGGCTGCCCCACTGCCTTTGGCAGTGCCATCCCCCATCCTTGTGGCCTTGAATCCCACCTGCACTCTCCCCACCAAACCTTAGCCAAAAGCTAATTGGAGGCCATTCAATTGTGCAGCCAAAAAATATTTACTCAGATCCTAGGATGCCTTAGGCCCTAGGACAGGAGGATTTCAGAAGATCCAACTCTATAAGCTCCTAATGCAAACTCAGGTTAATTTCACAATATTGCTGAGAAAGCTCCCAGGAGCTCTGCCCTCATGTCATTGAAGAGCACAGGGAACAGTGTCACTCAGCCCCAGGACCATCTGTCACCTCAGTTTGCCCTCAGCTGCAGCCCTGCCTTGTGTCACCTGCCTGTCACAGCTCCTGGTCTGTATCTCCCATGACTCCATGCTCCCCACACCCCTACTCTGCTCTCTGTGCAGCTCAATCAACGTCACCTTGGGGACCCACAACATCAAGAGGCAGGAGAGGACACAACAACAACAGGGTCAGGTTTTTTTCCATGTAGAAAAAATGTGTCCTTATAGCACACCATAGAGACATTTATTGTCCTTGCACCACTTATTGAGAAGAAAAAAGAAAATAGTCTTTCCCCCAATTTCTGCCATGAAACCTCCATCATAAACCAAGTGTTCATATATGTGTGTATCAGTGTCCAAATGTGTGTGGGATCTCTACTTCTTATCCAGTAGTCTGTGTCTCTGTGCCCCCATCAATACCACACTATCTTAATTACTGTGACTTAATTTGCTAAAGCAAGACCTCCCATCTTCTTCTCATTCTTCACGACTACTTGGCTAATGTTCGCCATTGGTTTTTCCACATCTATTTAGAACCAATTAAGTTCTGTTAAGTAACTCTTGGGTGCAATGAATCTGTAAATCAGTTTTTGGAGAATTGACATTTGAAAAGTATTTTCTCTTCCAAATTTGAACATGGAATATCTTTATGTTTAGGTCTTCTTAGTGTCTCTTAATACAATTCAGTAATTTTCACCAGAGGTCATGCACATCTTTTTTTAGATTTATGTTTAGTTATTTGATACTTTTCATGATTCAAATGTTAACTTTTTCAAAATTTCATTTTTAATTAATGTGTTGTGTTACATCAGTTGTGTTTTGAATGAAAAGCCACTCATCTTAGGATAAACCCAAATTAAAATGCTATAACATTTTTGCTTATTGACTGATTTGACTTACATCAATATTCAAATAACATTAGCCTGTAATGTTCATTCCCCATATTGTTTTTTTTTTTTTTCTTTTTTTAAAAACTTTTTGAAGGCACGGAAGATGGCGGAAGAAGGCACGGAAGATGGTGGAAGAGTAAGACGCGGAGATCACCTTCCTCCCCACAGATACATCAGAAATATATCTACACATGGAACTGCTCCTATAGAACACCCACTGAATGCTGGCAGAAGACCTCAGACCTCCCAAAAGGCAAGAAATTCCCCATGTACCTGGGTAGGGCAAAAGAAAAAAGGAAAAACAGAGACAAAAGAATAGGGACAGGACCTCACCAGTGGGAGAGAGCTGTGAAGGAGGAAAGGTTTCCACACACTAGAAGCCCCTTCGCAGGTGGAGGCTGGGGGTGGCGGAGGGGGGAAGCTTCGGAGCCACGGAGGAGAGCACAACAACAGGGGTGCGGAGGGCAAAGTGGAGAGATTTCCGCACAGAGGATCGGTGCTGACCAGCACTCACCAGCCCGAGAGGCTTGTCTGCTCACCCGCCGGGGTGGGCGGGGGCTGGGAGCTGAGGCTAGGGCTTCGGTCAGATGCAGGGAGAGGACTAGGGTTGGCGGCGTGAACACAGCCTGAAGGGAGCTAGTGCGCCACAGCTAGCCGGGAGGGAGTCCGGGAAAAGGTCTGGAGCTGCGGAAGAGACAAGAGACGTTTTCTTGCCTCTTTGTTTCCTGGTGCTCGAGGAGAGGGGATTAAGAGCGCTGCTTAAAGGAGCTCCAGAGGACTTCCCTGGTGGTGCAGTGGTTGAGACTCTGCCTGCCGATGCAGGGGACACGGGTTCGTGCCCTGGTCCGGGAGGATCCCACATGCCATGGAGCGGCTGGGCCCGTGAGCCATGGCCGCTGAGCCTGCGCATGAGGAGCCTGTGCTCTGCAACGGGAGAGGCCACAACAGTGAGAGGCCCGCGTACCGCAAAAAAAAAAAAAAAAGGAGCTCCAGAGATGGGCGTCAGCCGCAGCTATCAGCACACATCCCAGAGATGGGCGTGAGACGCTAAGGCTGCTGCTGCCGCCACCGATAAGCCTGTGTGTAAGCACAGGTCACTATCCACACCGCCCCTCCTGGGAGCCTGTGCAGCCCGCCACTGCCAGTGTCCTGTGATCCAGGGACAACTTCCCCGGGAGAACGCACGGCGCGCCTCAGGCTGCTGCAACGTCACGCCGGCCTCTGCCGCCACAGGCTCGCCCCGCATCCATACCCCTCCCTCCCCCCGGCCTGAGTGAGCCAGAGCCCCCGAATCAGTGGCTCCTTTAACTCCATCTTGTCTGAGCGAAGAACAGACACCCTCAGGCAACCTACAGGCAGAGGTGGGGCCAAAACCAAAGCTGAACCCCTGGAGCTGTGCGAACAAAGAAGAGAAAAGGAAATCTCTCCCAGCAGCCTCAGAAGCAGCAGATTAAATCTCCACAATCAAATTGATGTACCCTGCATCTGTGGAATACCCGAATAGACAGCGAATCATCCCAAATTGAGGAGGTGGACTTTGGGAGCAAGATAGATTATTTTTTCCACTTTTCCTCTTTTTGTGAGTGTATATGTGTATGTTTCTGTGTGAGATTTTGTCTGTATAGCTTTGCTTTCACCATTTGTCCTAGGGTTCTGTCTGTCCTTTTTTTTTTTTTTTTTTACTTTTTAAAATTGTTTTCTTAATAATTATTTTTTATTTTAATAACTTTATTGAATTTTATCTTACTTTATTTTATTTTATCCTCTTCCTTCCTCCCTTCCTTCCTTCTCCGTTTTATTCAGAGCTGTGTGGAGGACAGGCTCTTGGTGCTCCAGCCAGGCATCAGGGCTGTGCCACTGAGGTGGCAGAGCCAACTTCAGCACACTGGTCCATAAGAGACCTCCCAGCTCCACGTAATATCAAACGGTGAAAATCTCCCAGATATCTCCATCTCAACACCAAGACTCAGCTTCACTCAATGACCAGCAACCTACAGTGCTGTACACCCTATGCCAAACAACTAGCAAGACAGGAACACAGCCCCATCCATTAGCAGAGAGGCTGCCTAAAATCATAATAAGGCCACAGACACCCCAAAACACACCACAAGACGTGGACCTGCCCACCAGAAAGACAAGATCCAGCCTCATCCACCAGAACACAGGCACTAGTCCCCTCCACCAGGAAACCTACACAACCCACTGAACCAACCTTAGCCACTGGGGACAGACACCAAAAACAATGGGAACTACAAACCTGCAGCCTTCAAAAAGGAGACCCCAAACACAGTAAGATAAGCAAAATGAGAAGACAGAAAAACACACAGCAGATGAAGGAGCAAGGTAAAAACCCACTAGACCTAACAAATGAAGAGGAAATAGGCAGTCTACCTGAAAAAGAATTCAGAATAATGATAGTAAAGATGATGCAAAATCTTGGAAATAGAATAGAGAAAATGCAAGAAACTTTTAACAAGGACCTGGAAGAACTAAAGAGGAAACAAGGGCTTCCCTGGTGGTGCAGTGGTTGAGAGTCCGCCTGCCGATGCAGGGGACATGTGTTCGTGCCACAGTCCAGGAGGATCCCACATGCCGCGGAGCGGCTGGGCCCGTGAGCCATGGCGCTGAGCCTGCGCGTCTAGAACCTGTGCTCTGCAACGGGAGAGGCCACAACAGTGAGAGGCCCGCGTACAGCAAAAAAAAAAAAAAAAAAAGAGGAAACAAGCAATGATGAACAACACAATAAATGAAATTAAAAATACTCTAGAAGGGATCAATAGCAGAATAACTGAGGCAGAAGAACGGATAAGTGACCTGGAAGATAAAATAGTGGAAATAACTACTGCAGAGCAGAATAAAGAAAAAAGAATGAAAAGAACTGAGGACAGTCTCAGAGACCTGTGGGACAACAAGAAATGCACCAATATTCAAATTATAGTGGTCCCAGAGGAAGAAGAGAAAAAGAAAGGGACTGAGAAAATATTTGAAGAGATTATAGTTGAAAACTTCCCTAATATGGGAAAGGAAATAGTTAATCAAGTCCAGAAATCACAGAGAGTCCCATTCAGGATAAATCAAAGGAGAAACATGCCAAAATACATATTAATCAAACTATCAAAAATTAAATACAAAGAAAATATATTAAAAGCAACAAGGGAAAAACAACAAATAACACACAAGGGAATCCCAATAAGGTTAACAGCTGATCTTTCAGCAGAAACTCTGCAAACCAGAAGGGAGTGGCAAGACATATCTAAAGTGATGAAGGAGAAAAACCTACAACCAAGATTACTCTATCCAGCAAGGATTTCATTCAGATTTGATGGAGAAATTAAAACCTTTACAGACAAGCAAAAGCTGAGAGAGTTCAGCACCACCAAACCAGCTTTACAACAAATGCTAAAGGATCTTCTCTAGGAAAGAAACACAAGAGAAGGAAAAGACCTATAATAACAAACCCAAAACAATTAAGAAAATGGGAATAGGAACATACATATCGATAATTACCTTAAATGTAAATGAATTAAATGCTTCCACCAAAAGCCACAGACTGGCTGAATGGATACAAAAACAAGACCCGTATATATGCTGTCTACAAGAGACCCACTTCAGACCTAGAGACACATACAGACTGAAAGTAAGGGGATGGAAAAAGATATTCCATGCAAATGGAAACCAAAAGAAAGCTAGAGTAGCAATTCTCATATCAGACAAAATAGACTTTAAAATAAAGACTATTACAAGAGACAAAGAAGGACACTACATAATGATCAAGAGATCGATCCAAGAAGAAGATATAACAATTGTAAATATTTATGCACCCAACATAGGAGCACCTCAATACATAAGGCAAATACTAACAGCCATAAAAGGGGACATCGACAGTAACACATTCGTAGTAGGGGACTTTAACACCCCACTTTCACCAATGGACAGATCATCCAAAATGAAAATAAATAAGGAAACACAAGCTTTAAATGATACATCAAACAAGATGGACTTAATTGATATTTATAGGACATTCCATCCAAAAACAACAGAATACACATTTTTCTCAAGTGCTCATGGAACATTCTCCAGGATAGATCATATCTTGGGTCACAAATCAAGCCTTGGTAAATTTAAGAAAATTGAAATTGTATCAAGTATCTTTTCCGACCACAACGCTATGAGACTAGATATCAATTACAGGGAAAGATTTGTAAAAAATACAAACACATGGAGGCTAAACAATACACTACTTAATAACGAAGTGATCACTGAAGAAGTCAAAGAGGAAATCAAAAAATACCTAGAAACAAATGACAAAATGGAAACACGACGACCCAAAACCTATGGGATGCAGCAAAAGCAGTTCTAAGAAGGAAGTTTATAGCAATGCAATCCTACCTTAAGTAACAGGAAACATCTCGAATAAACAACCTAACCTTGCACCTAAAGTAATTAGAGAAAGAAGAACAAAAAACCCCCAAAGTTAGCAGAAGGAAAGAAATCATAAAGATCAGATCAGAAATAAATGAAAAAGAAATGAAGGAAACGATAGCAAAGATCAATAAAAGTAAAAGCTGGTTCTTTGAGAAGATAAACAAAATTGATAAACCATTAGCCAGACTCATCAAGAAAAAAAGGGAGAAGACTCAAATCAATAGAATTAGAAATGAAAAAGGAGAAGTAACAGCTGACACTGCAGAAATATAAAAGACCATGTGAGATTACTACAAGCAACTCTATGCCAAAAAATGGACAACCTGGAAGAAATGGACAAATTCTTAGAAATGCACAACGTGCCAAGACTGAATCAGGAAGAAATAGAAAATATGAGCAGACCAATCACAAGCACTGAATTGAAACTGTGATTAAAAATCTGGCAACAAACAAAAGCCCAGGACCCGATGGCTTCACAGGCAAATTCTATCAAATATTTAGAGAAGAGCTAACACCTACCCTTCTCAAACTCTTCCAAAATATAGCAGAGGGAGGAACACTCCCAAACTCATTCTACAAGGCCACCATCACCCTGATACCAAAACCAGACAATGATGTCACAAAGAAAGAAAACTACAGGCCAATGTCACTGATGAACATAGATGCAAAAATCCTCAACAAAGTAATACCAAACAGAATCCAACAGCACATTAAGAAGATCATACACCATGATCAAGTGGGGTTTATTCCAGGAATGCAAGGATTCTTCAATATATGCAAATCAACCAATGTGATACACCATATTAACAAACTGAAGGAGAAAAACCATGTGGTCATTTCAATAGATGCAGAGAAAACTTTTGACAAAATTCAACACCCATTTATGATAAAAACCCTCCAGAATGTAGGCATAGAGGGAACTTTCCTCAACATAATAAACGCCATATGTGACAAACCCACAGCCAACATCGTCCTCAGTGGTGAAAAACTGAAACCATTTCCACTAAGATCAGGAACAAGACAAGGCTGCCCACTCTCACCACTCTTATTCAACATAGTTTTGGAAGTTTTAGGCACAGCAATCAGAGAAGAAAAGGAAATAAAAGGAATCCAAATCGGAAAAGAAGAAGTAAAGCTGTCACTGTTTGCAGATGACATGATACTATACATAGAGAATCCTAAAGATGCTACCAGAAAACTACTAGAGCTAATCAATGAATTTGGTAAAGTAGCAGGATACAAAATTAATGCACAGAAATCTCTGGCATTCCTATACACTAATGATGAAAAATCTGAAAATGAAATCAAGAAAACACTCCCATTTACCATTGCAACAAAAAGAATAAAATATCTAACAATAAACCTACCTAAGGGGACAAAAGACCTGTATGCAGAAAATTATAAGACACTGATGAAAGAAATTAAAGATGATACAAATAGATGGAGAGATGTAACTTGTTCTTGGATTGGAAGAATCAACATTGTGAAAATGACTCTACTACCCAAAGCAATCTACAGATTCCGTGCAATCCCTATGAAACTACCACTGGCATTTTTCACAGAACTAGAACAAAAAATTTCACAATTTGTATGGAAACACAAAAGACCCCGAATAGCCAAAGCAATCTTGAGAACGAAAAATGGAGCGGGAGGAATCAGTCCCCTGACTTCAGACTATACTACAAAGCTACAGTAATCAAGACAGTATGGTACTGGCATAGAAACAGAAAGATAGATAAATGGAACAGGATAGAAAGCCCAGAGATAAACCCACACACATATGGTCACCTTATCTTTGATAAAGGAGGCAGGAATGTACAGTGGAGAAAGGACAGCCTCTTAAATAAATGGTGCTGGGAAAACTGGACAGGTTCATGTAAAAGTATGAGATTAGATCATTCCCTAACACCATATGCAAAAATAAGCTCAAAATGGATTAAAGACCTAAATGTAAGGCCAGAAACTATCAAACTCTTAGAGGAAAACATAGGTAGAACACTCTATGACATAAATCACAGCAAGATCCTTTTGGACCCACCTCCTAGAGAAATGGAAATAAAAACAAAAATAAACACATGGGACCTAATGAAACTTCAAAGCTTTTGCACAGCAAAGGAAACCATAAACAAGACCAAAAGACAACCCTCAGAATGGGAGAAAATATTTGCTAATGAAGCAACTGACAAAGGATTCATCTCCAAAATTTATAAGCTGCTCATGCAGCTCAAAAGCAAATAAACAACCCAATCAAAAAATGGGCAGAAGACCTAAATAGACATTTCTCCACATAAGATATACACACAACAAGACATGAAAGAATGCTCAACATCATTAATGATTAGAGAAATGCAAATCAAAACTACAATGAGATATCATCTCACACCAGTCAGAATGGCCATCATTAAAAATTCTAGAAACAATAAATGCTGGAGAGGGTGTGGAGAAAAGGGAACACTCATGCACTGCTGGTGGGAATGTGAATTGGTACAGCCACTATGGAGAACAGTATGGAGGTTCCTTAAAAAACTACAAATAGAACTACCATATGACCCAGCAATCCCACTACTGGGCATATACCCTGTGAAAACCATAATTCAAAAAGAGTCATGTGCGAAAATGTTCATTGCAGCTCTATTTACAATAGCCAGGAGATGCAAACAACCTAAGTGTCCATCATCGGATGAATGGATGAAGAAGATGTGGCACATATATACAATGGAATATTACTCAGCCATAAAAAGAAATGAAATGGAGTTATTTGTAGTGAGGTGGATGGACCTAGAGTCTGTCATGCAGAGTGAAGTAAGTCATAAAGTGAAAGACAAATACTGTATGCTAACACATATATATGGAATCTAAGAAAAAAAATACCATGAAGAACCTATGGGTAAGACAGGAATAAAGACACAGACCTACTAGAGAATGGACTTGAGGATATGGGGAGGGGGAAGGGTAAGCTGTGACAAAGCGAGAGAGTGGCATGGACATATATACACTACCAAACATAAAATAGATAGCTAGTGGGAAGCAGCCACATAGCACAGGGAGATCAGCTCGGTGCTTTGTGACCACCTAGAGGGTTGGGATAGGGATGGTGGGAGCGAAGGAGACGCAAGAGGGATGAGACATGGGAACATATGTATATGTATAATTGATTCACTTTGTTATAAATCAGAAACTAACACACTATTGTAAAGCAATTATACTCCAATAAAGATGTAAAAAAAAAGATTGCTTTGGCTATTCAGGGCCTTTTGTGTTTCCATACAAATTGTAACATTTTTTGTTCTAATTCTGTGAAAAATGCCATTGATAGTTTGATAGGGATTGCATTGAATCTGTAGATTTCTTTGGGTCTACATAGTCATTTCCACAATACTGATTCTTCCAAATGAAGAACACGGTATACCTCTCTATCTGTTTGTGTTATCTTTGATTTCCTTCATCAGTATCTTACAGTTTTCTGAGTACAGGTCTTTTGTCTCCGTAGGTAGGTTTATTCTTAGGTGTTTTTTTTGTTTGTTTGTTTGTTTTGATGCGATGGTAAATGGGATTGTTTCCTTAATTTCTCTTTTTGATCTTTCGTTGTTAGTGTATATGAATGCAAGAGAGTTCTTTGTATTAATTTTGTATCCTGCAACTTTCCAGAATTCATTGGTGAGCTCTAGTAGTTTTCTGGTAACATCTTTATGATTCTCTAAGTATAGTATCATGTCATCTGCAAACAGTCACAGTTTAACTTCTTCTTTTCTAATTTGGATTCCTTTTATTTCTTTTTCTTCTCTGATTGTCATAACTAGGACTTGCAAAACTATGTTGAACAAAAATGGTGAGGGTGGACATCCTTGTCTTGTTCCTGATCTTAGAGGAAATGCTTTCAGCTTTTCACCTTTGAGTATGATATTAGTTGTAGGTTTGTCATATATGGCCTTTATTATGATGAGTTATCTTCGTTCTATGCACACTTTCTGGAGAGTTTTTATCATAAACGGGTGTTGAATTTTGTCAAAAGCTTATTCTGCATCTATTGAGACAATCATATGGTTTTTTTTCTTCAATTTGTTTATGTGGTGTATCACACTGATTGATTTGTGGATATTGTCTTCACTGGGTTTGGCATCGAAGTTTTGCTAGTCTCATAAGGGAGATGGGTAGCATCTACTCTCCAAAAGAAATTGTATACCCTTCTTTGAATTTTTTTTTTTTTTTACAGATTTCCAGTGAAGCCATGTGAGCCTGGGGCTGTCCTTGCTGGAATATTTTTGAAAACGGAATCAATTTATTTAATGTTTATAGGAAAATTTAAACTTCCTGAGTATGTTTCTTTAAGTTATATTTCCTAGGGATTTGTCAATTCCATGTATAATTTCAAAATTATTGGCTACCCAGTGACCTGTAAGGTAACATAGATATGATTTATATATAAACATATATCTCCCAGGTATAAACCGTTTCTTAATTCTCCCACCCTGTGGCTTTACTTTTCACTATGTCATTAGTGTCTTGGATAGCCTCATCCACCAGAGGGCAGACAGCAGAAGCAAGAAGAACTACAGTCCTGCAGCCTGTGGAAAAAAACCCACAACCACAGGAAGATAGACAAGATGAAAAGGCAGAGGGCTATGTATCAGATGAAGAAACAAGATAAAACCTCAGAAAAACAACTAAATGAAGTGGACATAGGCAACAATCCAGAAAAAGAATTCAGAATAATGATAGTGAAGATGATCCAGGACCTTGGAAAAAGAATGGAGGCAAAGATCGAGAAGATGAAAGAAATGTTTAACAAAGACCTAGAAGAATTAAAGAACAAATAAAAAGAGATGAACAATACAATAACTGAAATGAAAACTACACTAGAAGGAATCAATAGCAGAATAACTGAGGCAGAAGAACGGATAAGTGACCTGGAAGACAGAATGGTGGAATTCATGGCTGCGGAACAGAATAAAGAAAAAAGAATGAAAAGAAATGAGGACAGCCTAAGAGATCTCTAGGACAACATTAAACACAAAAACATTCACATTATAGGGGTCCCAGAAGGAGAAGAGAGAGAGAAAGGACCCGAGAAAATATTTGAAGAGATTATACTCTAAAATTTCCCTAACATGGAAAGGAAATAGCTGCCCTAGACCAGGAAGCACAGAGAGTCCCATACAGGATAAACCCAAGAAGAAACACGCCAAGACACATAGTAATCAAATTGGCAAAAATTAAAGACAAAGAAAAATTATTGAAAGAAGCAAGGGAAAAACGACAAATAACATACAAGGGAACTCCCATAAGGTTAACAGCTGATTTCTCAGCAGAAACTCTACAAGCCAGAAGGGAGTGGCATGACATACTGAAAGTGATGAAAGGCAAGAACCTACTACCAAGATTACTCTATCCAGCAAGGATCTCATTCAGATTTGATGGAGAAATCAAAAGCTTTACAGACAAGCAAAAGCTAAGAGAATTTACCACCCAACCAGCTCTACAACAAATGCTAAAAGAACTTCTGTAAGTGAGGAACACAGAGAAGAAAAGGACCTACAAAAACAAACCCAAAACAATTAAGAAAATGGTAATAGGAACATACATATCGATAATTACCTTAAACATGAATGGATTAAATGCTCCAACCGAAAGACACAGGCTCACTGAATGGATACAAAAACAAGACCCCTATATATGCTGTGTACAAGAGACCCACTTCAGACTTAGGGACACATACAGACTGAAAGTGAGGGGATGGAAAAAGATATTCCATTCAAATGGAAATCAAAAGAAAGCTGGAGTAGCAATACTCGTATCAGATAAAATAGATTTTAAAATAAAGAATGTTACAAGAGACAACAAAGGACCCTACATAATATTCAAGGGATCAATCCAAGGAGAAGATATAACAATTATAAATATATATGCATGCAACATAGGAGCACCTCAATATATAAGGCAACTGCTAACAGCTATAAAAGAGGAAATCGACAGTAATGCAATAATAGTGGGGGACTTAAACACCTCACTGACACCAATGGACAGATCATCCAAACAGAAAATTAATAAGGAAACACAAGCTTTAAATGACACAATAGACCAGATAAATTTAATTGATATTTATAGGACATTCCATCCAAA
Organism: Hyperoodon ampullatus; assembly: GCF_949752795.1. Classification (NCBI taxonomy): domain Eukaryota; kingdom Metazoa; phylum Chordata; class Mammalia; order Artiodactyla; family Ziphiidae; genus Hyperoodon; species Hyperoodon ampullatus. The sequence goes on from NC_136916.1 coordinate 106,613,367, forward strand.
AACAGCATATTACAGTTTCTTCTCAAGTGCAAATGGAACATTCTCCAGGATAGATCACATCTTGGGTCACAAATCAAGCTTCAGTAAGTTAAAAAAAATTGAAATCATATCAAGCATCTTTTCTGACCACAACGCTTTGAGATTAGAAATCAATTACAGGGAAAAAAACCCTAAAAAACACAAACACATAGAGGCAATACAATGCGTTACTAAATAACCAGGAGATCACTGAAGAAATCACTGGGCACTTGCCCATTAACTCTTCTTTGTTACTTTGAGTGTGTAAACTTTTCAGTTTCTAGCTTATTGTGAGGAGGGTTTGACTAGACCTGCTTGTGTGTGTCTTGGTCTTTGATTTTTTTTTTAATTTCTTTTATTTTAAAATTTTTATTTATTTATTTATTTATTTAACATCTTTATTGGAGTATAATTGCTTTACAATGGTGTGTTAGGTTCTGCTTTATAACAAAGTGAATCAGCTATACATATACATATATCCCCATATCTCCTCCCTCTTTGATTTCTATACGTCTCACTTTATATGCCCATTAAAACAGAAGTTTGAATTTTGTGGGTTCAGCAAATTTCCACAGAACAATAGTAACTGTCTAACTGGACACCCATTATTCCTTCAGTTTTGGCCTGGTATTCACTCCTACATTGGCATTTCTTCAAGGCTTTTAAGGTTTTTAGCCATTTTAAACAGATTTCTTTCAGTTGTTTTTGGTGGGAAGATCGTCATGAAATCCTAGTCACTGTTAATGAAATCCCTTATCCACATCTCTATTAAGATCATTGGGAGCATATATATTTGACTCCCATCTCTTCGCATGCTACTCTTTATCCTTTACTTTGTAAAAAAGTTACATTAAAGTTTTTTTTTGTTTTTTTTTTGCGGTACGCGGGCCTCTCACTGCTGTGGCCCCTCCCGCCGCGGGGCACAGGCCCCGGACGCGCAGGCCCAGCGGCCACGGCTCATGGGCCCAGCCGCTCCACAGCATGTGGGATCCTCCTGGACCGGGGCACAAACCCATGTCCCCTGCATCGGCAGGCGGACTCTCAACCACTGTGCCACCAGGGAAGCCCTACACTGAAGTTTTTAAAATAAAATAAAGTGTTGTAAAACTTTAATTAACAATAAATTAAAATTACCCAGATGCTAAGGCACTAATAAAGCTGTTATATTATTTTCGTTTCTTTTCCCCTGGTTTCCGCATATTACTTTTCAGATGCATGAAGAAATTTCTTGAGGTTGCAGTCATAAACCGTGCATTAGAGGAAGGATTAAGTTCTTGGCAGCTCTGAAAATAAGCTATAACCTGTGTATATTTATATATAGGGAGAGGATCCTTAACTTTTATAACATTTTCAAGTGGGCTTATCATAATCCATAGAAGACAGAATTGTATTAGCTTTCAATTCTGATACTTTTGCAAAAATTTTACTGTATTGTAGTGCTTTCTATGCCAACAGAGAATCTTCGAAGTATTGTGAAGACTGTCTCGCAACCCCTTGTGTTACTCTGCAGGACTCTGCCATGCCTTTCTCTCAATGATGAATGCCTGGGTCCACTTCTTCATGTGTTACAGGGAGCACAGCAGTGACGTACCTCCTTCTTAGAAGCTATTACCCCTGGGGCAGAGATGGGATTAGGTTGATGGGACTCTTATACCATGGATGAATAGGATCTGAGATGTTTTTCCATCGGGGTCTGATGGCTTGCAACAAAATCAAGTCACTAGGCCTTTTCTGCATGCAGAGAACCTTCTGGGACATAAAGGCCTTCGTCTTGAGTAGGAAGCAGGAAAACAGAAGTTGTCCACAGTGTCAAGACTTCACTGAGAGTTTGCTGGGGCTCAAGTGACCTGAGAGCATAATAGTCAGTGGCAGAGCCTCATCCTTCCCTTTCCTTTCTCTGGCAGTGCCCTTCACACACTCAGCAGAGAGAGCTACTCAATCTGCATGACAACTTTTAGAAAGAAGTGGGAGCAGCAAGGGTCACAACAGGGGGCTAAGACCATAGGGTGAAGACATGCAGGCTGCAGTCAATGAGGGAGAGGAAGGAGGAAATAGGTCCCAGCTTTGATGCCTGTAGGGATTATTGAATTAGGTGGGTTTGAGGTTCTGGGACACAGTGACCCAGTCCCCATTTACAATGGCCTGGGTTCCCATTTCCACGGCCAGCAATGACTCAGCAGCTGTGTGGGATATTGCGCTGAAGGCTTGGCTTACTGTCTTCTCCCAGATCACTGGCAGTTAGTGGGCAAGCCTCTTGGGCAGCCTTGGGTGATGAAACCTATCACAGCAGCAGGGAATGGGAATGCGAATTCTCAAGCCCACACCCTCACCCTTCCTTCCTCTTTCAGGGACGCAAAGTCTGGCAGGAGGAAGCACCAGCAGCAACTGACTGGGCAGACTTCCCGGGAAGATGCAGCCACTCCTGTTCCTGGTGGTTCTTCTCCTGCCCCCCAGGGCTAGGGCAGGTGAGTGACCGTCCCCGTCCTCAGAGGCCGACCCCATCCCATAGGCTCTGGAGCCAGACCACTCAGGCACTTCCTAACCCTGTATCATTGGGCAGCTTGTATGAGTTCAGAGTTCCTCAGCTCCATCATCTATAAAACAGGAATTATATCAGGCCTACCTCAGAGAGTTGACATGAGAATTAAATGACTCAGTGTACATAAATTTCATGGAGTCGTCCTGGCACGAACTACTTGCTATATAAACATGCTCTCTGAACTCATTCTGCAGCTCCTGTGGCAGAGCCTAGGAGATAAAGATACAGCAATAGCAGGCCCACCAGCTCATCCTTAGAGACTTAAATTCATGAGCTGGCCGTGAGCTGGACTCACAGGGATCTGGGAGGCTCCCTGAGGAAGAAAGTACCACAGGACTTCAGAGAGAGGCTGCTCAGAGGGCTCCGGATCTGCCATCCCCACAGCAGAGGAACCTTCTTCATTATGGGAGGCTGCAGCTGGCTTTGCCTTCTGGGGAGGTGGGAGGGAGCTGAGGCTGGGATGGGGCGCCAGCAGCATTTCCTGCAGAATCCTGGAGCCTTCCCCAAGGCTGGTGCCCTGCAGACCCAGTTCTCATGAACCACCATCTTCTCCAGCCCCTGCAGCACCTCTCCTGCCTCGCCATCTTCTAACCTTTCTGGGGCCACCAAGCTGAAGCCCACACACGTGTCAGTGCAGAGATAAGTGCCTAATGCTTCCTTCCAGGGCAGATCATCGGAGGCCAAGAGGCCAGGCCACATTCCCACCCTTACATGGCATATGTTCAGATCCAGACACCAGTGGGTCTGACCATTTGTGGGGGGTTCCTGGTGCGAGAAGATTTTGTGATGACAGCAGCTCACTGCTTCGGAAGGTGAGGGACTAAGGGGCTTCTGGGCACCCGCAAAGCAGGTCCAGAAGATTTCATGAGAGGGGCCATTGAAAGCAGTTCATTGAAAGCCATTGTAGGGTTCTAGCAATAAAGGGGTGCAAAAGCAGGTAGGGCTTGCGGGGCAGGTAGCAGGCCATCGTAAATGGGGAGAAAGGAGGACCTGATCAAAAAGAGCAAGATGGGGAGATGGAAGGCACGCATTGGGGCTCAAAATATGAATTCAAGCTCCTTTTTTGTTATAGGGGAGGCCAAATATAAGGTCGCTGGGTTTCCCACCACCCCCAGCTCAAGGCTGTGGAGACCAAAGGCATAGAACCCAGTCCCAGAGCCCTCCTGTCCCCACATTCCCTTGGCTGAGGTCTCGCCCCCGTGGGCTGTCACGTGACCTGCATCGGGGACTGCAGTTCCTGCAGCTCAGACCTACTTCTAGGCTCCCTTTCCTTTGCAGCCAAATGAATGTCATCCTGGGGGCCCACAACATCAGGAGGTTGGAAAGGACTCAGCAGCGCATACCGGTGCTCAGAGCCATCCCCCACCCCAGGTACAATCAGCGGAACAACCAGAATGACATCATGTTACTGCAGGTACCGACCCTCTGGTTCTTCACCCAGGCGGTTCCCTCCCAGCTTGAGAGACCAGGGAGGGGGAAGCCGAGCAGACTCCCAGGGTGGTGGTGGGCGTGGGGTGAGCACGGCACAGACAGTCCCTGAGTGCCTGCATGCTTCCTGCTAGCTGAGAAGCAGAGTCAGACGTAATCGAGCTGTGAGGCCGGTGGCTCTGCCTCAGACCCAGAACAGGCTGAGTCCTGGGACCCTGTGCACCGTGGCCGGCTGGGGCCTTCTCGGCCTGAACAGGACAACAGACACGCTCCAGGATGTAAGGATCAGAGTGCAGAGGGGTGAGGAGTGCAGTAGACGATTCATGTTCTATACTGACCGAACACAGATTTGTGTGGGCGACCCAAGAGAGAGGAAATCCGCCTTCCTGGTAAGATGACGGGCATCTGCCGACACTGTCCGAAACAAAGGGAAGTGGGCAGACTGGGCAGTGGGGACAGACTACATCCCCATGGCCTCAGTCTGGGGTCCAGACCAGAGTGAGGTGGGGGACTTTTCCCCATCAATCGGGTCTCTGGGGGAATAGCAGGTGCACCAGACACAGGACGTACATGTGCAGCGTTTTCCTGGGGCCGGTGAAGGTACCTTGACCTGGGTTGTTCTGGAGAATAAGCATAGCCAGGGCTGAAGCCCAGTGATGGAAAAATCCAGAAACTTGACTTCTGCTCCCCCTCCCCCTCCCATCTCACACACAGCCAGCAGTGGAAGGAGCCCACCCACACCTGTCTTCTCTGAGGGCGGGCCTGAGGGCGGCAGGAGCGGGGAGGCCTGGAGAACGGAGGCCCGGCTTAGTGTCCCTTCCTCTGTTTGCCCACAGGGGGACTCCGGCGGCCCCCTTGTGTGTAACAACGTGGCCCAGGGCATCGTCTCCTACGGAAACAGGATTGGGACTCCTCCAGCAGTCTTCACCAGGATTTCCAGCTTCCTGCCCTGGATACGGAGAACGATGAGACGCTTCAAAGACTGCGGGCTGGAGTGACACCCCCTGTCACTGACTCCGCATTTCTGGGGCAGAGCCCAGATCCGAGGCGGTTCCCAGAGCCTTAATAAACATCCACATCTAGAGTGGAAATAACCGATTTCTCATTTGTTCATTAAGCATGATTCAGTACACAGCAAATGTGTGCCAGGACTGAGTGTGAGCTCCTCCAGGAAAAAGGGGTCTCTTCCCCAGTATAAGTGAATCCCCGTCCCCCCTATCCTGGGAGTCAGGGTGAGCTTCTTCTCTCCTCCAAGCCATGCATTCCTCCATCTCCCCTCCACCCACTCTGGGGAGTGATGGAAGCACCTATCTCTCCCCAGAGTAAGGCTCCTTATTCTCCACCCTACCAGAGACTCTCCTTTAGGTATTAAAGTGTACCCCAAAACTGTGTGCCATTGGTGTGGGTAGGACAGGCAGATCAAAGGGAGAATTGAAATTCCATACAAGGCCCAATTTAACATATGGTTAACAATTCTCAAATCACTGAGAAACAATGAACTTTTAATAGACGACATTGAAACAAAATAGAGCATCATTGGGGAAAAAAGATAAAGTTGGGTCCACACTTCTCATCATAATATGAGATAACACTCAGGTGGGATCAAAGATCTAAATGTAAAAAAATCAAACCATACAAGTACTAGAAGAAAGAAAAAAAAAGGTTTCCTTTCTTAAAAATATCTAACAAAACACCCATATCAAAGCTGTGCTATTCACAATGGCCAAGAGATGGGAGCAAGCCAAGTGTCTATGGACAGCCAGAGTTTCTGAAACCTTTACCCATACCAGCCGTGACTGTACTATAGACCAATGTTCTCATTTTCAATGTGATGAGTTTCTCCTTCTGGTTTCGTTACTCTAAAATTATACAATACAGTATGTTGCCTAAAATAACTTGACTTTATACTAAAGATTAGCTTATGACTGATACATCAACATTATATTCAAATAATAGATTTCTGAAGTCACACAGTTTAAAACTGTGCTTTTAACACGTCAAGGTAACTGTAAAGCATCAGCTGGGAAGTTCTTCTATGTTCATCAAAATGGTAATTACTCCTCGCAGTGTGACATTTCCCACCTGAATTTCTGCAGTTTCCGTAATCTTGCATAATCACTGAACACATATCAAAGCAACTGATATGCAGAAATGCTTTGGTAAATTTGATCATTCTTTTATAGCTATTTCTTGCCAGAAAGTCATTTGCCTAACATTCAGTGTAAGTCATTTATCAACAAAATTTTAATCAATAATACATCTTTGAAATTACTCAGTCATTTTTCCTATATTTGCTACCATCTACCCATAGGAATTCTCTCTTGCTTGTATGTTCTGGGGGAAAACAGCCTCATTGTTAAATGTTTGCATTGGCAGGTGGAAAGAATACTTGACGACGGAGGGGGGAGGAGAGAGCTGTGGAAGAGCCCTCGTCCAGCCCTTCTTCTCTGTGACATGTACTTACAGCCCCAGAGCACTGCCCAGGTCAGGACTCAGTCCCCAGGAAACTCCCAGGGTAGACCCATCTCTCCTCTAAGCCTCTCCCTGCCAGTCAGCACTTCCAAGGCAGCTCTCTGCCTCCAGCGGCCCTGCCGGAAACTTTTCTACAGACCTCACCGTGCTCACCTCCAGAGGACAATTCCCTTCATGACCATCCCAGAAGCCACTTCCACTGCCTCTCACAGCTCAGCACCCTCCCCTGATAAGTAAACCTCAGCAGCAGAGCTTTGGCAAGAAAGCATTTTGCACACCAAAAACTAGAGGAAAAGAACACAACTCCTCCCACTTACTTTCTCCCCTTTCCACCTCTGTGCCTTGGAAGCCCTACTGACTTGTCTGGAAAGTCACAAAACCATGGCAAGCTCCATACAGTCTCCATTTGTACAGGTTTTGTCTACTACCTATTAAGGTGTAAGTGATAAATGAGGTATAAGACTGATGATGTGACCGTGCTCAAGAGTCTTGCATTTATTTAAGAATCTCTTGCAAATTCATAGCGACACAAAGTAGAATGGTGATTCCCAGGGGCTAGGGGGAAAGGGTAATGGGGAGTTACTGTTTAGTGGGTTCAGAGTTTCAATTTGAGAAGGTGAAAAATTTCTTAAGATGGTTAATGGTGAAGGTTGCACAACGATGTGCATGTACTTAATGCCATTGAACTGCACACTTAAAATGGGTTAATAGGTAAATTTTCCATTAGGTATATTTTACCACATAATTTAATTAGTACTTTAAATAGTAATTTGAAAAAAGAATCTTTTGCAATTCAATTTAAAAAAGCCCTAATGATAGAAGATGTTATTTGGAGAAAGTGGTCAGCTACCTCTTCTGCACATGGACAGCACTGTTGAAACTACTTTTCCCTTAAGAGCACTTAGGTTTCTAGATCAAGGAGAAGAGGCCCCATGTCTGAATGATGTCATAGACCCCAGAAGTAGCTCCATCCCAGCCCTTCTCACATGTGAACATAACACAGAAGGAGCAGCTGTGGGAGAGAATGAGCCAGAGGTGCTATCTGAAGAGAGGGCTGAACTGAAAATAAAATGATGAGATCTAGGATAGGAGGGAAGGAGGCATGGGGGAAATCTTGCCCATTCTTCTATGATACTTTGTCCTACTTAGAGTTCACTGAGCTTCTTGGTTTTGAACATTAATGCTTCAGGGTTTTTTTTTTTTTTTTTTCCATCAATATTGTGAAATTTTCAACTGTCTCCCCTCCTTCTGGGACTCCCTAAACATATGTTGCATGTAGTGTCCCACACATCTGACACCCTGTTCATTTTCCTTCTTCCTTTTTTTACTTCTGGTCACTGAAAAGTTCTGAAGCAATTACAAATTTGTTAGTGATAACTTCACAGGAGCAGCCAGCTGCTCTTCTGGAATGATCGCTAAGCTCAGACACAGGTGCCTTTTGCCCTTGGTCTGTGCAGCAGAGCTAGATGTGGGTCAGGTGAGATAGGAGGAGGAGGGGAGTGGAAGGAGAGCAGAGAGAGACAACAGCTGATCACTATTATGTGCATCCATGGGGAACCCTGGGAGAAGGGAGGCCTGAGCCATGTGTGGGGTGGAAGTGTAGTCCAAGGTGGAGTCCAAATAGCTCAGAGGAAAACTGCCTAGCAGAAAAATGTGATAGCACTGCCAAATGCACAGGAAACCAGCCGCAGAAACTGAAAACTCTCATGGTTCTATGTGACAAGATTCGTTAAAATGATAAACACCTGCTTTGGGCTAAAATTATAGTCTATCATCTTTGATTTTCTGTACTTCCCAAACAAATAATATTTTACAGGTGCATTAAAGACCAGTGTGTCAACACAGTTATTTAATAAATTACTGCAACATTGCTGAGCATACTTGTGGTTTGCAAATTGGCGGTGGGGAGGAGAGTTAAATCATCAAAGGTAAGAGGCAATATATCCCCTTTAAGGAACTGTCATTCTTGAGGCAGAGAATGAAAATGAGAAGATACATGTTCTACCTTGTGGGTAATGACTGAGCCAATGATGCAAAAACAGCTTAAATCTTATGTTCAGTTTGAGATAAGATTCCAGAAGTCTTCTCATATCTGTACTAAATTATAAAAGAACAAATAGAAGTAATCTAAACTGTCCGGCTGATTGCCTGTATTCTGAGTAGAATCATAGCTTGGAACTTGCCCTTCTAAAGGCTGACAACCCTAAGCACCTGTGTGCAGAGAACTGCATGAGCAAATATGCCTGGTTCCTCACCAGGAGCAAGGAGCCTTGGCGGGCAGAACATTTGCCCACATCATGGTCTTCCCTGGAGCCCAGATTACCTGGGCTAGGTGGGAGAGGAGTGACCTGGAAAACTTAGAATGAATGACAAAGTTTGTTTATCCTCTTTCCGTCTCTACCTGATGCTTCCCAACTACTTTAATATTGGGGTCTTTAAACCTTTGAAATATCAACAAGTTGAGAATAATACTGGCTTTATAAGGGCTACCAGGGACTGGACCACACAATAAATTCAGGTGCATTTGTCTGTCAAACCCCTCTTCTTAAACTCTCCTATTCTGTCATCACCTTATCTTCCTGGTACTCTCATCAATACCCCACCTCCACTTCATCCTCAATCTCTGGTCTTCACCCCCTTCCCCAACAGTTTGCAGTTGCCTGAAACTACCAAGAAATTGATGGATGGCTAGGCTCTTGGCTAATGTGTTTTAGGAAAGACTTTTTCTTGGTACTTTTGCATTTAGAACAACAACAAAAAATCTCTTCAGCTATCAAAAAAAACTCCGAAGCTCTGCAAAGAGTATAATTGGATAGTTGTATGCTTTTTTGTTTTTTTTTCTAGGAAGTAGACCTAATGACAAACAAAAAGCATGGTGGGGTCAGATTTATGGTCTTGGAGGATTGAACTTAAAGGAAGGGGACACCGTTTCTGATTAATGCCCAACCCCCCGAAAGCCCTTCCTCCATTCAGAGTTCAGGAGTTTCTCTAGGTGAATGTGATCATGCTGACTACCAAGGGCCTAAGAATGTGGTTCCTGCAACACCCTCACCATACAGACCTTTCTGTTGAAAACTCACATCTTGAGAATCAGTAGAACCAGCACTAAATTGGTGGGCCCTGAGCCTGCCCTTTGAAACTCAAGATTGAAAAAACCTGGAAGGAGAAATCACATGCCACCTCAGGCCTGCTCAGCTTTTCAGAGAATATGCTGCTGCTCCTGTTCTTAGTGGCCAATCTCCTACCTCCAGGGCTGAAAGAGGCAAGTGACTCTCCCTATCCTCAGAGGCCTGGCTTATTCCAGCAGCAGCACTTCCCCAGTGCCCCAGCAAGACTATTGCTATGATTGTTCCTTGCCTTAGTCCATTCCAAGAAATTTGGTAAGCCCCAGACCTGCCACTGGGTATATAGTGCACAGATTACAGGTAAGATTCCAATGGAGACCTGGTGGGTCTTCTCCATAGGTCACACCTTGGCACATGGAAAGTTACTTATAATTAGGATGGCACAGGATCCTGGTGTGGAGGGAAAGCTGAAAAGGAGGCTTATAACTTCCCATTCTCCAAAGCTAAGAGTGGGTTGCTCTATCCCAAGAGCTATTGTCAAGACCAAGAATGAAAGAGCTATCTTACACTGTTTCCTAGATGTCACCCTCTCACTCTCCCCACTTTCTTGAGCCACCCTGCTCCACCAGGGCAGATATCCAGAACCTAAGTGGGCCTCTTAGTGTTGCCTCGCCACTGATCATGGCCCTAATGGAAGCTGGCTTCCACCCAGGACCCCTCCTCCCATTTCCCAGCCTCACTCTGATTTCTAATCCTGCACATGTGTTTCTCTTTATCTTGATGGCTAAATTCCTTAAAAAGATAAATCTGTGCTGAGGTTCAGACTGCATTAGGACCAAAAGCAGTTTGGGGGACTGTTCATTCACTTATCCAACAAGTATTTGTGGGACATTTACTATGTGCCTGACTCATGATGGGGGAGAAAGAAGCCAGAGCATTCTGCTGCATGAGCTCAAATTTTCACGTTTTAGAAACCAGTCTCACCTGGAAGTAAGCAGGACACAGGGGGTCTGAAAATCTCAGGGACCATGAAAGAACCAGGGTAGGTCAGAGAGATTTATTTCCAGGTCTTCTAGATGGTTTATCTGGAAGACAGATCCCTTCCTCTTCACATGTATTTGAAGTGCTCCAGAATAAGGGCTGAACTCCTCATCTCTACAGGGAGATAAGAGCTAAGCAAGGAAACAGGTCATGCTGCCAGCCCGCCATGCTGCCCAGGGAAGGCTGGAGCCCCCATCTCATTGTGCTGGGTCCCTGAAGACCACTGCAGACTATACTCCTCTGGACATCCCATTGTTTTAGGTCACCAGGCAGTGCCCGTCCTGTTTCCTATGAACAGAGAGATCCAGGGAAATTTTCTCTTTCAGGAGAGATCAAATGGGGCAGAAAGACCAGACCACAAGCCCCACCCTACATGGTCTCTGTATGTTTCTATGACAACAAACAAGACTGGAGCAGATGTGGGGGTTTCCTGGCATAAGACAACTTCGTGTTGACTGCGGCTCACTGGGACAGAAGGTGAGGAGCACAAAAGAGTCTTGTCTTTCTGGGAACCCGTAGTACCGTCCCAGGGCTTGCAACTCAGGAAGGTCCCTGAGCATGCAGAGCCAATGGCTAATCAGTGGAGCCATCTGATCTGCTCCGGCCAGGGCAAAGTGAGTGTGGGATACTGGGGGGGAGTGTTTGGAGAGAGGCCTGTTAAATTTACCGATGTCAAAACGGTTTAGTAATTTTTTGTACAACAAAACAGTGGATCCTAATGTAGCCTGGGAAAATTATACTTCTGAAAATTCGGTGGAAACTTGAAAAAGCAATCTTATTTTTTAAAAATTATTTATTTATTTATTTTTGGCTGTGTTGGGTCTTTGTTTCTGTGCGAGGGCTTTCTCTAGTTGTGGCAAGCGGGGGCCACTCTTCATCGCGGTGCACGGACCTCTCACTATCGCAGCCTCTCTGGTTGCGGAGCACAGGCTCCAGACGCGCAGGCTCAGTAGTTGTGGCTCACGGGCCTAGTTGCTCCGCAGCATGTGGGATCTTCCCAGACCAGGGCTCGCACCCGTGTCCCCTGCATTAGCCGGCGGATTCTCAACCACTGTGCCACCAGGGAAGCCCTATTTTTTTAATTGAAGTATAGCTGATTTACAATGTCATGTTAATTTCTTTTGTACAGCAAAGTGATTCAGTTATACATAAATACATTATTTTTAAAAAATGTTCTTTTTCATAATGGTTAATCATACGATACTGCATGTAGTTCTCTCTGTGCTATACAGTAGGACCTTGCTGTTCATTCCATATATAATATCTTACATCTGCTAAGCCCAACCTCCCACTCCACCCCTCCACCAACCCCCTCCCCCTTGGCAATCACAAGTCTGTTCTCTATGTTTGAGTCTGTTTCTCTTTTGTAGATAGGTTCATCTGTGTCATATTTTAGATTTCACATATAAGTGATATCATATGGTTTTTGTCTTTCATTTTCTGACTTACTTCACTTAGTATGATAAACTCTAGTTGCATCCATGTTACTGCAAATGGCACTATTTCAGTCATAAAAAAGAACAAGTGGTATTCTATTGTATACCTGTACCACATCTTCTTTATCCATTCATCTGTTGATGGACATTTAGGCTGCTACCATGTTTGCCTATTGTGAATAGCGCTGCTATGAACATAGGAGTGCAGATATCTTTTAGGATTAGAGTTTTGTCTGGATATATGCCCAGGAGTGGTACTGCTGGCGAAAAAGCAATCTTGATGGGTATCAGTCTAGTGGGTTTTTTAGTTGTTCTGGGGGTGATGCCAACTAAAATCTTGAAATGGTTCATAATGTATTTGGAAGATTTCATCCACTTCTGAGACTTTTTCCACATTTCTATAAGAAAGACATTTCCTTAGGCAGTCCTGGGCTGCCCTCTCTTCTCCAACCCGAGGTTCAGGTGGCTTTCCCCTGGGGAATACACCATTTCCCAGACAAACTCAGACAACCATTATCAAGGTTACCAGACCTCACTTCTGTGATGTTGCTATAGTTATGACAAATCGCCAGTGGCTAGCTTCTCCTGACTCTGATGCTCTGCCCCAGGGCACAGGCACCAGGCCTCTGGGGGACCGGAAGTCTGCCTGAGCTATAGGGTCAGGAGAGAAGTTCCCGGTGGGGTTTCTGTCCATGAGCTTGCCATGGTTTTGTGACTTTCCAGACAAGTCAGTAGGGCTTCCAAGGCACAGAGGTGGAAAGGGGAGAAAGAAAGTGGGAGGAGTTGTGTTCTTTTCCTCTAGTTTTTGGTGTGCAAAATGCTTTCTTGCCAAAGCTCTGCTGCTGAGGTTTACTTATCAGGGGAGGGTGCTGAGCTGTGAGAGGCGGTGGAAGTGGCTTCTGGGATGGTCATGAAGGGAATTGTCCTCTGGAGGTGAGCACGGTGAGGTCTGTAGAAAAGTTTCCGGCAGGGCCGCTGGAGGCAGAGAGCTGCCTTGGAAGTGCTGACTGGCAGGGAGAGGCTTAGAGGAGAGATGGGTCTACCCTGGGAGTTTCCTGGGGACTGAGTCCTGACCTGGGCAGTGCTCTGGGGCTGTAAGTACATGTCACAGAGAAGAAGGGCTGGACGAGGGCTCTTCCACAGCTCTCTCCTCCCCCCTCCGTCGTCAAGTATTCTTTCCACCTGCCAATGCAAACATTTAACAATGAGGCTGTTTTCCCCCAGAACATACAAGCAAGAGAGAATTCCTATGGGTAGATGGTAGCAAATATAGGAAAAATGACTGAGTAATTTCAAAGATGTATTATTGATTAAAATTTTGTTGATAAATGACTTACACTGAATGTTAGGCAAATGACTTTCTGGCAAGAAATAGCTATAAAAGAATGATCAAATTTACCAAGGCATTTCTGCATATCAGTTGCTTTGATACGTGTTCAGTGATTATGCAAGATTACGGAAACTGCAGAAATTCAGGTGGGAAATGTCACACTGCGAGGAGTAATTACCATTTTGATGAACATAGAAGAACTTCCCAGCTGATACTTTACAGTTACCTTGACATGTTAAAAGCATGGTTTTACACTATGTGACTTCAGAAATCTATTATTTGAATATAATATTGATGTATCAGTCATAAGCTAATCTTTAGTATAAAGTCAAGTTATTTTAGGCAACATACTGTATTGTATAATTTTAGAGTAACGAAACCAGAAGGAGACCCTCATCACATTGAAAATGAGAACATTGGTCTATAGCACAGTCACGGCTGGTATGGGTAAAGGTTTCAGAAACTCTGGCTGTCCATAGACACTTGGCTTGCTCCCATCTCTTGGCCATTGTGAATAGCACAGCTTTGATATGGGTGTTTTGTTAGATATTTTTAAGAAAGGAAACCTTTTTTTTTCTTTCTTCTAGTACTTGTATGGTTTGATTTTTTTACATTTAGATCTTTGATCCCACCTGAGTGTTATCTCATATTATGATGAGAAGTATGGACCCAACTTTATCTTTTTTCCCCAATGATGCTCTATTTTGTTTCAATGTCGTCTATTAAAAGTTCATTGTTTCTCAGTGATTTGAGAATTGTTAACCATATGTTAAATTGGGCCTTGTATGGAATTTCAATTCTCCCTTTGATCTGCCTGTCCTACCCACACCAATGGCACACAGTTTTGGGGTACACTTTAATACCTAAAGGAGAGTCTCTGGTAGGGTGGAGAATAAGGAGCCCTACTCTGGGGAGAGATAGGTCCTTCTATCACTCCCCAGAGTGGGTGGAGGGGAGATGGAGGAATGCATGGCTTGGAGGAGAGAAGAAGCTCACCCTGACTCCCAGGATAGGGGGGACGGGGATTCACTTATACTGGGGAAGAGACCCCTTTTTCCTGGAGGAGCTCACACTCAGTCCTGGCACACATTTGCTGTGTACTGAATCATGTTTAATGAACAAATGAGAAATCGGTTATTTCCACTCTAGATGTGGATGTTTACTAAGGCTCTGGGAACCGCCCTGGATCTGGGCTCTGCCCCAGAAATGTGGAGTCAGTGACAGGGGGTGTCACTCCAGCCCTCACTCTTTGAAGTGTCTCATCGTTCTCCGTATCCAGGGCAGGAAGCTGGAAATCCTGGTGAAGACTGCTGGAGGAGTCCCAATCCTGTTTCCGTAGGAGACGATGCCCTGGGCCACGTTGTTACACACAAGGGGGCCACAGGAGTCCCCCTGTGGGCAAACAGAGGAAGGGACACTAAGCCGGGCCTCCGTTCTCCAGGCCTCCCCGCTCCTGCCGCCCTCAGGCCCGCCCTCAGAGAAGACAGGTGTGGGTGGGCTCCTTCCACTGCTGGCTGTGTGTGAGATGGGAGGGGGAGGGGGAGCAGAAGTCAAGTTTCTGGATTTTTCCATCACTGGGCTTCAGCCCTGGCTATGGTTATTCTCTAGAACAACCCAGGTCAAGGTACCTTCACCGGCCCCAGGAAAACGCTGCGCATGTACGTCCTGTGTCTGGTGCACCTGCTATTCCCCCAGAGACCCGATTGATGGGGAAAAGTCCCCCACCTCACTCTGTTGTGGGCCGCAGACTGAGGCCATGGGGATGTAGTCTGTCCCCACTGCCCAGTCTGCCCACATTCCTTTGTCTCGGACAGTGTCGGCAGATGCCCATGGTCTTACCAGGAAGGTGGACTTCCTCTATCTTTGGTCGCCCACACAAATCTGCCTTTTCCCAGTGTAGAAATCGAACCGACTGTAACACTCCCCATTCCTTTGCACTGTCAGCTGCACGTCTTGGAGCGTGTCTGTCCTCCTGTTCAGGCCGAGAAGGCCCCAGCCGGCCACGGTGCACAGGGTCCCAGGACTCAGCCTGTTCTGGGTCTGAGGCAGAGCCACCGGCCTCACAGCTCGATTACGTCTGACTCTGCTTCTCAGCTGGCAGGAAGCATGCAGGCACTCAGGGACTGTCTGTGCCGTGCTCACCACACGTCCACCACCACCCTGGGAGTCTGCTTGGCTTCCCCCTCCCTGGTCTCCCAAGCTGGGAGGGAACCGCCTGGGTGAAGAACCAGAGGGTCGGTACCTGCAGTAACATGATGTCATTCTGGTTGTTCCGCTGATTGTACCTGGGGTGGGGGGTGGCTCTGAGCACCTGTATGCGTTGCTGGGTCCATTCAAAACTGGTGACATTGTGGACCCCCAAGATGACATTTATTGGGCTGCAAAGGAAAAGGAGCCTAGAGGTAGGTCTGAGCTGCAGGAACTGTGACGCAGGTAAGGTGACAGCCCAGGTTGGCGAGACCTCAGCCAAGGGAACGTGGGGACAGGAGGGCTCTGGGACTGGGCTCTATGCCCTTGGTCTCCACAGCCTTGAACTGTGGGTGGTAGGAAACCCAGTGACCTTATATTTTGCCTCCCGCACAACAAAAAAGGAGCTTGGATTCATATTTTGAGCCCAATGGAAGCTCAAATGTGTGCCTTCCATCTCCCTGTCTTTCTTTCTGATCAGGTCCTCCTTTCTCCCCATTTACAATGGCCTGCTCCCTGCCCCCCAAGCCCTACCTGCTCTTTTTTCACCCCTTAATTTCCAGAACCCTGCTTTCAATGACTCCTCTCATGAAATCTTCTGGACCTGCTTTGCTGGTGCCCAAAAGCCCCTTAGTGCCTCACCTTCTGAAGCAGTGAGCCGCAGTCATCACAAAGTCTTCTCGCACCAGGAACCCCCCACAAATGGTCAGACCCACTGGTGTCTGGATCTGAACATGTGCCATGTAAGGGTGGGAATGGGGCCTGGCCTCCTGGCCTCCAATGATCTACCCTGGAAGGAAGCATTAGGCACTTATCTCTGCACTGACAGGTGTGTGGGTTTCGGCTTGGTGGCCCCAGAAAGGTTAGAAGATGGCGAGGCAGGAGAGGTGCTGCAGGGGCTGGAGAAGCTGTTGGTTCATGAGAACTGGGTCTGCAGGGCACCAGCCTTGGGGGAGGCTCCAGGATTCTGCAGGAAATGCTGCTGGCGCCCCATCCCAGCCTCAGCTCCCTCCCACCTCCCCAGAAGGCAAGGCCAGCTGCAGCCTCCCATAATGAGGAAGGTTCTTCTGCTGTGGGGATGGCAGATCCGGAGCCCTCTGAGCAGCCTCTCTCTGAAGTCCCGTGGTACTTTCTTCCTCAGGGAGCCTCCCAGATCCCTGTGAGTCCAGCTCACGGCCAGCTCATGAATTTAAGTCTCTAAGGGTGAGCTGGTGGGCCTGCTATTGCTGTATCTTTATCTCCTAGGCTCTGCCACAGGAGCTGCAGAATGAGTTCAGAGAGCATGTTTATATAGCAAGTAGTTCGTGCCAGGACGACTCCATGAAATTTATGTACACTGAGTCATTTAACTCTCATGTCAACTCTCTGAGGTAGGCCTGATATAATTCCTGTTTTATAGATGATGGAGCTGAGGAACTCTGAACTCATACAAGCTGCCCAATGATACAGGGTTAGGAAGTGCCTGAGTGGTCTGGCTCCAGAGTCTATGGGTTGGGGTTGGCCTCTGAGGACGGGGACGGTCACTCACCTGCCCTAGCCCTGGGGGGCAGGAGAAGGACCACCAGGAACAGGAGTGGCTGCATCTTCCCGGGAAGTCTGCCCAGTCAGTTGCTGCTAGTGCTTCCTCCTGTCAGACTTTGCGTCCCTGAAAGAGGAAGGAAGGGTGAGGGTGTGGGCTTGAGAATTCACATTCCCATTCTCCTGCTTCTTGATAGGTTTCATCACCCAAGGCTGCCCAAGAGGCTTGCCCACTAACTGCCAGTGATCTGGGGGAAGACAGTAAGCCAAGCCTTCAGCGCAATATCCCACACAGCTGCTGAGTCATTGCTGGCCGTGGAAATGGGAACCCAGGCCATTGTAAATGGGGACTGGGTCACTGTGTCCCAGAACCTCAAACCCACCTAATTCAATAATCCCTACAGGCATCAAAGCTGGGACCTATTTCCTCCTTCCTCTCCCTCACTGACTGCAGCCTGCATGTCTTCACCCTTTGGTCTTAGCCCCCTGTTGTGACCCTTGCTGCTCCCACTTCTTTCTAAAAGTTGTCATGCAGATTGAGTAGCTCTCTCTGCTGAGTGTGTGAAGGGCACTGCCAGAGAAAGGAAAGGGAAGGATGAGGCTCTGCCACTGACCATTATGCTCTCAGGTCACTTGAGCCCCAGCAAACTCTCAGTGAAGTCTTGACACTGTGGACAACTTCTGTTTTCCTGCTTCCTACTCAAGACGAAGGCCTTTATGTCCCAGAAGGTTCTCTGCATGCAGAAAAGGCCTAGTGACTTGATTTTGTTGCAAGCCATCAGACCCCGATGGAAAAACATCTCAGATCCTATTCATCCATGGTATAAGAGTCCCATCAACCTAATCCCATCTCTGCCCCAGGGGTGATAGCTCCTAAGAAGGAGGTACGACACTGCTGTGCTCCCTGTAACACATGAAGAAGTGGACCCAGGCATTCATCATTGAGAGAAAGGCATGGCAGAGTCCTGCAGAGTAACACAGGGGGATGTGAGACAGTCTTAAAAATACTTAGAAGACTGTGTTGGCACAGAAAACCATTATAGTATGGTAAAATTTTTGCAAAAGTGTCAGAATTGAAAACTAATACAATTCTCAGTCTTTTATGGATTGTGATAACCCACTTGAAAATCTTATGAAAGTTAAGGATCTCCTCCCTATATATAAATATACAATAATTATCACCAGTTTTAAAGTTATAAAGATCTTAATTCCTTCTCTATTACACTCTCAATTATTGCAACCTCATGAAATTTCTTCATGAATCTGAAAACTAATATACAGAAAATGGGAAAAAAAAGGTGGGGGCTTCCCTGGTGGCGCAGTGGTTGAGAGTTCGACTGCCTATGCAGAGGACACGGGTTCGTGCCCCGGTCCGGGATGATCGCACATGCCGCGGAGTGGCTGGGCCCGTGAGCCATGGCCGCTGAGCCTGTGTGTCCGGAGCCTGTGCTCCGCAATGGGAGAGGCCACAACAGTGAGAGGCCTGCGTACCACAAAAAAAAAAAAAAAAAAAGAAGAAAAAGTAGTATAAGAGCTTTATTAGTGCCTTAGTATTTGGGTAAGTTTAATTTATTGTTACTTAAATTTTTTTTTTTACATCTTTATTGGAGTATAACTGCTTTACAATGGTGTGTTAGTTTCTGCTTTATAACGAAGTGAATCCGTTATACATATACATATGTTCCCATATCTCTTCCCTCTTGCGTCTCCCTCCCTCCCACTCTCCAATTCCCAACCCTCTAGCTGGTCACAAAGCACCGAGGTGATCAGCCTGTGCTATGCAGCTGCTTCCCACTAGCTATCTATTTTACGTTTGGTAGTGTATATATGTCCATGCCACTCTCTCGCTTTGTCACAGCTTACCCTTCCCCCTCCCCATATCCTCAAGTCCATTGTCTAGTAGGTCTGTGTCTTTATTCCTGTCTTATCCCTAGGTTCTTCATGACATTTTTTTTCTGAAATTCCATATATATGTGTTAGCATATGGTATTTGTCTTTCTCTTTCTGACTTACTTCACTCTGTATGACAGACTCTAGGTCCATCCACCTCATTACAAATAGCTCAATTTGGTTTCTTTTTATGGCTGAGTAATATTCCATTGTATATATGTGCCACATCTTCTTTATCCATTCATCCGATGATGGACACTTAGGTTGTTTGCATCTCCTGGCTATTGTAAATAGAGCTGCAATGAACATTTTGGTACATGACTCTTTTTGAATTATGGTTTTCTCAGGGTATATGCCCAGTAATGGGATTGCTGGGTCATATGGTAGTTCTATTTGTAGTTTTCTAAGGAACCTCCATACTGTTTTCAATAGTGGCTGTACCAATTCACATTCCCACCAGCAGTGCAAGAGTGTTCCCTTTTTTCCACACCCTCTCCAGCATTTATTGTTTCTAGATTTTTTGATGATGGCCATTCTGACTGGTGTGAGATGATATCTCATTGTAGTTTTGATTTGCATTTCTCTAATGACTAATGATGTTGAACAGTCTTTCATGTGTTTGTTGGCAGTCTGTATATCTTCTGTGGAGAAATGTCTATTTAAGTCTTCTGCCCATTTTTGGATTGGGTTGTTTGTTTTTTTGTTATTGAGCTGCATGTGCTGCTTATAAATTTTGGAGATTAATCCTTTGTCAGTTGCTTCATTTGCAAATATTTTCTCCCATTCTGAGGGTTGTCTTTTGGTCTTGTTTATGGTTTCCTTTGCTGTGCAAAAGCTTTGAAGTTTCATTAGGTCCCATTTGTTTATTTTTGTTTTTATTTCCATTTCTCTAGGAGGTGGGTCAAAAAGGATCTTGCTGTGATGTATGTCATAGAGTGTTCTGGCTATGATTTCCTCTAAGAGTTTGATAGTGTCTGGCCTTACATTTAGGTCTTTAATCCATTTTGAGCTTATTTTTGTGTATGGTGTTAGGGAGTGATCTAATCTCATACTTTTACTTGTACCTGTCCTGTTTTCCCAGCACCACTTATTGAAGAGGCTGTCCTTTCTCCACTGTACATTCCTGCCTCCTTTATCAAAGATAAGGTGACCATATGTGTGTGGGTTTATCCCTGGGCTTTCTATCCTGTTCCATTTATCTATCTTTCTCTTTTTGTCCCAGTACCATATTGTCTTGATTACTGTAGCTTTGTAGTATAGTCTGAAGTCAGGGAGCCTGATTCCTCCTGCTCCGTTTTTCATTCTCAAGATTGCTTTGGCTATTCAAGGTCTTTTGTGTTTCCATACAAATTGTGAAATTTTTTCTTCTAGTTCTGTGAAAAATGCCAGTGGTAGTTTGATAGGGATTGCACTGAATCTGTAGATTGCTTTGGGTGGTAGATTCATTTTCACAATATTGCTTCTTCCAATCCAAGAACAAGTTACATCTCTCCATCTATTTGTATCATCTTTAATTTCTTTCATCAGTGTCTTATAATTTTCTGCATATAGGTCTTTTGTCTCCTTAGGTAGGTTTATTGTTAGATATTTTATTCTTTTTGTTGCACTGGTAAATGGGAGTGTTTTCTTGATTTCACTTTCAGATTTTTCATCATTAGTGTATAGGAATGCCAGAGATTTCTGTGCATTAATTTTGTATCCTGCTACTTTACCAAATTCACTGATTATCTCTAGTAGTTTTCTGGTAGCATCTTTAGGATTCTCTATGTATAGTATCATGTCATCTGCAAACAGTGACAGCCTTAGTTCTTCTTTTCTGATTTGGATTTCTTTTATTTCCTCCTCTTCTCTGATTGCTGTGACTAAAACTTCCAAAACTATGTTGAATAAGAGTGGTGAGAGTGGGCAACCTTGTCTTGTTCCTGATCTTAGTTGAAATGGTTTCAGTTTTTCACCATTGACGACGATGTTCGCTCTGGGTTTGTCATATATGGCCTTTATTATGTTGAGGAAAGTTCCCTCTATGCCTACTTTCTGCAGGGTTGTTATCATAAATGTGTGTTGAATATTGTCGAAAGCTTTCTCTGCATCTATTGAGATGACCATATGGTTTTCTCCTTCAATTTGTTAATATGGTGTATCACATTGATTGATTTGCATATATTGAAGAATCCTTGCATTCCTGGAATAAACCCCACTTGATCATGGTGTATGATCCTTTTAATGTGCTGTTGGATTCTGTTTGCTAGTATTTTGTTGAGGATTTTTGCATCTATGTTCATCAGTGATATTGGCCTGTAGTTCTCTTTCTTTGTGACATCCTTGTCTGGTTTTGGTATCAGGGTGATGGTGGCCTCGTAGAATGAGTTTGGGAGTGTTCCTCCCTCTGCTATATTTTGGAAGAGTTTGAGAAGGATAGGTGTTAGCTCTTCTCTAAATGTTTGATAGAATTCGCCTGTGAAGCCATCGGGTCCTGGGCTTCTGTTTGTTGGAAGATTTTTAATCACAGTTTCAACTTCAGTGCTTTTGATTGGTCTGCTCATATTTTCTTTTTCTTCCTGATTCAGTCTTGGCACGTTGTGCATTTCTAAGAATTTGTCCATTTCTTCCAGGTTGTCCATTTTTTGGCATAGAGTTGCTTGTAGTAATCTCTCATGATCCTTTGTATTTCTGCAGTGTCAGTTGTTACTTCTCCTTTTTCATTTCTAATTCTATTGATTTGAGTCTTCTCCCTTTTTTTCTTGATGAGTCTGGCTAATGGTTTATCAACTTTGTTTATCTTCTCAAAGAACTAGCTTTTACTTTTATTGATCTTTGCTATCGTTTCCTTCATTTCTTTTTCATTTATTTCTGATCTGATCTCTATGATTTCTTTCCATCTGCTAACTTTGGGGGGTTTTTTGTTCTTCTTTCTCTAATTGCTTTAGGTGCAAGGTTAGGTTGTTTATTCGAGATGTTTCCTGTTTCTTAAGGTAGAATTGTATTGCTATAAACTTCCCTCTTAGAACTGCTTTTGCTGCATCCCATAGGTTTTGGGTCGTCGGGTTTCCATTGTCATTTGTTTCTAGGTATTTTTTGATTTCCTCTTTGATTTCTTCAGTGATCACTTCATTATTAAGTAGTGTATTGTTTAGCCTCCACGTGTTTGTATTTTTTACAGATCTTTTCCTGTAATTGATATCTAGTCTCATAGCATTGTGGTCGGAAAAGATACTTGATACAATTTCAATTTTCTTAAATTTACCAAGGCTTGATTTGTGACCCAAGATATGATCTATCCTGGGGAATGTTCCATGAGCACTTGAGAAAAATGTGTATTCTGTTGTTTCTGGATGGAGTGTCCTATAAATATCAATTAAGACCATCTTGTTTAATGTATCATTTAAAGCTTGTGTTTCCTTATTTATTTTCATTGTGGATGATCTGTCCATTGGTGAAAGTGGGGTGTTAAAGTCCACTACTATGATTGTGTTACTGTCGATGTCCCCTTTTATGGCTGTTAGTATTTGCCTTATGTATTGAGGTGCTCCTATGTTGGGTGCATAAATATTTACAATTGTTATATCTTCTTCTTGGATCCATCTCTTTATCATTATGTAGTGTCCTTCTTTGTCTCTTCTAATTGTCTTTATTTTAAAGTCTATTTCGTCTGATATGAGAATTGCTACTCTAGCTTTCTTTTGGTTTCCATTTGCATGGAATATCTTTTTCCATCCCCTCACTTTCAGTTTGTATGTGTCTCTAGGTCTGAAGTGGGTCTCTCGTAGACAGCATATATATGGGTCTTGTTTTTGTATCCATTCAGGCAGTATACGTCTTTTGGTGGGAGCATTTAATCCATTTGCATTTAAGGTAATTATTGATAAGCATGTTCCTATCCCATTTTCTTAACTGTTTTGTGTTTGTTATTATAGGTCTTTTCCTTCTCTTGTGTTTGTTTCCTAGAGAAGATCCTTTAGCATTTGTTGTAAAGCTGGTTTGGTGGTGATGAACTCTCAGCTTTTGCTTGTCTGTAAAGGTTTTAATTTCTCCATCAAATCTGAATGAGATCTTTGCTGGGTAGCATAATCTTGGTTGTAGGTTTTTCTCCTTCATCACTTTAAATATGTCCTGTCAGTCCCTTCTGGCTTGCAAAGTTTCTGCTGAAAGATCAGTTGTTAACCTTATGGGGATTCCCTTCTGTATTATTAGTTGTTCTTCTCTTGCTGCTTTTAATTTGTTTTCTTTGTATTTAATTTTTGAGAGTTTGATTAATATGTGTCTTGGCGTGTTTCTCCCTGGATTTATCTTGTATGGGACTCTCTGTGTTTCCTGGACTTGATTAACTATTTCCTTTCCCATATTAGGGAAGTTTTCAACTATAATCTCTTCAAATATTTTCTCAGTTCCTTTCTTTTTCTCTTCTTCTTCTGGAACCCCTATAATTCGAATGTTGGTGCATTTACTGTTGTCCCAAAGGTCTCTGAGACTGTCTCAGTTCTTTTCATTCTTTTTTCTTTATTCTGCTCTGCAGTAGTTATTTCCACTATTTTATCTTCCAGGTCACTTATCCGTTCTTCTGCGTCAGTTATTCTGCTATTGATCCCTTCTAGAGTATTTTTAATTTCATTTATTGTGTTGTTCATCATTGCTTGTTTCATCTTTAGTTCTTCTAGGTCCTTGTCAAATGTTTCTTGCATTTTCTCTATTCAATTTCCCAGATTTTGGATCATCTTTACTATCATTATTCTGAATTCTTTTTCAGGTAGACTGCCTATTTCCTCTTCATTTGTTAGGTTTGGTGGGTTTTTATCTTGCTCCTTCACCTGCTGTGTGTTTTTCTGTCTTCTCATTTTGCTTATCTTACTGTGTTTGGGGTCTCCTTTTTGCAGGCTGCAGGTTCGTAGTTCCCGTTGTTTTTGATGTCTGTCCCCAGTGGCTAAAATTGGTTCAGTGGGTTGTGTAGCCTTCCTGGTGGAGGGGACTGGTGCCTGTGTTCTGTGGATGAGGCTGGATCTTGTCTTTCTGGTGGGCAGATCCACATCTGATGGTGTGTTTTGGGGTGTCTGTGGACTTATTATGATTTTAGGCATCCTCTCTGCTAATGGGTGGGGTTGTGTTCCTGTGTTTCTAGTTGTTTGGCATAGGGTGTCTAGCACTGTAGCTTGCTGGTCGTTGAGTGAAGCTGGGTGTTGGTGTTGAGATGGAGGTCTCTGGGAGATTTTCACCATTTGATATTACTGGAGCTGGGAGGTCTCTTGTGGACCAGTGCCCTGAAGTTGGCTCTCCCACCTCAGAGGCACAGCACTGACTCTTGGCTGCAGCACCAAGAGCCTTTCATCCACATGGCTCAGAATAAAAGGGAGAAAAAGTAGAAAGAAAGAAAGAAAGAGGATAAAAGGAAATAAAATAAAGTAAGGTAAAATAAAATAAAGTTATTAAAATAAAAAAATAATTATTAAGAAAAAAAAATTTTTAAGTACAAAAACAAACAAAACAAAACAAAAAAACAGATGGATAGAACCCTAGGACAAATGGTGAAAACAAAGCTATACAGGCAAAATCTCACACAGAAGCATACACATACACACTCACAAAAAGAGGAAAAGGGGAAAAAATCATAAATCTTGCTCTCAAAGTCCACCTCCTCATATTGGGATGATTCGTTGTCTATTCAGGCATTCCACAGAAGCAGGGTGCATCAAGTTGATTGTGGAGATTTAATCTGCTGCTCCTGAGGCTGCTGGGAGAGATTTCCCTTTCTCTTCTTTGTTTGCACCGCTCCCGCGTCTCAGCTTTGCATTTGGCCCTGCCTCTGCATGTAGGTCGCCGGAGGGCGTCTGTTCTTTGCTCAGACAGGACGGGGTTAAAGGAGCTGCTGATTCGGGGGCTCTGGTTCACTCAGGCCGGGGGTGAGGGAGGTGTACGGAGTGCCGGGCGAGCCTGCAGCGGCAGAGGCCGGCGTGACGTTGCACCAGCCCAAGGCGTGCCGTACGTTCTCTCGGGGAAGTTGTCCCTGGATCACGGGACCCTGGCAGTGGCGTGCTTCCCAGGCTTCCCAGAAGGGAGATGTGGAGAGTGACCTGTGCTCACACACAGGCTTCTTGGTGGTGGCAGCAGCAGCCTTAGCATCTCATGCTCGTTTCTGGGTTCTGTGCTTTTAGCCGTGGCTCTCACCCGTCTCTGGAGCTCCTTTAAGCAGTGCTCTGAATCCCCTCTCCTCGCGCACCAGGAAAGAAAGAGGGAAGCAAAAGTCTCTTGCCTCTTCGGCAGGTCCAGACTTTTTCCCGGACTCCCTCCTGGCTAGCCGTTGTACACTAACCCCTTCAGGCTGTGTTCACGCTGCAAACCCCAGTCCTCTCCCTGTGCTCCGACTGAAGCCCGAGCCTCAGCACCGGCGCATGAGCAGACAAGCCTCTCGGGCTGGTGAGTGCTGGTCGGCACTGATCCTCTGTGCGGGAATCTCTCTGCTTTGCCCTCCGCACCCCTGTTGCTGTGCTCTCCTCCATGGCTCCAAAGCTTCCCCCCTCCGCCACCCCCAGCCTACGCCTGTGAAGGGGCTTCTAGTGTGTGGAAACCCTTCCTCCTTCACGGTTCCCTCCCACTGGTGCAGGTCCCGTCCCTATTCTTTTGTCTCTGTTTATTCTTTTTTCTTTTGCCCTACCCAGGTACGTGGGGAGTTTCTTGCCTTTTGGGAGGTCTGAGGTCTTCTGCCAGTGTTCAGTAGGTGTTCTGTAGGAGTTGTTCCACGTGTAGATGTATTTCTGATGTATCTGTGGGGAGGAAGGTGATCTCTGTGTCTTACTCTTCCGCCATGTTCCCCCTCTCCTGAATTGTGGGTTTTTATAGCATATGTAGCTTTAATGCATATAACAAATATGCCCAGAGAGGATAAGAATGGTGGAGATGTAAGTAAGGGCCAGATTTTGACAGATTTTCTGTGCACTGAAACAAGGTTGGAATTAGCATGAAGACCAGGGAGAGTCCCTGAAGGGTCTTGATCTTGGGTCAGGTTTGATTTGCCCTTAGAGGGACCACTCTGGGTCCAATCCAGACGTGACTCTCTCAAATATACCAGTACATGGCCCACTTTTCCTTTGAAGAGCCTCAGAGAATAGAATGAGGATGTACAGCACAGGGAACTCTGCTCAATATTCTGTAATAACCTGCTAGTGTTGGAGGGTCTCCTGCAGAGGAGGGGGTGGCTGTGTCTCACCGTGAGGACAAGGACACTGGCAGCAGAAGTTCTGTGAAGCACTCCTTGGCATGAGCCTTCCCACATTCCGCCATTAGCCCCACCAAAAAAAAAAGCTGGATCTTTTTTTGTATCCATTCAGCCAGTCTATGTCTTTTGGTTGTAGCATTTAATCCACTTACATTTAAGGTAATTATTGATACATATGTTCTTATTGCCATCTTGTTAATTGTTTTGGTAGGCCTTTTTTCTTCCCTTCCTCTTTTGTTCTCTTGTGTTTTGATGACTATGTTTAGTGTTGTGTTTGGATTGTTTTTCCTTTTCTATGTGTGTATCTATTGTAGATTTTTCGTTTGTCGTTCCAGTGAGGTTTTGATACAGCCAGCCATATATATATACTTATTTATTTACTTATATACTGGTTTCTTAATTTCAAATGCATTTCCAATATACTGCATTTGTACTCTCCTCTTCTCATGATTGTTGGTTTTGATATCATATTTGTGTGTGGATGATTTCCTACCTTTGCTGTATGTTTGCCTTTAGTGGTGAGCTTTCCCATTTGTAATTTTCTTGTTTCTAGTTGTGGCCTTTACTTTTCCATCTAGAAAAGTTCCTTTAGCATTTGTTGGAAAGCTGGTTTTGGTGGTGCTGAATTCCCTTAGCTTTTGCTTGTCTGTGAAGTTTTGATTTCTCCATCAAATCTGAATGAGAGCATTGTTGGCTAGAGTATTCTTGGTTGTAGGTTTTTCCCTTTCATCAGTTTAAATATGTCATGCCACTCCCTTCTGGTCTGCAGAATTTCTGTGGAAAAATCAAAAGATAACCTTATGGGGATTGCCTTGTATGTTATTTGTTGCCTTTCCCTTGTTGCTTTTAATATTTTCTCTGTATTTAATTTTTGTTAATTTGATTAATATGTGTTTTTGTGTATTCCGCCTGAGGCTTATCTTGTATGGGACTGTCTGTGCTTCCTGAGCTTGAGTATTTCCTTTCCCATGTTAGGGAAGTTTTTGGCTATTATCTCTTTAAATATTTTCTTAGTTCCTTTCTCTCTCTTCTTCTGGGACCAGTATAATGTGAATGTTGGCTTCTTAGACTGTCTTCATCTCTTTTGATTCTTCTTTCTTTATTCTGTTCTGCAACAGTGATTTCCACCAGTCTGTCTTCCGTCTCACTTATTCATTCTTTTGGCCTATTTATTCTGTTATTGATCCCTTCTAGTGTATTTTTTATTTCAGTTACTGTATTGTATTTTTCAGTTATTGTATTGTATTGCATTATTCATCTCTGTTCTTTAAAGCTTCTAGACCTTTACTAAACATTACTTGTATCCTCTCTGTCTGTGCCTCCATTCTTTTTCCTATATCTTGGATCATCTTTACTCTCATTACCCTGAAATGTTTTTAAGTTAGATAACCTATCTTCACTTCTCTTGGTTGTTCTTCTTGGGTTTTATCTTGTTCCTTTGTCTGGATCATATTTCTCTGCCATCTCATTTTATCTAACTTTCTGTGTTTGTGGTCTCTGTTTCTCAGGCCTCAGGATGGTAATTCCTTTTGGTTCTGGTGTCTGCCCACTGGTGGGTGAGGTTGGTCTAGAAGATTGTGCAGGCTTTCTGGTAGGCGGGACTGTTGCCTGCCCACTGAGGGTGGAGCTGGGTTTTGTCCCTCTGGTGGGCAGGGCCATGTCAAGGGGTGTGTTTATAGGCAGATCTTGGCTCAGGATGACTTTAGGCAACCTGTCTGCTGATGGGTGGGACTGTGTTTCCACCCTTTGGTTGTTTGGCCTGAGGTGTCCCAGGACTGGATTCTGCAGGCTGTTGGGTAGGGCCAGGTCTCTGTGCCAAAATGACAACCTCTGGGAGATCTCACACTGATGAGTCCCTGGGGTATCTGCCACCAGTGTCCTTGCCCCCACAGTGAGCCACAGCTGATCTCTGCCTACCCAGGAGACCTTCCAGTACCCACAGGTAGGTCTGACCCAGGCTCTTATGGAGTCAGTATTTTGTCCTGGGTCCTAGTGCATGTGCAACCTTGCATGTGTACTCCAAGAGTGAAGTCTCTGTTTCCCCTAGTCCTGTGGAATTCCTTCATTCAAGCCCCCCATCCTTCAAAGTCTATTGCTCTCAGGGCTCCTCCTCCTGATGGCAGACCCCCAGGATGGGGATCCTGATGTGGGGCTCAGAAGTCTCACTCCTGTGGGAGAATCTATGAAATATAATTATTTTCCCGTTTGTGGGTTGCCCATTTGTTGTATGGGACTTGATTATATTGTGTAAGTGCCCCTCCTGCCATCTCATTGCAGCTTCTTATTTGTCTTTCTGTGTTGAATATTATTTTTGATAGGTTCGCGTCTTTTTTGTCAATCATTGTTCAGCAGTTAGTTGTGATTTTGGTGTTTTCTTTTGAGGAGGTAAGATCAAGTCCTTTTACTCCACCATCTTGTCTCTTGTCCTACACGAGTTTTTTTCAATAGTAAATACTACCATACTACACTATCCATGGTTGATTGTATAAGTGAATGCAAAACTGCAAAATGGGAGGGCTGAATATAAGTTTTACTTGAATTTTCCACTGGGTGGAGGGTTGATCCCCTTAACCCCTACACTGTTCAAGGGTCAAGTGTCAATAACGAGTCAAAATATAAAGCATAATGGAAAAAAATGAGTTCCAAATGATTACTAATGTTACAAATAATTTGTAGTAAAATTTGTCGAGTATGTATGAATAAAAATAAAATGACCATTTAACACTATACCTCAAATTAATTAATTTAAAGAAAAAAACTTTTAGAAGATAGGAGAATTTCTTTATAAACTTGACATTGGGAAAAAATTTAAGATATAAAAAGTACTAACCTTCAGTAATTACAAAGTAAAAATGGATAAATTGATCTATATAAAAAATTTGTTGGGTAAATATGAATAGAGGTGAAATTCTGATTATCAAAGATACTATTAAGATAGTGAAAAGGAAAGCCACAGCGTGGGAGAAGATATTTGCAATAACTGAGAAAGGGTTTCTATCTAGAAGATATGTGTGTATATGTATAAATCATATCTGTTATCTTATATGTCATTGGGAAGGCAATAATTTGAAAATATACATTAAATTGACAAATCCCTAAAAATATAAATTAATGAAATGTATCCAAGAAGTTTGAATTTTCCTATAAACAAATAAACTGATTCAGTTTTCAAAAACATTCCATCAAGGAGAGCCCCACGCTCATAAAGCTTCACTGAACATCTCTACAAAATAGTCAAAGAACACTATATAATGTCTTCTGGAGAGTAGACACTACTGATCTCTTTTATGGAACTAGCAAAACCTTGATGCCAAACCCAGTGAAGACAATTTGGGAAAGGAATATTTCAGGCTAATATCACGAATATTGAGGTAAGTCAAATCATTCAATAAGGAAAAATATTATCCCAGGGCTAATTTGGGTTTAGGAGTAGGTGGCATTTTATTCAAAACCCAATTGCTATAACACAATACATTGATTGATGAAATGATTATTCAATTAAAGCAAAACAGAATAAGCAATTTCTGATGTTCACCCTCATTAATTAAAATTCTAGCAAACTAGAAATAAACAAAGAATGTCTTTAATTTGATAAAATGTCTCCATAAAAATCCCCAAGCAGGGGCTTCCCTGGTGGCACAGTGGTTGGGAGTCCGCGTGCCGATGCAGCGGACACGAGTTCGTGCCCTGGTCTGGGGGGATCCCACGTGCTGTGGAGTGGCTGGGCCCATGAGCCATGGCCACTGGGCCTGTGCATCTGGAGCCTGTGCTCCGCAACAGGAGAGGCCACAGCAGTGAGAGGCCCGCGTACTGCAAAAAAAAAAAAAAAAAAAAAAATCCCCAAGCAATCATTATATGCTGAAACACACAGTGTTTTTGTTTGAGAGCAAAAAAATACAAGGACACATGGATAGCCATAATCACCATTTGTCTTCAGTATTATACTAGAGATTTTACCCAGTGCAATTAAGCAAGACTCAGAAGTGAAAGGCATAAGGTCAGGAAAAGAGGAAATAAAACTTTGAATATATGAGATATTATAGTGTACACAGAGAATGCTCAAGAACCTGCAGATCAATTATTACAATTAATTAGACAGTTTGACAAATTTGCTGGGCACAAAATCAACTTAAACTTTAATCATATTTTAATATATACTGTAATACTGTTGGAAAATGAAATTTGAAAAGGTTAAAGTTTAAACCATGAAAATTATCAAGTAACTAAATATAAATCTAAAAAAAGATGTGCAAGACCTCTTTGGTGAAAATTATAGAATTATATTAAGAAGACCTAAGCTTAGAGATATTCTATGTTCATGTTTGGAAGAGAAAATATTTTTAAAATGTCAGTTCTCCAAAAAGTGATCTATAGATTCATTGCACCCAAGAGGTATTTCATAGAACTTAATTGATTCTAAATAGATGTGGAAAAATGAATGGCCCACATTAGCCAGGACAGTCTTGAAGAATGAGAATAAGATGGGAGGTCTTGCTTTAGCAAATGAAGTCATAGTAATGACAATAGTGTGGTGTTGCTGAGGGCATAGAGACATAGAATAAGGGACAAGAAATAGAGATCCAACACAGATATGGACACTGATACGCACATATTGAACACTTGGTTTA
Organism: Hyperoodon ampullatus; assembly: GCF_949752795.1. Lineage (NCBI taxonomy): Eukaryota > Metazoa > Chordata > Mammalia > Artiodactyla > Ziphiidae > Hyperoodon > Hyperoodon ampullatus. Next base: position 106,644,123 of record NC_136916.1, read on the forward strand.
TGATGGAGGTTTTATGGCAGAGAGTGAGGGAAAGACTATTTTCTTTTTTTCTCATCAGTAAGTGGTGCTAGGACAATAAATATCTCTATGGTGTCCTATAAGAACACATATTTATACATGAAGAAAAACCCTGACCCTTATTTCACACCATGCTCAATAATCCATTTTAGGTGGATTATAGATCCAAGTGTGAATAAGTATTTGAAAATATAATGCAATAATATCTTCATGATAGGTAAATATTTTAAATACATTACATAAAAGTATTAATCATCAATAAAAGTATTGATGACTTTGACATTAAAATAGAGAGAAACAAAAGCCAGAGGTTAGGGATTAGAGAGAACATTTGGGTGGAGAGGGGATATATGACAGTAGAGAGAGGTATATATGCTTTTATTTTCTGTTTTAATGAAAGAAAGTATGATATTTGAACAAATAAGACTGTGACACATTTCACAATATCCATAGCTACTTACATCTACTTTGGACTGTTTTATTACATTTCCATAAGTTACAATTTTTTTCTTCTCTGTGATGTTGGGACATTAGATAGGGTGTTTCCCATATCTCCCCTGGGCTCCAAATACCACCAACAATCCAAATATTCTGGGCAGGCGGTTGTCAGATGGTGCTGGATCACTTCCCCTTTCCTCTTTTGCTGCTTCTTTGGTCAGAAATCAACATAGTTGGTCTTGGCTTTCTAGGAGACCAGTGTACTCCTGAGGCATTCTGGACATCATCAGGGCTGTTTTAACATCACTCTAAGAAGGACATTTTGGAAGCTTCTTGGGGAACTTCTACTGATGAGCTTGTGTTGCCACCACCATTGTCTTTTCACCGCACGTGTAAAGAAAGACAAATGAAATGGAAACACTCCAAAATCTATAAGATGCAGCAAAAGCAGTCCTAAGAGGGAATTTAATGCAATACAGGCATTCCTCAAGAAACAAGAATCATCTCAAATAAGCAAAGTAACCTATCATCAGAAACATCTCAAATAAGCAAAGTAACCTATCATCTAAAGGCATTTTTTTAAAAAAGCCCAAAGTCAGCAGAAGGAAGGAAATAATAAAGATCAGAGAGGAAATAAATAAAGTGGAGACAACAAATAATGGGGAAAAAAATCTATGAAACCAAGAGCTGATTTTTTTGAAAGGATAAACAAAATTAATAAACCTTTAGCCACGCTCACCAAGAAGAAAAGAGAGAGGCCCCAAGTAAACAAAACAAGAAATGAAAGAGGAGAAATAACAACTGACATCACAGAGATACAAAAAAATCATAAGAGAATACTACAAACATATATGTGTCAACACGTTGGTTAACCTAGAAGAAATGGACAAATTTCTAGAAAGTCACAACCTGCTAAGACCAATTCAAGAAGAAACAGATAATTAGAACAGACTGATCAGTAGTAGTGAAATTGAATGTCTAATTAACAAAACTCCCAGCAAACAAAAGTCCAGGGCCAGATGACTTCATAGGGGAATTCTACCAAACATATAAGTAAGAGCTTATACCTATCCATCTCAAACTATACCAAAAAATTAAAGAGGAAGATACACTCCCAAATTCATTGTATGATGGCACCATTACCCTGATACCAAAACCATACAAAGGCACTACAAAAATAATTATAGGCCAATATCTTTGAAGAATATAGATGTAAAAATCCTCAACAAAATATTAGCAAACCAAATCCAACAATATATAAGAAGCATCATACAATGTGATCAAGTTGGATTTATTCCAGGACACAAGGATCATTCAACATTCACAAACCAATCCATGTGATACACCACATTAAAAAAGAACAGATAAAAATCAAATGATCATTTCAATAGACGCAATAAAAGCACTTGACAAAATTCAACATCCACTCATGATAAAAACTCCTAGCAAAGTGGGTATACAGGGAACACATCTCAACATAATAAAGGCCATTTATGACAAACTCACAGTCAAGGATGCCCATATATGGGGATATATGTATACTTATAGCTGATTCACTTTGTTGTACAGCAGAAACTAACACAACATTGTAAAGCAATTATACTCCAATAAAGATATAAAAAAATAAAATTGTATCAGAAAGGATAAAATTTAGGAATAAACTTAACCAAGGAGGTAAAAGACCTATAGAAAACTATAAAACATTGATGAAGAAATTGGAGATGATACAAAGAAATGGAAAGGTATCTGGCACTCTTAGACTGGAAGACTTAATATTGTTAAAATGACCTTACTACCCAAAGCAATCTACAGGCTAATGCAATCCCTATCAAAATACCCATGACATTTTTCAAATAACTAGAAAAAATAGTCCTAAAATTCATATGGAACCACAAGAGACCCCAAATTGCCAAAGCAATCTTGAGAAAAAAGAACAAAGCTGGAGTTGTCACTCTCTCTGACTTCAGACTGTACTACAAAGCTACAGTAATCCAAACAGCATGGTACTGGCCTACAAACAGGTACATAGAAGAATGGAATAGAATATACAGGCCATGCACCTACAGTCCACTTAACCTAGGAAATAAACTCATGCACCTATGGTCCATTAATCTACAACAAAAGAGACAAGAGTCTACAATGGAGAAAGACACTCTCTTCAACAAGTGGTGCTGGGAAAACTGGACAGCTACATGTAAAACAATTAGATTAGACACTTCCTCACACCATAAACAAAAATAAACTCAAAATGGTTTAAAGACCTAAATGTAAGACCTGAAACCATAAAACTCCTAGAAGAGAACATAGCCAGAACACTGCCTATTGCAACAATTTTTTTTTGGATTTATCTCCTAAGGCAAAAGAAATAGAAGCAAAAATAAACAAATGGTACCTAATTAAATGTAAAAGCTTTTGCATAGCAAAGGAAACAAAAGAAACTAAAGAAAGGGCAGCCTATGGGATGGAAGAAAATATTTGCAAATGATATGACTGACATGGGGTTAATATCTAAAATATATAAACAGCTCATACAGCTCAATATCAAAAAACAAACAACCTAATCAATAAATGGGCAGAAGACCTGAATAGACATTTTTTTCCAAAGAAGACATACAAATGGCTAACTGGCACATGAAAAGATGCTCAACATGCAAATCAAAACAACAATGAGATATAACCTCACACCTGTCGGAATGGCTATCAACAAAAGGAACACAAATAACAAATGTTGGAGAGGATGTGGAGAAAAGGGGACCCTCCTACACTGCTGGTGGGAATGTAAGCTGGTGCAGCCACTATGGAAAACAGTATGGAGTTTCCTCCAAAAGCTAAATATAGAACTTCCATAGGACCCCGTGATTCCATTCCTGGGTATATATCCAGAAAAATAAACAAAAACACTAATTGAAAAAAATACATGCACCCCAGTGTTCATAATAGCACTATTTACAATAGCCAAGATACGGAAGCAACCCAAGTGCCAATTAAACAAATGGATAAAGAAGATATGGTATACATGTACAGTGGAGTATTACTTGGCCATTAAAAAGAATGAAATTCTGCCATTTGCAGCAGTGTGGATGGACCTAGAGAATATTATGATTAGTGAAATAAGTTAGAAGACAAATACTATATGATATTTATATGTGGAATCTAAAGAACAGTACAAATGTATGTATATGGAAAGTGGAAACACACTCACAGATATAGAAAACAAACTAGTGGTTACCAAAGGAGAGAGGGAAGCTGGGGGTGGCATTTAAGGGTATGTGATTCAGAGGTACAAACTACTGTGTATAAAATAGATAAGCAACAAGGATATACCGTACAGCACAGGGAATTATAGCCGTTATCTTGTAATAACTTTTAATGGAGTATAATCTGTAAAATACTGAATCACTATGCAGTATACCTAAAACAAATATAATAATGTAAATCAACTATACTTCAATAAAAAGACATAAATAAAAAAATCTAAAAGCAAAAACAAATAAATGAAAATTTATCTAATTAAATCTGATTTTTCTATAAAAAAATAAGCAGAAAAAAATTTTAGGGCCCATGATCCTTTTAAACAACAAACAGTATTAAGCGCTGTGGTAGAGAAGATCTGGCAGCTTAGCAAAACCAATTTTCTTTTCTTCCAGGGGACATAGGTGAACTCCACTGACCAGTCTACCTTGAGGGTAGGTGTGACTCTGTCACTGTCGCAGGAAAGGGGATATGAATGAAATGCTGTGAGCCTCTTCCAGATCTGGGCTGTAAACTCCCATGCCTGACCATCTAGTTTCTTCCCTTTCCAGGATTTGACACAGATGAACAGAGGGAACTTGGAAGCATCTTTAGGGAACTAAGACTGTGTCTCATAATCTTGGGCTGACCATGTAATTTATTACCCAACTGGGACACTTGAGAGTGGAAGGGGGCACTGCTCAGCAGGAATACTCACTTTGGACTGTGCCTGAGCAAGAAATAGACCATGCCTGAGCAAGAAATATACTTCTATTGTGCTAGCCACGAAATGCTAAAGTTTATCTGTTAGAATTGTCAGGGTTATCTTAACTAACAAGTGTCAACTTACTTAAGCCAGCCTTTCTCTAACATGGAATGTTTTTAAAAATAAAATTGTTTTACTAATGATAAATTTTAAATAGTGAATAAATTAAAAACAGAAAGAAGAAAAATGTCAGCCTTAATCTCACCATCCAACTGACCACTGTTAACGGATGTATTTCCATCCAGATTTTTTACATGTGTATTTTTAATAGATGTGATTACAGTATATTCAGTTTTGAATCCTATAGTTCATTCAACAAACATTTTCCTCATTTTATTAAAAAATCTATTAGTGAAGATCATTTTAGAATCTCTTCATATTTAATAAACAGGCATTTAAGTTATCTAAATCATACATAAATGTTGTAGAAAAATTAGATAAGTGGATGTGCAGGAAGAAAGAAAGGCCTAAAAGGAAAATATATATATAAACAAAAATTGACTGGAGTATATGCTGCTCTTAACCTGCTTTTGACTTAAATCTAATGAACATTCTTTCGTGTGGCAATTGTAATTCTATATCATGACTTTAAAGTTTCCACAGTGTTCAAAGCTATGAAAATTCTAAAAAGCAAAACCCCAGTTAGTGTTGGACTACTTAGTATTTCTAAGATTTGACTTGTGTAACTTTTTTAGGCATTACCTTCTCCACTTTTCTCGGTGTGGTTGATGGTTACATCAGGCACCTTTTTTCCTTTTTTTTTTTTTTTTAAAGATATTTGTGTATAAGGTGTGATAGTGCATTTTCTCAATGTCCATTCTGTATCTCATTATTATCATTTTTGTCAATCCTTCTCAATTACATAAACAAAAATTATTAATATTTTAATTTGCATTGATTAATTAGTGAGCTTTCACTTTTCCCCAAGTGTTTATTCAGTTTTTTTATGATTTGCCTATTAATGTTCTTAGCCTAGTTAACTTTCTTTTGTTTTCTCAGCTTAGTTTTTTTGTGTGTGTGGTACACAGGCCTCTCACTGTTGTGGCCTCTCCTGTTGCGGAGCACAGGCTCCGAACGCGCAGGCCCAGCGGCCATGGCTCACGGGCCCAGCCGCTCCGCGGCATGTGGGATCTACCCGGACCGGGGCACGAACCCGTGTCCCCTGCATCGGCACGCGGACTCTCAACCACTGCGCCACCAGGGAAGCCCCTCAGCTTAGTTTTTGTTCTTTTGTTTTTCTAGCCTAGTTTTCTAGAGCGGTGGATAATGTAGATGGTAATGGCTACATAATATATAATGTGAATGTGCCATATTTTACCATGTCCCTATTTTGGACATTAATACTGATTCTAATTTGAGATCTATGATTAAATAATGGTGTGATGAACATCGATATGAATAACCCCCGTAAACACACACACACACACTCTTTAGCTCTTATGTAGGTTAAAGTCGTAGAAATAAAAATCACTAGATCAAAGAGAGAAATAATGTAAATATATTTAGATATCATTTTAAGGAAACACATACCATTAAGGGCAGTCCCGGGTTCATGATGCTACAGTCATCATAAGGTAATAGTTTTTCTTCCTAATGTATCTCGTACTATGTCAAGTGCTTCTATCAGGTGTAAGGGGGAAGTGTGACCCATCAGACACTGTCCCTCACGGCCACACACCCTTGCCTGCGGTGGTGGATCTGCCGCTGGCTCTGGCTTACACCGTGGGGTTCCATGGAGCTCTTCATGGCTGACTTTCTGGGCTCTCTACATTCCTTTTGTATGACGGCTTCTCCTAAGAGTGTCATCATTTACTGCTGTGACCTGAAGTTGTCCCTTGGCTCATGCACATCTTACTGTTCTCTTGCTCACCTCCATGCATGTATTCAGCTCTTTTGTCATCTGTGCTCTGCCGGCTCCAGGGAAGACTTGGCAGATGGATGTAGGGACTGTCTTGTGTAAAAAATAAGTTTTTATTTGCTTTTCACCTTAGTTTTCAATGTGCTGAGTTTTGCTTTTCATATTCATGCAATTTGTTTTTCTTTTTAGTGAAATTCCTTCTATTTACGATGTTGATCTCACTTTATTCAGTGTTTGTCCAGTTATCGTGAATTTGTTGTGTTCTGTCACATCCAATGCACTGGTGGTGTTGTTTGAAGGATACAGGACATCTGGGTCACAGTGAACTGTGTTACCCTTTAAATGTGGCATTTCGTGGATTTGTGGACTGAGGTTCATGCCTCCACATGTAATATAACTAAAGATCAGGCTGTTCTGGTTGCCTCTTTCCTTCTTCCCTCCCTCCCCTCCAGACATGGGCTCCACAGAGCACAGATTGGAAACCCCAGGACCTGTGGGTCACCAAGCCTCTTCCAATTTCACATTGCCCTTGTGGAATCAAACAAGATCATGCCTGTGAAACTCTAATGTGCAATCCAGCTAAAATACAGAGAATTTAATTATTTTCAAGACAAGATTTCTTCCAGATTCCAAATACAGTTCCGTCTGTGTCAAACTGAACTTCCTAGTGGAAGGAGAGGAACCAGCAGAATTTAGAGGAAATTTCTCATCACTGTACGTTTCCCAATGGCAGAGACAGAGCCTGTTATGTGCTGGTACAGAGAGAGGTCAACATTTGATCTACTGATGGATGGCAAAGTGGTACTTTCCCACCCAGCAGCCCTGGGTCCCTCTGGCTCACATGGCTGCCATAATCTGGTTGTCAGCAGGGAGAGTCAGGGGTCCAAGCCCAGGCCAGGCTGAAAAGGGCTTAGGCTGCTGAGTGACTACACAGGCCTTGGAGGTGGCTGAGCCCCTGGGGGATGCTGGGTTGGATCCAGGGCCTGAGCTGGCCCCACCCAGGTGGGAGATGGGTACTGGCTCCTCTGATAAGCAGCAGGTATTGGCTGGCAAGTGAGGTTTGGAGGGGACGGGCAAAGGAGGAGAATTCACATGGGGCCCTGGGAGCTCTGTTAGGGAGATGAGAGGGAGGCTGGCTCAAAACAGCATGAGGTGGAAGGGAAAGGAGCTGGTGGCCAGGGCACTCAGATAGAAAACAGGGGCTGGTGTGGGATGGTAGACAGGGAGCAAGGTTGACTGAGTCCCATGTTGGGCCCAGGGCAGAGTGGGAAGATGGGACCCCAGTGAGGCTGAGGGCCATCATGGGAACATCTCAGCCTCCTAAGCTCTAGACGGTCCTGGTTATGGGAGAAGCCTGCCCTCACTGGAGAGAGAGGCCCTGGAAACAGGAAACTGAGTGTCCATGGCATGACCCCCTGACCTCCTAGGTCCCTGGACTTATTCTCCTTCCTCTGACCTGTTCTTTGCTCTGCCAAATTGAAGAGGGGTTGGTGACAGTGGTTGGCTTAGAGAAGGTAAGAAATTTCTAAGGCCCAGAGAGGACCATTTTGGGGGAGAGAAGATTGTCATTTTTAATGGACCTCACTTTAGACTCAGACCTGGCAGAAGGCTAAGCACCAAAGAGGCATGATTGAGAAATCAGTGAGACTCTATACAGACAGCATGGGATTTAGGGAGGAGTGAGGGCTGGGGAGAAAGGGGGACGCAAACCCCAGAACTGACAGCAGAGGGCATCCTGGAGCAGTGTGGTTGCATACTGAGGTGGTTCAATGAATAAATAGGAATTCAGTCGTAATCACTCTAGAGATCCATTTATTGTGGCCCTGTGATCCCACTGCTAACCCCTATGGGATTCTTGCCGCTGCCCCAGAATGATGGTCAGCAGAGAAAAAGGTCAGTCTCAAGCTGCTGTTCGAGGCGCTTCATTGTTCTCTTTATCCAGGGCAGGAAGTGTGAGACCTTGGTGAAGACTCCTGGAGATGTCCCGTTTTTTCTTCCATAGGAGAGAATACCCTGGACCACGTTTCTGCACACGAGGGGCCCGCCGGAGTCACCCTGTGGGTAGAGAAAGGAAGGGCTGAGTGGGCCTCCTTCTGGTCCTGTCTTCCCTGCCACCCCAGGCTGGGTGGTCTCTGTCAGGGGCTGTGAGGAAGATCTGGGCCAGAGGAGGCCTGGTCGCGTCCCTCGCTCCTGGGGTCCAGCCTGCTCTGACTGTTCTTTGCAGCTCGACTCAGGTCTACCTTTCTGTCAGTCCTCATGGAAACTCTGGTGATAACGCAGCTATGGGATGACTGATCCTTTCTCACCCCCAACCCTGATCCACTGAGGGGAGAGAATTAAATTTTGGATTAGTGGACCTGGCTGACCAAGCTCTCAGGCTGAGGATGAGGATATGGCCTGTCCCCTACCCAGACCTCCCCAAGATCCTCTCCCCGGGGCCTGTGTGCTTAGATGCGAGGAACCTGACCTTGAAGGCAGCCTTCACCTTCCTCGGGTCCCCCACGCAAATCTGGGTGGCCTGGCTGTAATAGCCGGGGAAGAGGGATTTGCACACTGGATCCTCCTGCACCGTCAGCTCTGCCTCCTGCAGGGTGGTGGTTGGAGTGCCCACGGCCACCTGCCCCCAGCCGGCCACACTGCACGCCTTTCCTGGCTTCACCGGAACCTTGCCCCTGGGCAGGCTGAGGGTCCTCACAGCTGCAGTCCCCTTGGCTTTTCTCTCCAGCTGAGGGAAAGAGGCAAGAGTCCTGCTCAGCCAAAGGCCTCTGGGCTTGGGTGCCATGATGAGGCTGCACTGACCACCACCCTCACCTGAGCCACTGGGACTGGTCAGGCAGCCAGATGGGAGGGAGGAAAGGGACAGGAGGTAGTGGAGGGGAAACGATCTGTCCCCAAGAGGGCAGGAGGAGTGGGGAGGTTTCCTTGCCTGCAGTAACATGATGTCATTGGAGTAGTTCTTAGGATTGTAGTCTGGGTGGGGGACGGCTCGTCTCACTGGGATCATCTGCTGGGTCCTCTCCTGTTTCTTGATGTTGTGGGCCCCCAGGGTGACGTTGATTAAACTGCACAGAGAGCAGAGCAGGAGTGTGGGGCCTCTGTGCCCTGTGCTTCTCAGTGACATGAAGGCAGGGAACCTGGGAGCTTTCTCAGGCAATATGGAGAAATTACTCTGAGTTTGGATTTTGACTCTGTGCACGCTTTCATCCTCCACTGATGCTCTATCTGACCCGTGTGGGCCCTCGCTTCTCAACCTTGCCTCTTGCTCTCACCTCTGACCTCAAAACTTACCTGCCCCATTTCTCAGCTTTTCGTCACCCTAGTGCGGCTCTTAAGATGGCTTGTTTGATGAGGTCTTGTGGTCCTGAGTTACCACGATCTCAGGGTGAGGGAGGGGTTCCCCTGGGTTCAGCCCCAGGGGAGGGGCCGGGGTCCCTGTTCGGGGTCTCAGGAGGGGTAGGCTGGCTACCGCCCCTCACCTTCCTCTGCAGTGAGCAGCCGTCAGAACAAAGTTCTTTTGCACGAGGACACCGCCGCACCTCTTCCAACTCTCCTTAACCAGAAACTGAACAAACACCATGTAGGGGCGGGAGTGGGGCTTGGCCTCATGGCCCCCGATGATCTCCTCTGAAAGAAAAGGCTGGAAGATGGGGTGATGGGAGAGGTGTGGTCAGGATGGAGGCTCAGGGAGGTGGCGGTCAGGGAGGTTGACAGCGCCTTGCAGACACCGGGGGAGGGTCCCCCAGGTTTTCATTGCAGCCGGATAACCTTTTCTGAACCTCAAGCCTCAGAATCTCCCTCTGAGAAAGGGGTCAGTCAGTGCTTGTTCTCCAGGTCCTGCATCAGACACATGTGTGGAGGGGGCGGGTCTGCCTTCCCGATGGTGGAGGCCCAGAGAATCGTGGATGGGACTCCCTGATGAGCCCTCACTCCCACTCAGTCTCTGGGACCCCTCTAAGCCTCTGCTAACATCTTGATTTGTGCCATTTTCTAATAATTACCTATGAGCTTATGGAATTGGATTTTCTAAAATCCTCAGGTCCTTGGGCCTAACACAACCTAGGATCTCAGTAAATGTGTTTTGGCTGCAAGAGTGAATAGCCTCCAATTAGCTTTAGGCTGAGGTTTGGTGGGGATAGTGCTGGTGGAATTCAAGGCCATAGGGATGGGGGGAGGGCACTGCCAAAGACAGTGGAGCAGCCGAGGGCCTGGGAGGTGGAGGAGACGGGGCAGAAAATGAGCTGTTTGGGTCCTGGGGCAGAGTCTCCACCCCAGGAGAGCTTTGGGTGTCATCTAGCCACTTCTGATCAATCACCCCCTGGGTTCCTCTCCTGGGCAGGAGTGAGGGGTGGAGGGCACTGAGAAATTTCATTGGTTCTTAAGCTGGGTCCACTGACAATTCCTATACAAAGTGGGTTCACTTGAGCTGCCTATTCCTGGGTTGAAGTGAGGGATTTTAATTACCTGTGTTTTGTAGCTTCACATCCTCTGCCAAATACACAACCCACTTTCCCTGCTGGTGAGAGAGAGGCTAAGACCCACCCTTCCTTTCTGCCATCCATCCTCGCTGAGTGTCTATGCAGCATCGAAATTGTTAGTCTGGGTTTGGGATGGGAGCTGGGGTTGAGAAAGCTGAGCTGGGCAGAAGGGTCAGGACTACAGTAGGTTTAGTGAGATGGGCTCTGGCCTCAAGAATGGGGATTGTCACTCACCAGTCCCAGCCCGGTGGGCAGAAGAAAGGCCATTAGGAGCAGGAGAGGCTGCATCTTCCCCGAAGTTTGGCCCAGGTTGGAGCTGCTGGTGTTTCTTCCTTCCGGACACAAAACACAGGGGAAGGAAGGAGGGCAGGCTCAGTGCACACACAGACCTCCCAGACTTGTGCTCCCCCCACCCCCGAGCCGGGTGTCAGCATGCAACGTGGTCATCCACATTCTCTGCCGTGGGTTAAGTGAGAACAACACTGTCACCACACTTGTACTCCCACCACTGAGTCACAAAACAAAAAGAAAGAACAAGGAAGTGAAGGCTGTGGTTCAGCCAGCACAGGGGCTGGGTCCCAGAAGCCCCTCAGTGACTGAATCAAGAATATCTTCATTTTTCGACTCTTGGTTCTTTTTCGATTCTGGTGAAATCCTGAATAATTACACAATAGGCTAGGTCCTATTGTGTAATATGAGAGACACAGCTCCTGCCCTTGAGAGGCTGGCTGTCAGCTGGAGTAGACCTAGAATCTGTGGGTAGAGAATAAGATGGCAAGGACTATGGTGAGGGGGGTCTGCTTGGTGCCATTGTGAGGTAGAGGCTGGACTTGGTTTAGGAGCAGATAGACCTGGACACACCCAGGTACCCCACGCAGCAACCCCATTTCTTATGTTGCCACCATCCCGGCCTCATATTTTTGAAGTGTTTAGAATTGCTTCTTTAAATGTAAACATTCTCCAACAAAGAGAGCTTTTCCTTTTTTTTTTTTTTTTGGTGTTTTTTTGCTTTTTGTTTTTTTTTTTTAATTAATTAATTAATTATTTTTGGCTGTGTTGGGTCTTCATTGCTGCATGCAGGCTTTCTCTAGTTGTGGCGAGCAGGGGCTACTCTTCGTTGCGGTGTGCAGGCTTCTCATTGCAGTGGCTTCTCTTGTTGCAGAGCACGGGCTCTAGGCATGTGGGCTTCAGTAGTTGCGGCATGTGGGCTCAGTAGTTGTGGCTCACGGGCTCTAGAGTGCAGGCTCAGTAGTTGTGGTGCACAGGCTTAGTTGCTCTGCAGCATGTGGGATCTTCCCGGGCCAGGGCTCGAACCCGTGTCCCCTGCATTGGCAGGTGGATTCTTAACCACTGTGCCACCGGGTAAGTCCAAGAGAGCTTTTCTTATCCCACAATCTTGAACAAAATTCCTGTACTTGATATTCACTTGACCAAAACAAACCATCACTGGGTCCATTGGAAGTGAGTGACTGATTGGGTTGTGCTGAAGTATTTAGCACCCCTCGAGCTGAGATGGGGGCTGTCCCACTCAAATCAGGGTGCCTGTGACTGGGGAGGGGCTTCCTCTATAGAAATGCTGCTTACTGGTGTGCACTGAAGAGGAAACGGATGCTGGTCATCCTAATAATTACTACCCACTAAGTATTCTCTGTCCAGAGAACCAGGTCTCTGATGGCCCTGGGCATAGTAATCCTAAACATTTGCAGATGATCCCACCACTCTCACCAGTATGAGGACAGAAGGAAGAGTGATGGCGGGGAAGGCATGAGGAGTTCTCCACAACCCAACCCCAAGTCAGTTGAAGAAACAGCATTCTATGGACTTATAGAAAAAGAGGGGAAGGAAACATGCTTAAGCATGAACGATGATTATCTTGGGATGGTGGAATTCTTGGTAATTTTAATTTTCTTATATGTTCTATATTTAATTGTCTTTCTATGATGAATATGTTAGTTTCTATGATGAATATGTTAGTTTCTATGATGAATATGTTATGATGAATATATGTTACTTTTATACCCAAAACACATTTTGCCAGAGATGAAGCTCACTCACCATGCAAACATTCAGCCAACCAGTTCTTCTCTTCAGCCCAGCTGTCTCTAAGCTGCATGTTTTAAAAATGAGGTTGCTTTTCTGAATATGTTCTTATATTAAAAATTCAGGGGCTTCCCTGGTGGCGCAGTGGTTGAGAGGCCGCCTGCCGATGTAAGGGACACGGGTTCGTGCCCCAGTCTGGGAAGATCCCACATGTCGTGGAACGGCTGGGCCCGTGAGCCATGGCCACTGAGCCTGTGCGTCCGGAGCCTGTGCTCCATACCGGGAGAGGCCACAACAGTGAGAGGCCCGCGTACCGCCAAAAAAAAAAAAAAAAAGATGGAAGAGCGCCTTCAAGTTCACTTGGGGCTGAGGGAGGATGTGCCGTCAGGACACAAGAGGTTGCACAGGGTCCTGCGCTCAGGACTCCAGGACAGAGCTGGGACAGGCACTTGAGCTGGGCCTGGGAATACTGAAGCCCCTCCTGAAACTCTCTCAGCCTTCAGAGCTCTGGCTGCTCTGATGTGGAGAGGGAACTCTGCATGGGGAGCATTACACATTTCTAAAGCCTCCCCACATTTCTGTTTCTGGGGTTGAGAAGTGTCCCCCTCAACCCCAGAGCTTCTCATGTGGTCCTCCTTCCAAATCTGGATTCTCCTATGTTGCCACATTGGCACTGGGAGAGGGTGGGGCAGGGGAGTGGGTGTGGGTTAGGAGGACGGCATATGGATGCGATAAGAGGGTCCTCGAGGGGAGGGTCGTGTTCTCCTGAGGAAGTGTCTCCCTTTTCTGATGGAGCCCATGGTCAGCCTGGCAGGGGGAGCTGGCACTGGGGACGAGGGACTGGAGGGAGCTGGCTGTCAGTGCAGCAGGAATTTTTTTTTTTTTTTTTTTTTTTTTTTTTTGCGGTACGCGGGCCTCTCACTGTTGTGGCCTCTCCCGTTGTGGAGCACAGGCTCCAGACGTGCAGGTTCAGCGGCCATGGCTCATGGGCCCAGTCGCTCCGCGGCATGTGGGATCTTCCCGGACCGGAGCACGAACCCATGTCCCCTGCATCGACAGGCGGACTCTCAACCACTGCACCACCAGGGAAGCCCTGCAGCAGGAATTTTTATTCTAGAGTTGGAAGGGTGGGTGGTGTGTTGGAGGGGGAAGCCCATAACAGATCAGAAATGTGAACGGATGGTTGCCAGACACAGTAGGTGCCTAACGAATGTGTTTGAATGAATAAAATAGGAATCAATGATTTTTGCTCAAGAGATGAAAGTTTATTAAGTTCCAGGCAGTCCCCCCTTCACCCCCTTTTGGCCCAGTGCCATTCTGACCTCTACCCAAGAGGAGATGGAGGGATCCATCCCAGGGGCACGTTAGTCTGGTCCCTGCAGTTTATAGTAGCTCATTGTTTTTTGGATCCAGTACAGAAAGCTCGAGGCTCTGGTGTAGACATTTGGAGGTGTCCCATTCTCTTCTCCAAAGGAGACAATGCCCTGGGCTATGCCATTACACACAAGGGGGCCCCCAGAGGCGCCCTGTGGGCAGAGAGAGGAAGGGCTGAGCCGGACCTTCTTCAGGTGTGGTCCTCCGTGCCGCCCCAGGGTGGATGGTCTCTGCTGGGGGCCCTGGCTGATATCAGGGGCTGTTGGTCCTGAGGATTCAGCCTGGCCTTGACAATCTCCCCTTCTCCTCCTCAAGGAAGCCTCTGCCCATATGTGGTGGTGGGACAGTCTCCATGCCCCCAGGGAAACAGGTCAGAGACTGTATAGGAGACAAGGCTGGGGACACAGGAATATGATTAGTTCCCACTTCCCCGGACCCTCACAGCTTGTCTGTGCCCAGGGCTTTGCATGGATAATGCTTGGGATCTCACCAAAAAAGGACCCTTCCTCTTTCTTGGGTTCTCTACATATCTGGGTAGTGGTGTTGTAATCCTTGTAGCGAGAGATGCATTCCTCATCCCTTTGGACTTCAAGGTCTACCTCCTGCAGTCTCTCTGCCACTGGATTGTTCACGCCCAGGTGCCCCCAGCCGGCCACACTGCACACCATCCCTGGCTTCACCAGCTCCCTCCTCCAGGGCAGCCTGATGGGGCTCACAGCCGCGGTCAGGTAGGCCTTCCTCCTCCGCTGAAGGCATTCTAACCTACTTTTGGCCCACAGAGGCCTATGGGACAGTTATGGGGTTGCATTCCTCACTGCCCTGGGACAACTGAAGGGGTCGTACCAGAAGGAGGGACAGGAATGAGGTCATGGGGGATTCAAAACCCTGGGATGAAAGTGTGCAAGAACCAGTGCGGCCACGTGCCCTACCTGCAGTAACATGATAGCGTTGACCCACTTATTATGATCATAGCCTGGGTGGGGGATGGCTCTTCTCACTGGGATGACCTGCTGGGTCCTCTCCTGCTGGTAGATGTTGTGGTCCCTCAGGGTGACGTTGATTGAGCTGCATCGAGAGCAGAAAGGGAGGTGGAGTCACAGGAGATACAGCCCAGGAGCCATGAGGAAAGAGCACAGCTTGGGACAGGGCGGGACTGGAGGGGAGAAAGTTCTAGGTATGGGACCTGGGGCTGAGCATCTCTGTGCTGCCTGCTTCCTGGCAGTCCGGGCTGGGTGCAAGTTCCTGGAGTCCACTTAGGGTGTTCAGTCCTGCACAGAGCTTGACTGTCTCTAAGGAAAACCAGGAATTTCTCACATCTGCACTCTGGACTCCAGGGTGCAACCTCGGCTTCCTTCCATCCCACCTTTGATCAGTCCCTTCTCTCCACGGGCCACTCGCATTGACTTGTTCCTCTCTCCCCAAAGCTCACCTGTCCTCTGAAGAGCTCTCCTATGTTACTTGGTGGCCCAGGTCTGCAGCCCCTGAGAAGAGGGTTCCCTGTGAGGGGTCTACAGAGGGGTGGGGGCCCAGGTGCTGCTCCTCACCTTCCCCAGCAGTGAGCTGCTGTCAGCACGAAGTCCTCATGCACAAGGAGACCCCCACAGATGAAACTTTTCTCTGAAACATGGTACTCAAGAAATGCCATGTAGGGATGAGAGTGAGGCTTGGCCTCATGGCTCCGATGATTTTGCCTGAAACAAAGATTACAGTCTGCCCGCTGTGCTCATGGAGCCAAAGCCTGGAGAGGGGAGATGGGAGCAGATTTGCTGGTCTTTGAGGGAATTTGACCAGAGTTCAGAAAGTTCCTAGAGATGGACCAGGGCCCGGATATGAATGAGTGTAGCATCTGAGCAGGGTTGCTCCAGTGCAGGATGGGACTGGACCTCTGATGGTGAGGACAGTCACTTACCTGCCTCCCCACTGGGGGACAGAAGGAGGGCCAGCAGGAGCATCTCTCCAGGAAGGCTGCCCAGATCTGAGTCGCCGCTGCTTCCTTCTGGTCCTTTAACCCCGAGGGTCCCCTCTGGTGTTGTGACCTTTATCAAATGAGGTTTCTCTGAAAGTCTCACAGCTCTGTCTGATCAAGTCCGGAGGTCTGAGTGGAGCATGAACTGTCAGTCACCACGGAAGGACCCGTAGCTCTCGGCTCAGCGCCACCACAGCAGCAGAAAACAAGAAAGGCAGCTCCAAGTAGGGGTAGTTGGAGATGTTGTATCAGCCAATAGCAGGTCCCTGAGCCCTAGCAACCTGGGTCTCATGATGATAGATTCAAGAATACCTTAATTTTTGTGGTTCTCTTTAGATCACAAGGGTGATTGTGTATTGAGGCCTCTTTTTGTGTGAGACTGTGGGAAACATTGGAGATAAGATCTCTTGCTTCTGGTGGAGGAGACAAGCCGTCATGATCAGACAAGGATGGTGAGATCCTTGGTATGGGATGGACAGAATGGTGTGAGAGTGATGCTGAAGAGGGCTTATTCCAGTTATAAAGAACTGAGTGGGTTAAGAACAGCAGTGACATTGCATTTACCCATGAATCTGCATTTTGGTCAGGGTACAGTGTGGATAGCATCCCTCTGTTCCCCTTGGTGTCAGGGAAGCTTGAATCCTGGAAGCTGAATCATCTGAAGGCTCACTCACACCTACCCAGTGGTTAGTGCTTGCTGTTCACCGGGCCCATTGGTTTCTCTTCACAAGGTCCCCTCAAGTAGTCTCAGTTCATGGGATTGTTTGGCTTCCTCACAACACAGTGGTTGGCTTCCCCAGAATGAGCATCTGCTAAAAAAAAGAATGAGCCAGGCAGAAGCATCTATTCTACCATATTCCACTAATTGAAGCAATCAAGAGCCCCCACCAGATTAAAAAGGAAAGGTCATAGACCCCACCTCCCAGCAGGAGGAGTGTTGCCGTCATGTAAGGAGAGCGTGTGGGATGGGAGATACACAACGGCAGTCATAGCAAAGCAGAGTCTGCCACATTGCTTTAGGGGTCTGGAGAGTTAGTCAGAGCCATTGAAACCACTGATCCGTCTAAGCCTAGGTCAGTGTCTTTGGATAGGTTGGGGTCTGCTCTGTCCAACCCACGTGCACTGAGAATAGAAGAAGTTTGCCTGTCCCCAGAGTTACTCTTTTTAATGAATTACTGATACCACGTGAAGTGAGAATGGATGCCAGGCAGCCAAAGCAGAATTCCCACACCACTATCCAGAGAATTGCATTCTGATGTCCCTGTACCATTTGCTCAACAAATTATCCCGATCATGTCCCCATAATGGAAAAGAAGGAGAGAGTCATGGAATTGAAAATATTGTTGGTTCTAAATATCTTGATCCCAAGTCTCTTAAAAAGCAACAAAACCTTAAAGAAACAAAGCACACTCAGTAGGGATTCTGGCAGGGGAGCCACAGTAAATGAGAGTGTGGTGTCCAAGCCAAGCCTACGTGGGGTGGGAATGTGCCCACTCCAGGCCTCTCTCCTGTGTGGACACACTCCCTACATGGGCTTGGACACCCTGCACTGGGCAGCCTGGATGAGTAATTAGAATACATGTGAGGCAGGGAGTGGATGCCCAAGTCTGTTGAAGAGGGTGTTCAAACAGGGACTGGCTATTAGGTGGTATCGGAGCTCAAGGGAGATTTAAAGGCCTTCATGGAGTCGGGGCGGTAGAGGGGTGGGGAGTCGGGCGGGATGTGTCAGAGCAGGATAAATAGGGTGAGTTGGGCATTGGTATGAAGGGGCTGCCTGATGTGGATCACCAGAGCCTGGGTGGGGGGATCAGGGGAGGCACTTGGAGAAGATGAGTGAGAGATCTGTTATATAAATCTCTGTGGGATTAATCAAATAAGTCAACATATGAAGCTAATGAGCCAGGTTTCTCACTGTCTGAGGATTAGATGGTATTGGTGGCATCAATGTTAATTCCCTGGGTTTGATCGTAGGACTGTGGTTATGTAAGAATGTCCTTGTTTGTAGGGATTACACTCTAAAGTATTTGAGAATTTGATGGAGCATCATGTCAGTAACTTTACTCGCAAATGGGTCTGGAAGACAAAAGTTTTTTTTTTTTTTTGCGGTACGCGGGCCTCTCACTGTTGTGGCCTCTCCTGTTGCGGAGCACAGGCTCCAGACGCGCAGGCTCAGCGGCCATGGCTCATGGGCCCAGCCGCTCCACGACATGTGGGATCTTCCCGGACCGGGGCACAAACCCGTGTCCTCTGCATCGGCAGGCGGACTCTCAACCACTGTGCCACCAGGGAAGCCCGAAGACAAAAGTTTTTGTATTGCAGTGGCAACTTTTCTATAAGCTGGAGATTATTTCAAAATTAAAAGGAAATCTGTATCTTTCATATATACAAATAATAACCACTTTGAAGATATAGTTGGGAAGAAAATCTGTTATAGTAGCAGCAAAAGAAGATGAGGGGCTGGGCTTAGGAAAACCTTAACCAGAATTGTGAAAAACCTATTTGTGCAAAATGTTAAAGAACTTCTGAAAAACACAAAAACAGACTTTAGAAACAGCAAGATATTCTTAGTTCTCACATATGACAGATCTACACCAAAAAGGTACTGATTCTCCCAAAGCTAATATATAAATGTGATTATAAAAATAATATATATGGGATGGGGAGGGTGGAAGGGAGGGAGACGCAGGAGGGAAGGGATGTGGGAACAGATGTATATGTATGACTGATTCACTTTGTTATAAAGCAGAAACTAATAAAAAAATAAAAAATATAAAATATAAAATTAAAAAAATTAAAAAAAATTAAAAAATTAAAAAATCATAGGTATATTGGGAATTCCCTGGCAGCCCAGTGGTTAGGACTCTGCACTTTCATTGCTGAGGGCCCAGGTTCAATCCCCGGTTGGGGAACTAAGATCCCACAAGTCACATGGCGTGGCCAAAAAATAAATAAATAAATAAATAAATAAATAAATAAACAAACATAATATATATGATGTGATTTTTTAAAAACCCACCCAATTTTTTCACTTGGTGTTACACAAGGTCTAGATTGTTTCTAAAATTTGTGTGGAAAATAAGCATGAAAGAATCACTAGGGAAATTGTTAAAAAGAAAAAGGAATAGTACAGCAGAGGGTTAGCCTATCAGATCTTAAGAACGCCTATAAAAATTCTTTCAGAAAAACAACGTGGTGTTGTATCATGAACAGAGAGAGAGACTAGTGAAACACAATGGAATAATTCAGAAACATTCACAAGTATATATGGAAATGAAGTTTATAATAAAGTAGCAATTCAAATCATAAGGGAAAAGATGGACTTTTAATAAATGATTTAGGAACAACTGGATAGTCATTTGTTAAGAGATTAAGTTGGAGCAGTATCTTACGGAAACCACCAGAATAAAGTCCAAATAGGTTAGATATTTGTATACTGAAATACACAAAATAAAACCATATATTGCCTAGAAATAAACATAGGTAAAGTCCTTTAGAAAATGAGAGTGGAGATAGCCTTTCTAGCAATGACTCTAAATTCATACACTTTAAAAGAAAGACTGATAGGGCTTCCCTGGTGACGCAGTGGTTGTGAGTCCGCCTGCCGATGCAGGGGACATGGGTTCGTGCCCCGGTCTGGGAGGATCCCACATGCCGCGGAGCGGCTGGGCCCGTGAGCCATGGCTGCTGAGCGGGCGCGCCCGGAGCCTGTGCTCCGCAGTGGGAGAGGCCACAACAGTGAGAGGCCTGCATACCACAAAAAAAAAAAAAAAGAAAGACTGATAAATAAGTTATGATTTGAAAAAATAAATTTTAAAGTTTGTATATCAAAGAAGAGTGTAAGAAAATTCAAATTACATGCAGCAAACTTGTAAAGAATTATTGCAACCTATGTCACAATTAAGGAGCTAATCTAATATTCAAAGACCTCTAAATCCAGAAGAAACAGAACAAAAACCTGATAGAATGGACAAAAGACCTGAGCGTTTACAGTAAAATAAATGTAAAAAATAATAAAGTCTCAACTTCACTCTTATTCAGATAAATAGACATAAGAAAAGGAAAAAAAAGAAAATAATTATTCTACTCTATCTCATCTCTCAGATGGCCAAAAGTTCTAAAGTTAAACAGCATATACCATGGGTAAGGCTTTTTTTAAATTGGTGTTGCAGGATACATCTCTTTTCCCCCCATAAGTTTACTTTCCTCCTATCCATGTCTTTATATTTAAGATGTTTCTCATTAAACAGCACAAAGTTGAGTCTTGCATTTTTATCCAGACTAACAATCTGTGTCCTTTGGAGTATTTAATCTAGTTACATTTAATGCAGCTACTGATAGGGTTGGATTGAAGAATATCGTATTGCTATTTGATTTCTATTAATGTGATTTATTCTTTGTTCTTTTGCCCTACTTTTCCTGCTATATTTTGTTGTATCTCATTTTGTCTTCTTTATTGGCTTTTAGTTATATATCTATATATTATTTTAGCTATTACTCTAGGATTACAATATGCCTCCTTCACATATTACAAGCAACCTTGAATTCATGCTATACCATTTCATATATGAACATTGTAATGATACATTTTCATTTGTCTTCCTTCTCACCCTTTGAGTTCTTTTTGTCATACATTTCACCACTATATGCCATAAATACTAAAGCATTTTTTGCCTTAAAGTCAATAATCCATGTAAGAAATTGATATAAATACTTTTCCACTTAGTCACTTTTTAAAAATTAGAGTATAGTTGATTTACAATATTATATTAGTTTCAGGTGTCTGTATCTTTACAGTTTATACTGACTCTAAAGTTATTATAAAATATTGGTTATATTCCCTTGTTGTACATTACATCCTTGTATCTTATTTATTTTATACCTAGTCGTTTGTTCCTCTTAGTCTCCTTCCTCTATCTTCTTTCTCCCATTACCCTCTCCCCTCTGGTAACCACTAGCTTTTTTCTCTGTATCTATGAGTCTGTTTGTGTTTTATTACATTCGTTCATTTGTTTTATATTTTAGATTCCACGTGTAAGTGAAAATGTACAGTATTTGTCTTTATCTGATTTATTTCACTAAACATAATACCCTCCAGGTCCATCCATGTTGTTGCAAATGGTAAATTTCATTGTTTATTTTATGGCTGAGTATATTCTATTGTGCATATATATATGCCACATCTTCTCTATGCATTCATCTGTGGATGGACACTGAGATTGATTCCATAGCTTGGCTTCTGTGAACATTGGTATAACTTTTTGACCTAGTTTTTTTGTTTTCTTCAGATATATACCCAGGAGTGGAATTGCTGAATCACATGGTAGTTCTATTTTTAAGTATTTGAGGAACCTCAGTACTGTTTTCTATAGTGGCTATACCAAGTTATATTCCCACCAACAGGGTACCAGTTTTTTCTTTTCAACACATCCTTGCTAGCATTTGTTATTTCTTGTCTTTTTTGACAATAACCATTCTGAAGTGTGAGGTGATATCTCACTGTGATTTTGATTTGCATTTACCTGATGATTAGTGATGTTGAACATCTTTTCATGTATCTGTTGGCCATTTGCATGTCTTCTTTGGAAAAATGTCTATTCAGATGACTGCCCATTAAAAACCTTTTTTAATTGAAGTATAGTTGATTTACAATGTTGTGTTAATTTCTGCTGCACATCAAAGTGATTCAGTTATACATATATATATTCTTTTCATATTCTTTTCCATTATGATTTGTCACAGGATATTGAATATAGTTCCCTGTGCCTTGCCTATTTTTCAATTGGGTTTTTTTTTTTTATAATGAGTTGTGTGAGTTCTTTATATATTTTAGATATTAATTGCTTATCAGACATATTACTTGCAAATACTTTCTCTTATTCAGTAGGTTGCCTTTTGGTTTTGTTGATGGTTTCCTTTGCTGTGCAAAAGCTTTTAAGTTTAATTAGGTCCCATTTGTTTCTTTTTGCTTTTGTTTCCCTTGCCTGAGGAGAAATATCCAAAAACCCCCAATATATTGCTGAGACCTATGCCAAAGAGTGCACTGCCTATGTTTTCTTCTGAGAATTTAATGGTTTAAGGTCTTTAATAAATTTTGAGTTTATTTTTGTATATGGTGTGAGAAAATGTTCTAATTTTACTCTTTCACATGTAGCTGTCCAGTTTTCCCAACACCACTTATTGAAGAGACTTTTCTCCATTGTATTTTTTTTTTTTTTTTTTTTTGTGGTACGCGGGCCTCTCACTGTTGTGGCCTCTCCCGTTGCGGAGCACAGGCTCCAGACGTGCAGGCTCAGCGGCCATGGCCCACGGGCCCAGCCGCTCTGCAGCATGTGGGATCCTCCCGGACCGGGGCACGAACCCGTGTTCCCTGCATCGGCAGGCGGGCTCCCAACCACTGCGCCACCAGGGAAGCCCTTCTCCATTGTATTATCTTGCCTTCTTTGTGGTATATTTATTGACCTTATGTACATGTGTTCATTTCTGGGCTCTCTATTCTGTTCCATTAATCTTTGTGTCTGTTTTTGTGCCGATTTCATACTGTTTTGATTGTGGTAGCTTTATGGTACAGTATGAAGTCAGGGAGGATGATACCTCCAGCTTTGTTCTTTTTCCTCAGCATTTCTTTGGCTACTTGGGGTCCTTTGTTTTTGCATATGAATTTTAGGATCATTTGTTCTAGTTCTGAAAAATGGCATGGGTATTTTTATAGGGATTGCATTAAATCTGTAGATTGCTTTGGGTCATAACTCATTTTAATAATATTAATTCTTTCAATCCCTGAACATGTGATATCTTTCCATTTATTTGTTCAACTTCCTTTAATCAATGTTTTATAGTTTTCAGAGTATAGATATTTCACCTTTTTGAGTAAATTTATTCATAGGTATTTTGTTTATTTTGATGGGTTGTAATTGGGATTTTTTTCTATTTCTGAGATTTCATTACTAGTGTATAAAAAAAACAGATTTCCATATATTCATCTTGTATCCTGCAACTTTACTGAATTCATTTATTACTTCTAATAGTTTTTTTTTTTGGTGGAGTTGTTTGAGTTTTCTATATATAATATTATGTCATCTGCAAATAGTGACAATTTTACTTCTTTCATTCCTATTTGGATGCTTTTATTTCTTTTTCTTGTCTTATCGTTGTGGCTAGGACTTCCAATACTATGTTAAATAGAAATTGTGAGTGTGGGCTTTTTTGTCTTGTTCCTAATCTTAGAGGAAAAGCTTTCAGCTTTTCACTGTTGAATATGATGTTAGCTGTGGGTTTGTCATAAATGGCCTTTATTATGTTGAGACATGTTCACTCTATACCAACTTTGTTGAGAGTTTTTATCATGAATCGATGTTGAATTTTGTCAAATGCTTTATCTGCATCTATTGAGATGATCATATGATTTTTATTCTTTGTTTTGTTAATGTGGTGTAGGATTGATTGAATTGCAGATAAGGAACCATCCATCTGTCCCTTGAATAAATCCCACTTGATCTTGGTGTATGATCCTTTTAATGTATTGTTGAAGTTGGTTTGTTAATATTTTATTGAGGATTTTTGCATTTATGTAGGTCAGGGATTTTCCTTTTTTGTATTTTCTTCCTTCCTTCCTTCCTTCCTTCCTTCCTTCCTCCCTCCCTCCCTCCCTCCCTCCCTTCCTTCCTTCCTTCTCTCTCTCTCTTTCTTTTCTTCTTTCTCTCTCTCTTTCTTTCTTTCTTTCTCTTTCTTTCCCTCCTTCCCTTTCTTTCTTTCTTCTTTTGTATTTGTCTGGTTTCAGTATCAGAGTAATGTTATACTCATGGAATGTTCGTGAGTGTTCCCTCTTCATTATTTTGGAATAGTTGAGAAGGATAGGTGTTAACTCTTTAAATATTTGGTAGAATTCCTTTGTCAACCAGTCTGGTCCCAGACTTCTGTTTACTGGGAGATTTTTGATTTCTGAATCAATTTCAATTCTAGTTATCAGCCTGTTCAGATAATCTATTTCTTCCTGATTCAGTCTTGGAAGATTGTATGTCTCTAGGAATTCATCCATTTCTTCTAGGTTGTCCAATTTGTTGGCATATAACTTTTTTGCAGTATTCTCTTATGATTGTTGGTATTTCTGTGGTATCAGTTGTAGCTTCACTGATTTCATTTCTTATTTTATTTATTTGGGTTCTCTCCCTTTTTTTCTTAAAAAAAAGAAAAAAAAAAAAACACGGGCAGTTTTCAGTATGCTGCCTTGGTGCGGGGACTGGGAACAAGTCTGTGCACTCTTCAAGAGTGGAGTCTAGGGAGAGCCCTCCAGTAAGCCCAATGATTTTTAAACCAGCTAATGGGTCTCACCTTTTCAGTGTCAGACCCCGGGGCTGGGGTGCCTAATATGAGTCTCAAACCCCCTCTGTTCACAGTGAAGATCCCTGAGTCTGTGACATCCCCTCATTTTATGGGTCATCACTAGGGATAAAGGTCTTGCCTAGATATCATCTCCTCCTCTTCCCAGACTCCCTGTGTGTGCGTGTATGTGCTTTGATAACATTGGTTGTAGAAGAGCTATTCTGCTAGTCTTCAGGTTATTCTCAGCAAGAGTTGCTCTATATGTAGTTGTAGTTTTGATGTGTTCTTGGGGGCAGGTGAGCTCGGGGTCTTCCTACTTCACCATCTTGAGTCCATATTTTACACTTTTATTTTTCCCTTCCTGCTTACAAATGGGGGAATCATCTCCTTTCAGCCTGAAGACTTCTTTTAGTATTTCTTGCAGTGCAGGTCTGATGGCAACAAATTCTCTTACCTTTGTTTTTCTGAAAATGTCTTTATTTTGTCTTCATTTTTGAACAATATTTTCACTGGACATAGAATTCTAGGTTGAATTCCAGAAATATGTTGCCTATTTTTTCTTTCAATCATTTAAAATGTTATTTCCCTGCCTTCTGACTTCCATTATTTCTGACAAGAAGCTTGTTGTGATTCTTGTTTCCCCTCAAGTAATGTAACTTCTTTTCCCCTCTGCCTATGGTCAACTGTTTCTCTTTATCTTTGATTTTCATTAATTTGACTATTACATGCTTAGATGTGATTTTCTTTGTCTTACCTGATTAACACAGTTTCATTGAGCCTCTTGACTCTGAATAAGAAACGTAGTCTAGCAATATGCCTCTGGAAAGAAAGGAAACTTTTGCTGAACTTTTTTCATAGTGAAATGTGTTTGTTGGCCAAAAGGGTATTGTGTGGGATACCAAGACAGGAAATAAACCCTGGGAGTTCTGCAAGTCCACAGTGAGTGCTATTGGCAGAAGTATGGTCATGGGCAGGGAAGGCAGAGCCATCCCTGTTCCAATGCACATTCCCAAGAGAAATTAGCAAAAACTTGCATCCCTTTAGGTCTCTCGACCCAGAGCTGGCTTGGCAGTTCTCTCTCCAACCACACTGGGACCTGAGTCTTCTTGTGGGTCTGGAGGGCAGGAGGGGTGATGGGAGAGGGTCTTGGTGAGTAGAGGCATTTCGTTAGAGGTCATTGCGGAGATGTTTTACTGCATTTCATTTTTTATTTCCATTACAGAGATCTTTAAGCAAGGCAAGAATTGTTTCCTTGAAGGTGGGGGACAGAGGATACTTCTAAGGACAAGAAGATTTGAAGGAATCAGCATGTTTCAGGTACTTACCTGCCTCCATCCAAGTGTGCCCATGAGCAGACAGACCAGCTCACCAGGAAGGTGTTTTGAATACTTGTCAGAGAATGGCTGCCACGGGAGCCCAGAGGCTTGCTCTCTGGGGAGGTAGGTGTCTGAGCAGAGGCTCATGTCTTGTCCAGGGATGCCAGGAAGTCATCACAAGGGCAGGGGTTAGAACACATGGAAGGCTTCTTGCTGGCTTGGTTGTCAGGGAGCCTGGCTCAGTCCAGGCTCTGTCCTAACTCTATGGTGCCTCCAGTAGGTCACTACCCCCTCCTGGGACTTTGTCTCCCTCATCTCTCAAAGGAGAATGAGGGTCTACAACAAAGATTCTTAAACCTGTTTTAAATCATAAAACCATTTCCTCAAAATAAATGTAATACTTGAGCTGAACATGTATGTGGCTGGGCAACTTTTTAAAATGCTGTGTTTTTTTGTTTCTATATTTTCCTTTTTGTCTTTTTCAATCAAGGAGCCAGGTCCTTAGTATGTTTTAGGGTTTTTTTCAGCTCTAAATCAGAAGCTGTGTGACATCACTGCTCTTCCTTTGTAAAAGTTCCCAGGTCATTAGGAGATTACGCTGCTGCATGCTTTGTGCACAAAAATGGGAAACGGCATGCTTTTGAGGGTTACGTGATCCCAACGTATTGACCCCATGCCACAGAGGAGCATGGTGTGTTTTGGGGGCAGGATGGCACCATCACAGAGCTAGAACTGACGCTCACCTCCCAAGCAGTGCTGCATAGCAGTGCAAGACCTTGGATAGATGGCTGCTAGGAGTGTCTGGCGAGGTGAGCCCAGCACAGGGAGATCCTTGCTCAGCAAAAAATCACATACTCTACATGTGGCCTCCAAGCCTTTCCTTTCTAAGTCTGAAAAGTCTAGGTCGTCTTGGACTGTATGGATGCAGCAGTAACCATGATGGCCTAAAGAGCAGAGACGCTTCTCCATTTGTCCAGACCACATGGGCCTCCCTGATTCCAGTTTCATCTGCACAGGCAGGAGCTTGCAGATCATGTTTTTCGTCCATCCAACAGGCTGAGCGTGTAGACTCAGATTCTAATTGCCTTCAAACAAATACTTCATATGGGTTTTCCTACCATCTGAATGTGTGCAATGACATTCCTACCTGCTACTTTTAGAGTAAAAGAAATAAGGCTGCCCTTGTTCATTCTTCCTCCCTCCCTGCTACCCTCTCCCCTAGGGGACAAGGATGCTCCAGTGAGCAGAGCAGGATCTTCACATCTAGAAAACAAATGACTTGTTCTAGAGTCTCATGTAATAGCACTTCTACAGAGTGTAACCAGCAATAAAAACAAACACAAATGCTTTATCCCTGTGGACTTCCCACAGGGATCAAGAGATCTAGGCCCCTCAGGTGGAATCATGTGAAGGTGGGAAGGGAGATTAAAGATTCAGATGAAAGTCAACACTGTCAGTTCCACCTGCGCTCAGATGATAGAACCTGTGTTACCGAGTCCACTGCACTCTGCTTGCTGCATGATGGGCCAATAAATCAGAGACGAGGTATTGAGGCAAGGTATAGGACTTAATTCGCAAAGCTGGCAGACCGAGAAGATGGCCGACTAAAGTCTCAAAACTAAACATCTTATCTTGGTTTGGATGCCAGTTTCTTTTATAGAATAGAGATGGGAGAGGAGATGAGGAAGTAAGGTAAAAAGGCCATAAGATTGGCAAATGTCCCCTGGAATGGCCAGCCTTCGGGAGGGGATGTGCTAATTTCTTCCCTCGGGGAGGGGATGTGATAATTTCTTCTTTCTTTTTTTAAAAAATTAATTAATTAATTAATTAATTAATTATTTTCATTCATTCATTCATTTTTGGCTGCATTGGGTCTTTGTTGCTGCACGCAGGCTTTCTCTAGTTGCAGCGAACAGGGGCTACTCTTTGTTGTGGTGCATGTGCTTCTCATTGCGGTGGCTTCTCTTGTTGTGGAGCATGGGCTCTAGGTGCACGGGCTTCAGTAGTTGTGGCTTGCAGGCTCTAGAGCGCAGGGTCAGTAGTTGTGGTGCACAGGCTTAGTTGCTCCGCGGCATGTGAGATCTTCCTGGACCAGGGCTTGAACCCGTGTCTCCTGCATTGGCAGGCAGATTCTTAACCACTGTGCCACCAGGGAAGTCCAATTTCTTCTTTCTTGCAGCCATCCAAAGGTGGACGGGGTCAGGATGTTTCCCTGAACAAAGGCACTTTCGTTTAACATTCAGGCAGAGAGGCAGGGTTCCCTGAGGCAGGCCATTGTGTATAGACAGTATCCTTTTAGTGAACAAAAGCAACGGAAAGCAAAGGTTAAAGTAAAAGAAGCAGATCCAACATGTAGTCAGATTTGGCTCTTCACTGTTATACCTGTCTTATGTCCACTGTACAACCCCAATGTCTGGCACTTAGTAGGTGCTCAATCAGTGCGTGTGTTGATTGATGAAAAACATTGTGCTTTTCAGTCCTGCTAAAGACAGGGGCCCTTTCTAACTCAAAAGGTCCCAGGGGACCAGCAGGGAATCTCAGCCTAGAGGCCAGCAGTGACTAAAGGGACAGGCTGAAAGGGACTCAGGCTACTGAGTGACCAGGTGGCCAGTGGACCCTGAACACATGGGGGGCACTGGGCTGCATGTGGGGATTGAGCTGCCCTGCCTAGGAGAGAGATGGGGCCAAGGGTTCTGGAGAGACATCCCTCATGGGCCCTGCCTGGTGCCAGCACAGGCCTGGTCCCTCTGATACCCCTCTCTGCCAGGGCATGAGCTGGGTTGGCATCTCAGTGGTGATGCCCTGCTGGAACCCCAGGGTGCTCAGGGTGTCCTGGGTGGGAAGGATATGAGGAAGGGGTCAGCTCAGATCAGTGTGCTCTGGAGGGGACAGGAGTTGGTGGACTCTGAGAACTCGTGGTGGTGAGCAGGGATGGACCAGAGGCAGCCTGGGGACTGGAGGCAGAGCTGGTCCGTGAGCTCCGAGGAGGGCTGGGAGGACACTCAGCCTAGGTGAGAATGAGGAGCTTCTCACGAGACCCACCCCTGCTCTGCGCCGGCTTCCCTGGCTGTGGGAGAGAAACGTCTGCTCAGGAAGGCGCCTCTCCTCCCCAGTGGTGGGGCTTTGTCCTGGAGCTGCAGCCCCAGGCTGTGCCTGCTTGGTGTCCAGGACCCATGGTGTGATCCCCTCCTCTCCGCCATGTAACACAGGGCGAGGAGCCAAGAAGCTCACCCTGAGCCCCAGGACCAGAGAGGTTCATGTTTTCTCCTGATGGTGCTCAGCTTCAGCCCTGGCAGGAGGGCAGGCCCTGAAAGAGAGGTGTGGGTATGCAGGACCTGGGTAACAGCTTTGCATGGGATTTATAGGAAGAGATGGTGGGAGGGGGAAGAGGTGGAAGCAGAAAACTGCAAAATTTTGTCGTTGGCTTTCGAAACATAGAGTGGGTGCCTATGAAGAAGGGTCAATGAGTAAACGAGAAGCCAGCCCTTCCTGCTCAGCTGAGAGACATTTATTCAGCTGCTGATACCCCAAACCCCACAGTGTGATTCTGGATCAGCTCCAGGGAAGAAGGTCTGGTTCCACAGTCAGCGGCGTTTCATGGTTTTCTTTATCCAGGGCAGGAAACTTGAGACTTTGGTGCAGGCCCGTGGAGGTGACCCATTTTTTTGTCCATAGGAGACAATGCCTTGGGCCACATTGTTACACACCAGAGGGCCTCCGGAGTCCCCCTGAGGACAGAGAAGGGGAAGCACTGAGCCAGGTCTCCTCCTGGTCCTGCCTTCCTGCCGTCCCAAGCCCCCTCTCGGGGGAGGCCAGCTTGCATGGCCTCCATAGGAGATCAAAGGGCAGGGCAGGCCCCCGTGGTCCCCTGGGCTGCCAAACCCTGACCCTGGACATTGTCACTGCTTCACTTCACCAGGTGACAGCACCCTCTCCTCCCCCACGTCTCAGATCCTTTCTCTATCAAGACGCTGTGGGACTGTTGGCTCCAAACTGCTGTTCAAGGACATGGAAGCAGGCTGGTGGGCTGACATCAACCCACCAATGAGCTCAGCAGGGAGGATGAGCTCATTAAGCCAGGTGGGTTCCAGTTCTGAGGAGGCACCTGGTTTTAACTACCACACACTCAGGAAGCCCAGTTTTCTAACACCTGTGCCTCAGTGTGTTGCAAATTCCCCCTTTGAAGGAGCACCAGGTTTAGATTCACCATAGGTCTTTTGTAGGCTTGCAGGGGCCCTAGGCACTCCGAGATCCGGCTGGTCCCCCTTCTCTTCCTGGAGAGAAAGGTCCCAGCTTAGAGGGTGGGGCAGTTTCCACACTGTTTGGGTCCCCTGGTCCCAGATCTTCTGCAAACACGTGTCTCCCCAGAGCCAGGCAAGGTAGGTGGTCATTCTCACCTTAAAGGAAGCTTTGTTTTCCTTTGGGTCCCCCACACACAGCTGAATGGCATTGTTGTAATAATTGTGTAAGTGGGATGCACACTTTTGATCTTCCTGTATGGTCAGCTTTACCTCCTGCAGTGTGTCTGAGTACGTGCCCATAGCGACCTGCCCCCAGCCGGCTACACTGCACGCCTTTCCTGGCTTCACCCGGGCCTTGCCCCTGGGCAGGCTGAGGGGTCTCACGGCTGCAGTCTGCTTGGCCTTTCTCTCCAGCTGATGGGAAGAGACAAGAGAGTCCAGCTCAGCCAGTGGTCCCTGGGCCTGGACATGGCAATGTTGCTGCAGTGTCTTCCCTCTCACCTGAGCCACAGGGACTGGTCAGGCAGCCAGATGGGAGGGAGGAAAGGGATGCGTGGCAGTGGGAGGGGAAATGATCTGTTTCCAGGAGGGCAGGAGAAGCAAGGAGGTTTACCTTTAGTAACATGATGTCATTGGAGTAGTTCTTAGGATTATAGTCTGGGTGGGGGATGGCTTTTCTCACCGGGATGACCTGCTGGGTCCTCTCCCGATCCTTGACGTTGTGGGCCCCCAGGGTGACTTTGACTGAGCTGCACAGAGAGCAGAGCAGGAGGTGGAGTCACAGGAGATACAGCCCAGGAGCCGTGAAGGGCAGGTGACACCAGGGCAGGGCTGCAGCTGAGGGGAAATGCAGGCAACAGGAGGGCCCCGGGGGCTGAACTGTCTGTGCCCTCTGTTTCTTGGCAGCCAAGGTCGGATTCTGGAGCCATTGGTAAGGGCACAGTGGTTCCCGATTGTCAGCCCCAGGAAAACATGTGAAATTGCATTAGTTTGCATTCTGATACCAAGGCAGGCCCTATCTCTAGTCTCTCTTACTTCAGCAA
This sequence comes from Hyperoodon ampullatus, assembly GCF_949752795.1. Lineage (NCBI taxonomy): Eukaryota > Metazoa > Chordata > Mammalia > Artiodactyla > Ziphiidae > Hyperoodon > Hyperoodon ampullatus. The sequence continues at coordinate 106,675,208 of NC_136916.1, forward strand.
TGCCTCTGGCACTGACCTGCACCTCCCCCTGCCCTCTTTCTCACCCTCTCAGGAGCCCTCCCAGCTCATGTGTTCCCAGGAGCCTGGTTGCTTCCAGAGAAAAAGGCAGGGCTCCCTGCGAGGGGTTTTCAAGAGGGTGCGGGCTACTTGCGGCTCCTCACCTTCCCCAGCAGTGAGCGGCTGTCAGCACAAAGTCCTCTCGAATCAGGAACCCACCGCACCTTTTTTGGTCACCCTGGTCCCAGATCTGAAGAAAGGCCATGTAGGGGCGGGAGTGGGGCTTGGCCTCATGGCCCCCGATGATCTCCCCTGAAGGAAAAGACTGTTCTGCTTGTGTGCAACCACTGACTGCACCTGGCAGGCATCGGCTTGATGCTCAGAACTGCTGGGCACTGCAGGTCCAGCCTGCCCTGAGGTTGGGGGTGTGAGGGGCCTCAACATCCTCTTCTAGAAAAGGGAAGAGCAGCAGTCTGGGTCTGTGAGACTGTCTTCCACACATAGTTGGAGGTGAGCATACCTGTCTTAGGTACAACAAGGTCCTAGAGGCTTCTGAACATTCCTCTCCTGACTATGCTTTGTTTCAATGAGTTTCTAAGGGCCCTGTCATCCCGTGATGTCTAGGATAGCCTTGCTTCCCAGTGCTCAGGACTTTAGAGTAGGGATCTAGATGTCATCATAGCCTATTTCCCAGGGCCTGACATGTAGTAAGTGCCCAATAAATATTTGTTGGCTACATGAAGGAATGACCACACCCCTGTCCACCCCCCACCGACACAGGCACAAAATGGGCCTCTGGAAAGGGGTTGTTGGTAGGGCCAATGCTGGTGGGGTTCTGGAAAAGAGAGAAGTTCTGGTCTGCCCAACAGTGGCTTCATCCTCGAAAGAGGGGAGCCACTAATGGCTTAGGAAGAAAAACAGATTAAAGACCTAAATGTAAGGCCAGAAACAATCAAACTCTTAGAGGAAAACATAGGCAGAACACTCTATGACATATATCACAGCAAGATCCTTTTGGACCCACCTCCTAGAGAAATGGAAATAAAAACAAAAATAAACAAATGAGACCTAATGAAACTTAAAATCTTCTACACAGCAAAGGAAACCATAAACAAGACCAAAAGAATGGGAGAAAATATTTGCAAATGAAGCAACTGACAAAGGATTAATCTCCAAAATTTACAAGCAGCTCATGCAGCTCAATAACAAAAAAACAAACAACCCAATCAAAAAATGGGCAGAAGACATAAATAGACATTTCTCCAAAGAAGATATACAGATTGCCAACAAACATATGAAAGAATGCTCAACATCATTAATCATTAGAGAAATGCAAATCCAAACTACAATGAGATGTCATCTCACACCGGTCAGAATGGCCATCATCAAAAAATCTACAAACAATAAATGCTGGAGAGAATGTGGAGAAAAGGCAACCCTCTCGCACTGTTGGTGGGAATGTAAATTGATACAGCCACTATGGAGAACAGTATGGAGGTTCCTTATAAAACTACAAATAGAACTACCATACGACCCAGCAATCCCACTCCTGGGCATATACCCTGAGAAAAACCATAATTCAAATGAGTCATGTACGACAATGTTCATTGCAGCTCTATTTACAATAGCCAGGATATGGAAGCAACCTAAGTGTCCATCAACAGATGAATGGATAAAGAAGATGTGGCACATATATACAATGGAATATTACTCAGCCATAAAAAGAAATGAAATTGAGTTATTTGTAGTGAGGTGGATGAACCTAGAGTGTGTCATACAGAGTGAAATTAGTCAGAAAGAGAAAAACAAATACCGTATGCTAACACATATATATGGAATCTAAGAAAAAAAAAGGTCATGAAGAACCTAGGGGTAAGACGGGAATAAAGACACAGACCTACTAGAGGATGGACTTGAGGATATGGGGAGGGGTAAGGGTAAGCTGTGACAAAGCAAGAGAGTGGCATGGACATATATATACTACCAAACATAAAATAGATAGCTAGTGGGAAGCAGCCGCATAGCACAGGGAGATCAGCTCGGTGCTTTGTGACCACCTAGAGGGGTGGGATAGGGAGGGTGGGATAGGGAGGGTGGGAGGGAGGGAGACACAAGAGGGAAGAGATATAGGAACATATGTATATGTATAACTGATCCACTTTGTTATAAAGCAGAAACTAACACACCATTGTAAAGCAATTATACTCCAATAAAGATATTTTTTAAAAAAAGAAAAGAAAAGAAAAGCAGAGGTGGGGAAGGACTGAGGAGCCTGGGGACTGAGCAAAGGCAACAGCACCAACTCCGAGGTCTGCTGAGCAGTTGCTGAGGGAGCACCTGTCTCATCCTAGACGCAGAAGCCAGACCCACTCTGCCCTCTTCAGGGGAATTGATTATTTTCTCTTTTCCAGTTTCCGACCCTCTGCCATCACTTCTAGGAAAGTTCGACTTTCCACACAGCAAAGGTAGGGCTGGAGGAGGGGATAGTACCCACTGGCTTTTCTTGAGAACAACCTTTTCTCTGTCACTCCTGCTGGTGGAGTATCCAGCATCATACTTGGGGATATGAGGTGGGACGGGAGCTGGTGTTCAGAATGTTCCCAGTGGATAGATGGATCAGGGATGTGCAGAAGGGGCAGGTGATCGGTGCCAACTGGGGTAAGAGGTTGGGCCTCTGAGGGTGGGAATGGTCACTCACCTGCCTTTGCCCTGGGGGGCAGTAAAAAGGCCAACAGGAGCAGGAACAGGAGTGGCTGCATCTTCCCAGGAAGGCTGCCCAGGTCGGAGCTGCTGGTGCTTCCTCCTTGCTCTCTTTTTAGCCCCCCAGGAGAGGAAGGAGGTGCAAGTGGGCTCAGTGACCTCTTGTTCCCCTCTGGTTTTGTGATGCTTCATCCTAGAAGGCTTCCTATGAAAGCTGCCTCGCCCCCACTCCGTCTACCTGACAACGTTCTCTGGGTGATTGTGTGAGAAACATGTAGTGACCACATGGGCACCCACAGATGATGACTCAGAGCAGACCATTTGTTCCAGCCTAGAGCAGGAACCCAAGAATACAGGGCGGGGACTGTAGGATGTGGTATCGACCAGTAAAGGTCCTGGAGCCCAGAAACCTGAGTCCTCAGTGGTTGAACCACCAAGGGCTCATTTCCATGTTGCTAAGTCCACAGGATGATTTATTTAGCAGATGTGAGTTTAGGCTCTTCTCTATGCTATGACCAAACATAGTGCACATGTGTCTCTTTCCCTTAGAGAGCTGACTGTCTGGTGGAAGAGAAAGAAACATCTGTGACCAGAGTGCAACTCGGGAAGGGCTGTGGTTGAGGGATGCACAGGACAATAACGGAGCATGGCCACCATGTACTAAATCTATATAGGCACCCATTCATCATCTTAGCTTCCTTTCTAGGGGACTATTAACATCTTTTTTTTTTTAATTGTAAATGCTCAGAGTGATAGAGTCCATCTCTCTTGTTAATGTTTGGAAACAAACGTTCTGCACTTGGCATTTATTGGCCTAAATTCATGAATCACTCTGACCCTAGAAATTGAATCCAGGGATGATTTAAGCCTAAGTCATTCCTACTTTGGATAGGCTGGGGTCAGTTTCACCCAAACCACATGAACTGAGACAGAGAAAAGGCTGGTTCGCCAAAGGAAGTTCAAATTACTAAATTGCCTATACCATGTGAAGTGGGAAAGCATGCTGGCTGACCAAAGACCAATAATTGTCCTTTTAGTATTCTCTGTGCTGTGTGCAGAAAACCACACTTCTGATACAGCAGGCCTGGCACATTATAGGATGACATTGGCTGAACAAACTCTGCTAATGATCTTGCTAAAACGGAAATGAAGGACCATTCTTTCTAAATAGCCCAAGCCCAGTTCTGTTCAAGAACAACAAAGAATCTCTCAGTGATTAGACTCTGGTGATTTAAGGTTCCATCTTTACATTTCTGTACTTTACAATTTTTCTATGTGGAATATTATGCATCAAAAGACATAATTCCAGGGTAAATGTCCTCCCTATCAAAACAAGTACATTTATCAAGCCTCTCTTTTTTGAACTTAGCTTGCTCAGTAGTAGAAATTTTAAAAATAAAATTAGTTTTTTTATCTTAGTGGTAGTATATGTTATTAAGAAAATTTGAGGGACTTCCATGGTGGCGCAGTGGTTAAGAATCTGCCTGCCAATGCAGGGGACACGGGTTCGAGCCCTGGTCTGGGAAGATCCCACATGCTGCGGAGCAAACAAGCACGTGCGCCACAACTACTGAGACTGCACTATACAGCCTGTGAGCCACAAATCCTGAGCCCATATGATGCAACTATTGAAACCCGTGTGCCTAGAGCCTATGCTCCGCAACAGAGAACCCACCACAATGAGAAGCCCATGCACTACAACGAAGAGTAGCCCCAGCTCGTCACAACTACAGAAAGCCCACGCACATAGACTGGCTGAATGGATACAAAAACAAGACCCATATATATGCTGTCTACAAGAGACCCACTTCAGACCTAGAGACACATACAGACTGAAAGTGAGGGAATGGAAAAAGATATTCCATGCAAATGGAAACCAAAAGAAAGCTGGAGTAGCAATTCTCATATCAGACAAAATAGACTTTAAAATAAAGACTATTACAAGAGACAAAGAAGGACACTACATAATGATCAAGGGATCAATCCAAGAAGAAGATATAGCAATTGTAAATATTTATGCACCCAACATAGGAGCACCTCAAAACATAAGGCAAGTGCTAGCAGCCATATAAGGAGAAATTGACAGTAATACAGTCATAGTAGGGGACTTTAACACCCCACTCTCATCAATGGACAGATCATCCAAAATGAAAATAAATAAGGAAATGCAAGCTTTAAATGATACATTAAACAAGATGGACTTAATTGATATTTACAGGACATTCAATCCAAAAACAACAGAATACACTTTCTTCTGAAGTGCTCATGGAACATTCTCTAGGACAGATCATATCTTGGGTCAGAAATCAAGCCTTGGTAAATTTAAGAAAATTGAAATCATATCAAGTATCTTTTCCAACCACAATGCTATGAGATTAAATATCAGTTACAGGAAAAAATCTGGAAAAAAATACAGACCCATGGAGGCTAAACAATACACTACTAAATAACCAAGAGGTCAATGAAGAAATCAAAAAGGAAATAAAAAAATACCTAGAAACAAATGACAATGAAAACACGACAACTCAAAACCTGTAGGATGCAGCAAAAGCGATTCTAAGAGGGAAGTTTATAGCAATACAATCCTACCTCAAGAAACAAGAAACAACTCAAATAAACAACCTAACCTTACAGGTAAAGCAATTAGAGAAAGAAGAACAAAAAAACCCCACAGTTAGCAGAAGGAAAGAAATCATAAAGATCAGATCAGAAATAAATGAAAAAGAAATGAAGTAAACAATAGCAAAGATCAATAAAACTAAAAGCTGGTTCTTTGAGAAGATAAACAAAATTGATAAAACATTAGCCAGACCAATCAGGAAAAAAAGGGAGAAGACTCAAATCAATAGAATTAGAAATGAAAAAGGAGACGATACAACAGACACCACAGAAATACATGGGATCATGAGAAATTACTACAAGCAACTATATGCTAATAAAATGGACAACCTGGAAGAAATGGACAAATTCTTAGAAAAGCAGAACCTTCCAAGACAGAACCAGGAAGAAATAGAAAATATGAACAGACCAATCACAAGCACTGAAATTGAAACTGCCATTAAAAATCTTCCAACAAACAAAAGCCCAGGACCAGATGGCTTCACAGGCGAATTCTTTCAAACATTTAGAGAAGAGTTAACACCCATCCTTCTCAAACTCTTCCAAAAAGTTGCAGAGGAAGGAACCCTCCCAAACTCATTCTGTGAGGCCACCATCACCCTGATACCAAAACCAGACAAAGATGTCACAGAGAAAGAAAACTACAGCCAATATCACTGATGAACATAGATGCAAAATCCTCAACAAAATACTAGCACACAGAATCCAACAGCATATGAAAAGGATCATACACCGTAATCAAGTGAGGTTTATCCCAGGAATGCAAGGATTCTTCAATATATGCAAATCAATCAACGTGATAAACCATGTTAACAAATTGAAGGAGAAAAACCATATGATCATCTCAATAGATACAGAAAGAGCTTCGACAAAATTCAACACCAATTTATGATTAAAACCCTCCAGAAAGTAGACACAGAGTGAACTTACCTCAACATAATAAAGGTCATATATGACAAACCCACAGCCAACATTGTTCTCAATGGTGAAAAACTGAAACCATTTCCTCTAAGATCAGGAACAAGACAAGGTTGTCCACTCTCACCACTATTATTCAACATAGTTTTGGAAGTTTTAACCACAGCAATCAGAGAAGAAAAAGAAATTAAGGGAATCCAAATCAGAAAAGAAGTAAAGGTGTCACTGTTTTCAGATGACCTGATACTATATGTTGAAAATCCTAAAGATGCTACCAGAAAACTACTAGAGCTAATCAATGAAGTTGGTAAAGTAGCAGGATACAAAATTAATGCACAGAAATCTCTTTCATTCCTATACACTAATGATGAAAAATCTGAAAGGGAAATTAAGGAAACTTCTCATTTACCATTGCAACAAAAAGAATAAAATACCTAGGAATAAACTTACCTAAGGAGACAAAAGACCTGCATGCAGAAAACTATAAGACACTGATGAAAGAAATTAAAGATGATACAAATAGATGGAGAGATATACCATGTTTTTGGATTGGAAGGATCAACATTGTGAAAATGACTCTACTACCCAAAGCAATCTACAGGTTCAAAGCAATCCCTATCAAACTACCAATGGCATTTCCCACAGAACAAGAACAGAAAATTTCACAATTTGTATGGAAACACAAAAGACCTCAAAAGCCTAAGCAATCTTAAGAAAGAAAAACAGACCTGGAGGAGTCAGGCTCCTGGACTTCAGACTATACTACAAAGCTACAGTCATCAAGACAGTATGGTAGTGGCACAAAAACAGAAATATAGATCCATGGAACAGGATAGAAAGCCCAGAGATAAACCCACGCACATATGGCCACCTTATTTTTGATAAAGGAAACAAGAATACACAATGGAGGAAAGACAGCCTCTTCAATAAGTGGTGCTGGGAAAACTGGACAGCTACATGTAAAAGAATAAAATTAGAACACTCCCTAACACCATAGACAAAAATAAACTCAAAATGGATTAAAGACCTAAATGTAAGGCCAGACACATAGAACTCTTAGAGGAAAACATAGGCAAAACACGCTATGACATAAATCACAGCAAGATCCTTTTTGACCCACCTCCTAGAGACATGGAAATAAAAACAAAAATAAGTAAATGGGACCTAATGAAACTTAAAAGCATTTGCACAGCAAAGGAAAACGTAAACAAGGTGAAAGGACAACCCTCAGAATGGGAAAAAATATTTGCAAATGAAGCAACAGACAAAGGATTAATCTCCAAAATTTACAAGCAACTCATGCAGCTCAATATCAAAAAAACAAACAACCCAATCCAAAATTGGGCAGAAGACCTAAAAAGACATTTCTCGAAAGAAGATGTACAGACTGCCAACAAACACATGAAAGGATGCTCAGCATCACTAATCATTAGAGAAATGCAAATCAAAACTACAATGAGGTATCACCTCATACCAGTCAGAATAGCCATCATCAAAAAATCTACAAACAATAAATGCAGGAGAGGATGTGGAGAAAAGGGAACCCTCTTGCACTGTTGGTGGGAATGTAAATTGATATAACCACTATGGGGAACAGTATGGTGGTTCATTAAAAAACTAAAAATAGAGCTACCATACAACCCAACAGTCCCACTGCTGGCCATATACCCTGAGAAAATCATAATTCAAAAAGAGTCATGTACCACAATGTTCATTGCAGCTCTATTTACAATAGCCAGGATACGGAAGCAACCTAAGTGTCCATCGACGGAGGAATGGATAAAGAAGATGTGGCACATATATACAATGGAATACTACTCAGCTATAAAAAGAAATGAAATTGAGTTATTTGTAGTGAGGTGGATGGACCTAGAGTCTGTCATACAGAATTAAGGAAATCAGAAAGAGAAAAACGAATACTGTATGCTAACACATATATATGGAATCTAAAAAAAAAGAAAGAAAAATTGCTCTGAAGAACCTAGGGGCAGGACAGGAATAAAGACGCAGAAGTAGAGAATGGACTTGAGCACACAGGGAGTGGGACGGGTAAGCTGGGATGAAGTGAGAGAGTGGCATGGACATATATACACTACCAAATGTAAAATAGATAGCTAGTGGGAAGCAGCTGCATAGCAGAGGGGGATCAGCTCGGTGCTTTGTGACTACCTAGAGGGGTGGGATGGGGAAGGTGGGAGGGAGACGCAAGAGGGAGGGGATATGGGGACATATGTATACATACAGCTGATTCACTTTGTTATACAGCAGAAACTGACACAACATTGTAAAAAAATTATACTCCAATAAAGATATTTAAAAAAATAAAATACTTGGGATCATATTACATATTCAATGTAATTTTCTTTTATCCTCACTAAACCCTGCAATATAAGCATTTCCCCCACATTCCTAAATATCTATTAGTCAATATCACCATAGTCTCTCTTCTCTAATTATTAAAAATTTTAACATGTAATTAATTTCTAAAATTGTTGGAAAATTAAAAAAATAATTTAAGCAGAAAGAAAATAATTAAAAATACCTGATTTCCCATCACTTATTGATAATCATCTTTAATGTCTTGAAGTGTGATCTAACATTTTTTCTCATGTATATCTGCATTTTTAAAAATCATAAGGGGATTATGCTAAATACAAGGCTGTGACCCTTTATTAGAATTGAGGTGAAATTCACATAACCTACAATTAACTATTTTAAATACAATTTAGTGGCATTAAGTGCATTCCAGGTGTTGTGCAACCACCTGCTCTCTCTAGTTTGAAAACTTTTTCATAACCCCAGAAGAACATCCCATCCACATGGGTTGACTACTTGGTCATGGTGTATAATACTTTTAGTGTACTGTTGAATTCAATTTGATAGTATCTTGTTGAGGATTTTTGCATCTATTTCCATAAGGGATATTGGTCTGTAATTTTCTTTTCTTTTGGTATCTTTGGTCTTGGTATCTGGGCGATCCTGGCCTTATACAATGTGTTAGGAAGAGTTCCCTCCTCTAATTTTTTGGAACAAGTCTGGGTAAGATTGGTGTTAATTCTTCTTTAAATGTTTTGTAGAATTCACTGGTGTAGAAATCTGGTCCTGGGATTTTCTTTGTTGGCAGGTTTTTGTTTATTGATTCAATCTCTTTACTTGTCATAAGTCTGCTTAGATTTCTTATTTCTTCTTGAGTCAGTTTTGGTAGTTTCTGTGTTTCCAGGAATTTGTTCATTTCATCTTGATTATCTAATTTGTTGGTGTAGAAATATTGATAGCATTCTCTAATAATCCTTTTAATTTCTCTGAGGTTGGTAGTAATGTCCCCTTCTTTCATTTCTGATTTTCATAATATGAATCTTCTTTTTTTGTTGTTGTTGGTCTAGCTAAAAGTTTGTCAAATTTGTTGATCTTTTCAAAGAACAAACTTTTGTTGATCCTTTCTATTTTGATTATTTTGCTCTAATCTTTATTATTTCCTTCCTTTTGCTGGCTTGGGGTTTTTTAAATCTATTTTTAGTTTTGTTAGGCTTAAATTTGTGTCGTTGATTAGAAATCTTTCTTCTTCTTTAATGTAGTCATTTATAGCTATATATTTTCCTCTGAGCATTGTTTTTACTGCATCTTATACATTTTATATGTTGTGTTTTCATATTCACTTGTCTCAAAGTACTTTCTAATTTCTCTTGCAATTTTTTCTTCGACCCACTGGTTACTTAAGATTGTGTTTTTTAATTTCCACGTATTTCCATGTTTGTGAATTTTCCAGTTTTCCTTCTGTTATTGATTTCTAGCTTCATTCCATTGTAGTTGAAGAAGATAATTTGTATTATTTTAATCTTTTAAAATGCATTGAGAAATGTTTTATGGCCTAACCTATGGTGTATCCTAGAGAATTCTTTGTATGCACTTGAGAAGTACGTGTAGCATACTGCTGTCAGAGTGTTTTGTATGTCTGTTTGTTCTAATTGGTTTATAGATGCTCTATCTACTATTGAAAGTAAGGTATTGAAGTCTCCAACTATTTTTATAAAACTGTCTATTTCTCTCAATTATCTCAATGTTTTCTTCATATATTTTGGAGTTCTGGTGTTTGGTGTATTATGTATTCTTGATGAATTGACCTTTTGTCAATATATAATGTCCTTTGTCTCTTTTAACAATTTTTCACTTAAAATCTATTTTACCTGTTATTGATATAACCACTCCAGTTTCCTCTGGGTTACTATTTGCATAGAATATCTTTTTCTATTTTTTCATTTCCAATATTTTTGTCTTTGTATTTAAAGGGAGTCTCTTGAAAGCTGCATAGGCTTGAATCATATTTTTAAATTTATTCTCCCAATTTCTATCTTTTAATTGGTTAGTTTAATCCACTTAAAATTAAAATGATTACTGATAGTGATAGGCTTACTTCTGCCATTTTGCTGTTCGGTTTTTATATATTTTCTGTTTCTCAATTCCTCCAATATCGCCTTCTTTTTTGTTTGATTGCTTTTTTTTTCTACTGTACTATTTTAAATACCTCTTCATTTCCATTTCTGTATATTTTAAAGTTACTTTTTAATGGTTACTGTATTTAATGCCCTAAATTTATACCAATATAGTTTGAATATATACCAATTTAGCCTCAGCAACATACATTAACTCTGCTCCTATTCAGCTCCATCTCCATCTTGTTATTGACACAAATTATATCTTTTTACATGTGTGTCCATTACATAGGTTATAATTTCTTTTTATGCATTTGTCTTTTAAATCCTACAAGAAACAAAAAGAAGTTACAAACCTAAAATACAATACTACTAGCTTTTGTAATTATCTATGTGGTTATTTTTACCAGAGGTCTTTTTTCTTCATTTGGCTTCAAGTTGCCATCTCTTGTCCTTAGGTTTCAACTTGAAGGACCCTTCTTTATCATTTCTTGTAGGGCAGGTCTACAGGGCAGGAATTAATGATTAATTCCCGAAGTTTTTGTTTATCTGAGAACATTTTATTTCTCCATTTTTGAAGGGCAGTTTTGCCAATATAGAATTTTTGGTTGACAGTTTTTTGTTTTTTCTTTCAGCACTTTAAATATATCATCCCACTGCCTCTATGGTTGCTGATGAGAAATTGACCATTAATCTCATTGAAAATCACTTGTCCATGATGAGTCACTTCTGTCTCGTTGCTTTCTAGATTTTCTCTTTGTTTTTGGCTCTTGACAGTTTGGTTGTAGTGTGTCTCAGTGTGGATCTCTTTAAGATTATCCTGCTTCGAGTTGTTGAGCTTCTTTGATACACATATTCCTGTGTTTCATCAAATTTGGGATATTTTTGGCCATCACTTCTTCAGGTATTTTTTCTGACTCTTCTTTCTTCTCCTTCTATGACTCCCATAATGCATATGTTGATACTTTTGATATCGTCTCATAGATCCCTTAGGCTCTGTTCATTTTTCTTCATTATTTTTTCCTTTCTGCTCTTCATACTGGGTTATTTTATTTTCCCTGCAAGTTCATTGCTTCTTTCTTCTTCCTGGTCAGATCTACTTTTGAAATTATCTATTGAATTTTACATTTCAGTTGTTGTACTTTTCAGTTCCAGAATTATAATTTCTATCTCTTTATGACATTCTCTACATTCTCATATATTGTTCCTGATTTGCTTTACTTCCGTTCATGGTCTCTTTCAGCTCTTTGAGTATTTTTAAGACAGTCAATTGAAAATCTGTGTCTGGTGTAAACAATGTCCAGGTTTCCTCAAAAATGTTTTCTGTCAAGTTCTTTTTTTCCATCTGTGAATGGACCATAATTTCTTGTTCCTTTGTATTTGCATATTTTCATTGAAAACAGGATATTTTGAATACAATACTGTACTCTGGGAATTGCACTGTCCCCATCCCTCAGGGATTGCTTGTATTGTTTGTTGAGTGATACAGTCATCCATTTGTCTAGTGACTTTTCCAAACTATTTTTGCAAGGACTATATTCCTTGTTTGTGTGGTCACTGAAGTCTCCGTTACCTTATCTCTGTCTAATTGTCCCTGGGAAGACTGGCTTAATCTCTGTAAGTACAGAAATCAGGGAAATGTTTCAGAATATTTTTCGTGGCTTTCGGTGTTGTCTGAAGACTAAAGTGACAGATCCATCAGACAAGATGAGGAGTGACAGAGTCAGCAGAGCACAGCTCTATGGAACATTTATTTGCTCTGTGTCTATGGTGTGTGTGTGTCATTTCTGTTGTCTTTAAGCTGGAGAATTTCAGGGCTTTGTGTCCATCCCTGCCCAGGTGACTCATCTCTGAATTGCTAGAGGTCCCACAATTTCACTAACTACTCCCTTGCTTTAGTAGCAGCTTCTCATACAGGAAGGAGATGTTACAGGAGGACATGGAACTTCAGAGTCTCAGGTCCTGCCCTTTCCTGCCACCCTCATTTCTGTCCCCCTCCCTATTTGGATTGATTATTCAAGAGTTGAGTTGAGGGCTTCCCTGGTGGCGCAGTGGTTGAGAGTCCGCCTGCCGATGCAGGGGACACGGGTTCGTGCCCCGGTCCGGGAAGATCCCACATGCCGTGGAGCGGCTGGGCCCGTGAGCCATGGCCGCTGGGCCTGCGCGTCCGGAGCCTGTGCTCCGCAACAGGAGAGGCCACAACAGTGAGAGGCCCACATACTGGGGAAAAAAAAAAAAAAAAAAAAAAAAAGAGTTGAGTTGAGGTCCTGAATATAAGCATGTTGACATGATATGCTGATTAGGCTGAAGAGGGAGGATGTAGGGAGTTTGGGAAAATTTTTCTTTAAACTTCAATGGCTAGTCAAATGGCCAAGGCTGTGTAGAAAGTCCTCCCAAATCCAGAAACAGTAACACAAATATAAGACAGAGGAAAGCTTACTGAGGTGGACACATGTGGAGAAGAGCATCATACAGGAAACTTCCTAAGAAAGAACCCCCACCTGGAAAAAGCCTTAGTGGAGAGACCAAATTTCTTCCTGGATGTGACCAAAGGGAGCCACACTAAGAGGTAGTGAAAACCATTTGGGACTTGTAAATTTAAGAATCTGTGTCTAAGTAAAAATAAGTAATAATAAAAACATATATTTGGAAAAGGAGGTATGATTTATCAGCCCACTGAACCAATGAAAGAATAATATCCAACATCATAATGCTGGTTAATATATTTTTTTCCTTTTTAAAAATTTTATTTATTTATTTATTCTTTTATTTATTTTTTTATACAGCAGGTTCTTATTACTCATCAGTTTTATACACATCAGTGTATACATGTCAATCCCAATCTCCCAATTCATCCCACTACCACCACCCCACCACCTCACCACTTCCCCCTTTGGTGTCCATACGTTTGTTCTCTACATCTGTATCTCTATTTCTGCCTGCAAACTGGTTCATCTGTACCATTTTTCTAGGTTCCACATATATGCGTTAATATACGATATTTATTTTTCTCTTTCTGACCCACTTCACTCTGTATGACAGTCTCTAGATCCATCCACGTCTCAACAAATGACCCAATTGCATTCCTTTTTATGGCTGAGTGATATTCCATTGTATATAAGTACCACATCTTCTTTATCCATGCATCTGTCGCTGGACATTTAGGTTGCTTCCATGACCTGGCTGTTGTAAATAGTGCTGCAATGAATATTGGGGTGCATGTGTCTTTTTGAATTATGGTTTTCTCTGGGTATATGCCCAGTAGTGGGATTGCTGGGTCATATATAATTATATTTTTAGTTTTTTAATGAACCACCATACAATTCTCCCTAGTGGCTGTATCAATTTACATTCCCACCAACAGTGCAAGAGGGTTCCCTTTTCTCCACACCCTCTCCAGCATTTTTGTTTGTACATTTTCTGATGATGCCCAATCTAACTGTTGTGAGGTGATACCTCATTGTAGTTTTGATTTGCATTTCTCTAATAATTAGTGATGTTGAGCAGCTTTTAATATATTTCTTGCCCATCTGTATGTCTTCTTTGGAGAAATGTCTATTTAGGTCTTCTGCCTATTTTTGGATTGGATTCTTTGTTTTTTTAATATTGAGATGCAGGAGCCGTTTATATATTTTGGAGATTAATCCTTTGTCTGTTGATTCGTTTGCAAATATTTTCTCCCATTCTGAGGGTTGTCTTTTTGTCTTGTTTATGGTTTCCTTCGCTGTGCATGAGCTTTGAACTTTCATTAGGTCCCATTTGTTTATTTTTGTTTTTATTTCCATTACTCTAGGAGGTGGATCAAAAAAGATCTTGCTGTGACTTATGTCAAACAGTGTTCTTCCTATATTTTTCTCTAAGAGTTTTACAGTGTCTGGTCTTACATTTAGGTCTCTAATCCATTTTGAGTTTATTTTTGTGTGTGGTGTCAGGGAGTGTTCTAATTTCATTCTTTTACATGTAGCTGTCCAGTTTGCCCAGAGTCACTTATTGAAGAGACTTTTTCTCCATTGTATATCCTTGCCGCCTTTGTCATAGATTAGTTGACCATAGGGGCGTGGGTTTATCTCTGGACTTTCTATCTTGTTCCATTGATCTATGTTTCTGTTTTTGTACCAGTACCATGTTGTCTTGATCACTGTAGCTTTACAGTATACTCTGAAGTCAGGGAGTCTGATTCCTCCAGCTCCATTTTTTTCCCTCAAGACTGCTTTGGCTATTTGCATCTTTTGTGTCTCTATACAAATTTTAAAATTTTTTGTTCTAGTTTCATAAAAAATGCCATTGGTAATTTGATAGGGATTGCATTGAATCTGTAGATTGCTTTGGGTAGTATAGTCATTTTCACAATATTGATTCTTCAAATCCAAGAACATGGAATATCTCTAAATCTGTTGGTATCATCTTTAATTTCTTTCATCAGTGTCTTATAGTTTTATGCATACAGGTCTTTTGTCTCAGTAGGTAGGTTTATTCCTAGATATTTTATTCTTTTTGTTACAATGGTAAATGGGAGTTTCCTTAATTTCTTTTTCAGATTTTTCATCATTAGTGTATAGGAATGCAAGAGATTTCTGTGCCTTAATTTTGTATCCTGCAACTTTACCAAATTCATTGATTAGCTTTAGTAGTTTTCTGGTAGCATCTTTAGGGTTCTCTATGTATAGTATCATGTCAGCTACAAACAGTGACTGTTTTACTTCTTCTTTTCCAATTTGTGCTCCTTTTATTTCTTTGTCTTCTCTGATTGCCATGGCTAGAACTTCCAAAACTATGTTGAATAGTTGTGGCAAGAGTGGACATCCTTGTCTTGTTCCTGATCTTAGAGGAAATGCTTTCAGTTTTTCACCATTGAGAATGATGTTTGCTGTGAGTTTGTCATATATGGCCTTTATTATGTTGAGGTAGGTTCCCTCTATGCCCGCTTTCTAGAGAGTTTTTATCATAAATGGGTGTTGAATGCTGTCAAAAGCTTTTTCAGCATCTACTGAGATGATCATATGTTTGTTTGTTTGTTTGTTTTTGCAATATGCAGGCTTCTCACTGCTGTGGCCTCTCCCATTGTGGAGCACAGGCTCCAGACGTGCAGGCTCAGCGGCCATGGCTCACAGGCCCAGCTGCTCCACGGCATGTGGGATCTTCCTGGACCAGGGCACGAACCCGTGTTCCCTGCATCGGCAGGCGAACTCTCAACCACTGCGCCACCAGGTAAGCCCGATCATATGGTTTTTATTCTTCAATTTGTTAATATGGTGTATCACATTGATTGAGTTGCATATATTGAAGAACCCTTGCATCCCTGGGATAAATCCCACTTGATCATGGTGTATGATCCTTTTAATATGTTGTTGGATTCAGTTTGCTAGTATTTTGTTGAGGATTTTTGCATCTGTATTCATCAGTGATATTGGTCTGTAATTTCTTTTTTTGTAGTATCTTTGTTTCTATTTCATTTATTTCTGCTCTGATCTTTATGATTTCTTTCCTTCTGCTAACTTTGGGTTTTGTTTGTTCTTCTTTCTCTAGTTCCTTTAGGTGTAAGGTTAGATTGTTTATTTGAGATTTTTCTTGTTTCTTGAGGTAGGCTTATATAGCTATAAACTTCCCTCTTAGAACTGCTTTTGCTGCATCACATAGGTTTTGGATTGTCATGTTTTCATTGTCATTTGTCTCTAGGTATTTTTTGGTTTCCTCTTTGATTTCTTCAGTGATCTCTTCATTATTTAGTAACGTATTGTTTAGCCTCCATGTGTTTGTGTTTTTTACATTTTTTTCCCTGTAATTGATTTCTAATGTCATAGTGTTGTGGTCAGAAAAGATGCTTGATATGATTTTGATTTTCTTAAATTTACTGAGGCTTGATTTGTGACCTAAGATGTGATTTCTCCTGGAGAATGTTCTGTGTGCACTTGAGAAGAAAGTGTAATCTGCTGTTCTTGGATGGAATGTCCTATAAATAGCAATTAAATCCGTCTGGTCTATTGTGTAATTTAAAGCTTCTGTTTCCTTATTTATTTTCATTTTGGATGATCTGTACATTGGTGTGAGGTATTAAAGTCTCCCACTATTATTGTATTACTGTCAATTTCCTCTTTTATAGCTGTTAGCAGTTGCCTTATGTATTGAGGTGCTCCTATGTTGGGTGCATATATATTTATAATTGTTATATCTTCTTCTTGGATTGATCCCCTGATCATTATGTAGTGTCCTTCCTCGTCTCTTGTAACATTCTTTATTTTAAAGTCTATTTTATCTGATATGAGTATTGCTACACCAGCTTTCTTTTGATTTCCATTTGCATGGAATATCTTTTTCCATTCCCTCACTTTCAGTCTGAATGTGTCCCTAGGTCTGAAGTGGGTCTCTTATAGACAGCATATATATGGGTCTTGTTTTTCTACGCATTCAGCAAGCCTGTGTCTTTTGCTTGGAGCATTTAATCCATTCACGTTTAGGGTAATTATCGATATGTATGTTCCTATTACCATTTTCTTAATTGTTTTGGGTTTGTTTTTGTAGGTCCTTATCTTCTCTTGTGTTTCCCACTTAGAGAAGTTCCTTTAGCTTTTGTTGTAGAGCTGGTTTTGTGAAGCTGAATTCTCTTAGCTTTTGCTTGTCTGTAAAACTTTTGATTTCTCCATCAAATCTCAGTGAGATCCTTGCTGGGTAGAGTAATCTTGTTTGTACGTTCTTCCCTTTCATCACTTTAAGTATATCATGCCACTCCCTTCTGGCTTGTAGAATTTCTGCTGAGAAATCAGCTGTTAACCTTATGGGAGTTTCATTGTATATTATTTGTCATTTTTCCATTGCTTCTTTCAGTAATTTTTCTTTGTCTTTAATTTTTGCCAATTTGACTATTATGTGTCTTGGTGTGTTTCTCCTTGGGTTTCTCCTGTATGGGACTCTCTGCGCTTCCTGGATTTGGGTGGCTATTTCCTTTCCCATGTTAGGGAAGTTTTTGACTATAATCTCTTCAAATATTTTCTCGGGGTCCTTTCTCTCTCTCTTCTGCTTCTGGGACCCCTATACTGTGAATGTTGTTGCATTTAATGTTGTCCCAGAGGTCTCTTAGGCTGTCTTCATTTCATTCTTTTTTCTTTATTCTGTTCTGCGGCAGTGAATTCCACCATTCTGTCTTCCAGGTCACTTATCTGTTCTTCTGCCTCAGTTATTCTGCTATTGATTCCTTCTAGTGTAGTTTTCATTTCAGTTATTGTATTGTTCATCTCTGTTTGTTTGTTCTTTAATTCTTCTAGGTCTTTTTAAAACATTTCTTTCATCTTCTCGATCTTTGCCTCCATTCTTTTTCCGAGGTCCTGGATCATCTTCACTATCATTACTCTGAATTCTTTTTCTGGGACGTTGCCTATGTCCACTTCATTTAGTTGTTTTTCTGGGGTTTTATCTTGTTCCTTCTTCTGATCCATATCCCTCTGCCTTTTCATCTTGTCTATCTTTCTGTGAATTTGGTTTTTGTTCCACAGGCTGCAGGATTGTAGTTCTCCTTGCTTCTGCTGTCTGCCCTCTGGTGGATGAGGCTATCTAAGAGGCTTATGCAAGTTTCCTGATGGGAGTGACTGGTGGTTAATATTTTTGATTACTGATCATAGGTCATCACTCCACCTT
The DNA here is from genome assembly GCF_949752795.1 of Hyperoodon ampullatus. Lineage (NCBI taxonomy): Eukaryota > Metazoa > Chordata > Mammalia > Artiodactyla > Ziphiidae > Hyperoodon > Hyperoodon ampullatus. Next base: position 106,693,501 of record NC_136916.1, read on the forward strand.
CTGAGTTAGCTATGGATATTTCTTCCATTTCACACATGAGAAAACTAAGACACTGAGAGGGAAAAGAACTTGTTTTACCTCACTCAGCTTGTAAGAGTGGAGGGATCTGATTCTAAAGTCTGTCATCTTATCCATAGCTTCAGTAACTTGACCATTTCCTATATTGTTCCCCCTGTATTCTGGGGAAAAATTAAGGGGGTGCTGAATAATAAAAGTTTCTGTCTATATCTATAATGTACACCTCTGGTTCTCTTAGAAATGAAAGGTGCCTCAGTGGCTACCATATTGTGTTGGAAAAGTTCATTTGGATCACATATTCTCTTTGGTTTTATCCTTTATACCCTGATGTTTTCCCCAACACACAAGATAATGTCATGTTTAGCTCATAATGTATAATCCCCTTGGGCCTTAACCTTTCATAATTAGTGCCTATTGGAAGGGGGTAGGGCCATTTCTGGTAGGCAATGACAATGGCCCAATGACATGACATTGCCACACTCTCACCTTCCCACACTCATGCATGACATTTGAGTCTGTTGCTATAAACCAGTTTCCCTGAGGCTGATCACTCTTGTTATGGCTAAAATCAGAACCTACAGGTGTAAGGTGTCAGAACTTGGCCCCAGCTGATCAACAATGAGACTCAACCCTGTCCTTGAGAAGAGATTCCTGCCTCAGGAGTTACCCCTGCATTCCTACTAGGAGGCTAGGATGAGAGTCAGAATTTCTGGGGTGCTTACATGACATCAAAGACAGCTTTAAGGGAAAGAACTGTCAGTGAAGATGAACCTAGGTTATGTGATGGAGTGGGGAAGTGGTACTTCCATTTTGTTTCTGTAGTAGTTAGGATGGAGCGAGATGGCAGGGATGTGGAGAGAAAATGTCTTTATGACAGATATACATCTATGAGATTTCCAGAGTAATGTTAAACACTAGAACACCCTTAATTTTCCCTTGTTGCCTACTCTACTCATTGCCCAGCCAACAAAGAGGAAGGTCTGGATGTTGGATTGGGGATAATTCAGTAAAACTCTTGAGTGTTTAGATATCTGGGGTGATGAGTAGGGAGAAGATTACACAGGAAAGGAGAGCAGAAGTGGGCTTGAGTGAGAATGGTGTGCCTACCCCCAGCAAACTAAGGGAAAATATAAATATACAGAAGCTGAAAAATCAGTTGGTATTGACTGCACTTCTGGGTGGGAGTGAATTAGAAGGGAGTGATGTTCCAGGTTGTGATGTTGCCTTTGATGTGACTTTGGATCTCACTTAAGACCCCACTACCCTCTGCTCCCCGCCTGAGAATCTTTATCTCCCCAGGATCTTTGCCCACCAAGACCATTTCCTTTCCCCACCAAGACCATTTCCTTTTCCCAAGCATTTTGTTCCCACAAAGCCTAAAGGTCTCACCTTAAACTTCTGGAGTGAATGGGTTCGTTCTCTTCCCATCTCGCTCAAGGTCTAGCGCTATGTGCTTTCTCACCATGTCTGCACGGGATGTGGCAAATGGTTTGGTTTGGGATAGGTAAGAGAGATGTTGCTGAATCATTTACAAGAACCTCCAGCATATGACTGCAAAACTGTTCATTCTTTCTTTCTCTCTATCTCACAGTTCAGGGCACATGTAACAAAGTATTGTTTTTCAAAAATCTATTTCACAACTAAGAATTTTTGTGTCACATCTCCTATCTGTCTTTCAGTCTTGGTATGTCATCTCCTAGTTGTAGATACCCCCTACTATTATGTTTCTCTGCTTATGACCAAGTACCAAGAAGCAACCATATATATGAACCATATATATGAACAAAGCAAGATCTGGACCATTCCACTCAGCCCTTCAAAATCTGCCCAAGAGAAATCAGGTACTGCAGAAACCTCCTGGGCTGCTGAGAACATTTTACCAAAGGAACTGTGGCAGGATGATTTCCTGTGATGCCAATGACCATATTAATCTCTCTGTAGTCTCTATTAGCATTCATTTGTCAGAACTTCCAGGATATGACTACAAAACTCTAGATATTTTTTATGTTCCCTGATTTCAGTTTTCTAAACCTGGAAGCCTGAGGATTGATCTGTTAGTGGACCATGTTTAATTCACCAAGGCATTGAATTCCACCTTTGTGGTTTTCCAGCTCCCTTTGTCATCATATGCTAAGATTTTGGCCGTGCAGGTATGAGCATGTTAAATACCTACAGATAAATATACATAAATGGTACTTGGTAACTTCTGAGAATATAATGGGGACCAGAATCAGTGGAATTAACATTGACTTGTGTCCTATGGCTTGGCCCCTTTCTCCCAGAAATATCATCTTTGTTACAGTCTTACAGGGGCAGGGAGGTCAGGCTTTTTTCTTGACTCCATAGAGGTTAAAAGAGAAAAGAGGAGGAAAGCTGTGTCCTGAGATGGTGTCCACACTGGGTTCTACTCAGTGTCCAGAGGAAAGAGTCTTCACTGATAAGGTAACTCCCAGCTGACTCATGTAGGAAAAAGTGGACTGGGATATGGGTGCATATCATAGCTAGCTTCAAAAATTTTGAGGCTGTCACTTGGTGTGTTTTGTTTTGTTTTGTTTTGTTTTTAACACAAATATAATGTAGGAGAAATCCGGGAAGAGGGAAGGCAAAGAGCATTAATAATAACCCACACCTCATTATGTTCCAAAGCATATATAATTTATATATGTTATCTCATTAAATTCTCCACCTTTTGCCTGGTCATTATTATTAATCACATTTTAAAATGAAAATGACTCAGAGATATTAAATGATGTGCCCAAGGTTACATGGTTACAGAAACTGTGTACACACACACACACACAGAGGACACATGCCTGGCAAGCTGCAAACTTTCCCCTATATCATTCTCAGAAGTGGTGGAAGTCACAGCAGACAGATTTCAGCTCAGCAAAGAAGAGTGTTCTGACTGAGTTCTCTTGGGATGGCTGCTCAGGTGCTTTCTCTGCAGGGAACAGTTGCAGCAGAGGCTGGAAAACACGTTTGTCAGGAGGACTGGGAGGTTATCATGGCCGGGGGCATAAGATCAATTTTAAGACCTTTTGCAGCTCTGAGACTTTATCTCTCAGTAGGAAGAGACCTGAGTTCGGGGTTAGGAGCCCTGGTCTCCTGTTCAGTGATGTGGCGCAGTTGCTATTCTCTGGGCCTCATTGTCTTCATCTCATAAAAGAGGATTGGGCTATAGTAGAGGCTTCTTAAACATTGTTAACCATAGAAACTGTTCCTCAAATGGATTATATATGTGCGAAGGTAGCTTTTTGAAGTCAAATATCTATATCTATACCTATATCTTATATGTATATTTATACTTATGTATATAGACACAAGTATGCATATTGTTTTATGTACACTTTTTATATGATTACATACACACATGTATATATGTGTACATGTATATTTGTGTGTGCATGTGCGTATAGTATGTTTTTGTTTGTTTCCTTCATTTTTTCTTTCTGAACATGATCTTAGCACATTTTTAAAATTTATTAATAAAGTACAATTTACAATATAAACATATTAGACAAATTTTCACAAATTGAACATACCCATGTAACCAGGATCCAGATCAATAGACCACACATTACCAGCCCCCCAAAGTCCCACCACTTTGTGCTCTACTCTAGTCACTGTCTCCCAATCCAAAGCATTAACTTGTCTTCAAGAAACATAGATTACTTTTACCTATTTTTGTACTTTATGTGAATGGAATCGCCCAGTACGTATTCTTCTGTGTCTGGTTTATTTCACTTACATTTTTGACATTTATCCATATTGTTGCATGTAGCGGTAGACATTTGTCATGGACTGAATGTTTGTGTACCCCTAAAATTCATGTCTTGAAGCCCTAACCCCTGTGTGGCTGTATTTGGAGACAGGGTCTCCAAAGCAGCAACTAAAGCTAAATGAGGTCATAAGGGTGGGGCCCCATCCAATTGGATTAGTGTCCTTAGGAGAAGTGACACCAGAAAGCTTTCTCTCTTTCTCTCCATACACATTCGCCAAGGAAAGGCCATGTGAAGACAGCAGCTGTCCACAAGCCAGGAAGAGACCTCACCAGAAACTAAATCAGCTGGAACAGAAATTTCTTTTCTCAGTTCTGTAGGCTATAAGTCCAACATGACTGTGCCAGCAGGACTGGTTCCTCCAGAGTCCTCTCTCCTAGCCTTGAAGATGGCTGTCTTCTCCCTGTGCCTTCACAGTGTCTTCCTTCTGTATAGACCTATAGTCAAATTTCCTCTTTTTATAAGGATACCAGTCAGACTGGATCAGGGCCCACCCTAATGATCTCATTTTAACTTAATTATCTCTCTAAAGGCTCCATCTCCATACAAAGTCACATTCTGAGGTACTGGGGATAAAGACTTCAACACATGAATCCTGGGGCTGGGAGGGGTGGGGGTTGGGTGACACCACTACACAACACAACCCATAACAGATGGGAATGGGCAAAAGATCAAGATTACTTATTTGTCCAATAATTAATCTGGTTCTTTACTGAAATGCTTCAGTCTTTTAGCAAAAAATGTAGAAGTTATTGTTCTGATCTCAGATTAATGAAGAATATCTTAAACATGTATTGTCAGCCTAATGATAACAGCTCTAACAAATAGACCCACTAAGGTATAGTTTCTCAAACACTATAGAAGTTTATTTTTCACTCCTGTAAGTTTAAAGAGGGTACACATGACTGGCAGAGTGGCTCTCCTTCAAGCAGTCAATCCAATGGCAGCCCTGTCATCTTCAAAACGTGGCTTCCACTATCCCCTGGGGTTTTTCTAACCTAATCAATTGGAAGGGAGAAAAGAGCATTGAGGTGTTGGTAGGGCTTTTTGGGTCAAGCCAGGAAGTGGCACACATCATGTCTACTCACATTCTATTGGTTAGAACTCAGCCACCCAGGCACATTTAACAATACAAGCTGTGAAATGTAATCTAGCTGTGTGCCCAGGAAGAAGAAAAAACAAATTTTTGATAAACTGGTAGCAATCTTCAACAAGACTAAAAATTCACTATTGATAAAATATTGATAAATTTAACTACATTAAGATTAGGAAAAGACAAAGAAAATAAGAGGGAGTTCTCTGGTGGCCTAGTGGTTAGGATTCAGCACTGTCACTGCTGTGGCTCAGGTTCAATATCTGGTGAGGAACTGAGATCCTGCAAGCCATGTGGTGAGGCCAAAATTAAAAAAAAAATAGGGGAATTCCCTGGCAATCCAGTGGTTAGACTTGGCTCTTTCAGTGTCCTCGCCTGGATTCAAAGCCATGAAGTGAGACCAAAAAACAAAAATAAACAAACAACAGAAACAAACAAAATAGGAAACACAGCTCATGAAGATGAAAAGATACTAAATTGCATTAATAGTAAGAGAAGTGAAAATTAAGCCACAATTAGATACATTTCACATTTTACAGATTATCAAACCTTTCAAAATCTGTCAGTATCAAGTATTGACAAAGAAGTAGAGTGGCAGGAACTCTCATCTATTGTTGTTGAGTGTGTAAAATGTTATATTTACAAGGGAAAACAGTTTGGCATTACTTTTTAAAGCTGAAAGTGTATATATCTTATTTCTAGGTCTTTTCACAGGGAACTAAGAAGCATGGTTTTGGGCAAACTGTAATTTTTTCTTGATGACCTTATGTCCCTTTAAGACTGAAAGCTTTAGCAAGTGGATGCTGTCTTCTTGTGAGGAGGCTTGAGAAGGAGGGCAAAGAAGCAAATCATTCACATACTGCAACACAGTAGAACCTCTAGAGAACTTTATATCATCCAGACCAGTCTTCAGGATCTGTGAGAAATTAGAAGGACTCTCAGTAAAACCCCGAGGCATTATTGTCCTGAGGCATTTCCTCATTAAAACCCTGAGGCATTACTGAATTGATTTCCTTCCCAAGTGAAGGCAAAAAAAGTATTTGCAAGCTTTATCAACAGGAATACTAAAGAATGCACTGCATAAATCACTTACAGGAAAGGATTTGTTTCCAGTGGGAATGGATGTTAGTAGCTTATGAGGGTTGGGAACAACATGGTATGAAGAGATAACAATGTTGTTTATTGCTTGGAGGTCCCAGACAAACCTCCACCCTCAGCCCTTTTTTTCTCACCCTTAAAATGGGAGTGTTACAGGAACTAGTACAATACAGGGATAATGAGACCTTGAAACTTGTAATCTTCTATTATGGGTTTTATGCCTTGAGGGGCTTCATTACTCATTGGGTATTGATTAATTCTGGGAAGTGGTTCTGAGGAATCTGTTTGAATCATGATGGAAGGTGTGCTGTGAATTTTGCCAATATCAGTTGGAAATTTTGAAGGGTAGTGGCTGATTCAACAGGGACAGATGATCAGTGTTTCCAGACTCAGCTCTAGTATCATCAGAGATGGAGCAAATAAAAGATGTCAAATGGTCATTTAATTCACCTGGTGGTGAATTGTCAAATTCTACTGTCAAATTCTAGAATTATTTTCCCTTTTTGGGAGAAAGAAATTCTGGCATGATACTTCTCCAAGAAGTCTCAGCCTGATAAATGGATAGGGGTGGATAAACTAAAGAGAAAGTGGTGTGTATCTTTCAAAGAGCCTAGATAAAAGGGAATAGGTTCAGAGACAGGAACCTTCTGAGGTTCATTAGAGATTCCTACTATTTGAATTGTTTTGGTACTCCGAGGCAAGGGCTATTTTGTAGTAGTGGGGTCAAGCACCAAGAGTGTAGCTCTGGTGTCAATTAGGACAATTCTGCAGATAGCAGAAAAAAGAATTTTTTTTTTTTTTTTGCGGTACGCGGGCCTCTCACTGTTGTGGTCTCTCCCGTTGCGGAGCACAGGCTCCAGACGCGCAGGCTCAGCGGCCATGGCTCACGGGTCTAGCCACTCCGCGCGGCATGTGGGATCTTCCCGGACCAGCGCACGAACCCGCGTCCCCTGCATCGGCAGGCGGACTCTCAACCACTGCGCCACCAGGGAAGCCCAAGAATCATTAACTGGAAGAAATATTAGAAGAAATTATTAGAGTACAATGCAGAAAAAATAAAACTAGTCTAGTAACTAGAAACTATTAAAGGAAAATGAACATTGTTTATATAATGATAATCACATTTTCTAATGGCACTTAAAAAAACAGGGTAGAAATAAAATGCAAAAATGTTGGGAGAAATTAAATGAGATTAAAAGTCCTGTGTTTCTTGTGTTTTCAGGGAGGAGGGTAAATCTATTGATTAAATTTAATCTTTGATAAGTTAAGAAAACATGCAGTACTTTTATGTAACCACCAAAATAATATAAACAATGTATAACTTCCAAATTAGAAGGGAAAAAAGGAAAGGTAAAAAGTAATCCATCCAAGGAAAAGTAAGAAAGGAGAGGGAAAAAAATCCCCGTAGAATAGTTATGACAAATACAAAGGATAAAGTAAGAGTAGATTTAAAAGCAAGTATATCAATAAATATATTAAATATAGACATACAGAATGTTCCAATTAAAAGTTAAAGAATATCAGATCAGCTATGAAAAATAAAACCATAAATATGTGCTCTGTGCAATAGACATGTTTAAAAAGTTGAAAGTAAAAACAAGGAAATGGATATATACCATATTTATAGTAACCATAGAAAACTATCACAGGAAAAAAGAAGGTGCAAATATTTAATATCAGGAACTAAAAAGGAAATTTTTTAACCAATGCCACAAAACATTAAAAGATAAGCCAAGAATATTATAAGAAACTTTCTACTAATAAATTTGAAATTTTAGACAAAATGGAAATATCATTGCCTAACACCTACTCAAGAAGAAATTGCATACTTTCCAGGTAATACAGGATCTACCAAAGAAATTGCATTAGCAATCAAAAAATTTCCAAGTAACCTAGATGGCTTTACTGTCTATTTCCACTGGAATTCAAGGAAGGAAAACTTTTCATCTACAAACTTTTCCAGAAAAGAGTAAAACAAAGAACACTACCCATCTCACTTCATAAGGCTGGCATAGTCTTGATACAAATAACAGAGTAAGACAGGAAATTTACAGGTTAATCTCATTCATGATTCATAGACACAAAAATCCTACACAAAGTATCAACTCTTGAAATTAGTCCAACAATATATAAACAGGTCACTACATCATGAGCAAATTAGGTTTACACGAATGCAGACCTCATTTAACCTTAGGTCAATTAATTTGCCACACAGATCTAAGAGAAAAACCATATTATTATCTTAATAAACAGAACAGCATTTGATAAAATTCAACATCCTCTCTTGATAACAAAGGTAATATTTTAGCAGACCAAAATGGAGAGGAGTTTCCTTAATCTAATAATATCTTTAAAACCTATAGAAACCATTTAGTCAACTGCTTATCTAGTAAGGAAATTGGGGTTTCTGTCTTTCCCACAAGAATGCAAGAAAGCCCTTCTCTCCAGGCTGCTTTGCACATAAAATGTGTGACACTGGTATTCTTCTCTCAGCTCTTTTCCTTGGGAGGCTTGAGTTTGGAAAATATGGCAAGTGGGATCCTTTCAGGAATGTCTAAAGATAAAAAATGGGGGAGAATGTAAAAAGGAGATCCAAGGGAGAAAGCATTGCATCTTTCCTTGACTCCATTCTTCTTCTCAACTGTCATTGCCCTGGGCTTGCACCTCCCAAATAAATTCTTGTCCCTGTAATCCTTGCTTCAGGCTCTGTTATCTACAGGAGTCAGGATAGGGTAACGTGGGAAAGTACAATTTGTGACATTTGTTTCCTTGTACCTCAGGCTGGAAGTTAAAACTCAGAGGGAGTCTTCTCATAAATTACAGAGAAGATAATCCCCAGGGATATACTTCCATTAAAATCTTTCCTCCTAATGTTATCCCCTCCTGGCAGTTCTTCGATATTTCTCCCCTCTGTTTAACCAAGGTTTATGATGGAAACCCCTTTCTTATTCCTTTCTACAATCTGTTTCTGGGGGACCAACCAGGTATTTCACCTAAATACTTTCTTTTGGTAGAGTAAAGCCAGTACTGCAGCCTTATAAAGAGCATTCGGAGATTCTCAGCCCCACTGAAGGAAGGAAGCACGTCCTGTGCCTTTTAAGGGCACAGCATCTCATGGGGAAAATAAGATGTCTATACTGGCAAATACTTTAGTAATAAAAGAAGAATTGGGGTTCAGTGCTACAAAGTCACCAAAAAAACTGCTGGCCTCAAAAGAGGTTGTATTTTCCTCCACTATTCCACATTCTTCATTCTTCCTGTTTTACAGTTGTGTGATTATTCAATCAGACAGTGACAAAAACAGGCAAAGAATAACTCACTGTGCACTATTGTATGCTCAATGACAGCCTTGGGGACAACCCACATGTAGAGCTTTACTTAATGTTGTCAGGGAACAATGGGGATGATAAAAATGAGGCAAAATAGAAAAGATGTGAACTCTAAGGCTTGGGATGAACCTGGAGTAATAAGGGGAGGGATAGTGAGAAATAAACTGATAGTTTATAAATTACTTAGTTGATACTCAGAAGACTGTTGAAGAGTTGGTGATAGAAAAAGAGACTGACTTTGCAGGAGCTTCTTGGGATCTCCAGGAAATCAGACTTGGAGGAATCTTTTAGAATTCATTGTCTCCAAGCACTTTTTTGCATTTTTCTCAATCCGTGCGACAAAAACTTTATCTCTTACTTTTTCTGTCTCTTTGTAGATTGTTTCATTTCTGGCATTTACTCTCATCCTCTTTGCCTTTTTTGGATTACTTTTAAATGGTGTGATGTGCATACCCCTTCCTGTGTATAATTACCTTCCATCATTAAGTTTCCTTTCTAGGAGGATGCCATTCTAAAAGTAGAGACCAATTGTGTAACCTCAGTTTTGCCTTTTTCCATGAAGAATAAATTTTCATCTTTAGGAATTCCACTGGACTCCTTCTTTCCTATGTGATTTCCATCCTTCTTTTTCCTTCATTATATAAAGTGACTGTACACCGTGTATCTGATGTTCCACATCAATGTTACATTCTGACATCTTGCTTCTAATCCAAACTCTAGCCAAACTAAGGGAAGGAGAGTACATGTGATATACTCAGGGAAACCTGTAATGGGCAGACAATGGGAGGGTTTTGGGTGGGGTCCATATGTGATAACCCTGTGCTATAGCATCCAAATGGAAGATAGACATTCCAACTTGACCGAATCAGTCATCATATAACCTTGACATTCCTTTAATTGCCCTAAATCTAAAAAAATTAAGATAATCCCTTGAAAATGTGTCATAAGAAAAATACAAAATGCTTGGGGGATGAGCTAAGGCTGAGGACTCATTTTTATTAGTCAATAACCACAATCTTGCAATTACCTGCTGTCACCACAAATCACCCTTCTAGGGTTCACTGAGTCAAAAGCGCCATTGACTCTTCATAGCCATTGTTGCCACACTGGGAACCTCATAAAGAGATTGTTATGGGCCTTAGATCAAAGGAAGAGATGCTATTTCCTGCAGACTCTGAGCCTTTCCACTGCTTAAACTGACATGGGAAGCCAAATCATAGGAACACTGGAGAAGAAGTCCTTAAGGGAAGGGTTTTAATATGATACAGGTGGAGATGCAATGTCCATGTCTGGGCAATTCTTTCATTCAAAAATATGTATTAAGTACTGTTAAGTACTTTCTCTGTGTATGGCAGTCTACAAAGCACTGGCAATCAGATGGTGAGAAATAACAGATAATTTCTAATCTTGAGGAGTGAGACATACATTAGCCAAATCAACACACATGTATATGATTATGAATGGTGGCAAATACTCTGAAGGAAAAAAATCATTGGAGACTAAAACAGGCTAACCTGACCTTCCCGAGGAGGTAATATTTGCCAGTCATGCAAACACACAGCTGAGGATGGAAAAGTGTTCTCTGATATGTTCAAGTAACTATCTTGAGGTGGTCACACACCCAGAGGTTCTGGAGGGCCTGAGCATTACTAGAAGTAATGAGGGATTTTACCAAAAGTTAAATTCTTCTGTTTTCCAGAAACTATGTGCAATTCAAAGACAAGAGGCAGAAATGAATAAATTGGAATCTTTGAATATTTAAATCTTCTGTTTAACCAAAGGCATCATAATAGTGCAAACAAACCCCCTTTGGATTGGGGGATGATGTTTACAGTATTTGTTTAAAAATTGATATCTAGAATATATAAAGAAGTCTTTAAATCCTTGACAAATGACTCAAGTGTAAATGTGCAAGGGATATGACAGACAGTTCACGGAAGACCAAACTCAAATGACTAATAAGTAGTTGAAAAGATAATAAACCTTACCAGTAGTCAGGGAAGTGGTAAGAAAAATCACTATGATTCACCATTTCACACCTAGTAGACTGACAAAAATGATTAAGCTTTGCAATACCAAGTATTGTTGGGAGTATCACATGGAACAGTAACTTTGTGAAGCCATTGGGCAATGTCAAAGACAAGTGAAGGTACATTATAGCCCAGCCATCCCACATTAAGGATATACCCCAGAGAAATTCTTGCACATGTAAACTTAGAGGCATGGTAAAGAATCCTCACTGAAATCTTTTTTATCAGCAGAAATTGGAAACAACCTAAGTTTCCAAAGAATGGATAAAAAAAATTGTGCTATTTGCACATATTGAAATATTATGTATTCATTAAAATGAATGAATTATACTTACATGCATCAACATGGCTAAATCTCAGTAAATATATCATTGATTTGTTTCTTCCAGGGAGGGAAACAGGATGGCTAGGAGTCAGAAGTGAGAGGAGTATTTTTACTTTTTATGCTTTTGGAACCTAAACTTTGTACCAACTAAACATAGTTCTTTTTGAAAAAAGTACAATTAATACAATGATTCAATAAATTTATTATTAAACAATAAAAAGGATGCAGAGGGCTTTTATAGGATAAATACAGGACGTATTATTTTTTTAAAGTTTAAAAACAGACACAGTGAGGAACAACCAGGTCACTTCTGCTCCCTACATTGTTTCGACCACCCAGGCTGCTCACAGTTTAACTCAGAGTCCAGACTCACAACTTTGGTTTCTAAACCTGAGCCACTGCACTGGCTGGAAACCAAAGCTCTTGATTTTCTTCCATTATTTGCTTCTGACAATAAAGACAACAGGGGAAGAAAAATATAGCGAAGACCAGTGAAATATTACAACCCACACAAGCTGGGAGAGGCTGGGCCCACTGAGTTCCCGCTCTCTTTTCACTGCTGAGGGCAAACACCTGGTGTGCAGAGCAGCTCCTGCCCTGGGCAGCCTCTCTGGAAAGCCCAGCTCCCCTGGCTGATCTTGTCAGCTGTTCTCCTTCCTCCTCAAGCGTGTTACTTCCTTCTGTCAGAAAATTATCACAATATGCCGGCTGAGTTGGAACAAGGCACTTTGCTGAAATCTGTTTTATGTTGTCATAATAAAAGGATAAATTGGCTGATGTCTACACCTGACCTGCTCAGATCTCTAAACCTTGGTGTGTCTGAGTTCAACTCTGTAGTTGGTGTGTCTTAGTCCCCTCCAGCATGAGGATAAGGTCACAAGTCTGTTCTCTATATCTGTGAGTCTCCTTCTGTTTCATAGATATGTTCATTTGTGCCATATTTTAGATGCCACAAATAAGTGATATCATATGGTATCTGTCTTTCTGACTTACTTCACTTAGTATGATAATGTCTAGTTGCAACCATGTTGCTGCCAATGGTATTATTTCATTCTTTTTATGGCTGAGTAATATTCCATTGTATATATGTACCACATCTTCTTTATCCATCCATCGATGGACATTTAGGTTGTTTCCATATCTTGGCTATTCTGAATAGCACTGCTATGAACATAGGGGTGCTTGCATCTTTTTGAATTATAGTTTTGTCTGGATATATGCCCAGGAGTAGGATTGCTGGATCGTGTGGTAGTTCTAGTTTTAGTTTTCTGAGGAACCTCTGTACCATTTTGTGTAGAGGCTGCATCAATTTACATTCCCACCAACAACCTAGGAGGGTTCCTTTTTTCTCCACACCCTCTTTAGCATTTGTTATTTGTAGACTTTTTAATGATGGCTGAAGAGGTCTGTTTCATTGTTTGTTCTCTCAGGGGAATTCTCTTGATCTTTTAATTGGGAGTGGTTCCTCTGCTTCTTCATTTTACTTATATTTCTCTTGCTCCATGAATTTAGGAGAAACAACTATCTATTGTGGCCTTGGAGGGCTATTTTTATGTGGGAGTGTCCCTGTGTAGCCTGTGTGGGTTTAATATTTTTGGTGCAAGGGCTGTTTGGATGCCTGCTGCCTCTTTCCTCCGTGTATGCTGGCCTTTATCACCTTGGTAGGAGGGGTGACTGGTGTTGTGGTGACCAGAGTCTGCACTGGATATTGAGCGGGACCTCCTCTTTGCTCTCTGATTATCACTGTCCTGTCAGGGGCAGGGTCTGCTCCCTAGTTGTTGGAGTAGAAGCCCCCAGATCTGTTTCTGAGCTGCGTTTCTGAGCTGCAGTGTGAGGTAGGCAGGATTGGAGTCCTCCCACTGGAAGAGGAGCCAGTGAGTATTCCTCTGCCCGAGCTAGTCTTCAAATTTCTTAAAGAAGCCCATGGAGAAGCAAATCCTCCTTTTCTTAATCCATTGAATGTCTACTGAATGTCCCAACCTTCTGCTGATATCTCGTGATGTCTAAGTCCTGGGACCACTCTATCAGGACCCCTCAGGTCAGAACCAGGTGAGCATTGCCTCATGTCCCCTGAGGCCTGCTCACAGTTCCACCTGCTCAGGAACCTGCTGTTGCTTCTTCATGGCCTACCTGCCTTCTACTTGGCTGCTGTTTGTGTTTCCTGAGTGTCTGACCCCTGGAGGTGATCTTGAACCTGAGACAGAGAAGGTCTAATGTCTTAGGAGGGAGATGACCAAACTCAACTCTTCAGGTGACCCTGAACTGTCCCTGCCCCGTTTTTCTTCCTAATTCCATTTAAAATCTTTGTCATTGTCACTCTTGGAGTTCATGGCATTTGAGGCAGGCAGAATCCTAAAATGACCCCTGGTGACACCCTTATATAATCTCCTCCCCTTTGAGTGTGATTGTGGTTATGTTATGTTATATGGCAAAAAGGAAATGATCCAGGTGGGCCTAACCTAATCACATGAGCTCTTCAAAAGCAGAGAGTTTTTTCCAGCTGGTTGCAGAAGAAAAAGTCATAGAAATCCCAAGCATGCAGAGGGTTTGATGTATCATTGCTGGCTTGAAGATGGAGGGGGCCACGTGGCAAGGAATGAGGGCAGTCTCTAGAGACTGAGAGCTGTCCCCTGCTGATAGCCAGCAAGGAGATGTCACCTCAGTCCTACAACTGCCAGAAACTGATTCATGCTGACATCCTTAGTGAGCTTGGCGCTAAGGCTTCCCAGAGCCTCCAGATGAGACCCCAGCCTGGCTGACAACGTGATCTGGTCTTCAGAGACCCTGAGCAGAGAGCCTAGTTGAGCCCACCCAGACTTCCAACCTACAGAACTATGAACTCATAAATGGGTGTTATTTTAAGCTGCTAAATTTGTGGTAACTTGTTACACAGTGATAGAAAATCTCCCTCCCACTTTATGGTGCAATCCAGCTTTCACCTCTTAGTGAAGCCTTAGGGGGATCAGCAACCCAGGGAGGTGTGAGCTGTGAGCTCTTTTGAGCCCCTCGCAGTAAGAAGGGGATAATGATGAACAGACAGCATTTATTGAGCACCTATTCTACATTAGGTACTATTTTAAGTGCTTTATATGCATTTCTTTGCTCCTACAATAATCCCATGAGGTTGTACTGTTATTATCACTATTTTACTGTTGGGAAAACTGAGGCACAGCCAGGTGAAGCAGCTCTTCCATGGTTGTGGATTTAGGTAGGGGTGGAGCCAGGATTCACACTTCAGTGGTCTGGCTGTAGAGTATGCACACTTAACCACTACACAGAAAATTTTTATCCAAGTCAAAATTCCTTTTGGGAAAACTTAATACATTGTGTGTATCCTTGTGAATTCCAAGCTCCCTGAGCATTCTCTCTACCACCCACATGATGACTGTTGCCTGGTCTTCTTAGAGCTGCCCCGATCTCCAGGACAAGGTCGGGTCTTCTGCACATCCTAGGGGTGGTGGTGAGAGCAGGTAGTCTTAAGTGATTTTCTTGTGTCAGGAGTATCCTTGAGCAGCTTTCTGAGTTAAATTGGAAAAGTCTCAGAAAGAAATTTTATACCTCACTCAGGCCCTCACCGGCAGCCTGGCTAGTCCAGGAAGGAGAAACATTAGGTCAAGGAATGAAGGAGAAAGTGAGGAAGTGGTGGGGTCTGAGGATCTTGGAAGCTGGCCACTGCTTGGACCTATATCCTGAGATTCTGAGGGAGACTGCTCCTGCTGTGGCCCTGGTGGGGACAGCCAACTCTGCCTAGGCAAGTAATCCAAAGACCTCTTTAATCCAATAAAAAACCTCCTGGTGGTCCCAGAGCAGGGTCCCTATCACCGGCTGGGGAGACACCATAGCACCATAGCTGTTTAGGACACTCTGGTGCAGAAACAAAATGACAGGTGTGACTTTCCCCACTAACTCATCAGCTGCCACCACCCGAGGACTTGGTGGGGTGGGGTGGGCAGATTACTTCCTGTGCACAACCTCAGGTCTCCTTGTACAAGCCTCCTCCCTGGTAACACAGCAACCACATCAAAACATCTCTTGTAGCTCCAAGCTCTCGCAGTGTTTCATTATATACAGGTGGTAAACTGAGGTACACAGTTTCATTTCAGAGCCCATCCCTGACTCCCTTAGGAGAAAAGTTCTCTTAAGATTCTCCCAAGCAGCCCCAAAGATTTCCTGGCTCCTGTATGTGGATAAAGCTTTAAGACTTAGTATCCTCCTTTTAAAAATGGAGGCTATTATTTGTGGCTGACATTGAGAGTTTCCTGCCCAATGTCCATCCTCTCTTCTTCCTCACTAAAGAACTCCAATTTTGCTCAGAGCTCTAATGTACCCAGCTAAATATACTCACCCTCCCAGACTCCTTTGCACATAAGGGTTTATGTGTGACACAGTTTTAGCCCAGGAAAGTCACTGAGCAGGGTTTCTAGGAGAGATTGTTAAAAGGGCACCTTTTCTTCAGTCTTCTCTCCCTTCCTTTCATGCCCAAGAAGGAGCACTACTTATGACGTGTGACCGTCAGACGATAAGATGAAGGACTTCTCCCTCCCTTCCTCTCTCTCCCTTTTACTAGTCTGCTCTCCTTTTCTCTCCATCACAATGTCTTGTTTCCAATCTGTCCACGGAATAGCTGCTGTTGCTTGATGAAGCACACTTAGGGATTCATCTCCCATTACACCTTCCAGACTATCACCAAAAGGGCATGAACGTTGCAGAGAGCCACGAGATTGAAGAAGACTGCACAGAGAGAGCAGATGTCTCAGCAGTGAACCGACTGTACTGATGACACGTGACTCGAGAGAGCTCTCCCAAGCCGCCAGGTCTGGCCATGTTGAAGACCCTGGAACTATGACATGACCCTCATGTGAAGTTAGTCCCAAGAATGGCTGATTAAGGATAGATTCCCTGCCAGCTCAAATCAAAATTACATTGACTTATAGAAAATAAGCGAGGTGATATACTTCAAATTCTGGAGTTTTAAAATTTTATACATGTATATGCATAATTTTGAGTGCCTATATCAATGCAATAATTATTAGTGGAAAAAAAAGTCATTGGACAATCTAATAGGACCTACAAACTAATAAAAGAGCTCAGCAATGTTTCCAGGTACAAGATGAATATAGAAAAATCAATTGGGTTCTAGACACCTACAACAAACAGTCATAAAGTATAATTTTTAGAAAGGATTTTATTTGCAATAGGAGCAAAGTCTCTAAGGTATCTTGGAATAAATAATAGGTTTGTGAGACTTTTATGGGGAAAGTTATTTTTAAAAAAGAAATGGTGAAATATACTTTGTCCTTGAATGAGTAGATTCAATATTCTTAAAGGTGTCAGTTCTCCCCAAATTAACTCGTGGATGGAATAACATTCTTATCAAAAGCCTAATAGATTTCTTCAAGCACTTTAAGTTGTTTTTAAGATTTCAATATGAAAGTAAAAGGCCTAGAATAACCAAGAAAAAATTGGAGAATAAAACGGCGGCTTACCTTACCAGATATCAATATTTGTTCAAGGCTATAGTTATTAAGATAATGCAGTATTTACACAAGGATTAAAAAAAAAAAGACCAGTGGAAGAAAGTAGAAAGTTCAGAAACAGATCTCCTCATATTTAGACTCCATAGATGACAGAGACATGAAAAATTAGTGGAGAAAAGATGAACTCTGATCAGTGGTGCAGGACAATTGGTTATGCACAGGGGCCAAAATTAAATTACACCCCCAATTCATACCAAAGATATGAAAGATTGTTAGTGACCTGAATGTAAGAAACAATTTTTTACAGCTCTAAAGGAAAATATAGAATATATTTATGACCTTACGGTAGAGAGATTTCCTTAACAAGATAGAAAAAGCACAGACCATAAAGGAAAATACTAATACATTTGCCTAAGTGAAAAAAAGATCTGCACACCTAAGAAGCCATAAGGAGGACTGGCCTGCTCAGGCCTGTGGTCACCACAGCCCACGGTAATCAAGGCAACGTCAGGAAGGCCAGATTTAGGTGCTGTCGGCAAGACCTGCCTCAGACCAGCACCCAGCAGATGAGGCTGCCCTGAGAATACTCAACAGAGGGTGGACAAGAGCAGCCTGCTCTGGGAAGTTCAGCTTGTAGCTGGGGGAATCAACTCCTCTCTCTATGAAATGTAGCTATGTGATTGAACCCCTCCCTCCCCCAAATATTATTTTGGGCGATACACAAAAAAGTTAAGTTTATCACTTGGAGGGTAGGGAATACCTCCTATCCCCAAACTTCTTATCCATGCCAAATTTCACCTTCACCTCTTATTGACCCAAGGGATAACTGTTAACCACATTCCTACTGCACAACATTATTTATTGTAACCTAAGGCTTAGGGTGTTTATTTGGAATAGGAAATATCCCCAAACTGGTCCATCATGCAGGCACTAGTCATGTCTGAAACTTCCTAGCTTAGTGCCTGGAACAAAACTGAGGCTTAATAAACTTGTGTGAAATCTAAATGACTATAATGTCAAAGATTCTGTTAAAAAAGTTCTTCTATTTTCAACATGTAAAACATGGAGAAAATGGTACAATAAATGCCCGGACACTCCTCACCCAGAACAAACAGTTACCGCATTTATCATGTTTCCTTTTTAAAGTACCATTCTCAATATTATTTGGGCCCTGAAATTTGTTCCAGTTCAAATGTCAGAAATAAGTTGGAAAAAATTATGGGACCTGGCTTTGTCAGCCGCAGCATCACATCTCTGTGACACATCAGTGGGCTCTCCAGTAAGCCCACCACAAACACCTGGGATCAAATGCTGAGAAAGGCAAGGGAGGACCCTCTTCACACTTCCTCGGGGACAGAGAGAGATGAAAGCTGAGAAGGAGGGACCTGTGGTCAGTTGTTTCGGTGATGTGCCAACACACGTCACAGTTTTTACTATGCTGGCATGTCGGAGAAAGCCAACCACAGCTCAGCAAAGGCTTTTCTGCAACGTGAAAATTGCCATACTACACTCCACTTTCAATGAAAACAATGAATGAAGAAGATAAAGCCCACACCCATGAGGAAACTTTTCAAGGAAGAATGATCCAGGGCCAATGACGGGATTTCTTCCCCTCGGGCCTGCATTCCATTCCATTTGTGCTTGGGCCTCTGAAGAGAACACAGGCTTATAGATTCAACCTTCACCTCCAGCCTGACACCTACAAATCTACAGCTGCAGTCCAGACTTAGAGACCAGCTCTAGACTTGTGACCCTAATTGGCTCCGGCACCTTCACCTAGATGCCCTAAGGACACATCAAACTCAAAGGTTCAAAACTGAACTAATTATTTCCACTTCCTCTCCAAACAGTTTAATTGAAAATCCCAGTATCCTCAGATTTAACTTTCACAAACGATTACTAAGTGACCCTGAAAGACCCTAACTTTTTTATTGAGGCAAAATTCACATAACATAGAATTAACCATTAACCATTTTAAACTGTACAATTCATTGACATTTAGTACATTCACAGTGTTGTGAAACCATCACTTCTATCTAGTTCCAAGACATTTTCATCACCCCAAAAGGAAATCTCACGCCCATTATGCAGTCATACCCCACTTCCCCCTCCCTCAGGCCCTAGAAAACCCTAGCCAACTTTCTATCTCTATGGGTTTGCCTATTCTAGATGTTTAATGTAATGGAATCAGGAAATATGTAATATTTTTATGTCCGGATTCTTTAACTCAGCAGAATGCTTTCAAGGCTCATCCATGTTGTAGCATCAGTAGTTCATAAATTTTTGTGGCTGAATAATATTCTGCTGTATGGATATACCACATTTTGTTTACCCATCCATCAGTTGATGAACATTTGTTTTTTTCCCCCTTTATGGCTATTGTGTGTACAAATATTTGTTGATTGTTTTCAATTATTTTGGGTGTATACCAAGGAGCGGAACTGCTGGGTCATATGATAGTTCTATGTTTAACTTGTCGAGAAACTGCCACACTGTTTTCTGCAGTGGCTGCACCATTTTACATTTACGTTTTACATTTTGCAAGCCCACAGCAATGTACGAGGGTTCTAATTTTTCCACATCCTTGCCATCGCTTATTTTCCTTTTTAAAAATTCTAGCCATCCTGGTGGGTGTGAAGTGGTATCTCATGGTGGTTTGGATTTGCATTTTCCCTAATAACTAATGACATTGACATCTTTTCAGGTGCTTGTTTGCCATTTGTCTATCTTTGTATCCAACTCCTTTGCTCCCTTTTGATAATGATCCCGACTTTTTTTTTTTAACATCTTTATTGGAGTATAATTGGTTAACAATGGTGTGTTAGTTTCTGCTTTATAACAAAGTGCATCAGTTATACATATGTTCCCATATCTCCTCCCTCTTGCGTCTCCCTCCCTCCCACCCTCCCTATCCCACCCCTCTAGGTGGTCACAAAGCACCGGAGCTGATCTCCCTGTGCTATGCGGCTGCTTCCCACTAGCTATCTATTTTACATTTGGTAGTGTATATATGTCCATGCCACTCTCTCACTTTGTCCCAGCTTACCCTTCCCCCTCCCCATATCCTCAAGTCCATTCTCTAGTAGGTCTGTGTCTTTATTCCTGTCTTACCCCTAGGTGATGAAGAACTGACTTTTTATTGAGACCTGAATTTGAGTGTCAGGCTGCAAGCCTTCTGTGTGGGGTGGTCACTTAGCTGAGTGCCTCGCAGTTGCCGCAGAGGGAGATTTCTCTTCCATCCTTGTTTCCTTGTTCTCTTTTCAAGAGGGGAGTAATAACATAAATTAAGGCCGCAGTGAATCTTTTGTCTTGGTCAGGGCACTATAATCCACATAGTTGTCCAAGGTAAAAGCTTTCAGTGACCCTCCATTCCTCTTTCTCCCTAACTGGCTACCTCCACTCAGTTATCATGTAATAGTAGGAGGAGCCGAATTTCTTAACTTTAGAAACAATACTAATGTTTATGGCTATGGATTCTTGGAAACTAACTTAATCCTGGCTTCATTTTATATTAATACCTGCATTTTCCCTTTATTTCTAATTCTCCATTTTAACATTTTGTTCTTGACACATTTTGCAAGCTGCCTCAAATTTGCTTTTAGAAATCCAAAGTAAAAGTAAAAAAAAAAATCTTATATAGTTTAATTCCTATATAATGCTGTAAAAACAAAGCAGCTTTTATTGCTCTGCTAAGTACTCATGAAATACATGCTTATTTTGGAAATTTAGAAATTGGACACAACAAGTAAACAGGTAAAAAGAGTAAAATAAAAATCTTCTATAAACTCACCATTAACTACTGTTAATATTCTGGCATGTATCCTTTTAGTCTTATCTATCATGTATCTAGCTACACTGTTTTTAAATTTCTACTTTTGAAAATCTTCAGTTTTTAAAAAAATTGTAGTTGATTTACAATATTGTGTTCATTTCAGGTGTACAACAAAGTGATTCGGTTATATCTCTATATATTTGTCAGATTCTTTTCCATTATAGTTTATTACAAGATATTGAATATAGTTCCCTGTCCTATACAGTAAATCCTTGTTGTTTATCTATTTTATATATAGTGGTGTGGATCTCTTAATCCACTACTCCTAATTTACCTTCCCCTGACCCCGTTTCCCCTTTGGTAACCATAAATTTGTTTTCTATGTCTGTGAGACTGTTTCTGTTTTGTAAATAAATTCATTTGTAATATTTTTTTAGATTCCACATATAGTGATATCATATAATACTTGTCTTTCTGTTTCTGACTTACTTCACTCAGTATGATAATCTCTAGGTCTATCCATGTTGCTGCAAATGGCATTATTTCATCCTTTTTTATGGCTGAGTAATATCTCATTGTGCATATATACCACATCTTCTTTATCCATTCATCTGTTAATGGACACTTAGGTTGATTCCATGTCTTGGCTATTGTAAATAGTGCTATGAACATTGGGGTGCATGTAACTTTTTGACTTAGAATTTTCCTCTTTTCCTGATATATGCCCAGGAGTGGGATTGCTGGGTCATATGGTAGTTCTATTTTTAGTTTTTTCTAAGGAACCTCCATACTGTTCTCCATAGTGGCTGCACCAATTTACATTCCCACCAACAGTGTAGGAGGGTTCCCTTTTCTCCACACCCTCTCCAGCATTTATTATTTTAGCTATACTATTTTAAATGGAATTTTATTGTAAATTATTTTCTATAACCTACAATTTTAATCTAAAAATATTGTCACCTTTTCCCCTCACAATTAACTAGACTTAATGGTTGTAAGTTTTTACAGTGGTGAATGTACCATTATTTATTCAACCAACTACTTATCTGGGGACAAATTATTTACATTTTCATTGTTTTATTAACACTCTTGCTATAAACATCCTTATACCTACAATCTTGCCCTCATCCATGACTAAATGTTTTTTGATTATACCCAAACTGGGTGGTATGTGTCAGTGATGCTGCTTGATAAGTGTTCCTTTGGTTGTTGAATGGAAGATTGAAAGTGCAGAGGCTAGAGAAAGACTTCTCCAGAAACCATATCAGGGTCTGAAAAAAGATGGTTTGAGAGGAGTTAGGGTTTCTCGGAGAAATGAAAGTGGAAGTGGCTGAATGTGTGAGGGAGCTAGATTCAAATTCTATATAATTGAGGCTAGAAACCAAATAAGGTGATGCACCTGGGTCCAGCCAGCGAGGTGTCTTCCTCCTCTAGAAACTAGAAGAGGGACTAAAGCAATCCCTTTTATTGAAAGCTTCAAAGTGGAGCACCTTCGGCTAAAGGAGCAGGGATATTGCAAGGAGACAGAGAAGGACAGGGAGACAGCACAGGGTCTCTGCCCCAGCTCAGCTTGTGAAAGAGAAAGGTCATGAGCAAAACCAAAAGCATTCTTTTCCCTAAAACTTTCTGAGAGACACCGAGGCCTGAGCAGAATTGCTGCTGGAATATCAAACTCCTTTACCAAGGAAAGGGGGGGAAGAGATGCCAACACCACTGAGGCATGTGACACAGTGGGGTTTGGGTGCTTTTAGAACTTCAGAGAAAACACAGCATTCTTTTGGTCTCAATGGTCCGTGTCATTCATAAGACATCAAAGAAGCTGAGGGCTCCGTGGTGACACCACGGAGAGTGCTGAGGTGCCTTGGTGTAGCTTCGCAGGATGTCAGGCTCCGCAGGGAAAAGCAAGACAGTGCCAGGGGAGAGGGCATTTGGAGCTCCGTGGGTTGGCAGAGCACTAGTTTGTGGGCACTTGTGATGCAGTTCCTTTCAGGGACATCTAGGGATTACAGGGCAGGAAGGGTGAGGACGTGAGTGAGGTACTTGGAACCTGACAGTTCTATGTTAGAAGCCACAAAGTACAGATACCTCGCGGACCCAAGCTACAGGGGCAAGGGCCCAAATACGAGCCTGTGGAGTGGAGGGTGTTCCCGGAAAGGATGGCTCACCTCGGCGTGGTGTGTGCGCCATCACAGCAGTAGGTGGAGAAGAGGCGCCTGGTGAACCACTTATCAGAAGCCCCCCATGAGTGACCAGAATCTGGTGGTTATTTCTGAGAAAACACAGCCTCTTTTCTCATTTTGAAGTGAGTGAGGGAAGCCAATTTTCCCTTCCACCCCCATTCCCACTGCCCCACCCTGAGCGCACTGAGGGTGAATTCTTGCCCCTGACTTTGAATCGGCTCTGATGAAGCCTACTCAGCATTCCCCTTCACATCAAATCAGAGTGTCAATGAAGGTCAAGGAGGGGGGGAACCTGGGGCCCAGGCCACTGCTGAGGAGGGGTGTCTCTGGAGTATAGATAAATGCAAAGGGAGCTCATGAACTGGTTGGGGTGTAAAGAGGGGGACAAATGCAATAAGTAAAGCAAACAGCTTCTAGGTGTCTGGGTTGGTCCTAGAAAAAGCCGAAAAAGCTCAGAACCGGATGTGGTAGCTTCCTGTTTAACATTTCACACAGCTCCAAGAAGAACAACAATGTTTATCAGCCACAAATGTTTGCTTTAATTTATAAATTAATTTGGGGAGAATTGCTATCTTTAAAACACTAGGTGTTTCAAACTGCAACATTTAGCAATATTTTGGGGTCAAGTAAGAGAAACCTGATTTACAGTAGTGCAGACAATAATGGTGTACATTTCCCATATGACAAGCAGTCTGGAGGTGAGCAGTCCAGGGCTGCTGTAGTGACTGCATGATGTTTCTCATAAGTAGAGAAGAAGTCTTTGACTTCTTCTATTGGTACATGTTGATTTTTCATCCCTATGCTTATTGCTTCCATGTCACAAGATGGCTGCAGCTACTCCAGGCATCATATCTGATTTCTATCAAGAAAAAGGAAGAAGAAAGAGCAGTGATGCTTATTCCAAGAAAGCAAAACAGACAAGCAAACAACAAAAAACTATTCCAGACATCTATTTACCTCTTGTTGGCCAGATCTTTATCAAAAATTATGCCTATCTGCAAGAAAATTTAGCAAAATACATTTCTATCCCTCTCTCTCCAAATATTCAGATTTGTTAGCAAAAAAGAAGGTGGTAAATAGATTTCAAGTAGGCAATTTGTAGATTTGCTATGCCATCCATCAACATTATATTTTTGAATTTATTCAGTCTTCTTTTATGTTCTTCATACATTTTTATTATTTTATCCTGCATATGTTTTACATACCTTTGTTAGATTTATACCTAGGAACCCTATAATTTTATTGCTATTGTGTCATTTTCTTAAAAAAATACATACTCAAATTGGTTTTTGTATATGAATTGATTTTTATATATTGATCTTGAGTCTAATTAGTTGTATTAGTTTGTAGATTCTCTTGGGTCATCCATAGAGAGGTAGACTGTCATATCATTTGTGAAAATTGACTATTTTGTTTCCTTTTCCAACCTTTATAACATTTACTTCCCTTTCCTGTCTTATTAAGTTAGGACCCCAAATACAATTTTGATTAAAAGGAATTCTGGAAAGGTAAAGCTTCTAAGATTATACCGTTAAGATATTTGCTATTTTTTGTGAGTTTTTTGTCATCCATGCAAGGGGGAGTGGTTTGTATTAGGATAGTGGCTGTGGAGCTGAAGAGAAGGGACTACATTGTTGAGATATTTAGGAAATAGAATCATAAGGACTTTGTTGATTGACTGCATTTGTGGGGTGAGGAAAAGGAAGGAACCGACTGAAAAAAAAGAAATATTTTATTTTGACATAATTTCAGGATTGCAGAAAAGCTGCAAGAATAATCCATGAATGCCTGAATACCCTTCACCAAGATTCCAAATGTAAATATTTTACTACATTTTTTTCTCTCTCATTTAAAAGTAATTTGTGAGCTGATGGGCCAAGTGGCTTGTCACTGACCACTGGTCTAGGGGTTAGGATTCAGCGCTCTCACTGCCACAGCCTGACTTCAGTCTCTGGCCAGGAATCGAAATCCTGCTTCAAGCCGCTGCAGGCCGAGGCCACCCGAGATCAGTAAGATGCCAGCAGAGACGAACAAAGACAATTAACAAAGACTTCCCTTTGGGCAAACTTGAGTCAGGCTCCTCTGAGCCCTCTTTCTGACCTGGCCTCTGACCTTGGGCTCTGTCCTTGTTTCGTTTAGTCCAGTTTCAGCAAGAACCCTGCTAGGTCAAGTTAATGGAAATCCCCCACCGGTGACCTCCGATCCCACTCCTCATCCCCCGCCTTTGATATCCTATCACTCTGGTGTGCCTTCAGCAAGAACCCTATCAAGTTGGTTTTACCAGAATCCCCCTTTTCCTTAATGTTTCCTCTTAGCAATTTTCCATCCACTGTCCCCCACTCTGGTCCTGAGCTACAAATCCCCGCTTGTTCTTGCTGTATGTAAATACTGAGGTCTCTCTTCCCCTATTGCAATAGTTCTGGAATAAAATTTGCCTTGATGGCTTTAACTTCAAAAAAAAAAAAAGTAATTTGTGGATATATTGCCTTTTTATACCTAAACTCTTCAGTGTGTTTCCCCAAAAGCAAGGAATTCTCTTTTAAAAACACAGTCCCATTATTGAAATCAGAAATTAATATTGCTATAATAGTATTATATAATCTACAGAACTTATTCATATTTCTCCGATTATTTCAATAATGTCCTTTGTAGCAAAAAAAAAGAAAAATCCAAGATCATGCATTCCATTTCATCTTGTCTCTCTTTAGTTTCCTTTAATCTGGAGCAGTTTTTGAGTCTGTCTTTATATTTCATGACCTTGACAGTTTTTAGGAGTACAAGCCAGTTATTTTGTAGCACGTCTCTCAGTTTGGGTTTGATGTCTCCTCATGACTAGATCCAGATTATGGACTTTTTGCTGGGATACTGCAGACATGATGCTGAGTGCTTTTCAGTGCATCACTTCAGGAGGCAGTTGCTGTCAATTAATCCTGTTACTGGTAGTGTTACATTCGATTATTCAGTTAAGGTCATACCTGCCAAGTTTCTCCAGTCAAATAGTAAAGTTACTATTTTATCTTTGTAATGTATAGGTTTCTTGTGGGGAGATGCTTTGAAACTATTACTTTGAAACTATGTAATATCCTGTTACTCCTCAAATGTTCACTTGCTAGTTGGGATGGTTCTTGACTCAAAAAATTATTATTAGGATGGCTGCCAAATGGTGATTTTCCAATTCTCTCACTCCTTATACATTTGTTAGTTGACTTCCTTATGTAAGAAAAAGTCTTCTCTTCTCTCCTATTTTTTTATTTATACATTCATTTATATCAGTGTAGACTTGTGAATTTTTACCTTATTCAGTCCTTTCCTGTCATTTGTTTTGATGCTCAAATTGTCCCATATATGAAAAAGGAGTCAATTTTAGGCCTAGGCGTTTGGTTTAAACAACCAATGGGTGAGGCTGCATCTAACTGAAACCAAGGAGGAGAAAAATGTTTCCCGTTGTTGCTTTAATTTGCAGCCTCTCATTACTTGTGAGCTTTATTTTATTTACATATGTTTATCTCCTTTGGTGAATTGTCCATTCATACCCTGTGTCCATTTTCTTTACTATTTATAAGAACTCCTTATTGTTTAAGGATATTAACCTTTTGTCCGACACAAACATTACAAATTGCTAATTGAGAGGATACAATAAGCTAGGAACTTTATCAACAATATTTTACTTAATCCTCACAGCAGTCCTCTAATATAGTATTATTTTCACTTTATAGATGAGAAGACAGGAGGGTTTAGAAATACTGCCCATGGGCCAGAAACACAGGAAAGCCACAATTAAATCCAAGTCTGTGTGATACCAAAACTTCAATTCTTCTTTATTTACCATTCTGAATGCTGGGAAAAGTTTTTAATTTTTTAAGACTTCTAGGAAATCTAAGGTCATCCATCCCCAGAGTCCTCCTAAAGTTTAGACCACACGACCGATCATTGAAATGACAACTTAATATTCAGATTGGGGGCTTCCCTGGTGGCGCAGTAGTTGAGAGTCTGCCTGTCGATGCAGGGGATGCGGGTTCATGCCCCGGTCTGGGAAGATCCCACAGGCTGCGGAGCGGCTAGGCCCGTGAGTTATGGTTGCTGAGCCTGTGCGTCTGGAGCCTGTGCTCCGCAAAGGGAGAGGCCACAAGAGTGAGAGACCCGCGTACCACAAAAAAAAAAAAATTCAGATTTACTGTATCTTGCACCTTAGCCTGAGATGTGTCATCACACTGATGATGTGGTAGCACTCTATACTGGTACATCACAGTGCATTGGGGACTCTGCAAAATAAATATACAAAATAGATATATGCTCATATTCAGGCTTTTTGAGGATAAAATGATCCAGCAGGCACCTGATGAACTTTACACTTCATACAGATAACACAGGGGGTAGCTGAAGAACACTGGCTGAGAAAAAGCAACCTGGGAAGGCCTTGAACTCTAACCCCAGGAAGGCACTTCAGCCCCTTTACCTGGGACATGTTCAACAAGATGGTCTCTGAGGCCCCTTCTGGTCCTGAATTCCTGGAATTCTCCCACTCCCCAAAATAGGTACCTCTTGGTTTCCTTTTTGCTTGATTTCTTATTTTTCCCTCTTTTTCTCCTTTATGCCTTTCTTATTTTCCTTTTTCTCCTCTAATGAACATTAGGACTGACAGGGGTTCCCTCTGGAAAAATCCTGTCTGGCCCTGTTACACCCTGACCAAAATGGTCACACGCCGGGAGCCTGGGGGCTGCCCTCCTGGATTCATGGTTCCAGGAGTCCTGGTTTACAAATTATGGGAGAAGGAAGGGAAGGGATCTGGGAACTCGCTCCCTCGCCACCTTTTCAGTTGCTCCGCGCACTGACTGTTTGCACGGCGCCCTCTTGTGTCCAGACTGAGTTACTTCACTGGCTAGTCCCGAGCATTTTTTTTTGTTCCCCACACGAGGGAGCAATTCAGGGAAAACTAATAGAAGTTTTACTAATAATAGTTTTACGGAGTTTCCAAAGAAATGTACATTCTTAAAACTTAGATAATCCAATTTATTGACTAGAAGATCATTTAGAATATGGGAAGAGAGTTTTAGTTACTAAATTATTAACGAGCGCATTTGATATAGCAACTGAGAGGAAGCGTTTACTCATTTATTCCTCATGCTCACACAGCTCATTAGGGACCCACGTATGTGAAAGTCTTTTTATCTCATTTCAGCCCCAAATAGCTGGAGATACTATCTCTAGCCTTGACCTTTTTCTGCACTCCAGTTGGCCTGCCCAAACTCTCCATATATGACTAGTAGGCACGGCATGTGTAACTGTGTGCAGAACAGAACTTTTGATTCATCTCCTTCTTCCCAAACCTGGTCCTCCCTCCACACTTCCTCCCCACTTTGGCACCACCATCCTCTTAGTTGCACGGGTCCAGAGCCTAGGAATCATTCTTGATCCCTCTCTTTCTCGCATCGTACTTCTAATCCACTAGAATTCCTGTTAGGTCCACCTTCAAATATATAGCAAATATAACTATGTACTTCTTACCATTGACACGGCTGCTGTCTTAGTCCAAGCCACCCTTGTCTCTCTCCTGATGACAGCAGTGATGTCCTAAGTGGTCAGCCTCCTTCTTCTCTGCCTGTTCCCCAAGACCACCCTGTCATCTTCTTCTCAAACAACCAGAGTGATCTTATAAAACTCCAAGTCAGATCACACCTTGCCTCTATTCAAAACTCTCCAGGGACTTCCCATCTCATTTAGAATTAAACTCAAAAGCTCTTCCCATGGGCTACATTCTGATCTTATCCTCCTCCATCCTCTCCAGCCCTCACTCCCTTCCAGCTACACTGGCCTCCTTGCTGTTCCTTGGGCCTTTGCCCCTGTCCTTTCCTCTCTCTGGAATGGTCCATGTTCAGAGCTCTTTTACTTCCATCAGGTCTCTATTTAATTGTCACCTCCTCATCACAGACTCTCCCAACCATCTGGTCAAATAGAGCCACCTCCATACTCTCTATTCCTTTGCCTTGATTTATTTTTCTTTTTAGTGCTTATCACCTGATAGTATATTACATCTCTCACTCTGTGTTTCTTGTCTACCCTACCCTGACTATGATATAAGATTCATGGCCAGCGACTTTGTTTTGTTCCTTTCTGAACAAAATTCTCAGGTCTAAACACATAGTTTAGGGAATTCCCTGGTGGTCCAGTGGTTAGGACTTGGTGCTTTCACTGCTGGTCCTGGGGTTCGATCCCTGGCCAGGCAACTAAGATTTCCAAGCCCTGCAGTGTGGCCAAAAAACAAACAAACCACATAGTTTATACAAAATGATGAATGAAGGAATGGATTAATTATTAGTTTGAATTATGTGAAATTGTTGACATTTAAAAAATTCTGGCTTACAAAAATAGAAACTCAAGTAGTTCATCTTCACAACATTTATTATTTCCACTTTATAGGTAATGAAACTGAAGCTTGATGAAGTAAAGTGACTTCCCCATGTGTGACATTGTGATATAATAAGAAATATATGTATTTGGTCTTCATCGCCTGTTCCTGGCACAGAACTTCTAAAATCCTTGAAACTTCATGAGTGATAGTCTTTTTTTTTTTTAACATCTTTATTGAGGTATAATTGCTTTACAATGTTGTGTTAGTTTCTGCTGTATAACAAAGTGAATCAGCTATACATATACATATACATATACATATACATATATCCCCATATCTCCTCCCTCTTGCGTCTCTCTCCCACCCTCCTTATCCCACCTCTCTAGGTGGTCACAAAGCACCAAGCTGATCTCCTTGTGCTATGTGGCTGCTTCCCACTAGCTACCTATTTTACGTTTGGTAGTGTATATATGTCCATGCCACTCTCTCACTTCGTCCCAGCTTACCCTTCTCCCTCCCCATGTCCTTGAGTCCATTCTCTAGTAGGTCTGTGTCTTTATTCCTGTCCTGCCCTTAGTCTCTTCAGAACCACCATTAAAAAAAAATTTTTTTTAAGATTCCATATGTATATGTTAGCATACGGTATTTGTTTTTCTCTTTCTGACTTACTTTATTCTGTATGACAGACTCTAGGTCCATCCACCTGACTACAAATAATTCAATTTCATTTCTTTTTATGGCTGAATAATATTCCATTGTATATATGTGCCACATCTTCTTTATCCATTCATCTGTCGATGGACACTTAGGTGGCTTCCATGTCCTCGCTATTGTGAATAGAGCTGCAATGAACATTGCGGTACATGACTCTTTTTGAATTATGGTTTTCTCAGGGTATATGCCCAGTAGTGGGATTGCTGGGTCGTATGGTAGTGATAGAGAGTCTTCTGTTATTCAGTAACAAGCCTCTTTCAACCATACCTGAGTTTATATGAATGCGATGACTGGTGACTGGAAGCCCCTAAATAGCTTCTGGATGGAGGGTGGTTGCCAGGGGAACCAACCATGTGATTAGAGGGTTGGACCTTTCAGTCCCACCCCCTGACCTCTGGGGAGAGGAGAAGGGTTTGCATTAATCACCAATGGCTCATGATTTAACCAATCATGCCTATGTAACGTAACCTCCATTAAAAACCCCAAGTGAAAATGTTTGGAGAGCTTCCAGATTGGCAAACATATCCATGTGCCAGGAGGATGGTGCTACCCAAACTCCACAGAGACAGAAACTTCTATTCTCAGGGACCCTTCCAGACTTCACTCTAGTACCTCTTCATGTATTTTTTAATTTGTATCCTTTATAATATCCTTTAGAATAAAATGGTAATAGTAAGTAAAGTGTTTCCCTGGGTTCTGTGAGATGTTACAGCAAATAATTGTACCTGAGGAGGGGGTCATAGGAACCCCTGACCTGTTAGCCAAATCAGACAGAAATGTGAGTTACCTGGGACCCATGAGCAATTGGATTCTGAAGTGGGGGACACTCTTCTGGGCCTGAGCCCTTAACCTGTGGTGTCTCACTAACTCTGGGTTGTTAGTGTCAGAATGGATTCAATTGTAGGGCACCTAGCTGAATGCCACAGAGGACTAAAGAATTATTTCATGTGAAAAACTTACACATCTGGTGTCAGAAGTATTGTGAGTAGAGAAACAGTTTTCCTTTACTAAGTCAAATTTAAAAAGGACTGAGAGGCAGACTTGGAGCTTTTCATTTCTTTCAACGCAACACGGACGGAACTCTTAAATGGTGTTCTGGACACTGTGCTAGATTTAGAGCCATTGTGAAGAAGGTCTTGCCCCACCTGTCTCCCGCCTCATCTCCTCTGCCTTTGTGGCCGCAGGGTCTCCTGTCAGCTCTGACTGGCAGGATTAAGTAGGGCTATGTGTACGCTGAGCAACACCAAGGTTCTGCAGGAGGGCCAGCGTCTGAACAGTGTGGAATGCTCCCCGTTGCCTCTGCAACTCCTTGCACATGGGGCCCTGCCTGCAGTGGACCTTGACCCCCTTCCTTCTGGTCCCAGAGGACATGTGAACCGCCCTCCCATACTGCTGACTTTCTGTCCATCCCCAGGATCCTCTTCAACACTGTGAAGCTGGAAGGCCCACACAAGCCACCCAGTGCATTTCTGATCCATCCTAAGAGGGTATGGGTGGGAAACCACACTGATCCCCCAGTTCTTCTATACTCAATAAACTGTACATGCACTGGAAGGGCATCTGGAAGTGGGGAAAGGGGCAGGCTGACCCGCAACACCTTGACAGCAAAGGAAGATTAAATATGCCTGAAACTTTTCTCTTCCAGACTGCTACCTGTCTGAGTCACAGTGGGGAGAGTGTGCCGTAGAAGGGGAGAGGGAAATGAAAAAGCCACATCACGGCCTTTTCCTTTTAGCCCTTTTCCATGCTCTCCTTAAATTTTCAGCTTCTCTCCTTAGTCATTTTCCCTGTCTAATGTTTTGTTTCAGAATTAGCTAGAAAAGTTCTGTTTTTCCTCTTTAACTAACATTTTGCTTATCCTGTAGTTTACTGAGCTCTAGGGAATTTATGCCTTATAAATAAATAAAAGTATTATTATAAGGTAGCTCTATTCAGAGCATTAGTTAAAGGAGAGAAGCAACATTTTTCTTTATTTGCTTAGAAATATGTTGCAGTCACAATAGTTCTCCTGCCTTGAATTAATGGCATAATTACTCACAATGAGTTTGAACTTGGCATGAATTAATACATTAAAGCATGCCTCCTGTTCTCTCTTATTGCCTAATTAATTCTGAATTCTGAAATTCCCTTTGAGCTACCCAAAAAGCATGGTCACTGGATTCTGGTGCAATTATTCTTTCTTTGCAGTAAAAATCAAGTGATTTGATAATTATGGGCTGTTTCGAAAGAGAATATTCCAAACATCCTGGGAAGGAGAGAGCAGACATCATAAGGGAGCTTTATGGAAGTTTTATAGTGAAGAACCTGTACATGATGGGTGTGTAAGGGTCCCAAAGGAGACAGAACTTCAGGTGAGCCAGCTTTACTCTGAGGGAGAATGGAGGGCCTCAGAGCATTAGCCCAAGTCTTTCTGTCAGTCCTGTGCCTCCATCTCTGAAATTTCCACTCTGAAGGCCATGCCTTTGGATTAGGATATGGTCTGCAGAGGTTGCCAGTTGGATATGAATGAGTTGCCCATGGAGAATAGCCCAGTCATCCACCTATGCAGGTCGAGGAGAGCTTGCCATATCATGACCGACTCTGCACACACCCTTGCTGGCTGCCCCTTTAAGGGTAGAAGAGTCACTAGTGTGAATTTTTGGAACTCAAGACATTGACTGGGCCTTAATGGGTAATGGATGGGGCGCTGTGACATAAGTGCAAACATAGCTCCTTCCCCTTTGCTCTCTCTTCCGCTCTACAGGGATGTGTAAATGGATTCAACACCACTTAGATTCTGACCACTGTCTTTGACTGACTTTCTCCCTGAAGTTTTCTAGAGAGATTAAGATCCCAAGAAATAGATTCAGGACTTGAAGGAGGTCTTAGTCAACCATTATTAGGCCTTTGAACTGGTGTATTGGGCACTTGAACAACCATGTAAATTATTTGTTATTCATTATCTATGGCTCCTTTTGGATCCTTAAGGAATTGGGGGGAAGAGAATAATTGGCAATGCAGGATTTTAATATTTTTCTTTGGATTCCTGGCAATGGTAAACAATATCAATGTAAAAACTAAAATATAAAATCTGGCAATAGTCATCACTCATCTGAGCATCAATTAGTTTATCATATTCCCTTGAAATGATGGCTTTCTATTGGATTTTCCCCATCAACATGCAAACCTTCTGTATTTTTTCTCATCTGGAAAACAAAATAAAATCGAATTTCCTAAACCTCTCAACTCCAGTTACCTCTCCATCTCTCTGCTTCTGTTTATGGAAAATTTATTTTAAAAATGTCACTTGTACTACGGCCACCAGTTCTCATCTCATATTCTATCCAATTCTTGCCAGTTAATTTTTTCCACAATTCACTGAGATCATCTTAGTCAAAGTCATCAATATTCTCCCTCTTGCTAAATTTAATGTCATTTCTGTGTCTTTTTCTTTCAGGTACCCTCAGGTTTATTTGACATCACCGTCTTCACCAATTTTCATAAAGCACTTTTTTTTTTTTTAATTGGCCTCTAGCTCACTCTCTTGTGACTTTCCTCTGATATCTTTGTCCATGGCTTTTCATTCTGTTTTCCTGGCCCCTCCTCTTCCCTGGGCTCAGTCTTTTTCTTTATCTATGCTCACTCCCTAAGTGATGGCATTGAGTTCTGTGGCCTTAAATACATTACCTATACACTGATGACTCCTGTATTATCAACTCTCTCTACAGGAGCAAATAACTCCAATATCTAAATGCCTTACCACAAACACGTATTTCTTGTTAATGTTGCATGAAGGCTATGGTTCAACCGTGGCTCTGCTTGACTTGGCTGGGCTCAGTATGACTTCTCATTTTAGGCTGAGTAGCCCTTTTCTGGACTGCGTTTTTCTTATGGTGAAGGCAGAGCCAGAGAGTGCGACACAAACCATGAAGTCACATTTAAAGCTTTTGCTCAGACATGTGCATGCCCTCACATTTCATTGACCAAATCATATCCATATCCGAATATGTAAGGTGGAGACATATTTTCCCTACCAAGGGTGCACAGATAACTCACATGACTGAAAATGAATGAGGATAAATCATCTTATTAGAAGACAGTAGCAAGTAATTGAGAACAATAATTCCATCCACCATAATCCATCATTGATCACGTATATTTACTTCCCTCCTGAATACATCACATTCTTGCCCATAGAAAAAGTGGCCTAAGGGTTGTTTGGTATTTCAAGTAGTCACAGGCTGGCAGCACTTTCGACAGTATAACTCTCTCAGACACTTTGTTGTGTTTGTTTAATCTGTTTGATTCTGGTTGAATCCATGTTTCAGTAGACATAGCCACTATTTTCTCTGAGACATACTTCTCTCTCTAGACTTAATTACAGGTACTTTGAGCATATCATGCTTCCATGGGAACATACTCTTGATCTCTTTTCCCTGACCTACTTTTCCCAATGGGAAAAAATTACTGGGAGCCACCTTAATCCCATCAGAAGTCTTAATAGGTTTGCTGGCAACACCCTTGGTTTGGTCTTCACCCTGAGATGTAGTAATTCAAGGTCTTTCTATTCCAAAGGATATTCTATTCATTTTTATCTTTTACAGGTGGTAGATGGGCACAGTTTCATTTTTCAACCTTCAGGACCCAGAAGTTCTGCGGTCTCTACTTTACTTTACATCCATTGAAACAGGCAGATTCTCTCTGAGCCCATCTCTTGCCATGTTACCAGAGTTCTCTCTTTCAGTTTGTTTGCCCATATACAACAAGTACATTAGAAACACTACCAAACCTTTCACCACTGCGTATCTTGAGTCTTGTTCTTTCCAGCCTCCTGTAAGACTCCTATAAGCAGGGTCCCCGTGGATGCATCACCCACTTTCCCTTCATTTCCATATGATGTAATCCTCAAACAGTAAGGCCTGAGAAATACATCCATGAAGCACTGCACGGATCTGTCACCTTTATTTTCAGAACTTCTCAATCAGCACTCCTAGCCTCTTCCTCTAGACAATAGCTCCCCGCTGCCTTACAGAGCAGGGGCCCAAGCAAGTACTTGAAGCTTAATTGATCTGGATGTTTGGAATCCAACTTCATTAGCTCAAATTACTTCACTTTGCCTAATTTGTTTCTCTATGTGAGTTCTGATAAGCTTGCTTTAACATCTTCTAAACGATGGTGTTTATCATCATCAATGCTTACTCAAATTACACCTGCAGAGTAATGGACCAGGAGAAAAATGGTTTAAAAGGTATAGTTATTTTGTGTGGATATTTCTACACATATGCACAGAATGTGGAATACAAGTCACTAAGGAAGTGCATTTACATCCATAGGACAGCTCTGCTTTTTAAAAATGAAACACAGCCAGAGAAATTCTTTCCATCATTAATAATATGGTTAAGTGCTTTGAATTCCATAAACTTTGAGATTTTTTTTCTACATGTAGACATTGGTAAATCCATTGTTATGTTTTTCTTCCAATCTGTTAAGAGACTTTCAATTAACCTGTGTGTGTTTATGTGTTTACAAATACACATATTTGTGTTTGTGGGCAAAATATCCATCTGAAGAGAGGTATGTCTCCCTAAGAATGACTACTGCTCTATCCCAAGTGCAGAGAAACTTTTAGCATTGTTGAAAGTCATATTGAGTATCTGGGAGGAATTGGCAGCAGTGGTATTTCTAAGGAAGGGCTGAGGGGGAGAATTTCTTCTATACCCCCATGTTTAACTGCACGTATTATCTTTTCCAAAAATTAAAAACAAAACATGCATTGGCAGTTACAATAATCGCAAATAATCAGTTTTTCTGTAATGCTTAGGCCTGTTAGCTGTGCCATATATATATAGCTTATATGTTTATGGAAATCCAAATACCTCAACTCTAGTACATTACAGCAGTAGACAGGTAGGTGTTTCTGAATTGTAATGACAGTCTGTCCATTGGTTCTTACATTAACGTGGACATTGGATGGGAGAAAGCATGGCCAACACTGAGAATGCAGAGACCTATTTTAACATCATTATACTTACCTCAATAATTTTGTGTCCTTCTAGAATCTGGAACATGCAGATTCATTCTTTTCAAATGCTGATAGAAGTTATGGGTTCACAGTCAGGTTTATGAGCCTCTCTTTTACACTGTCCAGATATCTTTCCACATTGATAAAAATTGGCTTATTTTCCACATTTGCTTGCACTCCATGGGTGTACCCGCTATACTAGAAATGGATAAAAATAGGAAATTCAGATAACTAGGCAAATTTCCTTTTTTATTAATTTTTATTGGAGTATGGTTGCTAGCCTCCACTGCACAACAAAATGAATCAGCCATACACATACAGATATCCCCTCCCTTTTGGACTTCCCTCCCATTTAGGTTACCACAGTGCATTAGGTAGAGTTCCCTGTGCTATACAGTATGTTCCCATCAGTTGTCTATTTTATACATAGTATCAATAATGTATATGTGTCAATCCCAGTCTCCCCATTCCTCCTACCTCATCCTTTCTTATTTTTTAAGTTATCTAAATAACTGTATTAATTCCTGACTTCGTTTGTGTACCAAGTATCCCTGAATGGACCATGGGGGTACAAATAATGTCGGGCGTGATTGGGGTCACATTGATGTGCACATTGTGGTTTAGCTGGCTTGATAGCCCTCACCAGTGGAATTAGAAACATCTGCCCCCTTTCAAGCTTCCACCCACAACCGCTACCTTAAGGAGGCTCACAGGCTGCCTAGGGTGACGTATGAACTGCTTTTACCCCTCAGGGTACCCTCTGTGATTCATTCACTCCAAGCCTCTGTCCAGGTGCTTCCCCAGGTCAACACACACACCACTGGGGCCGCCCACCTGCTCAGGAAATGTCACCTACCCCGCTTTTGGGCCCTTGTACTGCATCACATCATCAATGGACAGGGAAACAGCCACCCTCTTGCTTGGATTTGACCCTTGGGTTCAGCAGCAAATTTGCATAGGCCTAGGGCTGCTATAGTGCTTTCACTTTTTAAAAAACTGCTTTATTGAGATATAATTCATATATCATAAAATTTGCCCATGTAAAGTTCAATTTTTTTGTATATTAATTATTATTATTATTATTATTATTATTTTTTGCCCTACGCGGGCCTCTCATGTTGCGGAGCATAGGCTCCGGACATTCAGGCTCAGTGGCCATGGCTCACGGGCCTAGCCGCTCCACGGAATGTGGGATATTCCCGGACTGGGGCACGAACCCACATCCCCTGCATCAGCAGGTGGACTCTCAACCACTGCGCCACCAGGGAAGCCCATAATTATTAATTTTTAAATAGTAAAAATATATGTGACAAAATTTTCCATCTCAACAGTTTTTAAGTGTAGGATTCAGTGGCATTGATTACACTCAAAATTTTGTGCAACCATCACACTATCTCTTTCCAAAACTTTTAAAGTCACCCCAAACAGAAACTCTTAACTATTAAAAAATAACTCCCTATTTCTTCCTCCCCTCTACTGGTAACCTCTAATCTACTTTCTGTCTCTATGGATTTGCCTATTCTAGGTACTTCATATAAGGGGAATGATACAATATTTATGATTTTGTGTCTGGATTCTTTCATTTAGCATAATATTTTCAAGGTTCATATAGTTTACAGCATGTACCAGAGCTTCATTCCTTTTTCTGGTTGAATGATATTCCATTGTACGGACATATCACATTTTGTTTATCCATTCATCCATTGATGGACACAGATTGTTTCCACCTTTTGGTTATTGTGAATGATGCTGCTATGACCATTGGTGTCCAAGTGTCTGTTTGAGTCCTTTCTTTCAATTCCTCTGGGCATATGCTTAGGACTAGAATGCTGGATCATATGGTTATTCTAAATTTAGCTTTTTGAGGAACTGCCAAACAGTTTTCCACAGCAGTTCCACCTTGTACATTCCTACCAGCAATGCATGAGTGTCAGTGCTTTTGCTTTTATACAAATAGTACTCCCCATCCCTACCCCAAGGCAGGCAAACTCTGATAGGCTGCTTGGAGGGGGCAGCTTCAAATGACAGCCACTAGCCCACTGGTGTTTGCTTCACAGGCACCCAGCCCCATTCTAATCTGGCTTCTTTTTATTCCTCCAGCTCACTCCGTTTGTGCCTGACCCCTAGGCATTGATACTGTTTGAGTTCTAGCCCCAGAAATCTCTTAAGCCTTAATACAAATCAGTCAATAGACAAGGACCCTAGAGAAGGACACCCACTGCCAGCTCTATACAAAAGTCTCTACATGGGTTCAGCTAGTAACACCTTTTTTTTTTTTTTTTTAATTTTATTTATTTATTTATTTATTTATGGCTGTGTTGGGTCTTTGTTTCTGTGCATGGGCTTTCTCCAGTTGCAGCGAGCGGGGGCCGGTCTTCATCGTGGTGCACGGCCTCTCACTATCGTGGCCTCTCTTGTTGCGGAGCACAAGCTCCAGATGCGCAGGCTCAGTAGTTGTGGCTCACGGGCCTAGTTGCTCCACGGCATGTGGGATCTTCCCAGACCAGGGCTTGAACCCATGTCCCCTGCATTGGCAGGCAGACTCTCAACAACTGCGCCACCAGGGAAGCCCAGTAACACCTTTTAAAAACATTTCCCTAGACTCTCTGATGGCTCTAACTGAATGGGCTGAACAATTCCATGAGAAACAGCCAATCACACATGCAACTAGAAGTGGTTAATAATGGTGTTGCGTCTGGGAAGCAGGCACCTAGGGGGGATGACAGGTGTGAGAGATTCATTAGGGAAACACCTGTGAGGAAGGTGGGAGGTGAAACAGGGAGTGCTGGGAAGGCTGTCAGTCTGAGATGCAGGTCTGACCCCCCTGGAGGGAGGAAAGTCAGGTTGGATGGAAGCGTCTTAGACTGCTTGTTGGGTATCCTCAAGTCAAAATCGGCTGTTAGAGGAGTCCAGCATCTTCCAGGAATTGGCCTGCCTCAGTACCCCGTCATGCTCCGTCATGGCTGAGAGCAGCCCGGAGGCGGTGTGGCCTCCTCACAACTCAGTGATGGATTTCAGAGCAGCAGCTGGGGCCGCAGTCAGAGGGACCTCTGAGAGGCACGATTCCAATGAAATGATCAAGGGGGTTTATATGTGGTGACATTTAGAATGATTCTTAGGAGATTTGTGAGAAAGGCATTCTACTAAGAGGGTCTTTTGCTATTTCCTGTTAGAGGTCCTCTCTCTAGGACATTCATGCTGTAAAACATTTACTTGTCATAGCCAGCTGGGGTCTGGGGGCAGCTGTGTGTGGACCTTCTTGATCAGGATGGGAAGTGCCAACCACACCAGCTTTAATGGAAAATCCCTCAGCCGCGTGTCTACTGGCCAGCGTTGGGAGTGCTTTGACAACTGTGAAATCTCTCCATTCTGATTGAATCCTTTCTCAAAGGCTCACATGGCAGGGTCAGACCTGGAAACTAGGGGTCCTGACTCCCAATCCAGTGTGTCATTCAGTATCTTTAAATGATATTTCACTGTCCCCTTCAGTTCTCATTGTTTGGGGGTGGTTTGTACCCCTGAAGACTTCAACCTCGCTTGTGATTTCACCCCAGGACGTGTGGGTATGCATCAGAAAGGAGTCCTTGCCCGGTTTGGGGGATGATCTGTCACCACCATCTCCCCTTGTGTCCGTGTCTTACTTTTCTCTGTTTCTCCCTTGTTAAAATCTTCACCTTTCTCCTTTGCCTCCAGCATCCTTTCTTGGTTCTAACTACACACCTTGGCCGTGTCATTGCTGTTTCAATGGGCTCTCCACTCTCCTCCCAGAGCCTCACTGGGTAGATCAGGTAGGAGCTCAGCCTGGGGCCTGCCTATCCTTGTGCTAGGGGACCCCATCCAGGAAGGCTGAGACCCGCAGCTTGGCCACAAACAAGGAGAGAATCATGGATGTGCATGGAACAGGCTTTTGGGTTCAGTGACTCTAAGATGCCTTCCAACCCTTAAAATCCATAAACCTCTAGAACTCTATTCATAGCAGGAATATATACTTCCATGTGGCACTGAATTAAATTAGAAGAAATGCACCGGCTGTGGACAGGCTTGGGAGTAGCTTGGTTAATTAGGGGCCTATATCATGTATTACAGTATACCTTCACTGCTCCTGCTATGGCTGTACATTAGCATTCAGCTGTTGCAGAGATTTAAATAGTACTTGCTCCCCTGAAGGAAAACTTCAAGGTCCATTCATTTGCTAAGGGCTAATATTTTCCCCAGGGGATAAAGTGCTAGACTGTCAGCCCTTGGGCTTCAGAGACTGTGTTTACACAGTACAAGCAGAGCTTAAGGAAGTTTCCTTGCCCCTGCTTTCTCTGCACCCTCCTGGGAAGGAGTTTTGTGCTTCCCATGGTGCCTCTCTTTGGTGGGAATGAGGGTGATGTGGTCTTTGCTCTTCTGGGAAAACTTCTTCGCATAGAAGACAATGGAACATCCATTTCTGCTTCAACCTTGCTCTTGTTAAAAAAAAAAAAGCAGAGCGCTGAGATTTTTTTTTGGTCAAGCAAGGTAAGGCTTAGGACTGGGAAGCGTAAACAGCAATGGTAGGACTCCACGTCTGTAGAACCTAACACAAGTTAAAGCCTTTTCACACTTAGTAATTTATTTCATCTTAAATCCGTCTCGAGTGGTTGGCAGGACAAAGGCTGTTATCCCCACCTTATGTGAAAAGCATTCGTTCTTTCAGTAAATAAGTACTGGGTACTTACTAAGGTTTTCTTCCTGTATTTATGGAGTGCTTACTATATGCCAGGCATGGGCTACTTGCTAACTCATCTAATGTCCAAAGTGACCCCATGAAATAGATGTTTGGCAGATGAAGAATCAGAAGCCAGAGAAGTGATGTGATTTGCCCAGGACGTTAGTAAATGGCAGAGCTAAGATCTGAGTTGTGCGGTCTGACTCCAGAACCCAGGCCCTGGACTTTTCAGCTGTATTGATGACAGGCTATGAATCTCACGAGCAAAGAGTTATTCATTGCAACTGAGAAATGCTATGAAGGAAAAGAACAGTGTACTATGAGGAAATAAAATAGGAGTGCTAACTTAGTCTGGTGAGCAAGAAAAGGCTTCCCCAGGGAAGTAACACTTAAACGGAGGCCTGAAGGGGGAACGGGAGCAAGACGGGAAGGGGGTGAGGGTGGGAGAGCAGGCTAGGCAAAGGCTGAGGGGAGGAAGGATGCTGGTTCTGTGAAGGACCTGAAACAGCCTGGTTTCTTTGCTGAGTAAAAAAAAAATACCATATGCTAACACATATATATGGAATCTAAGAAAAAAAAAATGTCATGAAGAGCCTAGGGGTAAGACGGGAATAAAGACACAGACCTACTAGAGAATGGACTTGAGGACATGGGGAGGGGGAAGGGTAGGCTGGGACGAAGTGAGAGAGAGGCATGGACATATATAC
Source organism: Hyperoodon ampullatus (assembly GCF_949752795.1). Classification (NCBI taxonomy): domain Eukaryota; kingdom Metazoa; phylum Chordata; class Mammalia; order Artiodactyla; family Ziphiidae; genus Hyperoodon; species Hyperoodon ampullatus. The sequence goes on from NC_136916.1 coordinate 106,735,066, forward strand.
ACTACCAAACGTAAAATAGATAGCTAGTGGGAAGCAGCCGCATAGCACAGGGAGATCAGCTTGGTGCTTTGTGACCACCTAGAGGGGTGGGATAGGGAGGGTGGGAGGGAGGGAGACGCAAGAGGGAAGAGATATGGGGACATATGTATATGTATAGCTGATTCACTTTGTTATAAAGCAGAAACTAACACACCATTGTAAAGCAATTATACTCCAATAAAGATGTTTAAAAAAAAAGAATTCCACACACAAAAAAAGAGAAAGAAACATGGGGGATCAGGGAGAGATGGGGTTGAAGAGATACAGGCAGAAAGACGACTTTGTAGTCCATATTAAGGATTCAACTGGGTCTAAAGAGCACTGAGAATCAACCTATGGGGCTTATCAAGCTCATTGTGGCTGCTGTGAGGAGCAGTGGGGCAAATACAGAAGTGGGGAGAGTGGTTAGGAGACTGTTATAGTCTTGCTGGTGAAGGAGTGGAGATGGAGAGAAACGGGCGGGTCAGGGGACCCTTAGGAGGTAAAGTTTGTGGTGACGCATACTCAGGGAGTCTCAGTGAATGCCAGCAGGAAGGACAGATTGTAAAGAAACATTTATACAAAGCATTCCTTCACCAATTAATTCAGTGCTAAAGTCATTCATTTTTCATTTGAGAGTGCTAATAAATTATGATGAGAATGAAGGTGGAATGCATTACGAAGTTGCCCATGTAGCGCCTCCTTTTTTGTTTTTGTTTTTTGAGCCTCCCTTTTAGTGCCATCATTTCTTCAAAAGGAAGGAGTTGCATTCTTCCATACTTGTAGAGACCTTGAAAATATTCCTTCTGTGGGAGGGGGTGTGGTCAAGGAATCCTGCAGGTGTTTGGAGGACACAGCAAAAAGGGAAGAGGCTTTTTGCCTGTGTATTGGTGTGTGTGTCTCCGAGTGTGTGTTTGTGTGTATTTGAAGCCAGTTTGCAAAATCAGATCGCAAAACTCCTGAGAGAAGTCCCAGGCAGTGTTTCTAGGATATTGCAACAGCCCATATGAAAGGAAAGAAATCATCTGCTTACTTGAACTTAAAGGATGTGCTTTAAGAAAAATTACTTGAATTTACTAGATGTTTTGCCATTGAGTGGATATAACCTGGTCTAAATTTTGTCCTAACTTGGCACCCACTGATTGCTCTGACATCCAGCTATTATTATATCCTGCCTAGTGATAAAGTAGATCATCATGTATAGTTTTCCAGAAGCCTCACAGTTGAGATTGTTTTGAGCATTTCCTTCTAAGCGGTAAAAGTTTATTGGCTGCAGGTCCTAGAACTATCCTGCCTCTATTCATCCTCTTCTTGTGGTAGTGATAACAGCTACAGAATAAGCCTGAAATAGCACATTCTGCTAGGAGATGCCACCACATCCCGATGAAACCCACCTAAGTTTGAGACTTGTGGTTCTTCAAAGTGACAACTTATTTGATAAACCAGAAAGGGAGGCAAGCCATTGACTTAAAAGAAAGTACAAATGTGTGTCAGGGTCTTTGTCCCCACGCTATTGCCTCTTGAACGGTGTTGTCCCATGTGTGAGACCAGCTGACCCATGAGACAGGGAGGTTGCCTTGAACCTCACTGCATTAGGCCATGAGACAGAGCCCAATGAGGCCCCAAGATGAGCAAACACATCACACAGCCCATAGAGCCCACCCGACACCTTGAAAACACTTTGTTGAAAGAATCCTTCATTGTGAAATTTCTCCAAGAAATGTGATCTGCTCAATTCCTTAATAAATCACTCTGTACTTTTTCAGTGGACAATATGGACAATATTTACTTGATTTGAATAAATGACTAGCGACAGGCATAAGGAAGCTTCTCATTAAAGTGCACCAATTGATTAATGACTTGGACCAGAATCACGTTATGGCTCTTGGCTGCATTATTAGTCATTTTATAATAATGGCTTCTTGTCACTTTAAAATGCAATTTCCTTTATGGAAACTCAGTTATAGTCACATGAATTTGGAAAGGTTAGCTGGTGAGTATGTGACTTTACTTGCCCTGTGACCATACAGTGACTTTGGCTTTGCAGGAATAATTTATGAGGCTTTTGGACAGGGTGCCCTTGAAGAGCAATGCCCAGTGATGTGCAGAATCATAGAGCTGGGTGAGCCCTTAGATCTTTTCCTGCCAAAGCCCTTAATGTTACAGAGGAGGAAACTGAGGTACAGAGGTGACATCAGGGCTGCCCACCCTGTATCGGCAAGTGTTTATCAGATGCCTCTGCTGTGCCTTGTACTGTGCTAGGTACTGGGGGAAATGCACAGCTTTGGTCTTAAGTTTACCCTCTAGGTGGAGAGATAAAACTGCACATGTAAGCATTTAAAGACAGCATATGGCAACATATCAAGCATAAGCAAGTGTGGTCCATGTTGTTTTATAGCCATACTCCACACTGGGATCATTCCGTGAGCCAGGGTGGAAAATGGTGCGAGCTTTGAGGCAGAGGAGAGCAACGAGAACATCATCCCACCACACAACATAAAGCTGGGCAACGTGTGGCTTCAGTCCGGCTGATGTGTGCAAAACTTTTGGGAGGGTCAGAGAGTCACACTTAGAACCAGTGTGGGTGTAAGATCAGAAAAGCCTGAAGTTCCTTCCCCATGGGATTTTCTTCCTCTTCACTCTGGCAATGTCTTTACAAATGGGAGGTCAGTACAGTCAGTAAGAGCACTGGTTCAAGAGCCAGATGGACTCAGATAGGAGTCCCAGCCCTGCCACTCTGTCGTTGTATGACTTTGAGCAAATTATCTCACTCGAGTTTCATTCCCTCTGTAAAATGAGAATAATAATTAACGACTGTCTCACATAATTTTGTGAAGATCAGTAGAGGTAATGCACGAAAGTAAAGCACAACAGCCATAAAGAGGAATGAAATTGAGTTATTTGTAGTGAGGTGGATGGACCTAACGTCTGTCATACAGAGTGAAGTAAGTCAGAAAGAGAAAAACAAATACCATATGCTAACACATATATATGGAATCTAAAAGAAGAAAACAAAAAGGTTCTGATGAGCCTAGGGGCAGGACAGGAATAGAGACACAGATGTAGAGAATGGACTTGAGGACACAGGGAGGGGGAAGGGTAAGCTGGGATGAAGTGAGAGAGTGGCATGGACATATATACACTACCAAATGTAAAATAGATAGCTAGGGGGAAGCAGCCACATAGCACAGGGAGATCAGCTCAGTGCTTTGTCACCACCTAGAGGGGTGGGATAGGGAGGGTGGGAGGGAGACACAAGAGGGAGGAGATATGGGGATATATGTATATGTATAGCTGATTCACTTTGTTATAAAGCAGAAACTAACACACCATTGTAAAGCAATTGTACTCCAATAAAGATGTTTAAAAAAATAAATAAATCACTAAAAAAAAGGGAGAAAAACAAATACAGTATGCTAATGCATATATATGGAATCTAAAAAAAAATGGTACTGATGAACTTAGTGGCAGGGCAGGAATAAAGATGTAGAATAGGGAATGGACTTGAGGACACAGGGGTGGAGGGGGAAGCTGAGGCAAAGTGAGAGTAGCAGCGACATATATACACTACCAAATGTAAAATAGTTAGCTAGTGGGAAGCAGCCGCATAGCACAGGGAGATAAGCTTGGTGCTTTGCGATGACCTAGAGGGATGGGATAGGGAGGGTGGGAGGGAGGCTCAAAAGGGAAGGGATATGGGGATATATGTATGCATATGGCTGATTCACATTGTTATACAACAGAAACTAACACAGTATTGTGAAGCAATTATACTCCAATAAAGATCTATTAAAAAAAGTAAAAAAAAAAGTAGGAGAAACTTAGTGGAATTTATTATATATAATAAAAAACAAATATAGAACAAACAAACAAAAAAAAATAAAGCACAGCCCAGTGTTTGATATAGAGCTATGCTTTTCATGGGGATCCATTATTAGTATACCCAACTCAACTATGATGTTAACACATTTGCTGCTAGCAAAAAGAGAGAAGGGAAGAGAGAGAGGAGAGAGAGGATTTGTGTGTATGTACTTCCATACACCATGTTCTGGCTATTTTAGCCATCAAGAAGAGATCGGGATTATGGAATCCAATTGGTTGTACAATGAATAGCTCTTTAAATCGCCCCAAACAACAAATGATGTTAAGATAGAAACAAGGGACAGCTCATCTGTAAGTGGTCCTGTCAGCTGTTAAATGTTTACCAATCAATTTCTTTTTTTCCAGACACAAAGGAAAACTGTGTTTCCCAGACTCTGTCACAAGTGGGTTCAAACCATGTGACAGCATTCTGGCCAATAAGATGTGGGAAGGAGTGACATGCTCCACTTCCGGGTTGAACATAAAACTGCCTGTGTGATCCCCCATTCTCTCCGCTCCTACTTCTTCTACCATGGTCACATGTTCAAGACAGTATAAGTACTATATAACTACTAACTGGAAGGAACATACATCCCTGGGTCAGTGCTTGTAGTAGAGTCTCACCTCCACAACCATGTTAACATTCAGTGAACTACCACATTACTGAAGGAACTTAGAATACATTCCCTAGATTACTTATTTGCAATGAACCATTCATGGTTAGTCATTCAGTGGCATTTTTCATATTTTTGCTAACTTTTTACTTATTTGTGCCTGACAATGAACATTCAAACTCCTCTCTTCTATAGTAACACAGAATTGTTTAAGGTAGATGATAAGTAAATATTTTTAGTAGGGTTAAATGGTCATCTTTTGTGGTTATCCATTTATTCCTTAATTTAGATTAGATTTAGCTTTTCGCCTTTGAGTATTATATTGGCTGTGGGTTTGTCATAAATAGCTGTTATTATGTTGAGATATGTTCCCTCTATACCCATTTTGGTAAGAGTTTTTGTCATAAATGGATGTTGAATTTTATCAAATGTTTTTTCTGCATCTATTGAGATGATCATGTGGTTTTTATCTTTTCTTTTGTTGATGTGCTTTATCACATTGATTGATTTTTGTACGTTGAAACATCCATGTGACCCTGGGATGAATCCAACTTGGTCGTGGTGTATGATCTTCTTTATATGTTGTTGGATTCGGTTTGCTAATATTTTGTTGAGAATTTTTACATCTATATTCATCAAAAATATTGGCTTGTAATTTCCTTTTTTGGTGGTGTCTTTGTCTGGTTTTGGTATCAGGGTGATGGTGGCTTCATAGAATGTCTTTGGGAGTGTTCCCTCTGCTTCAATCTTTTGGAAAAGTTTGAGAAGAATCAGTAAAAGTTCTTTTATGTTTGGTAGAATTCGCCTGTGAAACCATCTGGTCCTGGACTTTTGTTTGTAGGGAGGTTTTTGGTTTTTATTACAGATTCTATTTCACTTCTAGTGATAGGTCTGTTCAAATTATCTCTTTTCTCTTGATTCAGTTATGGTGGTCTGTATGTTTGTAGGAACTTGTCCATTTCTTTTAGATTGTTGAGTTTGTTGGCATATAATTGTCAGATTAGATTTGGAATGATTAGAATTGATGTTGAAGGTGGTTTTGTCTCATCCCCCAAACCCACTTCCAGTATTCCAGTGTAAATGAGAAAACTGCAATAGTTTTGAGTTGCCTAGGATAACCTAGCTCACTGCTGGAAGCATTGGGATGTGCCTTTTCAGTTCAACACTCTTTCCACTGAAAAGTGCTGCCTCCAGTCATCTAATGGGGTCAGGAGGAAGTGGGACACAAAATATGTAAGTTCTGTGTGGGAGAAAGTGCCAGGAAATATCAGGAAAGCAAAGTAGAATCTGGGGCTGGGGGGAATTTGTGGGTAAGGGCAACAAACAGGAGGAGAAACATGGGGCTGAATCTGCAGGAATGGAGGGGCAACTTCATCTAACTTCACTCTTGCTAAGGTCTGGATTGATTATGGCAGACGACGTGTTTCAAAGATGATGGAAACAATAGCACATGTCCCACAAGCTCTTCTACAGCATGACCTTATTATCCCCCATCAAGAGGTGGTGTCTCCCTTGAATCTCGATTGCCCAATGACTTTTTAGTGATGAATAGGATGTGTCCGAAGTGATGTGTGTGACTTGCAAGGCTAACTGCAGAAAGACCACACAACTTTTGTCTGGTTCTCTTGGAACACTTGCCAGCCTCCAGGTAAGATGCGTAGTTACCCTGAGACCGCTGTGTCAGAGAGGCCACACGTAGGACTTCAAGTCGGCAGTGCCAACTGAGCCCAGCTGTCCAGCCAGACATGTGAGTGACCCCATCTTGGAGCCTCTGAACCATTCCATTTGCCAGTTGGACATCACTGAGTAACCTCAAAGTATGCCACAGGAAGCAAAAGAATTGCCCAGTCAAACCTGACTGAGTTCTTGATTTATGTAAACTGTGAGAGATTGTAAAATGGTTGTGGTTTGGGGCCACAAAATCTTGGGGCAGTTTGTTACACAGCAGCAGTAAGTGGAAAACTGGCTTCTCCTATGTTTATAAACATACCACTCAGGTACGAGAGACTCTCATTTGCTTTGTTCTGGGGATATAAGTGCAAAGTTGCATGCCCAGGTGTTAACAGGCTTGGACTCTGGAGGCCTTGTGGATATCAGTGAACCCCTACAAGGCCAGTGAACTTCTGTTTGCAGGTGAAGGTTGAAGGGTGTTAAATTATGAGTCATGGCATAGATCAAGGGAAAAACTATTTCCAGTTCAGAGTACAAACAGGAATTGATTCTAATCTGAAATGGGGAATTTAAAACACCCCACACATTGCCGCAGTACAGAGAAGAAAGCTAATCATGGGAGAGAGAGTACAGGTGCCAAAGAGCATTGACCTAGAATGCTCAGCCTAGAGACAGAAAGAATTGTACTATCTCACAGCCATTAATTAATCAGGCACGATACTTCATGAAGTCTACCAAAACAGTCTTTCTGTCCAAAGTCTCTATAGAGAGTTCCACAACTCTCATTTTTGTGCTGAGGTTCTGAAAGTTAGGGATGGGAATGGGTATGGCATGGGTGGGTGGTACACTGTATCTCCAGAGGTGGCTGCAACACTACCTCTCGTTCCATGTGCAACTCTCCAATCAAGAAGGGGAATCTACTTCCCCTCCCTTTGAATCTGACCTGGTGACTCCTTTGACAGATACAATGTAGTGGAAGAGATGTTTTGGGACTTCTAAACCCAGGCATTACAGGGGCCTGGCAGCTTCTACTTTTGCTCTTTGGAGGAGACCAGCTTTCATGAAAGAAGTTCAACTATCCTCACTCAGATGGCCATGCCAGGAGAATCTCAACCTTGCCATCTGGAAAGGCCACAAGGAGGAGAACTCAAGGCCCTGGCTGACAGCCCCAGCTGAGCCCCAGCTGTCAGCCCATGCCAACCTGACAGCTAAGTGAGTAAGGCCATCTTGGAAGTGGACCCTCCCACTGCAGTCAAGCTGCCCCAGCTACCAGCCCACGGAACAGAGGCAAACTATGCCGGTGAGACTGGCTCAAATTGCAGAATCATGAACAGATAAATGTTATTGTGGTACCGTGAAATTTTGAGGGGGTTTGGTATGTATAGATAGAGAATCGAAATAGTAGGAAAATAGGGCTGGCCTGTGGCTTGAGGACATGGAACAGGAGGGTCTAAAACAAGTGCCAGGGCAAAGGCTTAGGAATCCAGGGACAGGCCACAGCATCAGATTCAAAAGGGGTGGTCGAGAGAGATGAAACAGATCCCAAAAGGAGAGTCTGTAGCAAAAATTAGACAAAGTGGAAGAACAGGGGTCAGGGCCAAGGAGAGGATGCCTGAGACAATGGTAAATGAAGCAGGTTTTGAGGTTTTTAAGTGTCAGACTAAGAAGAATTTTTAGGTTTTTTTTAATTGAAGTATAGTTGATTTACAATGTTATGTTAATTTCTGCTGTACAGCAAAGTGATTCAGTTATACATATATATACATTCTTTTTTTATATTCTTTTCCATTATGGTTTATCACAGGATATTTAACATAGTTCTCTGTGCTATGCAGGAGGACCTTGTTGTTTATCTAATCTATATATAAAAGCTTACATCTTTTCCCCAGGGGAAATAGGAACATCACATTCCCCAGTAACTAACCTCAGTCCTCCTACGTCCATCGAGGCCTGCTCCCTCTCATGTCCTGAGAACACTAGCTCATCCTGATGATGAAATATTTTGTGATATATAAATTTTTGAGTACCTTTTATTGGCATGGTGAAATGCTAACAATATCATTTAATTTTAAAAGAACCCCAAAACAGCTATAAGCCTGAAACTAACACATTATAAATCAACTATACTTTAATTTTAAAAAAAGTTTAAAATGGTAAAAAAAAAAAAAAAGAAAGAATCCAAAACCATACAATATCCACAATATTAAAAACTGTAACAGGGGTGGAAATTTCATTATTTTAACTGTTGACAGTAATATTCCTCTTAGGGGGCAAACTATCCATGCTTTAGAAAATAACCTGATATATAAGTCCTTGAGTTAGAGGGAAGACCTGGGGATGGGAGAGCTCGTAGGAGCTTGAGCAACAGCAGCAAGTGGCTAAATTGCTCTGCATGAGGCCAGGATCAGGCAAGGAGAGGAAGGGAGGTCCTCCCAGGCTGACGACAGTAGGGCCAACGGTGGCAGGTGGGGATTCTCTGGCAGAGAACTGTAAGAAGGGCCTGACTGATGTCCTATCTGAAGCTGCTCGCTGCAGTGCATACTTCTCTCCCCAACCTTCAGCATGCCACAGGCACAAGTATTTGATGGGAGTGGGGTTGTGTGTGTGTGTGTGTGTGTGCACACATACATGGGTGTGCATGTTGTGGGGAAGGAGGTAGACCTGGCAAAGAGCAGAGACAGCATTTGTGGAGGTAAAATCTGAACCTAAGAACTGACTATGAAAGAGTGAACTTCTCAATCTGCAGAAATTGAGAGGAGGGCTTTGGACTTCGACAAGGAGTGGAATGGGGGTGGCACCATTTTACATAGACCTCAAGATCTGTAACTATACAGCTGGAAGGAAGTATCAAATGTTAAGATGAGTTATCTTACGGTGGGGATAATTTTCTTCTTTAGAATTTTCTCTATTATCCATGTTTTCTACAATGAGCATTTATTATCTTTAAAGTCAGAAAAAGTCAATTTTTTAAAAAATGGACTCATTCTGAACCTCCCTGGCTTTAGCCATCAGGTTAGGAAGGATTTAACAACTCAATCTCACAGTGAGTGTTAATGACTAATAAGAAATGAGGCTACATGTGCAGGAACATGCACACTTTCGCAGAGGACTCCTAGAGACAGTAATTCTATTTGTTTTTTTTTAAAGTTTTTGGCTGTGTTGGGTGTTCGTTGCTGTGCACAGGCTTCCTCTAGTTGCGGAGGGTGGGGGCCACTCTTCTTTGCCATGCGCGGGCCTCTCATTGTGGTGGCTTCTCTTTGTTGCGAAGCATGGGCTCCAGGCGCGTAGGCTTCACTAGTTGCGGCACATGGGCTCAGTAGTTGTGGCTTGCGGGCTCTTGAGCGCAGGCTCAGTAGCTGTGGCACACAGGATCAGTTGCTCCGTGGCATGTGGGATCCTCCCGGACCAGGGCCGGAACCCGCGTCCCCTGCATTGGCAGGCAGGTTCTCAACCGCTGCACCACCAGGGAAGCCCCTAGAGACAGTAATTCTATAAGATAAAGGAATATAATTTCAAGGAGAGTAAGACAAGCATGACTCAAACCAAGCAGCTCCATATTCCACCTGCCCCAAGACTAATCTTTCTCTTTAGCTAAAAATGTGGGTAAACCCTGGAACTGGAAAGAGGAGAATTGTGTTTCATGAATGATGTTTGAGAAAAGAAGAGCTCTCCAAGGCCTACAGACACCTACCTGTGGAAATTCTGGCTCTGTTAGGGAGAATTGGCACTAATATTTCCCAGTGGGTCTTGAACTGTCATGGATTGTTTTGCCTTGGAATTTTTTTATTGGACATTGGGAGCATTATTTTTCTTTGCCCGCCAGTGTGGATAAGATCCCAAGTAGCTTGAAGACCAGGATTTGTGGATGTACCTTTCATGAGGGCAGGGACCATGTTTATCTGCCCCAGCTGCATCCCTAGGACCTAGGATAAAGCCTGAGACATACAAAAAGATATAATAATGACTAATAACAAATGTTAAGTGTTTACAAGAACAGGTCTTGTTCTAAATTTTTTTTTTTTTACTGTGTGTGTGTGTGAACATTTAAGTTCTACTTTCTTAGAGAGTAGAGACAGAGAGGGAGGGAAACAGGGAGCTCTTGTCTGGAGTTTGTCAGTTCTCTAAAGTACGTTTTTTCTCCCTTGCTGAGAGGATGCGGTAGAGGTCAGTAATTCCTTCAGAATTCATTTGGGGACCCCTTGAAAATGAACGATAGAGATTGTCGTGTTTCTTTAGCATGTGAATAAGGGCTTGGACTCCTGGCATTCCCATTCCAACCTCACACATTAGATGGAGCGTTTGGGTCGGCCTTGCCTGGGGGTTTCGTTTGGAAGCGTGAGAGGCTTCCAAATACCTCTTAGCACCTCTGGTAAGAGGCTGGAAGGCTGAGCCGGTTTCCAGCGAGGCTGCTGCCATCCCGCAACACAAGAGGGCAGTATTTCAACAGGTCTGAGATTTCGCCTGCATCATAATGTGTGCTTCCACTATCTTCAGCAAAAAGCCTGTTGGACTGATTATTTCAGCTCGAGAATTTCAGAGTCCAGGGGAGGATGCATTTTAATGACTCCAGGGAACAGATCAAATTAAACACATTATCTCGGATTTTCTTCCCTCGCCTCCTCTCACCCGCCTTCTCCGCGGCGTCTGTCTGCGCGGCGTGGGTCTCAGCCCCTGCCCTGAGTCAGTCCCTCTGCAGAGCCGCAGCCCTTGCTAAGAAACGAAGGGCCAGAAAAAGTTTCTGCAGCTTGTCTCGGCGCAGATTCTCCAAGGTCACCTTCCAGCAAGATAAACTTAGGAATCCCTGAAAGTTGCCTGCCCTGCCAGCTGAAGCTGATCAGGGAAAACCAAACCCAGACCCCAGCAGCTGGCGCATCTTACCCTGGGCTTCACACTGTTCTAGAGGCTTTACATATATTATCTCTAATCTTCCCAACAGCTTTGCAAGAAGAATAGTATTGCCATGTGGCCGGTGAGGAAACAAATACAGAGAGGTTAAAAAAAAAAAAAAAAAAAGTCCAAGATCATGAAACTAGTTAAGTGCTGAGCTGGGACTTACACCAGGATGTCTGGTCCCAAAGCCTGGAATATACATGGCATCTCCCTAAAGCTGAGTCTCTACTTCTCTTATCCCTGTAAGTTGCGCATGACACTTGGTTAGAACATGAAGTGCACGCATTAAATGATTTCTCTGGTTGAGGGCAGAGGGGTAGGCTGCTTCTTTGGGCACCTTGAGCGCAAACTTCAAGTTCTATTCATCCTCTGCAGCTCCTGGAATAACCTGGCATTTAATGGGTGCTCAGTGCTGCAGAGACTGAATAACTTGCATTTAAATTCTGTGACCCCTTGGGTTACTTGACAGATTTACTCATGATTTAAAAATTTTTGTTTGTCTCACCTGTATATAGAAGTTGTTTCTGCCCAGCTTCTCATTAAAACACTCTCAGAAACCTACAAGGAAGTGTTGTATTTGCTTTCTCAGCTTTATTTTCACTGATAAAATATATAAGTGATTTTTTTAAAAAGGCAGAACTAACTAATCAATCAAAACAAACAGCTGTAATCTGATTTTAGAGCAATCTGCATGATAAGAGTAGGAGAAATAATTTCCTATCACAGTGGGCTAACATGCAAATGGAATTTAAACTCCAGGCTCCTTCCCCTCACAGAATGTCAGAGAAGTGCCCAGCAGAATGTGTTTATGAATGGAAAAGCCAATGGTGTTATATTTTCTCTTAGGTTATTCTCAATCTCGTTTTCATAAGGGACGAAATAGCTCTAAACATTTCTAAATATTACACTCCATATGGCCTGAATCCCAAACTTAAAAATATCTACCAACTGCCCGCAGAGAAGGTTTTTAAAAGAAAAAGAAAGAATCCATTTTATTGGAAAATCTCCTCAGAAAAGTTTTCCCGGGGTTAAATATCGGCTACCTACCTTGCAATATTGTTGCATCTATTCACTCGAAGGGTGGACAATTGTTTGTTAGCCGTGTCATGGAAGGTGGTGCACTAGGTGGAAAGTTGGACCAGAGGACCCCTGGGGAAGGTTCCGAGATTCTTGTGAATGGTGATTGCCTGTAGCCTTAACAAAGTCCATCATATTATCTTGTGAAGTGCCGGGACCAGTGAACTAACCTTCTTGCACTGTGTCAGGGGGCTCTTCAACCTTTCCCAGACCCACTTTCAAACTCCTGCAAACTAGGACAGGCCACAAGCTGTGAACAATACTTCAAAGAAAAATGAGAGAAACTACAGTCATTCAAAATGGGTCACCACTGAGAGAAATGTGTTAGGAAACCGTAGCTATACCTAAAACGAGAAAGCTCTATGGCCCTCCTCACTATCTCAAAAACCAGCTGGTAATGACAGATGCAATTTTCAGCACAAGCCCTGTAATTCTTTTTTTCAAATGTGAGCCCAAATGCCGGCCCCCTAGCAAGGGAACAGCCAGGCCAATACGCTGATGCACGTCTCCAAGGCCCTCAGAACACTCCAAGTTTTTGGTTGTTCACGGGTAAGTAGAGCAGTGGTCCCTGCATCAAGTGGCACCAGACATTTCATCCACTGTCATCGTTTCCTTCACCTGTTAAATACTGAGTGTCTGTGATGTGCCAGGCACTGTTGTAGGTGTGTGGGATACAGCACTGAGCAAGGAAGACAAGATTCTTACATTTTAATGGGAGAGAGTAACAGTAAAATAATGCATAAATAAGAAAGTAATAGTAATAACTGCTATGAGGAAAATAAAACGTGGAAGTGGGAAAGAGAGGTCCTGGGTAACTTCTTTAGTGTGGCCAGTGAGGGAAGCTTCTCTGAGGAGTGGGTTGAATGAGAAGAAGCCAGCCAGGCACAGAGCTGGGCAAGAACATTCCAGGCAGAGGGCAGAGTGAGTTCAAAGGCCATAAGGTGGAAGCCTCCGTGGGCTCGAGAAACATAAAGAAGGCCACTGGGGCTGGTGTGTCATGAGTGGAGAAGATTGGGTATGAGATGAGGTCAGCGGGAGAGGCTGCTGTGCTATTCAATTGCTGGGGAGCAATTGAATCTTGACTGCACTTTGGACTGTGAGACCAGCTTTTTTTTTTTTTTTTTTTAATAAACCTCTTTTTATTATAAGACATAACATTATTCTGTCGAATTGCTATGAAAGTATCTAAAAGCTGGCTCTCATTTCCTATACTTACATGGTTGCAGATGGGCACACCAAGTTTCCGGATCACTCTTTAAGTAGCTGGTATTGGGGAACTCAGTCTTCCTTAGTTTCTCCACTGACTCAGTTTCCCTAAGTGGTGTGAGGATTAAGATGTTAATAAAGGTGTGTAACAGACTGAAAAGTGCCACCCCAATTTTTTTTTTTTTTGGCCGCACATCACGGCATGCAGGATCTTAGTTCCCCAACCAGGGATCGAACCCATGCCCCCTGGAGTGGAAGTGCAGAGTCTTAACCACTGGACTGCCAGCGAAGTCCTTGCCATCCAAATTTTATATTTTTATGGTCCTCGTTGGGATAGACGGCATGTCAGGACAGCCACTGTTACTGAGTCTATTGCTCGAATTGAGCCTCGTTCAGGGTACCAGTTAGAATCCAACCATAATTACGGTTGGCAGGAATGGCTAAAATCCCCTCAGAATGATTCCCTCACATGTGAGCTGGGAGAATAAAAAAACACTCTTGTCCTTATCAACTTTGAAAAACCCATCAAGCATCCATTTTCTCTGGGATTGTAAGTTCAAGGAAAATATTTCAAAATCCCCAAGCACTAGTAATTTTTCCCATTATATTTCTAAAACCCATCTGAGGGTTTTCCTCAGAATCCCATCAAAGCAGCACTCTCTGCTGACCTGAACAATTTTTAAAACATCATATTATTATTTTTTTAATTTTTGATTTTTTTAACTTTTTCTACAGCAGGTTCTTATTAGTTATCTATTTTATACATATTAGTGTATATGTGTCAATCCCAATCTCCCAATTCATCACACCATCACCACCCCTGCCACTTTCCCCCCTTGGTGTCCGTATGTTTGTTCTCTACATCTGTGTCTCTATTTCTGCCCTGCAAACCGGTTCATCTGTACCATTTTTCTGGGTTCCACATATATGTGTTAATATACAATGTTTGTTTTTCTCTTTCTGACTTACTTCACTCTGCATGACAGTCTCTAGATCCATCCACATCTCAACAAATGACTCAATTTCTTTCCTTTTTATGGCTGAGTAATATTCCATTGTATATATGTACCACATCTTCTTTATCCATTCATCTGTCGATGGGCACTTAGGTTGCTTCCATGACCTGGCTATTGTAAATAGTGCTACAATGAACATTGGGGTGCATGTGTCTTTTTGAATTATGGTTTTCTCTGGGTATATGCCCAGTAGTGGGATTGCTGGGTCATATGGTAATTCTGTTTTTAGTTTTTTAAGGAACCTCCATACTGTTCTCCATAGTGGCTGTATCAATTTACATTCCCACCTACAGTGCCAGAGGGTTCCCTTTTCTCCACACCCTCTCCAGCATTTGTTGTTTGTAGATATTCTGATGATGCCCCATCTAACTGGTGTGAGGTGATACCTCACTGTAGTTTTGATTTGCATTTCTCTAATAATCAGTGATGTTGAGCAGCTTTTCATGTGCTTCTTACCCATCTGTATGTCTTTTTTGGAGAAATGTCTGTTTAGGTCTTCTGCCCATTTTTTGATTGGGTTGTTTGTTATTTTATATTGAGCTGCAGGAGCTGTTTATATATTTTGGAGATTAATCCTTTGTCCATTGATTCATTTGCAAATATTTTCTCCCATTCTGGGGGTTGTCTTTTCATCTTGTTTGTAGTTTCCTTTGCTTTGCAAAAGCTTTTAAGTTTCATTAGGTCCCATTTGTTTATTTTTTTCTTTTTTTAAAATTAATTTATTTATTTATTGGCTGTGTGGGGTCTTCGTTGATGTACGTGGGCTTTCTCTAGTTACGGCGAGCCGGGGTTACTCTTTGTTGTGGTGCGCGGGCTTCTCATTGTGGTGGCTTCTCTTGTTGCAGAGCACGGGTTCTAGATGTGCTGGCTTCAGTAGTTGTGGCATGCAGACTCAGTAGTTGTGGCTCACAGGCTTAGTTGCTCTGTGGCATGTGGGATCTTCCTGGACCAGGGCTTGAACCTGTGTCCCCTGCATTGGCAGGCAGATTCTAAACCACTGTACCACCAGGGGAGTCCCTATTTTTGTTTTTATTTCCATTACTCTCAGAGGTGGATCAAAAAAGATCTTGCTGTGATTTATGTCAAACAGTATTCTTCCTATGTTTTCCTCTAAGAGTTTTATACTGTCCGGTCTTACATTTAGGTCTCTAATCCATTTTGAGTTTATTTCTGTGAATGGTGTTAGGGAGTGTTCTAATTTCATTCTTTTACATGTAGCTGTCCAGTTTTACCAGCACCACTTACTGAAGAGATTCTCTTTCTCCATTGTATACCATTGCCTCCTTTGTCATAGATTAGTTGACCATAGGTGCGTGGGTTTATCTCTGGGCTTTCTAACCTGTTCCATTGATCTATACTTCTGTTTTTGTGCCAGTACCATATTGTTTTGATTACTGTAGCTTTATAGGATAGTCTGAAGTCAGGGAGTCTGATTCCTCCAGCTCTGTTTTCTTCCCCGAAGACTGCTTTGGTTATTCGGGGTCTTCTGTGTCTCCATACAAACTTTAAGATGTTTTGTTCTAGTTCTGTAAAAAATGCCATTGGTAATTTGATAGAGATTGCATTGAATCTGTAGATTGCTTTGGGTAGTGGAGTCATTTTCACAATGTTGATTCTTCCAATCCAAGAACATGGTATATCCCTCCCTCTATTTGTATCATCTTTAATTTCTTTCATCAGTGTCTTATAGTTTTCTGCATACAGGTCTTTTGTATCCTTAGGTAGGTTTATTCCTAGATATTTTATTCTTTTTGTTGCAATGGTAAATGGGAGTGTTTTCTTAATTTCACTTTCAGCTTTTTCATCACTGGTGTATAGGAATGCAAGAGATTTCTGTGCATTAATTTTGTATCCTGCTACTTTACCAAATTCATTGATTATCTCTAGTAGTTTTCTGGTAGCATCTTTAGGATTCTCTATGTATAGTATCATGTCATCTGCAAACAGTGACAATTTTATTTCTTCTTTTCCAATTTGTATTCCTTTTATTTCTTTTTCTTCTCTGATTGCAGTGGCTAGGACTTCCAATACTATGTTGAATAATAGTGGTGAGAGTGGACATCCTTGTCTTGTTCCTGATCTTAGAGGAAATGCTTTTAGTTTTCCACCATTGAGAATGACGTTTGCTGTGGGTTTGTTGTATATGGCCTTTATTATGTTGAGGTAGGTTCTCTCTACGCCCACTTTCTGGAGAGTTTTTGTCATAAATGGGTGTTGAATTTTGTCAAAAGCTTTTTCTGCATCTATTGAGATGATCATATGGTTTTTCTTCTTCAATTTGTTAATATGGTGTATCACATTGATTGATTTGAGTATATTGAAGAATCCTTGCATCCCTGGGATAAATCCCACTTGATCATGGTGTATGATCCTCTTAATGTGTTGTTGGATTCTGTTTGCTAGTATTTTGTTGAAGATTTTTGCATCTATATTCATCAGTGTTATTGGCCTGTAATTTTCTTTTATTGTAATGTATTTGTCTGTTTTTGGTATCAGGGTGATTATGGCTTCATAGAATGAGTCTGGGAGTGTTCCTTCCTCTGCAATTTTTTGGAAGAGCTTGGGAATGTTGGGTGTAATCTCTTCTCTAAATGTTTGATAGAATTCACCTGTGAAGCCATCTGGTCCTGGACTTTTGTTTGTTGGAAGATTTTTAATCACAGTTTCAATTTCATTATTTGTGATTGGTCTGTTCATATTTTCTATTTCTTCCTGGTTCAGTCTTGGAAGGTTATACCTGTCTAAGAATTTGTCCATTTCTTCCAGGTTGTCCATTTTATTGGCATAGGGTTGCTTGTAGTAGTCTCTTATGATACCTTGTATTTCTGTGGTGTCCGTTGTAACTTTTGTTTCATTTCTTTTTTTTTTTTTTTTTTTGCTAGTTTCTTTTTTTTTTTTTTAATTAGTTTCTGCTTTATAACAAAGTGAATCAGTCATACATATACATCTGTTCCCACATCCCTTCCCTCATGCATCTCCCTCCCTCCCACCCTCCCTATCCCACCCCTCCAGGCGGTCACAAAGCACCGAGCTGATCTCCCTGTGCTCTGCGGCTGCTTCCCACTATCTATCTACCTTACGTTTGGTAGTGTATATATGTCCATGCCTCTCTTTCGCTTTGTCACAGCTTACCCTTCCCCCTCCCCATATCCTCAAGTCCATTCTCAAGTAGGTCTGTGTCTTTATTCCTGTTTTACCCCTAGGTTCTTCATGACATTTTTTTTTTTAATTCCATATATATGTGTTAGCATACGGTATTTGTCTTTCTCTTTCTGACTTACTTCACTCTGTATGACAGACTCTAGGTCTATCCACCTCATTACAAATAGCTCAGTTTCGTTCCTTTTTTATGGCTGAGTAATATTCCATTGTATATATGTGCCACATCTTCTTTATCCATTCATCCGATGATGGACACTTAGGTTGTTTCCAGCTCCGGGCTATTGTGAATAGAGCTGCAATGAACATTTTGGTACATGTCTCTTTTTGAATTATGGTTTTCTCAGGGTATATGCCTAGTAGTGGGATTGCTGGGTCATATGGTAGTTCTATTTTTAGTTTTTTAAGGAACCTCCATACTGTTCTCCATAGTGGCTGTACCAATTCACATTCCCACCAGCAGTGCAAGAGTGTTCCCTTTTCTCCACACCCTCTCCAGCATTTATTGTTTCTAGATTTCTTGATGATGGCCATTCTGACTGGTGTGAGATGATATCTCATTGTAGTTTTGATTTGCATTTCTCTAATGATTAATGATGTTGAGCATTCTTTCATGTGTTTGTTGGCAGTCTGTATATCTTCTTTGGAGAAATGCCTATTTAAGTCTTCTGCCCATTTTTGGATTGGGTTGTTTGTTTTTTTGCTATTGAGCTGCATGAGCTGTTTATAAATTTTGGAGATTAATCCTTTGTCAGTTGCTTCATTTGCAAATATTTTCTCCCATTCTGAGGGTTGTCTTTTGGTCTTGTTTATGGTTTCCTTTGCTGTGCAAAAGCTTTGAAGTTTCATTAGGTCCCATTTGTTTATCTTTGTTTTTAGTTCCATTTCTCTAGGAGGTGGGTCCAAAAGGATCTTGCTGTGATTTATGTCATAGAGTGTTCTACCTATGTTTTCCTCTAAGAGTTGGATAGTTTCTGGCCTTACATTTAGGTCTTTAATCCATTTTGAGCTTATTTTTGTGTATGGTGTTAGGGAATGATCTAATCTCAAACTTTTACATGTCCCTGTCCAGTTTTCCCAGCACCACTTATTGAAGAGGCTGTCCTTTATCCACTGTACATTCCTGCCTCCTTTATCAAAGATAAGTTGGCCATATGTGCGTGGGTTTATCTCTGGGCTTTCTATCCTGATCCACTGATCTATCTTTCTGTTTTTATGCCAGTACCATACTGTCTTAATTACTGTAGCTTTGTAGTATAGTCTGAAGTCAGGGAGCCTGATTCCTCCAGCTCCGTTTTTCGTTCTCAAGATTGCTTTGGCTATTCGGGGTCTTTTGTTTTTCCAAACAAATTTTGAAATTGTTTGTTCTAGTTCTGTGAAAAATGCCAGTGGTAGTTTGATAGGGATTGCATTGAATCTATAGATTGCTTTGGGTAGTAGAGTCATTTTCACAATATTGATTCTTCCAATCCAGGAGCATGGTATATCTTTCCATCTATTTGTATCATCTTTAATTTCTTTCATCAGTGTCTTATAATTTTCTGCATACAGGTCTTTTGTCTCCTTAGGTAGGTTTATTCCTAGATATTTTATTCTTTTTGTTGCAATGGTAAATGGGAGTGTTTTCTTGATTTCATTTTCAGATTTTTCATCATTAGTGTACAGGAATGCCAGAGATTTCTGTACATTAATTTTGTATCCTGCTACTTTACCAAATTCATTGATTAGCTCTAGTAGTTTTTCGGTAGCATCTTTAGGATTCTCTATGTATAGTATCATGTCATCTGCAAACAGTGACAGCTTTACTTCTTCTTTTCCAATTTGGATTCCTTTTATTTCCTTTTCTTCTCTGATTGCTGTGGCTAAAACTTCCAAAACTATGTTGAATAAGAGTGGTGAGAGTGGGCAGCCTTGTCTTGTTCCTGATCTTAGTGGAAATGGTTTCAGTTTTTCACCATTGAGGACAATGTTGGCTGTGGGTTTGTCATATATGGCCTTTATTATGTTGAGGAAAGTTCCCTCTATGCCTACTTTCTGCAGGGTTTTTATCATAAATGGGTGTTGAATTTTGTCGAAAGCTTTCTCTGCATCTATTGAGATGATCATATGGTTTTTCTCCTTCAACTTGTTAATATGGTGTATCATATTGATTGATTTGTGTATATTGAAGAATCCTTGCATTCCTGGAATAAACCCCACTTGATCATGGTGTATGATCCTTTTAATGTGCTGTTGGATTCTGTTTGCTAGTATTTTGTTGAGGATTTTTGCATCTATGTTCATCAGTGATATTGGCCTGTAGTTTTCTTTCTTTGTGACATCCTTGCCTGGTTTTGGTATCAAGGTGATGGTGGCCTCGTAGAATGAGTTTGGGAGTGTTCCTTCCTCTGATATTGTTTGGAAGAGTTTGAGAAGGATGGGTGTTAGCTCTTCTCTAAATGTTTGATAGAATTCGCCTGTGAAGCCATCTGGTCCTGGGCTTTTGTTTATTGGAAGATTTTTAATCACAGTTTCAATTTCAGTGCTTGTGATTGGTCTATTCATATTTTCTATTTCTTCCTGAGTCAGTCTTGGCAGGTTGTGCATTTCTAAGAATTTGTCCATTTCTTCCAGGTTGTCCATTTTATTGGCATAGGGTTGCTTGTAGTAGTCTCTTATGATACCTTGTATTTCTGTGGTGTCCGTTGTAACTTTTGTTTCATTTCTAATTTTATTGATTCGATTCCTCTCCCTCTTTATCTTGATGAGTCTGGCTAAAGGTTTATCAATTTTGTTTATCTTCTCAAAGAACCAGCTTTTAGTTTTATTGATCTTTGCTATTATTTTCTTTGTTTCTATTTCATTTATTTCTGCTCTGATCTTTATGATTCCTTTCCTTCTACTAACTTTGGGTTTTGTTTGTTCTTCTTTCTCTAGTTCCTTTAGGTGTAAGGATAGATTATTTATTTGAGAATTTTTTTACTTCTTGAGGAAGGCTTGTATTGCTATAAACTTCCCTCCTAGGACTGCTTTTGCTGCATCCCATAGGTTTTGGATCATCGTGATTTCATTGTCATTTGTCTCTAGGTACTTTCTGATTTCCTCTTTTTTTTTTTTTTTTTTTTTTTGCGGTATGCGGGCCTCTCACCGCTGTGGCCTCTCCCGTTGCGGAGCACAGGCTCCGGACGCGCAGACTCAGCGGCCATGGCCCACGAGCCCAGCCGCTCCGTGGCATGTGGGATCCTCCCGGACCAGGGCACTAACCCGCGTCCCCTGCATCGGCAGGTGGACTGTCAACCACTGCGCCACCAGGGAAGCCCTGATTTCCTCTTTGATTTCTTCAATGATCTCTTGGTTTATTTATTAACGAATTGTTTAACCTACCTGTGTTTGTGTTTTTTATGTTTTTTTCCCTGTAATTGATATCTAATCTCATAGTGTTATGGTCAGAAAAGATGCTTGATATGATTTCAATTTTTTAAAATTTACTGAAGCTTGATTTGTGACCCAAGATGTGATCTATCCTGGAGAATGTTCTGTGTGCACTTGAGGAGAAAGTGTAATCTGCTGTTTTTGGATGGAATGTTCTATAAATATCAGTTAAATCTATCTGGTCTATTGTGGCTTTTTTTTTTTTTTTTTTTTTTTTGCAGTACGCAGGCCTCTCATTGTTGTGGCCTCTATCATTGTGGAACACAGGCTCCGGACGCACAGGCTCAGTGGCCATGGCTCACGGGCCCAGCCGCTCTGCGGCATGTGGGATCTTCCTGGACCAGGGCATGAACCTGCGTCCCCTGCACCGGCACGCAGACTCTCAATGACTGCGCCACCAGGGAAGCCCTATTGTGTCATTTAAAGCTTGTGTTTCCTTATTAATTTTCTGTCTGGATGATCTGTCCATTGGTGTAAGTGAGGTGTTAAGGTCCCCCACTATTATTGTGTTACTGTCGATTTCCTCTTTCATGGCTGTTAGCATTTGCCTTATGTATTGAGGTGCTCCTATGTTGGGTGCATATATATTTATAATTGTTATATATTCTTCTTGGATTGATCCCTTGATCAT
This sequence comes from Hyperoodon ampullatus, assembly GCF_949752795.1. Classification (NCBI taxonomy): domain Eukaryota; kingdom Metazoa; phylum Chordata; class Mammalia; order Artiodactyla; family Ziphiidae; genus Hyperoodon; species Hyperoodon ampullatus. The sequence continues at coordinate 106,756,620 of NC_136916.1, forward strand.
TATGTAGTGTCCTTCCTTGTCTCTTGTATTGTCTTCTTTATTTTAAAGTCTATTTTATCTGATATGAGTCTTGCTACTCCAGATTTCTTTTGATTTCCATTTGCATGGAATATCTTTTTCCATCACTTTCAGTCTGTATGTGTCCCTAGGTCTGAAGTGGGTCTCTTGTAGGCAGCATATATATGGGTCTTGTTTATTTATCCATTCAGCAAGCCTGTGTCTTTTGGTTGGAGCATTTAATCCATTCATATTTAAGGTAATTATTGATATGTATGTTCCTATTACCATTTTCTTAATTGTTATGGGTTTGTTTTTGTAGGTCCTTTTCTTCTTTTGTGTTTCCCACTTAGAGAATTCCCTTTAGCATTTGTTGTAGAGCTGGTTTGGTGTTGCTGAATTCTCTTGGCTTTTGCTTGTGTGTAAAGCTTTTGCTTTCTCTGTCAAATCTGAATGAGATCCTTGCTGGGTAGAGTAAGCTTGTTTGTAGGTTCTTCCCTTTCATCACTTTAAGTATATCATGCCACTCCCTTCTGGCTTGTAGAGTTTCTGCTGAGAAATCAGCTGTTATCCTTATGGGAGTTCCCTTATATGTTATTTTTCGTTTTCCCTTGTTGCTTTCAGTAATTTTTCTTTGTCTTTAATTTTTTGTCAGTTTGATTACTATGCGTCTCAGCATGTTTCTCCTTGGGCTTATCCTGCCTGGGAATCCTGCACTTCCTGGACTTGGATGGCTATTTCCTTTCCCATGTTAGGGAAGTTTTTGGCTATAATCTCTTCAAATATTTTCCTGGTCCTTTCTCTCTCTCTTCTCCTCTGGGACCCCTATAATGCAAATGTTGTTGTGTTTAATGTTGTCCCAGAGGTCTCTTAGGCTGTCTTCATTTCTTTTCATTCTTTTATCTTTATTCTGTTCTGTGGCAGTGAATTCCACCGTTTTGTCTCCCAGGTCACTTATCTGTTCTTCTGCCTCAGTTATTCTGCTATTGATTCCTTCTAGTGTAGTTTTCATTTCAGTTATTGTATTGTTCATCTCTGTTTGTTTGTTCTTTAATTCTTCTAGGTGTTTGTTAAACATTTCTTGCATCTTCTCGATCTTTGCCTCCATTCTTTTTCTGAAGTCCTGGATCATCTTCACTATCATTATTCTGAATTCTTTTTCTGGAAGGTTGCCTATCTCCACTTCATTTAGTTGTTTTTCTGGAGTTTTATCTTGTTCCTTCATCTGGTACATAGTCCACTGCCTTTTCATCTTGTCTATCTTTCTGTGAATGTGGTTTTCCTTCCACAGGCTGCAGGATTGTAGTTCTTCTTGCTTCTGCTGTCTGCCCCGTGGTGGATGAGGCTACCTAAGAAGCTTGTGCAAGCTTCCTGATGGGAGGGACTGGTGGTGGGTAGAGCTGGGTGTTGCTCTGGTGGGCAGAGCTCAGTAAAAGAAAACATCATAATATTATAGCTAACTAAAGAACAGCCTAGAAGGGTAATGACATCAGTGGTGGGATTTTAGTACCTCCTGCAGCCACAGGCTCTACCATACACAGGTCTACCTTGTTAGGATATGCATTTTCCTTACATTTTCTGTATTACACTTATATCCTATTTATAAAGGTAGAAAATTCTTGGTCTTGGAACATAGCTTTGGATGAGAAACGATCAAAAAGTATCTAAAGGGAGCCCCTTTGGGACTTGGTGCTTTAGAAGGGTGGCCCACTCACCCACACATAATGCAAAATCAGGCTCACCTTCCTTTTGACCTATCTCTCCCATCTTCCCCTGTGGTCCTTTCATTGTAGAAGGAAGCATCTTCCCTGCTTTGACCTCTGCCCTGTGTCCAGATCTTTCTTTGAGCTGGCTGCCAGCCAGTCCTGTCAAGTTACTCCAGGTGATGGTTCAGCAACCTGGAGTTGAATCCCTGCTTCTAACTAGCAGTGTGTCTTGGACACACATCTTAACCTCTCCCAGCAGTAGTACCTCCATTTGTAAGACCTCCTGACTTGCTTAACTGCCAGCACTGTCATTTGACTAGACTTGATGATGAATAGTTTTCCTTGTGTGGAAAAACTCTAATAGAATGTGCATTTGAAAGGATCATGAGACTCTTTGGGGCAGTGTGGGTAAGCATGTGTGCTAACCTGCAATCCTGAAATATTAATCTCTGTGCTCTCTCTACTTTACTATATGTCTAGACCCTTCTCCCAGTTAGAACATTCAAATGGAAAGAGAAAGAAACTGTTAGTATTCATTTTTGTGTGACTTCCAAACTAGGTTCTTAAGAATTAAAAGGAAAGGCCTTGAGGGGTGCAGAGCATAATATATGCCATCACAGTGTTTAATAAGAGATGGAGGGTGAGGCTGAGAGCCATGTCTTTCTCTCCAGGACAGAGTATGAGGGTCATTTGGGGTGGGGAGGGTGCAGGAATCTGAAGATAATCCTGGACACAGCTGTGTAGGCAGCCAGAGGCTATATTAAGTAGCTGACTGAGGTGAGGGCCCCCATGAATTAAAGCAGTTACTACAGAAGAGCATGACATAGCCTGCTGCCCTGCTCACTGCCTGTGGCTCATCCAGCAGACAGACACCCACTGGGATCCTAGATGTGGCCAAGCCTCCATCCAAACTGTCCTGTGTGGGACATCTCTCACCCTTGTCATCATTCCAGGATCCTAGTAAGCTTCTCCTTCATGAAATAGAGCAAGGGATTGAAGCCGAATCTGGCCTCTGTACCCCGACACCAATTAAATCTTGGAGACAGAGTTTTGGCTGAAGTAGAAAAGAATAACTTTACTGCTTTGCCAGGCAAAGGGGACCACAGCAGGCTAATACCCTCAAAACTGTGTGTCCTGCCCTGGAGCAGGTAGTGAGGAGTTTTATAGTAATGGTTCAAAGAGGGCATGATCAGCTCGTGGACATTCTTCTGATGGGTTGGTGGTGAGGTAAGTGGGAATCAGCATCATCAACCTTCTGGTTCCAACCGGTTTGGGGTCTATATTCTTGTGGGCAGCATACAGTTAACTTCTTTCACCTGGTGGGGATTTCAGTACCTGCAAAACAGCTCAAATATATTGTTATGTTTATTTCTTGAGGAGGAACCAGGACCCTGCCCCAAGGTTGCACTATTGTTTTTTTTGGACTGTTTCTTCCTTGTCTCTACATTCCCTCCCTTCCCTGATTAACAATTGTTTGAACCTGCTCTGTTGGAACTCAGGGAAGGTCATGGAGTTCTGAAAGAAGCCTCTTTCCTATAATCAAGAAAAAGGGGTACACAGAAAGACTTTTGTGCCCAGGAGCCCCACAGGGTCCTGCTTGGTTTCAGGACCTTGAATGGTGAAGAAAAAAAATTCTGAGACTTGTGTGGGGCTGGGTTGTGGGGAAAAGAGGCCTTATTACACATTCTCTGTGATCAATTATGATGATTGGCGTTGGGCGAAGAGGGTGATGGAGTTTGAAGGGATCCAATATATAGCATCCTTTCCCCCAGCATTTGAAGCACAATTCAGGTAGCTTGAGAGACAGACAAATAGTTGAATTTGCAACTTGGGGAGCCAGAAACATGTGAGGCTTTGAGTAAGTAGCTTTAGGCCTTAGGTGAAATAAACATGGGTCACATGATCTTTTTTTTTTTTTTTGCTTTGCGGGTTTGTAGGGCTTTGTTGTGACACATGGCTGGTTTTTACAGTTATGTGATTTTCTTTTGACTAGTGGGGTTGGACTGGTAGCTTAAGGCTTTAGATTTTAGTAAGCATAGTCCAGTGGGATTTTGACCTAGCAGTTAATGGCAACTTTATCCACAAGCAAGTAGCTGGTTTTAAACAGGCAGGGCAGCAAGTGCTCAGCCTCACAAACATGCTAGAGCTGCGTTGGCTTCAGTAAACACAAGGAGCTGAGGCAAGGTTTTGATTAGAGAGAAAAGAAAAAGGTTTCATAGGGAATGAAAGAATTTTTGTTGTTGCTTGGCTGCAAATCTACAATCCAGCTTTAAAAAGCAAAGGAAGCTACATTTCATGTGTCCTAAAAACCATTTATGTGTGAGGCTCTCACTTTAAAATGATGTGCCAGGTATAAATAGGCAGGGCTAGATCAGCCACACAGCTTCTGGTCCTTTGAAAACTCAACAGGACTATAACCAGAGATAGAGAGGGACATTATATATGATATATATATGATATGATAATGTGGTCATTTCACCAAGAGGGCACACCTGTTCTAAATTGATATGAACCAAATAACGGGAGATTCGCACTCTGAAGGCCACGCTCTCCCCACAGGTGTGGGAGGGGCTTCTTTATAGGGATCTCGTCAGCGGAGAGGGCAGGGGGCGGAGTTCTCCCAAGTCGGTGCAGGTGTGCTGCTCACGGCTCCAGACTGAGGTGCCGGGTGCAGTGTCTGCCCACTGCCGCCATCTTGAATTGACGAGCCGGGCGCAGTACTTCTGTGCACGGGCCGCAGAGCTGAGTCGTCCTGCGCGGCGGTTTTGCATGAGGAGCTCTGGTCTGAGGCCTCTGCCTTCAGCAACCTGTGAGCAAGTGAAACGAGATGAAGCACAAGGGAAAAAGAAAAGGTTAGACTTTATTTTACTACTCGGATTCTATTTTTGTTTCCCAGGAATTGTTAATGAGCTTTGTTGGTGCCATAAGCTTTTGAAATAAGAATTCAGTTTCTTTCATAGGTATAGGTTGTTTATTTATCATTTTAGGTTATCTATTTCTTCGTGACTAAACTCTGGTAATTTGAGTCTTAAAGAAATCGCCTGTTCATTTAAGCTGTAGAATTTGACATAGGTTGTTTATTATTTTCCTTTATTATCCTTTGAATATCTGGAGTGATACCCTTTTTGGTTCTTGATATTGGTCATTTGTATTTTCTCTCTTGTTTTCTTGGTAAGTCTGACTAGAGGTTTATTTATTTTATAGATCTTTCAAAGGGTTATTGTATTAGTTTCCTACTGCTGCTGTAATAAATTACCACTAATGTAGTAGTTTAAAACAACACAACTTTATTACCTTAGAGTTCTGGAGTCAGAAGTTACAAATCAGCCCAGCTGAGCTGAGGTCACAGTGCTGGCAGGGCCAGTTCCTTCTGCAGCTTCTGAGGGGAACACCCATTTTCTTGCCTTTTTTTTTTAGTTTTTAGAGGCTATCTGCATTCCCTGGCCCATGATCCCTTCTTGCATCTTTCAACTTCTTGCTTCTAGTATTACATCTCTAACTCTGAGCCTCCTGTCCTCCCTAATAAGGATGCTTGTGATTCCACTGGGCCCATCCAGATGATCAGGATAATCTCTCTGGTTCAAGATCTTTAAGTAATCACACCTGCAAAATTCCTTTTACCAGCTAAAGTAATGTAGCCCCAGGTTCCAGAGATTAGGACATGGACGTCTTCAGAGGACCATTATACAGGCTATTACAATCAGCTCTTGATTTCATTGCTTTTCTCAACTGTATGTCCATTTTCTAGTTTACTGATTTCAATGTTATCTCTATTATTTCCTTCCTTCTTTTTGCTTTAGATTAACGTACTCTTTTTCTAATTTCTTAAGGTGTAAGTTTAGATTTTTTATTTGAGATATTTCTTCTTTTAGATTAAAAACATTTAATGCTCTACATTTCCCTCTAAACACTGCTTTAGGTACATCTCAAAAATTTTGATATGCTGTGGTTTCATTTTCATCAGTTCAAAACATTAATTTTTTGGTGAAGTCTTCTTTAACCCCACAGGAAGTGTAGCTTCTTTGCTTTTTAAAGTCTTGGATTGTAGATTTGCAGCCAAGCAACAGCAACAGCAACAATAAAAATTGTTTCATCTGTGTACTTAAAATCTGTGACCTAGGGCTGAAAATATGTCTTCACAAGAGATAGTGGATACTAAGTAACTGGGCAGAGTCCTCATTCATTTCAGCAGTGGGATGCTAGAAACACAGGGCTCCAAGGCAAATGGAAATTAAGATGTTTTCAGTATGTTAGATTGTAAATAAAATAAGACCTAGTGGCTGGAACTGCCACCACTGCATGTTTTAAAACTTTGTTAGAAGGGAACCAGGTCTCAAATTCCACCGTCTAATTGCTGAGAAAATATGCATAAAAGACCTTCCCATCCACTCCCCTTAACATGGTGAAATGGTGCCATAAAGGTCATGTTCTTCCAACAAAGACACAGAATGACCAGCATCATGGCAAAGCTGCAATCAAGAATTCTGTCCCATTTCTACTTGCCCTCTCTCAGATATCACTGAATCTCTGCTATGGTCTTTGGCAATAATAAATAGAGGGTCTGGGAATATAATTTTGTCTGGGATATCCACTAAGTGCTAAGGGTTGAAGTGTTTTCTAAAACAAGTGGATGTGAGACAGGTTCTTTGATAATCTTTAATGTTCTCTTTGGTCTCCTCAAAAGTGAGGCACATATGGGTTCAGTTGAACTTTTAAGATCCTAAGAGAACTACACCTATTCCAGTGGAAGAGAACTCAACTGCAGCTGCTAAAAGAACCACAGTCCTGCATAGGGATATCCTCTAGATAGAGTCAGAAGAATAAGAAATAGGAGGATAGAATTTGGGACTTTAGTTTCTTTTGGCTTTTAACACAAAGGAAATATAATTTGATTTTAGACTTTAATATTCAAGGAATTTAATTTTGGACTTATAATTTCAACCTGGGAACCTGGGAAATCCATGATAAGAGAAGGTTTATACTCAAATTTGGAAACTTTTTATTATTGGCATTTTATTGGAATATCTTAATATCTAATGAGCTCTTTTGGATAACGTGGCTGGACTTAATTTTGGATGGGAAATAGAATATGGAGTGCTTGCATCTAGTATGGCTTGGGGTTTTAAAATGTATGTTATCACCCACTACGTAGATTTCTAGGGACATAAATCATCACTGTGCGTTAACAGTGCCATGAAAGAATAGTGGTCAATATTGAGAGAGAAGCCTCATGAACTGAGAGCTACACTATTCCAATAGACTGCTGATTCCTTCTCCTGAATGGAGTGCCACATCTCTGCTAGACCACAGAATTAGAGGTTAAACCCAATGGGTTAAGAAAGTAAAAAAAGCTGAGGAATGATAGGAGGAAACACTCCTTTCTCTTGATTCCATTGCTTGTTCAAGGTTGAGAACCATTGCATTAGAGCGGTGATTCATTACCTGGGAACTTGTTATAAATGCAGACTCTCAGGGCTCACACAGCCCCACTGAATCAGAAACTCTTAAGTGGGCCCAGTAATCTGTGTTTATAACAAGCCCTCCAGGTGATTCTGATACATGCTCAAGTTTGTGAACCACAGCAGTGAAGTAATTCTGCTGGTCTCTTGCTACCTTCTTGCCTATTCCTAGTGAGTGAGGGGAAGGTGGGAATGACCTATCAGATTAATACATTTGAGAGAACAAAGTGGGCATATGAGGTGCTTCTGGCACTTCTTTCTTTAGACCCTTCTGGTTCTCTTTCTTTGGAAACTGCCTTCGTATGGAGAACATGCTGTTTTGGCCTATTCTCCCCACTATGTGGGAAGACTGAAGAGCAGGCACTGCCCCCAATCAGAGAGGCTTGAAGCCTGGGAAGTTTAATTTAGGCAACAGTAAGAAGTCCATTTGCCTTTCATGCCCAAGCCAGGTGCCCAAGGACTGTATCATTAATATCATTTCTGTCTGTCTGACTCCTGTGTTTGTGTTTATCTCTCAGTTGTTTCTGAACTTGGGCAGTGAAGAGGGATAATATTTATTAGGTCCCCTCAATTCTAACCTATGGGGGAGGTGTGGCATATTTGCCATCCTTGAATTAGGCTAATTAAGATGTTTTGAACCCTGTTAAGCATCCTGCTCTGTGAAGGTGCTTGGGTGTGTGGATAAGGAATGGGAAGCAAACAGAAATCACTTACTGTGTTCTGTCAGAGCATTCCTAAACAGTCCACTGCCATGAATTCATTTGTTGAAACAGAGTCAAGAAGAATATTATTCACGTTATAGGCTGGAGGCTCTCCATTAGAAATTAGTCAAGAGCAAGAAGTGACAAAAACTCAAGTCCGTTATGTTGTCTGCTAGACCCAGATGTGCATTCAAAAGTAGTGGCTCATGTCACCTTTCGGATTCTCTATGAAATATATATGGAATATACTACTGTCCATTCATGATCACAGATAATCAAGGGTCAGCCAAACTTGGGAAAGATCTAAAATGTAAGACATTTCCAAAATTGGATAGAAACAAGCAGCTGGAAGCTTCTTCAACCTGATTTCCATGTTTTATGATTCCAAACATGTAAATTTCCCCTCCTATGACAGTATTTTGTGATTAACTATGCAATTTTTTTTCTTTTTATAGTCTCTGGGTATCTAAGATTAAATTAGTTAAATGTCAATAAACTCTATATTTTTATTATTTCAACAAAACTGTGCTACTTCCTAGTGTTGAAGTTCAGATAAGGACACAGCCTCAGGGAGGAAGATAAAATATCGTGGCAGTTAAGTGCAGGGTTTTGTGTCTCACTGAATCTTTTCTCAGGGGCTTGGTCCCCTAACTTTTTTGCTAAAGTAAGATTTGTTCAGAATCAGGCATTATAGGGGATTCCCTCGTGGTCCAGTGGTTAGGACTCGGTGCTTTCACTACCGTGGCCCAGGTTCAATCCCTGGTCGGGGAACTAAGATCCCACAAGCTGCACGGGGAGGCCAAAAAAAAAAAAAAAAAAAAAATCAGGCATTATAGTTATTAACGTGCAGAACCTAGAAATATAAATAATCTTGCATAATTGCCCACCAGGATTCTGTGTAAATAGGCCCAGCACTGAGGCCCACCTTCAGGATGGATTAAATTAAGAAGTCCAAAAGTGATGGCAAGACCCATCACGATCGACACCAAGAGAGAAAATCCGATCAGAAGTTTCCTATGGGGCTTCCCTGGTGGCGCAGTGGTTGAGAGTCCGTCTGTCGATGCAGGGGACACGGGTTCGTGCCCTGGTCTGGGAAGATCCCACATGCCGCAGAGCGGCTGGGCCCGTGAGCCATGGCCGCTGAGCCTGTGCGTCTGGAGCCTGCGCTCCGCAACGGGAGAGGCCACAACAGTGAGAGAGGCCCGAGTACTGCCAAAAAAAAAAAAGTTTCCTTGTTTGTCCTTGGCTTGTTAACATGTTACGCTGATTGTGCTCCAAAACTTCATTTATTGTCAGTTGTTTAGAACTTAAAAAGCTTGAAGGTTTTCTTATTTACAGAGATTAGGGCCCCTGTCTAGTTCACATTTAATCCATAATTTGTAAAAGCATTATTTATTTTATTTATTTATTTTGGGCTGTGTTGGGTCTTCATTGCTGCATGCGTGCTTTCTCTAGTTGCGGTGAGCGGGAGCTACTCTTCCTTGCAGCGCTGGCTTCTCATTGCTGTGGCTTCTCTTGTCGTAGAGCACAGGCCCTAGAGTGTGCAGGCTTCAGTAGTTGTGGCACATGGGCTCAGTAGTTGTGGCTCGTGGGCTCTAGAGCGCAGGCTCAGTAGTTGTGGCACACAGGCTTAGTTGCTCTGTGGCACGTGGGATCTTCCCGGACCAGGGCTTGAACCCGTGTTGCCTGCATTGGCAGGTGGATTCTTAACCACTGCGCCACCAGGGAAGTCCCTTAATCCATAATTTGACTGCACATTTACAATGAAATACTATACATTTGTAGTAAAAGTAGTGTTTTTACTGTAGCACCAGTAATTCAGCACCCCCCAAAAGAAATAATAAATATAAAATAGCTGTTGTTTATTTTGGATGTTTTAGAGGATAAAGGGATAGAAGAATAATTATGATAAGATTCCAAACAGGATTTCTATGTACTTCCAAGTGTTCTAGAATTTGACAGCACTGATACCTTCAGGGTAGTTTTCTTTTACCTAAAGTTTCTAGGGAGCTTTAAGTAATTGCTTTCGTTTTTTGAAGACAAAGAGCCTTCTAAGAGGGGAAAAAATGTTTCCCTAAGGTAACCAGGCCAGAGTTGAAAGAGAGAGCAGAAGAAGGGGTTAGGTTAAAGTGTGTGTGTGTGTGTGTGTGTGTGTGTGTGTGTGTTGATGTGAAAAATAGAGGTGCTTAGGTAGAATTAACTGAGTCTGAAAGAGGGAAAGTCTAAAGAAATGGGAGGGTGGTAGCATGGGCAGTCCCGTGGAGGCTATTTATTTATTTATTTAAAAACACTTATTTATTTATTTATTTATTTGGTTGTGCCGGGTCCTGGTTGTGGCAGGCGGGCTCCTTTAGTTGCGGCAGGTGGGCTCCTTACTTGTGGCATGCACGTGGGATCTAGTTCCCTGACCAGGGATTGAACCTGGGCCCCCTGCATTGGGAGCGCAGAGTCTTAGCCACTGCTCCACCAAGGAAGTCCCCGATGAACGTTGGGTTAAATGAGGTAGATACATAATTTATTAAATTGCCTCTAGGTGTTCATCTAGAACTGTATCACTTCTTTTTTTTGTTTTTAATCTTTATTGGAGTATAATTGCTTTACAATGGTGTGTTAGTTTCTGCTGTATAACAAAGTGAATCAGCTATACATATACATATATCCCCTTATCTCCTCCCTCTTGCGTCTCTCTCCCACCCTCCTTATCCCACCCCTCTAGGTGGTCACAAAGCAGCAAGCTGATCTCCATCACTTCTTGATTTGGAGGGCAACTCAGGTAGTCTCTGGGCAGCTGGGTGGTCGGTGCCTTGCAGACGTCCATTTGTGCATATGGGAGCTCATACAGTGAATGTTCATCATTAGGAGGATGCAGTCAAATTGATTTGCATATCAGCTAGACCTGCTAAGTTTTGGGCATGCCAGTTCTTTGTACTCTTGGTTAATATTCGGAGGCAAATCAGAAGCTTCTAGATCCTTATGGTGCCTTGGAGCCACCACTGAATTCTTGGTCTGTATCAATTTCCCCCTCTTTGTATGGGCTCAGCCAGCATCTCCATGTAAGGGCAGTGAAAGCACCAAGGGGAAGGACTCCTGCGTTTTTACACATTACTCATGAATTTTCAAGTGTGCCTGTCGGCTCATGAATTTTCAAGTGTGCCTGTCGGCCGCTGATAGTGGCAGCTTCCTTAGACCTCCTGCAGGATAATGGTCTTGGACATGTTGCTGGAGAGGCAGCAGATGAACTGATCTCCTTGTCCACATGTCAGATCAAAAGCAAGCGGCCACGGCTGTGCCAGGTCTAATTTACAGAAATGGCCCTAAGGAAATGAATGCAAATGTAAACCTGGCTGCTCTCTGCAAGGAAAGGCATTCCGGATCTGTTCTGTGACAACAGCTGCTGCAGAGCAAATTGTCCTGGAGCTGAAAAACAATTTGAGAAACGGCAGGTACCTAGGGGTCAGTGCTCACGTAGGAGCTCTCTGTCGTAGCAAAGTGTCAGAGGACCTCAGCTGAGAGGAGACCAGAACTACTGTAGGATTCATTGCTGAATTGCAAAGAGATAAGTATGAAATGCATATTTTTTTAGGGGTTCATAATTAGCAATCAAATTCCTCTTGTAAACAGAACATTACATTTCTCTTTGCAATGTGTAAGTGCCTTTTGATAACCAAGTCTTATAGAGTGGGTTCATTCTGAGTCACTCTTGCAAATGAGTTTCCTGAGACTTTCAGAGGAAAGCCCTGAATCCAGCTGAAAGAGGGACAATCACATTTAAATGGAAAATCTGATCCTCCTGTCTGATAGCATCTGGCATTTCCAACTTGGCTTACTTATTTGCAAATTAAACTTTACAGAAATCTCATGGAGAAACTCAGTGATAAGCTTTTATTCTTTTCCTGTGAATATCAGTAGTGGTAAAAGGGCTTATCCCAAAATTCATGAAGAGGAACTGTCCTGATTAATAACGTTAAGTACTCACAAGGCCCCAAACAAGTTCAGGAAGTTTTGTGATAAACACAAACATATAAATACAGAGTGCCTTTTGCTGCATTCTGGTTCTAATCTGCTCTACTGGAGTCAGGGCTTTGGGACACCACTGTGCCTTTTTTTTTTTTTTTTTTTTGTGGTATGCGGGCCTCTCACTGTCGTGGCCTCTCCCGTTGCGGAGCACAGGCTCCGGACGCGCAGGCTCAGCGGCCATGGCTCACGGGCCCAGCCGCTCCGCGGCATGTGGGATCTTCCCGGACCGGGGCACGAACCCGTGTCCCCTGCATTGGCAGGCGGACTCTCAACCACTGCGCCACCAGGGAAGCCCCACTGTGCCATTTTTACGAAGGTAAAATTTTTAGCAGTTCCTTGGCATTTGGGGTTACCAATTATTCTGCTCTTTTTTCTTTTTCTTCTTTTCCTCTACCTTTTGTATTATTATTCTGCCTTCCTTTCTCCTTAGGAAGCAGGCTTCCAAATCATTCCAGTGATGAGTTGCTAATTGATGGGACCTTTCCCTTTGAGGATTATATTATCTTCTTCCTTTCCATAAAATCCCCTTAGGTGCCAAGTCATAGGCCTAGTGATAACTTCCCCACTGTCCTTTATGCCCTCTCAGTGTCTCTGGCATCTAGCTTTGTACAAAAGCTGACTCACAAAATTGGCACAATCACTTTGTGAAACTGCAAGTATCTGCAAAAGCTGATCATGTGCACATCCTTTGACCTGGCAGTTCTACCACTTGGCTTGTACCCAACAAAAATGGGTATACATGCACACAAAAGAAATGTACGTGAATGCTCATACCAGCACTGTTCAGAATGGTAAAAAGCTGGAATCAACTAGCTTACCATCATAGGTAATTGATTTAAAAATGTGGTATATTTATAAATAAAATACAAAGATGAGAATGAACAAACTGCAACTAACAACATGAATTACCATCACAAAAATAATGTTGAGCAAAAGAAGCCAGACACAAGAGTATAGAGTGTGGGTGTACTTCAAAAATGGCAAAACTAATCTATGGTGTTAGAAGTCAGAATAGTAGGGATGGGGTGTCAGATAGTGGCAGGAAGGAGACACCACTAGGGCTTCTGGTGTTCCAAGATGATCTGCTTCTGGATCTAAGTGCTGGCTATATTGTTGTGTTCACTTTGTGTACTTTTCCATTTGTATGTTATATTACAAAATATATATATATATATATTTTACTTTAAAAGAAAAAAATTAAACACTGAAAATCACTCTGAGATACATTCATCTTTTTCCAAAAATAGAACCACTTCTGTACAAAACCAAACAGCAAGCTCAGTTCTACCACTGAACGAGCTACCCATGGCATTATCTTAGTAGTCATAGTTATTAGTGTCAGTGGTAAAGCTTTGCACCTAGCTAAAAGCATTTCTAGGGTTGATGAGCATAATACCTATAGAAATTTGACAAATATTTTAGAGCCTATTGTGTACCAGGTGTTGTGTCAGTTACTGGGGTTAGAACAATGGGTAAGACCCAGACCTGCCCTCAGAGAACTCCTTGTCTCTCTATTTCTAGACTTCCCTAGTCTCCTACTTTGCTCCACCCAGGTCCCATCCCACACACTCTGCTGAGCCTACCATGTTTCACCATCTTCCTCTCTTGTCTCCTGTGAATACATCAACTTTCTACTCATGGAGCCATACATGGAGCCAGCAGCAGAGTTGAAACGGCTAGCACACTGGGGCAAGAAGTCAGCTGAGAAATGGATTTCAGATATCGCTAGAATGTACCCCTTTCCACTCTGAGATGCATGAATCTCAACCACCACAACCCCTGTTCAGCCACTCATTGCTAAAAGCTGATACCTTGAAAACTCAGCTCTGATATTTGCAATTCTGCATGGTGTATTAACCTTTCAGGCCACTATATGATCAGTTAACACATCAAAGTAATTTGAAGAATTATAACCAAGTGGCATCCAGCATCATCCAGAAGTGCTTACTAATAAAGTAAAAATTTCTCAGAAATATGCTTATTGTTTAGATACTGAGGTATTCTAACTCTGTGGTTCCAAACCTGGGGCCCCTGGATCTCTAGGTAGGAAAAAAGGTCCTTAAATTATTTGTAGTAATGTTAAAAAGCCTCACAGAAATTGCCTTCTCATCAACAATAAGGTTTACAGGCTAGGTAAAAGGTAAAATTTTGGGTTTGCTTAGAAACAAATAATCTTTGTATAGTAAACTTGGTTATTGCCTGTTGATCACAAGTTCTAATTGACAGTTTTCGATGACTATGATAAATGCAGATTGGTAAAGGAATTAATTATTGTTTAGCAGAATGAGTTTTCTTGAAAGATCAATTTCAAAATGTGAGGTCCCTGAAGTTAATAAAATAATAAAATGGCTTTGTGACTGTGAAAACTTTGGCAACTACTGATCTAGTTTAATGTCTTGCCCTTCTATAGGGCCAGCAGAGGGCGCTGGAATTAAATTATTCCCTAGAGCCATTGTTTCAAGAGCACTAGATAACTCAGGAGAGGAGGATTGGACCAGAGGAAGAGGCCCCTGCAGGATGGAGAGTGACCACACTGGGATGGCAAGTCCATTTCATGTAAGAGTGTTTAAGGAGTAGGAGATGTAACACGCAACAAGGAAGGAACAGTTTTTTCACAGTGGCACTGTTTTTATTGTGTTCTTTAATTGCTCACAATAGTTCAGAGATAGTGTTTGTCCATTTAGGGCATAGCACCATGGATAAGCCCACCTCTGACCTCCTGAAGTGTCATTGTCATCAAAAGCAGGTCTGAACATGTTAAAACAGTGGAGTTGTCTTGGCATTTCTGGGCTTGGTTCCTCCTCCTCCTCTCTCTACTCTTCCTCCAGGGAGGACGCTGGCAAAATTATTCCAGGAATTAACATGTTGGAAAGGGAGGTTCTTTTTGGTCAGGGGGTATAAATCTCCCACTGCTTCCTGCCCAGAATGTATAAGGAAGATGCAACTTGCTCTGTCATCCTGAAGGAGGCTCTGTGGCAGGGAACACACACAGGACGGTCTGCACACCATCATTTCATTTCCTCTGCAAGACTGATTATCTCCTTCTGGAGAAACTGAGCATGGGTCATCTTGTCTCACCGCTTTTTTTTTTTTGTAACTACACATTCCACTGATTACTACTCTACAGATTCACATCAAGTTTCATTAAGGCATTTAACCTACTTAATAATCAGAATTCTTGTACTCATCATTTCTTCACATTTTAAATGTTCCTACAGTGCTCAAATTTGTTTACTCAAGCTGGATACTTGACTTCCAAGCTAATTTTATGTATTCAAACTTTTTAAAATGTGGTTTTCTTCTCTCCTTCTATTTTGAATAAGTGCTACACAGTTGGAAGTGTAACCCTTGTGTTCTGAGTCCATGTAAGAGAAATAGAATGGGCAACCCCTTCTATGGCATCCCTAACAGCTCAGTCATCTTCCTCATGTTGGAATGCTTCTAATGATGGGGTTAGGAGAGGGTGCTGTAACTCACAGGGCAAGATTTCTGGTCATCTGATACTAAATAGAAATCTGCTTCTTTAAATTGTCCAACAATAGATGCCACTTCTGATCTTCTTCCTCTCAATTGTACTTCAGATCTTTGAAAAACGCTATCCAGTTTTGCCTCTAATTTTCTCTTTCCTGAAGACTGAACATGTCTAAGATCTTTAATGTCTTATGTGACACGAGCTTCTTTTCTCTCCTTTGTCGTCATGATCAAAAATTTTCTATTTGTCAGTATCTCTTAAACTCTGTCTATATCCCTCTACCAGATAAGGAGATGACTAGATTTTTGAGGATTCAAGGAGCTTAGGCTGGCATGGAGGTGAGTCTGGGCTGATCATGGGGCTGCAGGATTTGCAGCAAAGAGAAAGGCAAAAGTCAACGACCTTATGCAAAGTTTGGATCCAAGGCCAAGCTGAAAATTCAAGCACAGCATTTGAATCTAATGTAACTGGGCCAAGAAGGAGAAACCAGCTAAGAGGTAGGTTCAGAACAGAGTGCAAAGGGTCCCTGATAGCCCCTGTTGCATCACCCTAGGGTGAGGAAGGGACCTTATGTGCTTAAGTAGTTTCTATCATTGTATCCACATGGGTTTGACCACATCTCTTAGCTCCAACTGAGTGCATCTTCTAAAGATACAACCAGTAGTTGCTGATGATTCCTTAGTGATGGACAGCTGGTGATAAAGGTTTGCTTCTTATGGTAAGATTTTCTTTGAGCTCAGTAAAGATTTTGTGGCTTTTCTCTGTCACACAGGGAGTGTGCCTGGTGGTTTTTCTGATACCACTTATGACATGAAATATGTGTTTTACTTCTATCAATACATTAATTCTTCAATTCTCTGACACCAACTTGCTGTCCAACAATTCAATACAATTTTGACACTATCCAGAGTTAGCAAAGACCCCACAGGTTAAGGGCTCAGTCCCACGGGACTACCCCCACTTTAGACATCAGTTGCACATGGGGTGCCAACTACTCACACTTCTGTCTGGATGAATACAAATTTGGAGGTTCCTATGACCCACCCTCAAGATTGATAATTTGCTAGAATGACTCATAGATCTCAGGAAAATAGTTTACTTAATGTTTGCCAGTTTATTATAAAGGGCACAACTCAGGAACAGTCAAATGGAAGAGATACATAGCGCAAGGTATGGTGAGGAGGAGCTCCAAGCTTCCATGTCCTCTCAGGGCATGCCACCCTCCCAGCACATCAGTGTGTTCACCAATCCTGAAGCATTCTGAATCTCTCTGTTCAAGTGTTGTTATAACCCAATCTCCAGCCTCCTTCTCCTCCCCAGAGATTGAAGTGGGAGGGGGCTGGAAGTTCCCACACTCTAATCACTGTGTTTGGTCTTTCTGGTGACTAGTCTTCATTTGGAAACTATCTAGGGACCTCCACTGTGAGTCATCTCATTAGTATAAACTCAGGTATAGTGGAAAGGAGCTCATTGTGAATGACAAACAACCCTCCTACCCATTACTCAGGAAATTTCAAGGGTTTAGGAGCTCTGTGCCAGGAACCAGGGACAAACATCAAATATATTTTTTATCACACCGTAGGGGACAGCAAGGTGGCCTCTAATAGTGATGTTCAAATTTCCCTTTGAGAATGAAATTAGACAAACCAAACATGTAATGAATTATATTGGCTCCTAATCTCTAAGGAATAATCTGGGAATGTGTGATGGGTAGCTTTCAAGAACAACTGAGCTAGAAAAATATTAACCCAGGTCAGTCCCTTGAATATATGTCGGTTTTTGCTGGCCTAAAGCAGTAACCTTATCAATTTATATAAACAGACAGGAAAAAAAAAACCTGCCTTAAAAAGATTAGATGTAGTTATCCTATGAGACAGAAAAAGGTAAGGTACAGTTTGTTCAGCACAGTCAGGGGAGCGATAACCTGGATCTAGGAGAAGTGAGTATTTGAATTATCCTAGAGGTGTTCTCCATTGTGGAGCAGGAATGACTCATCAGACCTTTGTATGTTTGGATGAAATATTTCTCACAATTCTCCATTTCTCTGTGGTCTGATTCCGTGGTTACCAACAAGGCACTGATTGTGATTCAGTTTTTTAGGTTTCTTGATTGTAAGAAGGCACCATGGAACGTAGATATGGAGCATCTGGCCTCTGGAAAGGGATAGGTCAAACTGGAAAATTGTATCAATGTTTTCATTCTCCTGTATAGGTAGAAAAGTTATAGTTTGCATGTCAGCCACATGCATGGCTTCAGTAACTGCTTACTCCCTAATCTATGACCTCTGGCTAGATCTCTCTTCATAGATGCACCTCATTGTCTAATGCATCATCACTAAGTCACACCCACAACTTCAACTCAACCTGTGCAAAACTGAACTCAACAAAACTTTCCCTACCGATCTCCTTGAATACCTCTACTTCAGTGAATTACCCCATCTGGTTGCCCAAGCCAGAAGCATGAGAGGCATCACAGGCCCCCACTGCACGCTGCCTCACCTTTTGGAATTAACTACCAAGTACTGCCCATCCCATCTCATCTCCTCAAACCTGCCCCCTTCTTTACAGGATCACAGCATTAGCTCTGGTCTCATTGTCCAGGACCACCCAGGATCAGATTCAGGCAGGTCTCTTGTGTTCCATTCTGCCCCCCGCTGCCAGAATAATGCTGCTAAAATGTGAATCAGCCCATGTCAGTTTTATGCTTGAAATTCTTCAATAGCTTTCAGGATTCCAGACTTCTAGCTTAGTGCTAGGGCCCCCCTTGAGATGCCACCTCAGTTCCCTCCCCCCTGCAAAAGACATCCTGCGTTACAGTTTTCCTTATAATTTCCCTGAATGCATCATGCAGTTTTGCATCTAGGCTACTAATACAAATTGTTTCCTCTGCCTGATACAGTCTCATCTTCTGAGCAGGCCCCTCCCTTGCTGTGTTCACAACAATGCTCTTTCTCCAGAAAGCCTTCTCCACAGCCTCCCTTTAACCCACCTTCCTCAATTTTGAGAACCCTGATTTTTTTCCTCTGGTAACATTAGGGGATTATCTATGGCATATCCCATGCCATAAGGTACTGCAGTCTTGGTTACCCATCTTACACCCAAGATCTCTTAGAGGGCAGGGATCTAACATGGTTAAATGAGTAAATACATGAGAACAATAGCTCTCATCAAATGTTTGAAGATCTTTTATTTATTCAACAAATTAGGGATTTATCCTAAGACCCCGAGGAAGGAGTAAATACCAAGGAGCCAAAGTTACAGGGAGGCCAATTTTGGTTATTTTTAGAAATTTTTTGTTGCTAACAAATATAACTCCCTTAAAATTAAATCAGCTGTTTATGAGATGGGGAGCTTCCTGTTACAGGAGAAGTTCAGGTAAAGGTGGGACTCCTTTGTGAGGCTGTTACTGGGGAGCTTCAAGCATCTGATGGGGGCTGAACTCTGTGGTTGTCGTTAGGCTGGTCACTAATGTTCTGCCTCTCCCACCACAGACACAGAGAACCACTTCCCACCCTCTTTGAAGTTAGGCACCAATGTGTGATTGGTTTTGGCCAAAGAAGCAGGAGCAGAAGTGATGTGTGTCACTTCCAATCCGATTCCCACTACTTTAGTCATCATGGAAGCAATGCCAAGGTGATGCCTCTGTTAGCCTGAGGCCCTGAGTGACCCCTGGGAGCAGAGCCCCTCTGCTGGCCTGCATTAGACGTGTAGAAGGAGTGGGAAATCCGTTTTGTTGTTTTAAGTCACTGAGATTTGGGGTTTATTTGTTCCCAGAGCATAACCTGCTCTCTTGACTGGTAATACTCCTATGGTCCCATCCAGGCCCATGAGTCTGTTGAGGGAAATAGAGGGGTTGAAGGGGTTCTGGGGAAGGCGATGGCATGTGAAGATCTCAGGAGAACACTCTGGAGGGGAAGGTAAAGACAGCTTGTAGGTTCTCACGGCTTGGTCTTGGCCCAGGCCCGTGGGCTTATAAGGAAACTTTGCTGTTTCAGAAAAGTTATGATAAATCTCTTTATGAACTTCAGACTGATGGACCACATTCAGCAGGGCATCACATGCCAGACAAAGGCCACTGGCTAGAGATGGACGAAGGTACAGCTTCCCACCTGGCCAAGTTGATTGGGAGGCTATGGGGCCAGTGAAGAGAGGGACTCTGCCTGGGGCTGAACTCCAAAGTGTGACTTGAGAACTAGTGTCAAGAGCCTGGGGGTGAGGACTCAGTTCTTGCCTTGGATGTTAACTGTGTGACTTTGGGCTGTGGCTTAGCTTGGCTGAGCCTTAGCTGCCTCATAAATAAAGGAGATTAGAAAAACTTCCCGTCTGCCTCACAGGAATTTTATGGTGATCAGGAGATAATGTGCCTGGAAGTGCTTTGTAAATTGAAATTCACTAATCAGACATCAGAGACTGTCTTGCTTTTGTTCTTCCATTAATATTCTCAGCCTCTGCTTGCTTTGCCTGCTTTCCCTTCTTTTATACACCTTAGGTGATATTCTTTAGATACGAGGCAAAGATTGTACTGATAAGCTCTTCCATTTAATAGTGCTTTCACATATGCAGTCCTACCCTGCATACCCCATTACCAATCTTGCAGTAGAAATTTCTCTCTTAGTTTATTAAAACCCAAACCTCACAAAACATACATATTTTTTAAAACATTTTTGATTGATGTTTACATTTTTTTTTTTTTTTTTGCGGTACGCAGGCCTCCCACTGTTGTGGCCTCTCCCGTTGCGGAGCACAGGCTCTGGTCGCACAGGCTCAGCAGCCATGGCTCACAGGCCCAGCCGCTCCGCAGCATGTGGGATCTTCCCGGACCGGGGCACGAACCCGCGTCCTTTGCATCGGCAGGCAGACTCTCAACCACTGCGCCACAAGGGAAGCCCTGATGTTTACATTTTTTAAATTTATATTACATCCCTCCAAATCAGTACATCACGTTTAACAAAATGGCATGAAGGAGAAGTCTTGAGTTCCAAATATAATTGGCAGAGCTCCAGGATTCCGTGTTTTGGAAAGCACATGCAGTGTCAACACAGCCTTGCTGGCACCACGGGGCTGAATCACTAGTTATACAAAAACCGCCATTTGTCAGCAACCTTATTAATTGTTTGGTGATAGGAGAGGGATGTTTTAAGCATTTTCCATTCTAGCATGAGAGTATGTTACTCAAAAATAAGTGTTTTACTTTGGCTTTAGGGTAGTAAATGGGCATTTTTGTTTCAGGTATACTGCTAAGTTTTCCATTTACAATTATAAGAGTCTCTGTATTAGTGTTTTCTTGCAGAAAACTCATAAGTAGATTACTGACTTTAAGCATGAGACATAGGCATTATAATTTGATTTTGATCCTCCTCATTTGTGAAGTTGAAAAGTAGGAAGCTCAAAAGAGTTCAGGATTTTTCCTAGAGTCCTACAGCTTCTTGTGAAGAATGAATCCTAGCTGACTGTGACACATCTGTGCTTCTACCTTGGCCTGCTGTCTCTCCAGTTCTTTCTGGGCTGGGCCTGTGTTCTTCTGGTGGGCTCTGGTGGACTCTGTCAGGGGCTGTGTCTCTGTACAGAGACAGCTCTGCAGAACCAACCTCAACCCCCTCCCCAGCCCTGGGACAGCTCAGGTGTCTAGGGAATGATCTCTCAAGTGATGTGAACATGACATTCTGTGTCTTAGCTTGGGCTGCTGTAACAAATTCTCATAGACAGGGTGGCTTAAACAACAAACATTTGTCTCTCACAGTTCTAGAGGCTGGAAGTCCAAGGTCATGGTACCAGCTTGGTTGGGTTCTTGATGAGGGCTCTCTTCCTGGTTTGCAGTTGTGTTTTCAAATGAGGAGAGAATAAGGTCTAGTCTCTTCTTATAAGCACACTAGTCTCATCATGGGGATGCCACCTTCATGACCTCATCTATGCTAATACCTCCCATAGGCCCCACTTCCTAATACCATCGTACTGAAAGTTAGGGTTTCAACATATGAATGTTGCGAGGACAGAAACATACAGACCATCACATCCTGGGACAGGTTTTTATCTCAGCAGATACCAGCTAAATTCTCTTTAGTAGCATTTTCTCTGGCCTTCACCCTGTATTTAAGTCTGAGTTCTCAGATTGATTAGCCGTTGGCAGATAGTAGAAATTACTCAAAAATCACGATAGCCAGAACAGTGAAATATTGTATTTTAGATTGTTTGATTATGGGAAGAAACCCAATCAACTAAACAAACAAAAAGAGGGTTGTTGGAAAGATAACGTGATAGCTACAGAGCCCATGGGTTGGAAGTGCAGCCAAGGCTCTCGAAGGATCCAAAGCAGGACCAGTTGGTGAGGCAGCAGCTGCCGTCTCTGTTCCTTTGTGGTCACAGTCTCTTACTTCTGTGTTCCTCTGGGAAAGTGCTCCTTTTATCCCTCTTTTTTTTTTTAAAGAAGATGTTGGGGGTAGGAATTTATTAATTAATTTATTTATTTTTGCTGTGTTGGGTCTTCATTTCTGTGCGAGGGCTTTCTCTAGTTGTGGCAAGCGGGGGCCACTCTTCATCGCGGTGCGCGGACCTCTCACTATTGCGGCCTCTCCCATTGCGGAGCACAGGCTCTGGACGCGCAGGCCCAACGGCCATGGCTCACGGGCCCAGCCGCTCTGCAGCATGTGGGATCCTCGCGGACTGGGGCACGAACCCGTGTCCCCTGCATCGGCAGGCGGACTCTCAACCACTGCGCCACCAGGGAAGCCCTGGGATTGCATTCTTTAATGAAGTAAATCCTTCTCTCCACCCCCTTTCTTTATATCAGTTTTATTGCCTTAGGTAGAGGCCTCCTTCAGGGCTGAGGTCAGCAGGGTATATGTCAGTTTCTCGGAGTGCTGGTGACCCAGCTGAAGGGAGTACACAGAATCAAGGTAAAGTAGGGTACGGGGTGAGGTCTGAAAGACAGCATCTTGTCTTGTTCACCGCAGTGCTTTCTTAGTCCCCAGTACCGGAGCTGGGCTTGGCAGATAATGGGCACTCAATAATCTTTAATGAGTGAATGAATGGAGCCTAAACCGTTCATCACAATATAGATAACCAGAGCTAAAATTAGAGCACCAGGCCGGAGAGACCAAAGAGTGACAAGAAGGTAATCCAGGAACAGGCCTAGCAGTCACCCAAAACTGCCTATTTGCTCTCTCTGACACATTTGAGGGTAAAGTGAGGGAGGAGTGAGGACAGATTACATTTAAAGACACACGGGGGGCTTCCCTGGTGGCGCAATGGTTGAGAGTCCACCTGCCGATGCAGGGGATGCGGGTTCGTGCCCCGGTCCGGGAGGATCCCACATGCCGCGGAGCGGCTGGGCCCATGAGCCATGGCCGCTGAGCCTGCGCGTCCGGAGCCTGTGCTCCGCAATGGGAGAGGCCACAACAGTGAGAGGCCCGCGTACCGCAAAAAAAAAAAAAAAAAAAGACACACGGGCAGGGCAGAAACAATGATGACATCCTTAATCTTAAAGTTGCTTTTATACTTGTTCATCTCCTCTTTCATTTGCAAGCTTCTTGAAGGCCGGAATGGTATCTGATTCATTAATCTCTCCTTCTAGCTCCTAATAATAATATACACACAGCTCACATTCAGTAAATATTGGTTGAATGAATTAATTAAAATTCTGGGAAACCAAGAAAAAAATCTCAGTT
Source organism: Hyperoodon ampullatus (assembly GCF_949752795.1). NCBI lineage: Eukaryota > Metazoa > Chordata > Mammalia > Artiodactyla > Ziphiidae > Hyperoodon > Hyperoodon ampullatus. The sequence continues at coordinate 106,779,635 of NC_136916.1, forward strand.
GATTTGATTTAGCATTTTTAGTGCAGAAAGTGAACTTCAATAAATGTTTTTGTCCTCAAGAATTCAAATGCTTGTCAACAACGTAAGAATGTTGGGGGATAATTGTTTAGCTTTTGTCTCCTTGTAAAAAAAAAAAAAAGACAGAGGACTTTTTCTTAAAAGTTTGATATACAACTGATTTCAACACTTCCTGTTGAATGAGAGCATCCTCCTAGCTTAATTTCCACTCGTGATATTTACTGTATATTTTGTGTACTGTATATTCAGTCAAATAACATGAAACTATCTAAATGATATAATTTCTATACAAGTTTTGGCTGTAGCCATTACACAAAATAAGCTGCATCTAACATTAGCTGGAGCAATTTATTTTTTATATTGAATTTGTATCCTATAAACTTGCTAAACTCATTTAGTAGTTCTAGTAGCTTTTTTGTAGCTTCCTTAATATTTTCTATATATGATCATGTCATCTGTGAATAAAGACAATTTTACTTAACTGTCTTCCAGAAAAAGGAAAGCACTCTTTAGAGGAATGAAACAAATCTAGCACTCAATAACATAAACTTACCAATGTTCAGCACCTAATTAAAAGTTATTAGATATTCAAAGAAATAGGGAAATGTGACACATAACCAGCAGAAGAATCAGTCAATATAAACAGACCCAGAAATAACAGAGATGATTCAATAAGCAGACAAGGACTTCAGCTATTATATATCCTCAAGGATTTTAAGGAAAACCTTTACTTAAATGAGGAGAAACATGGAAGATATAAAAAACCAAAAAGAACTAAATGAAACTTCTAGAGATGAAAAATACATATTTAGAAAAAATACTGTATGGGATTAATACTGCATGTCCCTCCAGGACCTTAGCAAGTCCACTTTCTGTCCCTTGAATTCCCTCTGCCTCTTCTGAACCCTAACAGGGTCAGGCATGACTCCCTCCCTGCTGGGATCCAGGAGGCAAGGACTGAGGGAGGTTGGGCTGCTGTCAGTCCCACCATCTGCAGTGGTTTGTGATCGTCTCTCATTCTACAATATTTGGGGCTACTTCCCACTGTGTATTTGTGAGAGGAGGTTACGGAGGCGGCTTAGGTGATTATGTCTATAACTTACTTTGATTTGACCCTTTTTCTTTTTTTTTTTTTTTTTTTTTTTTTTGCGGTTCGCGGGCCTCTCACTGTTGTGGCCTCTCCTGTTGTGGAGCACAGGCTCTGGACGCGCAGGCTCAGCGGCCATGGCTCACGGGCCCACCTGCTCCGCGGCATGTGGGATCCTCCCAGACCGGGGCACGAACCCGTGTCCCCTGCATCGGCAGGCAGACTCTCAACCACTGTGCCACCAGGGAAGCCCTTGACCCTTTTTCTTGATACTGTTTATTTACATAAGTTTCCAGTGTTATTAAGCAGCTATTTTATGGTCCTCAGTCACTTATCCTCTGGAAGATAGATAGTAGATTCACAGACAGAAGCCTTGGGAGGACTCCTGGTCTTTGGTTGGGGGTTGCTCAAATTCTCTTTCCCTACACATTTTTATGTTAAATATAACCCTTTGGCCTCTGCTCCTAGAACTAGGGCAATCAGAATCTTGATTATAGATACAATTGTTGAAAATTACCTTGGAATATCCCACTGTTATAGGTATATACAGAGGAGGTGAGAATTAGACCATAAAATCTATTTCCCAATTTTCTAAAAAGTTCTTCCAGCATTTCTGTAAAGAGCTTGTGTGACTAATAGGCTATAAATAAATATAACTTTGATGCATTATGCAGCATGTAGTCTGACTGGAACTGAGACAAATGAGGCAAATAGATGCTCTATTCAGAATCATCAGAATCTTTAATGATAAAGTTCAGCTAAAGCATATGTGATCTTTTTTCCAAGCCTGAGCACATGTAAAAGAAGTACTTTTGGATAACCCTTGTGTGCAGTTGTTAAAGTTCAAGTATTTTTATTTCTCCTTTTTGTAAGATATGAGGAAAATTACAAATTTATAAAAAACGTCTAGGAAAATTGGTAAGCATTCCCCAAAATATATTAATGGGAGGGTGTTCCCCTTGAGTTACCCATATCTGTCTTGTTGCTTTTTTCATTATTGTTTTAATTTAGTTTTAATAGGTAGAAAATTCACATGGTTCAAAAATCATATATAATTGTATACATGTGTTTGTGTGTGTGTGTATATATGTGTGTACAGTAAAGTGACTCTCTCCCAACCTCTGTTTCCCATCTGCTCAGATCTGTACCACCAGTGGCATCACTGTTATTAACTGCTTGTTTAGCCATCAGGCACATCTTCCTTCAGATTCAAGCTGTTACAAACATATATTCTTATTTTCCCACCTTTTTTACCCAAAAGGTAACATACTGTTACACCACTGTGTACCAGTAGCCTGCCAAAGGCAGAGTGGTGGAAGTGTCCCATATATGCTTAAGAGAAACATCAGCAACTTAGACCAATAAAAGAGTTTTGGAAGAAGGAGTGTTGACTTACATTGCTTAGAATTATTGGCACATGGTTATTTTTTTAAAAAAGACGAATTTTTAGCCTGTTTTAAAAATTGCTTTAAAATTTCTACAGACAGTGAAGCTTGGATTGCCTGTATCAGCGGCACAATGCTACCCCCACTCCGGTCTTAGTACATCTGTTTTCCCAATATTCTGCAGATCCTTCCATATTAGTGGAGAAATAACTCTATTTTTATAGCTGCAAAATAGTCTATTGTGTGGAAGAGCAACAATTTATTTACCTAGTCCATCGAGGAGAGTTGATGGTCTTTTAGGGTTGCTGACAATCTTTTATTTTTACAAAGTGTGCTGCAGTGAACAATTCATACTTGATGTAATTTTGCATATATGCAAGCTATCTGTAGGATAAATTCCCAGTTATTGAAAGCTGAGACAAAGGGTCTATGCATCTGCAATTTTGATAGAAATTGGTAAATTTCTCTCTATAGGAGAGAGTAAATTTACCTTCTCACTGGCAATGTGCAAGGCTACCTATTTCCCCACGCCCAGCTGAGAGAGCGTGTTATCAGAATTGCTCTATATTTGCTAACCTGATATGTGAAGAAGGAGGTATGTCAGTGAATTTTTAATTTAGATATTTATTGTGATTGAGTTTGGACATCATTTCATTTCTTAAAGTGGCATTTTATTTATATTACTCTTCCTGTGAACTCTCTGTGAATGTGCTTTGCTGATTTTTCTAATGGCTGATTATTTCCTTATCCATCTCTAGGAGTTCTTTACATATTAGAGAGATTAGCCCTTTGTGATATGTGTTGCAACTATTTATCCAGTTTATCATTTGTATTTTAACCTTGCTTATGGTATTTTTGATCATGCAGAAGCTTGTGTGTGTGTGTGTGTGTATGTTTGGGGAGGGTTCAGTGTGTGTGCAAAACTGCAGTTACCAATATTTTCATTATGACTTCAAGACTTTGAATTCTGCCTTTCTCCTGTGAACTCAGGATACCTCAAGGTAACCAAGTAGTTGCCGAGGGGAGATTTTTCTTTATGGGAGTATCAATACTTCACCTAATAAATAGAAAAGGAATGCCAGAATCAGAATATCACCTTCTGCAAGCCCTAGTGGGTTAATGAATCTGGACACTGATAATCAGCGGCTACTAACATCACAAATAAGGAGAGAAGCAGGCATTAGTGCCTCCTAGTAGAAATGATAAAATCGCTGCTGAAGGGATCTTGGCAAAATAGTGAATCTGAATCTGATCAAGGCTATAGATCTAACTATCAGTTTACAAAAAATACAGATGAGAGTAAAGGATGAACAAAAAACATTCTTCTCCATGGAAAATTGGTACTTGGTTTAGCTCTATTTCCTTGAAAACGAGCTTCTCTTCCACAAGTGAGAGGCCAGATCTTAAGCTAACTCCATCCTGGAAAGATCAGATTAGCCAGTTGTTGGGTTATCAAAACATTTTATTTCTTCCTGGTTAATTACAAACACAGGCCCAATGACTCCATGGGGGAAAGCAATATCCATTTCCAGGGACTCATGGGAAAAATTGTCTAATGGAATTGCATGGGCCCTATAAGCTCAAGTCTTTTTCTGAAACCCTTTCCCTCTGTGCCCATATTAAACTGATAGCTATTCAAATAGCTCACGTTTCAGAGCAATTGCTATTCCCCCAGCCAACTAAATGCCCAATTAGTCTTTAATAAAAACAGCAACTTGTACAGCGCCCAGCAGAGAAAGGTATTTAACAAATCCTTTATTGCCCAATTCATTTAACTTGGGTGACCTACATAATGTTTATACCATTTTTTTCTAAAATAAATACTACTGATGAGTTGACTATAATGGAATTATCTTGACTAACTCCTTTGTTACAAAGAAAACTAATCCACAACTGGAAAGGGATATATGTTATTCCTTTTGTCCTCACATTATCCCTGTCAAGAACAGGAGAACTGGTCATCATTATCATTTTAACATAGACTCAATTTAGGGCAACAATTACGTGAGTTTCCCTTCTTGGTCCCAACTTCTAATCGCCTTCTCTCAGAGGTGTGCTGGAGTGCAGGCAGGCAGGGATAACAGTCCTCACTTGAGCATCAGTACAGGAAACACCTGAATGGTAAACTCCACAGGAGCACATGTACATGACAGTAACACTATGGTATTGGGCTTCTTAAAATAGAGTTATAACCAAGAGGGTTTCTTTTTTTTTTTTAAACATCTTTATTGGAGTATAATTGCTTTACAATGGTGTCTTAGTTTCTGCTTTATAACAAAGTGAATCAGTTATACATATACATATGTTCCCATATCTCTTCCCTCTTGCATCTCCCTCCCTCCCACCCTCCCGATCCCACCCCTCTAGGTGATCACAAAGCACTGAGCCTATCTCCCTGTGCTATGTGGCTGCTTCCCACTAGCTATCTATTTTACATTTGGTACTGTATATATGTCCATGCCACTCTCTCACTTTGTCACAGCTTACCCTTCCCCCTCCCCATATCAAGAGGGTTTCTTTTTAAGTGAAATATCAAAATGCGTATTCTTTTGGATTTACTAGATTCCTTAAATCAGCATTTCAACAATTTTGAGCTTAATTTTGACCACCAATTCCTCTTGCCAGAGAGCTGGCAGTAAGCTCTTTATCAGGAGTGTCCTGATATAGTGTCCATGTTCTACTTCTCTATCATTATGTATTAATATGTTGTCCTTTAAAAATTTATGTTGCAGACTCAGAAGATTCCCTCCTCAAAGTATCCAGTGTACAACTCTTAGGTTAAGAGAGATTTGCTATACTTGATACAAATTCTGATAAGGGCATTTTTTTTCCCCCTGCACATGGTGATAAACATGCTGTTTTCCTCTCACTTTTACTGTCTGCCTTGAGTTTGTGCACAGAGCTCTCGGCTGTGCTGCTCACCCCCATGTTCTGCCTTTGTGTGCGTTTGCAGCAGAATATTCTCTGCCATCTTATTGTCCATTCTGAGCTGACCTGCATGGGGACAAGTGCTCATTTGTTTCTTTGAGACACAGCATGGAAAGAATGTGGAATCTGGGATTGAAAAACCGGGGTTCAAAATTCAGTTCTGTTGCTTACCAGACATATGACTGAACAATTCAATTAATGTTTACAGTCCCCACTTCCCAAATCTCTTCAATAGGAATATTACCAACCTTGTAGAATTTTGTGACGATTGAGATAATATGTAATAGTTCAAATACATAGTCCATGCTTAACACTCTTGTTTCATTGATTATAAAACACACCATTGTGTGTTGATAATATTTTCTGGGAGCAGGATTTAACATTAGAAGTATATGTACCGGAAGATCCTGTGCATCAAAAGAAAGCCGGTGATTTGGAAAAGTGGACAATGGCAAAAACAGGAGTGTAGAGTAAGGAAAAGCTTTACCTAGTTGTGCCTGGCCCAGGAGATAGAAGGTAGCCTGAAATTTACAATTTTTTTGAACCATGTTTTGGTTTCCTGTGATTCCTGGCTATATTATATAGGACTATTTTGACTACAAGTAAAAGAAAAAAAAAAAAACCCAAGAGATTTTGAGGATAAGTCACAAAGTCCAAGGTGAAATCAGATGGCCGAAGACTGCGGCCCTGGTCTAGGACACCTGTGTGGGTGGCTTCCTACAATCTCTTCTCCAGACATGGGGACAAATGTGCTCTGTGCTTCTTCCCTCCTGCATTAGCTTCTTCTTCTTCACACACAGGGAGGTGGGACAAAGGGTGCTGAGATTTGGGTGTGGGCCTAGGGGAAAGGGAACACGGTAGCCCATTGTTCTGCTTTGATTCAAGACCTAGGTCTGTCTCTAATCTAGACAAAGAAATTCCCTAGCCACAAAGGGACAACATGGGCTTGGAGACAGCCCACTGATTATAAAATTTAAGGACTCAGGAGCCTGTATCCTGATCTTTTCCAGTGCCTTTCTATTTGCAACATCTGATGTACTTGCATGAAGGAAAAGACAGAATGGAGTGAATCAAAAAGAATCAAGTTAGGAATTTCAGTGGTTGAAAGGGACAAAGAAAATCTTGTAATTCAGAGGCATCTAGAAGACCTGAGATAAATAAGTGCTGTCCCTTAGTTACGCTTAGAAGACACTCTGCCCCTGCTTTCTCTCCTAGATCCTCCTTTTCCATCATTCGAGCAATACTTCCTTTTATTTTAATTCTTTAAACATTCAAGGAAGTTTCAGGTTGTCTAAGAGAGATTCTAGGCATAACTTCTTTTCCGTCCTTGGTAGAACAAATGATCTCAGGAGTTTGCTGAGAGAACCTTTGAGCTGAACATCCATCAGACTGTTTATATCCATCAAAAATGCATCAAATTGTTTCCACATTCATCAAACCATTTCCCATGAGGCAGCCTGTGGCTTCCCTCACCAGGGGGACCTCAGTCAAGAAAATGGAAGAGGGACGAGCATGAAGGCCAGGGGCTGTTCAGTCTTGCCCCAAGATAGCAGTTCTAGAAGAAGTAGCAGCTTCTTACCTCACAAGAAAAGGTATCTAGTGGGGCTGCATTCAGAAGGGGCAGAAACAGGTGGGTATAGTAAATAGAACAGACCAGAATACATGGGCTTAGGCCTGGGCAAATGGTTTCACATCTTAAAGGTCAGCATGACACCAGGATAAGGTCTTTGCCTTTTTAAGGCTAAGCTCAACTAACTGTATCCTGAAGCCAGGGGACTCCCAATGGGCATGAGATTCTTTGGGCAGAAATAAAATGATTTCTCTACCTTTTGCTCTAAGCTCTGAGCTCCCAGCTTGCTCACCAAATTGCTGCATTTTGTGTTTGCTGACGCAGAAGAATAGCACTTCCCTATAGCATACCACCAGATGGTAATTGGATTCTAATAATAGAACAAAATACAGAGAATTCCCAGTGCTTGGCTAGGTTTTTAACTGATGTGACAGCAGAGAGCCAGCCCCTCCACTGTGTGCACATGTGGGGAATTAGCTGTGAAGATTCTGGCCTGTTAAACTCTCTTAGAAACCCTGGTTCGGGGGGAGTCATACAGTTACTGGTTGGGGTGGCCCTGGGGGGCTTTCTCTTGCTGGGTTGTCTCTAGATGATTGTCTGCTCCTTGTATTTTCGGAAATCCCCATGTGAGTTTGGGCTTCTGCATTTGAAGCCAGCTCTTTTCTCTTCTCTGCAGTCTCAGTAGGGGGCAGTTTTCTGGAACTAGTGATTCAACCTTAGGAAAGAATCCAATTTCTCTCTTCACCACCACCCTCAGACCACGTCCTAAGGTTGTGGTCTCCCAGGAAGCCCCCTGCCACAAAACATAAAATACCTTGGATGGAATTGGTTTTTGCCCAGGGTCTTGACTTGAATTTCTGGAAAAATGGGAATTGTGTAATTTGGGTAGGGGGATAAGTGACCTGTAGCACATCTCTATTTATTTATTTATAAATTTATTTATGTATTTATTTATTTTTGGCTGCGTTGGGTCTTTGTTGCTGCGCCCAGGCTTTCTCTAGTTGTGGTGAGCAGGGGTTACTCTTTGTCATGGTGCACGGGCTTCTCATTGTAGTGGCTTCTCTTGTTGCAGAGCACAGGCTCTAGGCACGCAGGCTTCAGTAGTTGTGGCACGTGGGCTCAGTAGTTGTGGCTCACAGGCTCTAGAGCACAGGCTCAGTAGTTGTGGCTTGCGGACTTAGTTGCTCTGTGGCATGTGGGATCTCCTCGGACCAGGGCTTGAACCCGTGTCCCCTTCATTGGTGGGTGGATTCTTAACCATTGCACCACCAGGGAAACCCACATCTCAATTTATCTATGCTACCTAGAGGACATTTTTTTCAGGGAAGCTGCTCAGCATGAGTAAGTCTTAAGAAACTTGGACTCCCCTGAAAAAAGAGGGCCAGCTGGCCAATGCTGTCTCTGTTTTCCAGAGATCATTTCTGAAAATATGTCCATGATGGCAATCCACTAGTTTAGGGCCCACCTACTAAAGAACTAAGACTACAAACGGACCTAAGGTTATCACTGATTTCTTGATTAATCTAATAATATTAAACACTAGTATTTGCTCACAGTACTATAGAAGCTCCCCCTGCCGTGACCCCTCCCCCCCAAATCAGGGCATGAGGTCTCCCACCTAAAGGAACCTACAACCTGAATCATAGACTGAGCCTCAGAAAACATATAGACCAGACTTCTCTTTTGGTAGTTGAGAAAAATAAGGATCAGATAAGGAAAGTGACAGGTTCAGTCATGAAAATAAGTGGTAAAAGAGCCAGGATTGGCATTTAACTTACAGCTCATATTCGTAATTATAATCACAATGCAAATCTAAACTGTGTGTGCACACTGGAATAAACTGGAAAAGGAAGCAGGGGGAAGGCCAGAACTCAGATGTCTTCATGTCTGACCTCTGTGGCTAGCCTTGGGAGGGACTGTGGACAGCCTAGCAGATGGTTTGGAGAGTCTGAATGCAAACACTTTACAACCTCTCTGCTGTGTAGGCTCAGAAGGATCACTTTAAGCTGAGCAATGAGGGAAGGCTCCTAGAGGTAGGAACATTTGAACTAAACTTCAAAAGTTGGCTATAATTCAGGTGAGGAGCAATAGTAGGACCAGCAGGCCCAGCCTGGGTCAAAAGGTGAGTCCTAGACATTTGTAGAAGGACTGCAATTAGTATGAAGCCTGGTGCCCTTTTAAATGTGGCTAGGGTGAGAGCTAAATGTCTTACTCAAGAAAACCGTTAAAAGTGCTTAAAAGCATTAGGCATTGGGCTTCCCTGGTGGCGCAATGGTTGAGAGTCCACCTGCCGATGCAGGGGACACGGGTTCGTGCCCCGGTCCGGGAAGATCCCACATGCCGCGGAGCGGCTGGGCCCGTGAGCCATGGCCGCTGAGCCTGTGCGTCCGGAGCCTGTGCTCCACAACGGGAGAGGGCACAACAGTGAGAGGCCCGCGTACCACAAAAAAATAATAATAAAATAAAATAAAATCATCAGGCATTAAATATCAGTATCAAGAATGAGAAAGTTAATTGTCTGAGGCAGTTGTAGGAAGGACTCAAAAATGTTGCTGTTGATAAAGTTAACTTTTGCCCTGAATCTGGGTGTTTATATGTATGCAACTGTATTCTGGGATCCATTTCTACAGGAGATCAAGAAAGTTTAAAGATTGATATTATAATAATAGAATTCCTGTGTTGATTTTGGAGACTGAATATGGGCTGAAAGGAAATATCTGGTGAAGAGCAGAGGTTAGCACTCATGGAGCTAGGTGTTCTTTGGGGGCTTGTGTTAGTGAATAAATTACTTCGGAAATTACATATACAGATGTTTCCTGCCTAATATGACCTAATATGAGATGTTGGCTGCCTCCCTTGAACCAGCCCCAAAGATGTCACATAAACAAGTTTGATGCATCTAATAACATGGCAATGAATGAATGAATGGATGAATGAATAAAAGATCCTGGGAGGCAGAATGTGATGGGGTGGCAGGGGGAGATGAAATATGGGGGGAGAGAGTGTGAAGAGGGAGAGAGGATCTGGTGTCACAATGGAAACAGAAGTTTTCTAGTTGTATCCTGGGGTATCTTGCAGTGCTGGGGCAGAAAATTACTTGCCAGGCTGAAAAAGAGCCTTGCTGGCCCCACACCAGCTAGGAACATCAGGGTGACATCAGGGAAGTACCAGAGCCCACCTGAGTGGAGAGCAGATAATAATTGGGGCAGTGGAAGGCCAGGAAAGTTCCTTTCCCAGACCTCCCCACCCCATAGTATAAATTAAGAGCCTGGGTTCTAAAGCCGAACAGTCCAGATTTTTTTTTTTTTTTTTTTTTTTGCGGTACGTGGGCCTCTCACTGTTGTGGCCTCTCCCGTTGCAGAGCACAGGCTCCAGACGCGCAGGCTCAGCGGCCATGGCTCACGGGCCTAGCCGCTCTGCGGCATGTGGGATCTTCCCGGACTGGGGCACGAACCCGTGTCCCCTGCATCGGCAGGCGGACTCTCAACCACTGCACCACCAGGGAAGCCCGAACAGTCCAGATTTTAATCTTAGTTCTACCATTTACTGCTCTGTGACTTTCAGGAAGTTACCTGCTTTCTCTCTGTCTTTGTTTCCTCATCTCTAAAATGGGCATAATAATACTACCTAACTCTTAGGGTGGTTTAAAGGATGAAATACATGTAAAAGGACTTAAACCTGGACCGGTACGTAGCAAATACTCAAGAAATGTTAGCTTTTTAATTTCTTTTTAAAAAACTGGAGGAACTTCCCTTGAGGGGCAATGTCACTTTTTTGGGAGTTGGGGGAGTAAATAGGAAATGGTGGAGCCCAGAAGTATGTTTTTCACACAATGTCTATTTCCTAAGTTCACCAGAAAAGGCACAGGCAAGGACCTGAGCTTTCATCCCTTATTCTAGATACCTGCTATCAGCCAAGGCAGTTGAAGCTCCCAGGGTAATATTAGTCACAGGGAAAAGGTGACAATAAATTTACACTCTCACAGAAAAGCTACAAAAGGAAAACATATAGCAAAGGATGTAGAATTAATAAACCAAGCAGAATCAGATTTAAAATAAGCATAGGAAATACCCTCAATAGGATAAGGGAGGATTTTGGAAAACATGAACCAGAAACAAAGAAAAACTGACTGAAGATGCTAAGAGTGAAAAATATAATTGTTGAAATAAGGAACTCAGTGGATTATTTGGATAACAGAATGGATATAGCTATAAGAATGAACAAATGAAATGAAAGCTCAGGTCAAGAACTCTCCTGGAAGGTTTTAAGAAAGATTAAAACAGTTGAAACTATAAAAGTGGAAGTTAGGAGAGATGGAGGATAAAAATAGCAGTTAACATCGGTATGTTAGAAATCTCAGGAGAGGGCAAAGATAAGTATAGGAGAAAAGAAAAGCAATTAAGAATTTTCCAGAATTAAAGGAGGATATGATAGATTTTGCAGTGATAGTCCCTGGGTTGTTTCAACTCCTTATATTCATGACCTGTGGTAGTCCCCTCCACAGTGACTCTAGGCTTGGCCAAGTGACTTGTTTCAGACAATGGGGTAAGAGGAAAAATTGATACAAGCAGAGAATTTAAAACTGCTGCATACTGGGACTTGCCATCTTTTGTTGCTTTTAGATGCCTGAGCTACCACATTAACAAGTCCAAGATAACCAGATGGATAAGGAAAGACATATGGCCCAGTTGACTTATTCTTCTAGTTGACATCCAGCTAACACCCAGAAGCAGAACTATTTAGCTGATTAACAGCTCACCACAGAGGAAACACCAGCAGAACCCAGCCCAAATTGCCAACTTATAGAATATAAGTTGATAAAAATTTATGCTTTAAGCCACTAAGTTTTGGTGTGTTTATTACACAGAAATAGAAAGCTGATATAGAGTATGTTAATAGATTAGGCTGAGAAGGCTCAAAGTGGATTAGACGGGACAGATTTAAACACACACACACACACCCTTATAACAAAAACATAAAAGGCAAAGGGAAAATTCTAAAATATTTTGGAAAGGAAAAAGCAGATCATCTTCAAAGGAAAAGGAATCAGTTTAACTTCAGAATTCTCAACAATTCTGATATAGCAAAACTGATAATATTTTTAAAGTATTAAAAAAAAGACCTTCAGGGACTTCCCTGGTGGTCCAGTGGTTAAGACCCCCCCCCTTCCAGTGCAGGGCGTGTGGGTTCAATCCCTGGTCAGGGAGCTACATTTTTTGTGGCCGAAAAACCAAAATATAAAACAGAAGCAATATTGTAACAAATTCAATAAAGACTTTAAAAATGGTCCACATCAAAAAAAGTCTTTAAAAAAAATTAAAATAAAAAAGAGACCTTCAAATCCAGAATTTTATATCTAACTAATCATTTAAATATGAGGGTAAAATAAAGATATTCTCAGACATACAGGCCCCAGAAGATTTACCATACAAAAACTACTTGAGAAAATCATTAAAAGAATTTCAGCTAGAAGAGAAATTAAAATCAAAGGCTATGGTTGTGAGGATGAGAAAATAAAACAGTAAATTTAAGTTTGGTCTGAATAAGCACTGAAGAAAGGAAGGAAGAATGGGAGGGAGGGAGGAGTGGGCATATTCTTAATAATCCAGAAGTAAAATTTTGGATGATAGTAACAGGAAAAGATTGAACGACATCATGGTTAAGCAGTAGGACTCTAGAGCCACATGCTCTGGGTCTAAATCCTGCCTTGGCCATTCTAGCTGTGTGACTTTAGATGAGTTACTTAGCCTCTCTGGGACTCAGTTGCCTCACTTGTAAAATAGGATTGGTAAAACAGAACCCATATCATAGGATTATCTTGATAATTAAAAGAGCGTTGTTTAAAAATCCTTGGATTCATACCAGGTTTATAGTAATCTTTCAATAAATGTTTGATGTTGTTAATAGGAGGAGGGGACTAGAGAAAGATGGGAAATAGACCTTAAAATAAATGATCCAAATGAACCATATTAATTTAGACAGAAAAAAAAGCACTTTGAAGAAAATGACTTGAGTGATATGAGGATTATGGATGCAAAGTACCAGGGACAAAGCCCCACTCCCTTAAAGCGTTCCAGGGAGGCCCAGGTTCTCAGTGAGGAATGGTTCATGCTTTCCATGCAAGTACAGCCCCAGAAAGAGGACCCAAATGTGTAAAGATTCCTGAGCCTGTGTGTGGTACAGTCGCAGCAGAGCCTCTCATTTTCAAGGAGATATGTGAGCTTGAAAGATGCCGTTCAGCGGTGACCCAGGGAGCAATTGCCAGAGGGGCCTTTCTGAATAGCCTGTTCTGCAAATGAACTTCAGGACAGTCACATGTCCCTGCGGTGGGGGAGGGCAGGAGGAGAGGGAACCCTAGCAATTGAATTTCCTACCAGTTTAGAGGAATGGGGACCTCAGAGTCAGCTTCATTAAAGAAAGCGTCACATTTCTTGCACATTCTAGTTTGTGCGGTAGGATTCAGATGTCTACTACAAAAGCAATTCTTTAACTTCCTTGTTTATTCTACATTTCTTCCTCTTCCTTCAATCCAACCCTATAATAGTCATATTTGAAGTCATCTCTAGGAAGGAATACTTACTATTTTGACTGGATGCAGGAAATGGTGTTAATTACTAAAAATATCTTGTGACGACAGCTGTACTTTTTAATCACATCAACGTCTGCGTGGGCTCCTGCTCAGCTAATGTAAGGCTCAAAACAGTGTCTCTTTAGAGTGAAGAGATCTTTCTGAACCCTAACCTGAAAGTCAGGTAAGAATATATTTTGGGTCTGAATTCAGTAGGAAAGGTGACAGTGATCAGAATTCAAGACCCTCTTGCAGAGCTTCTTGAAGAGGTGACATCACCACCACCACCAACAACAACATTCCCCTGGCCTCACCTCTGATTCAAAAACCAGTTCTTATTTTTAAACAATGCCTATTGGCACCAAACATTTCCCTCCTGTGTTCCTAATTTCACCAGTAACTTTAGATCTCTGATCACTGCAACTTCAACAGTGCTTTTTTTAGAGCTTAGCTCAGTGAGAATGGCCACACTATTTGGGAAATGCTTGCTCACTCAAATCTTCGGTTGTACTATCAAAATGTATTATCATGGAAAAATGTTACCCAACTGGCCAATTTCATAAGGATATTGTAGCTCCAAAAGTCTATGGCTCTGCATGTTATATTGTGTGATTTTTTTGGGCAAATTAACTGCTTCAAGCCTTGGCTTCTTTATCTCTAAAGTGGAGGAAGTAACCAGATTGATCTGATAAGATTATAATGAGGCTTAAATGAGATAATACACGTAGAGCACTTAGCAAAGTGACTGGCTCATGGTATTTTATAGTAAGTGCTGAACAGATTTTTGTTACACATGGCCTTGGTGGAAAGGGAGAGGTTTGTATCAGGCAGGGTCCAATAGGGAAAACAGAAGCCATGCTATGTAGTCTGGGAATTACAGTTTTAAATATAGAGAATTAGGGGCTCATACAACCACTGGAATTGCTGGGGGAGCCAAGGGTCAGGGAAACCATCCTGTAAATCTCAGACTGAAGCATTTAATGGTGGGGGGCTTCTCATGAGCTCACCAGAAATCATGGCAATTCTCAACAGTTTCTGGGGCATCCCCACCAGTGATCTCAATCTAAGTCACAATGAAAGTACAAACATCAAGAGCTTGCTGGGAAGCTGCTGAGAATCCCAGGTTGTCGCTGCCCACAGAGAGCAAGGCCTCGCCTTCTCTCCCACCTGTGCTTTCAGGTGAGAGCCTCTCAGAGGTAGACTCCAGCCAGGAGCCAGAGGGAAGGGAATTCTGGGGTATGTAGTTCCAATGCTTTGTTTGCATCCACACTAAAGCATTAACAAGACTTTTTCTCAAGTAGCCAACTGAACTGGTTTCTCTTCTTATATATCCACTCAGTATAGAGCAGAGAAAGAGTCCGGAAACAAAAAGTCCCAGAATAACTGAGATTTTACCGTAATCTGCCTAGACTTTTTTTTTCCCCCCAGAAAGAACTCTTTTCATGACCTAGGTGTGTATTTCTTATTAAAATAATGATGGCTTGTATTTGTGCATTAGCTTTCAGGTACCTCACTGGGTTGTTGTGAAGGTAAAAATGAAGACAATAATCATGGATGTTCTTCATATATATACATTTTTTTATTGAAACAGGGTTGATTTACAATTTTGTCTTAGTTTCTGGTGCACAGCAAAGTGATTCAGTTTTATCTTCTTTATCCATTCATCCATAGATGGACATTTAGGTTGCTTCCATGTTTTGGCTATTGTAAATAGTGCTGTTATGAACACTGGGGTGGATGTATCTTTTCGAATTAGAGTTTTCTCCAGATACATGCCCAGGAGTGGATTGCCAGATCATATGGTAACTCTATTTTTAGGTTTTTAAGGAACCTCCATACTGTTTTCCATAGTGGCTGCACCAACTTACATTCCCATCAACAGTGTAGAAGGGTTTCCTTTTCTTCACACCCTCACCAGCATTTGATATTTGTAGATGTTTTAATGATGGTTGAAGAGGTCTGTTTGATTGTTCTCTCAGGGGAATTCTCTTGATTTTTTAATTGGGAGTGGTTCCTCTGCTTCTTCAATTTACTTATACTTCTCTTGCTCTATGAGTTTGTAGACTTTTTGTCACTTGTAGACTTTTTAATGATGGCCATTCTGATTGGTGTGAGGTGGTACCTCATCATAGTTTTGATTTGCATTTCTCTAATAATTAGCAATGTTGAGCATTTTTTCATTGCCTATTGGCCATCTGTATGTCTTCTTTGAAGAAATGTCTATTAGGTCTTCCAACCATTTTTTTAATTCAGTTTTTTTTGTTGTTGTTGTTATTGAGTTGTGCGAGCTTTTTGTATATTTTGGAAATTAATCCCTTGTCGGTTGCATCATCTGCATTTATTTTCTCCCATTCGATAGGTTGTCCTTTCATTTTGTTTATGGTTTCCTTTGCTGTGCAAAAGCTGTATAATTTTGATTAGGTCCCATCTGTTTATTTTTGCTTTTATTTCTATTGCCTTGGGAGACTAACCTAAGAAAACAATGGTATAATTTATGTCCAAGAACGTTTTGCGTATGTTCTCTTCTAGGAGTTTTATGGTGTCATGTCTTATATTTAAGGCTTAAGTCATTTTAGTTTCTTTTTGTGTATGGTGTGAGGGAGTGTTCTAATTTTATTGATTTATATGTGGCTGTCGAGTTTTCCCAACACCACTTGTTGAAGGGACTGCCTTTTCTCCATTGTATGTTCTTGCCTCCTTTGGGTTTATTTCCTGGGCTCTCTATTCTGTTCCATTGATCCATATATCTGTTTTTGTGCCAGTACCATGCTGTTTTGATTCCTGTAGCTTTGTAATATTGCCTGAAGTCTGGGAGAGTTATGCCTCCAGCTTTGTTCTTTTTCCTCAGGATTGCTTTGGCAATTTTGAGTCTTTTATGGCTCCATATAAATTTTAGGATTATTTGTTCT
This sequence comes from Hyperoodon ampullatus, assembly GCF_949752795.1. NCBI lineage: Eukaryota > Metazoa > Chordata > Mammalia > Artiodactyla > Ziphiidae > Hyperoodon > Hyperoodon ampullatus. Next base: position 106,796,100 of record NC_136916.1, read on the forward strand.
AGTTCTGTGAAAAATTTCATGGGAAAATTTGATAGGGATTGCATTAAATCTGTAGATTGCTTTGGTAGTATTGCCATTTTAAAAATATTAATCCTTCCAATCCAAGAGCATGGGATATTTTTCCATTTCTTTGTATCATCTTCAGTTTCCTTTATCAGTGTTTTATAGTCCTCAGCATATAAGTCTTTTAGGTCCTTGGTCAGGTTTGCTAAGTATTTTTTTTTTTTTTTGATTTTAAAAGGGATTGTTTTTTTACTTTCCCTTTCTGATATTTCATTGTTAGTGTAAAGAAACGCAACAGATTTCTGTATGTTAATCTTATATCCTGCTACCTTCCTGAATTCAATGATCAGTTCTAATAGTTTTGTGTGGAGTCTTTAGGGTTTTCTATATATAGTATCATGTCATCTGCATATAATGACAATTTTACCTCTTCCCTTCCAATTTCGATACTTTTTATTTCTTGTCTGATTGCTGTGGCTAGGACTTCCAATACTGTGTTGAGTAGAAGTGGTGAGAGTGGGCATCCTTGTTTTGTTCCAGATTTTAGTGGGAAGGCTTTCAACTTTTCACCATTGATTATTGTATTGGCTATGGGTTTGTCATAAATAGTCAGTAGCTTTTATTATGTTGAGACATGTTCCCTTTATACCCACTTTGGTAAGAGTTTTTATCATGAATGGATGTTGAATTTTATCAAATGCTTTTTCTGCATCTATTCAGACGATCATGTGGTTTTTGTCTTTTGTTTATGTGGTGTATCACATTGACTGATTTGTGTATGTTGAACCATTCTGTGACCCTGGGATGAATCCAACTTGATCATAGTGTATGATCTTTTTTATATGTTGTTGGATTTGGTTTGCTAATATTTTGTTGAGAATTTTTGCATCTATGTTCATTAAAGATATTGGCCTGTCTTTTTTTCTTTTTTGGTAGTGTCTTTGTCTGGTTTTGGTAGCAGGGTGATGGTGGCTTCATAGAATGACTTTGGGAGTGTTTCCTCCTCTTCAGTCTTTTGGAGGCGTTTGAGTAGGATTGGTGTAAGTTTCTCTTTTTATGTTTGGTAGAATTCCCCAATGAAGACATTCGGCCCTGGACTTTTGTTTGCAGGGAGTTTTTTTGGGTTTTTTTTGTTTGTTTGTTTTTTACAGATTCGATGTTACATCTAGTGATCAGTCTGTTCAAATTATCTATTTCTTCTTGATTCAGTGTTGGTAGGCTGTATGTTTCTAGAAACTTGTCCATTTCTTCTAGGTTGTCCAATTTGTTGGCATATAATTGTCCATAGTATTCTCATGTTTTGTTTTGTTTTGTATTTCTGGGATATTGGTTATTTCACCTTTTTCACTTCTTATTTTGTTTACTTGGGTCCTCTCTCTTTTCTTCTTGGTGAGCCTGGCCAGAGGTTTGTTGATTTTGTTTACCCTTTCAAAAAACCAGCTTTTGGTTTTATTGCTTTTTTCTACTGTTTTTAAATCTCTATATTATTTATTTTCTCTCTGATCATTATTATTTCCTTCCTTCTACTGACTTTAGGTTTTGTTCATTCTTCTTTTTCTAATTCTTTTAGGTGGTAGGTTAGGTTATTTATTTGAGACTTTTCTTGTTTTTTTGAGGAAGCCCTATATACCTATGAACTTCCCTCTTAGGAATGCTTTTGCTGCCTCCCATAGATTTTGTATGGTTGTGTTTTCATTGTCATTTGTCTCAATGTATTTTTTAAATTTCCACTTTGATTTCATCATTGACCCTTTAGTTTTTTAGTAGCATGTTGTTTAGTCTCCATGTAATCATTTTTTTCTTATTTCTCTTTCTGTGGTTGATTTCTAGTTTCATGCCATTTCTAGTTTCATTTCTAGTTTCATGTTTTGTCTGATATGAGTATTACCACCCCCACTTTCTCATCATTTCCATTTGCATGAAATATCTTTTTCCATCCCCTCACTTTCAGTCTGTGGGTGTTCTTCACCCTAAAGTGGATCTCTTGTAGGCAGCATATTGTAGGCTGTTGTTTTATTATCCAACCTGCCACTCTATGTCTTTTGATTGGAGCATTTAGTTCATTGACATTTAAGGTAATTATTATTATTATTATTTTTTTTTTTTTTGCGGTACGCGGGCCTCTCACTGTTGTGGCCTCTCCCGTTGCGGAGCACAGGCTCCAGATGCGCAGGCTCAGTGGCCATGGCTCACAGGCCCAGCTGCTCCACGGCATGTGGGATCTTCCCGGACTGGGGCACAAACCCATGTCCCCTGCATCAGCAGGCGGACTCTCAATCACTGTGCCACCAGGGAAGCCCTAAGGTAATTATTGATAGATATATAATTATTGCCATTTTAAACCTTGTTTTCCAGTTGATTTTGTATTTCTTCCTTGTTCCTTTTTCTTTTTCCTTTTGTGGTTTGATGTTTTTCTTTTGTATTATGCTTGAGTTCTCTTCTTTTTGGTTTTTGTGAGTCTGTTGTATGCTTTTGATTTGTGGTTGCCCTGTTGTTTCAAGTGTGCTAACAGATTACTATATCTACTTGATTTAGACTGGTAGTCATATAGGCTCAAACACAGTCTCAAAAAAATAAAATCTACATTCTCTTACTCCCCTCCCCCAGATCCCCACATTTATGATTTTGATGCTCTCTTTTGCATCTTCTTGTTTATCCTTCTGCAATTCATTGTAGTTGTCATTGATTTCACAATTTAAAAAAAATCTATGTACTGGCTTAAGTAATTCACTATCCAGTTGTGATTTTCTCTTTCCTATAGATTCTTGCTTCTTTTCTATTTAGAGAAGACCTGTCAATACTTATTTGAGGATAGGTTTAGTATTGCTGTATTCTTTTAGTTTTTGCTTATCTGAGAGATTCTTTATCTCTCCTTCTATTCTAAATGATATTCTTGCTGGGTAGAGTATCCTAGGTTGCATGTTTTTCCCTTTCAGGGCTTTGAATATATCTTGCCACTCATTTCTGGCTTGTAGTGTTTCTGTAGAGAAATCAACTGGTAGTCTTACGGGGGGTTCCCTTGCAACTAACTCTTTGTTTTTCTCTTGCTGCCTTTAGAATCCTCTCTTTACCTTTGCCATTTTAATTATAATATATCTTGTGTAGGTCTATTTGGGTTCATCTTGTTTGGGACCCTCTGTGCTTCCTGTACCTGAATATCTGTTTCCTTCTTTAGGTTTGGGAAATTTTCAGCCATAATTTCTTCAGATACATCTTTGATCCCTCTTTCTCTTTTTCTAGTGATGTAGATATTATTAATCCAGGGCTACAAGTGTGAAAACCAAGGCTCAGAGACTCTCCTAGCCAGGACGTCTTCAGAACCTGCCCTACCACTATATTCCTTAGTGTAATAAGTGAATAAGTAAATGAAATACACACCTATTTGTCCCAAAGGTGAAAATAATCCAAACACAAAATTTTAAAACTATGTTACTAATGTTAAAAATGTTTCAAGTATACAACTCATAAGCATCTTTTGTCAAGTTATAATCAGATTGAGAGAATATTAAATGCAGAAAGGACTCTATGGCCCAAACTCCTTAGTCCAGGAAAGCTAAACCTCTTGCCTAAGACATACCACTTGAAAATAATGGATTTAGAACTTAGATTTAAGGGCCTGGACTCCAAGATCCAGTGATGGTTATTACAAGTTGACATAAACTTGGTGTATTGCAGTGGTAAAGCTAAAACTAGCTTCTGAGATTACCTCCAAAATTTTCCATTGTACTTTCTCCACTGCCCTTAGGAATTAATGATATCAGAAGCCTTTATATTAGACAGTAACTCTTTGATTAAATTTGGAGGCACAAGTACAAAGGTTTGGCCAACAGTAATGTAATCCAAGACAGGAAGTTAGCCTGAAATGGGTTCTAAGGAAGGTAGCTCCAGTATGCCTTAAACATGCTGAAAACAGCTGCACCAATTAAAAGGCAATTAACTGTGTAATAAATGGAAGTGGTACCAAATTGTTCTGTTTAAAAGTCTAAATGGGGATTGCTGGGGTGTACTCACTGAGTGAGAAATGTGTGCCGGGATGAAGCTTACCCATTTTTCAGCTGATGTGCTTGCTGCTTCACAATACCAGCAAGACAGCTTTAAAAAAGACAGCTCAAAAACAGTTATTTCCAGAGTGTGAGAGAGTGGCATAATTTCTGCTGGCCCTGGCCTGGGAGAGAAAGAAATACAAAGGATATAAATGGGGATGGGGTTGGGAGTGGAAGGAAACAGTGAGAGGAAAACGGTCTGGCAATTCTGCCTTGGCCTGAAACCTGTGAATCTGAGCATTAAATGGTCTGAGGGGTGGGACAGAAACAGCAGAACATGAAAATGATGTTTTGAACCAGAAAAATGAGCTAATAAGAACTTAACAGATTGTAGCAATCAATACTCCTCCTTTTGGAGAAGGGCCATCCCATCTTTTCTGTCTGATTTCATTACTCCATAGTTCAGGGAAAAAATGCTCAGGTTAAATCCTGATATATCAAATATTTATCACCCAGCTCTATATTACAGGCCTCTTTTGGGCACCAGATAATAGGATGAATCAGTCAGGGTTCAGTAAAAGGAACAGAACCACTATTCATCATGGAATAAAGGGTTTATTACAGAAACTAGACCTAACTCAATTATATGGTAGGATCTGAGGAGGTGAAGGTCCAGAGTGAAGTTGGAGGATCAGAGGAGCCTATCCAGTCTGTATGAAATGCCAAGCACGTCTGACCTTTAAGCTTGGACTTCACAAAGGAGAAGTTCATGGGAGGTCTGTGGGCAGCTGTGCCTCTGTCTGAGTCTGCTGGCAAGTGCGTGGGGAGGACCTGGAACTATCCTTAGTCAAAAGGATCAACAGTCAGGAAGAAGAAGAGTACACAGAGGGGAGGAGAGTACGGACAAGCTGGACCCCACTGGCACCTCCGCATTCTAATCTTGGTGACCTTCACCAAGTAACAGACACTGCCTCACTCCCACCTTCCAAGTCCCATGCAAGTTCCTCTCTTGGCCAACTCTCAACCAGAACCATACAAGGAATGGATTTTAGCAGACCAGTTAATGCAGTTGGGGCAGGACAAACCACCCCACAGGGTGAGCAGTGATGATTGGCATGATCTGGTCTGGAGCTGAGATTTCAGGTTGCATTGCAGGGTGGGAGAGAGAGGGGAGAAGGAGGGAGAAGGAAAGGAAGACCCAGAGCCAGGTCAGGATGTCAAGGGGCAGGTCATGGAAAAGTTGGGTGATCTGAACATTTCTGAGAAGATAATACTGGCTTTATTTCACTGTGGGTGCAGTGCTCATTTTAAGCACTCAGTTATGTTGCCTTGAAGGAGGACCATACGTTCCTAGATGTTAAAAGAGTTCTCATCAATTAGGACAGTTTGTAACCTGGTCTGTATAATCAGGATTTCTCCCTGTCAAAGTACCAGGACATGTGACAACATACAGAGTTGGCTGGAGCCACCCAGATTCAAGTATCTTTCAATAACAGAGACATTTTTTCTACCTCGAGTTTGAGTGACAATAAGAGGAGGTGCTTGAGAGGGGCTCAATTACATTATGGATGAATTCTGTACAAGCCTACATAGGTATGTAGGTAGATAAAGACGTACAGATATGTAAAATAAGCACTATACAAATAAAACAACAGTGTGTTCACCATCCACAGTTTCTTTCTAAATCAAGCATTAGCTATTAAGTCACGTTATTTTACTGATTCAGGTATGGGTACTTGCCCAGGAATAGATAAGAAAATATTTTCATAGGGGTTGCCCTGGATCCTGCAGGTGGTAAATCAGAATGCCAAACCCACATGAAGGCAGGCTTAAGGTTACAAATTCTCACAGGAGATTTTTGTAAAATTTCCAACCAGAATCCACGTCAAGATAGGCCAGCTTCCCTGTCATCCTTTGCTGGTGAGATGACTCTTTTTTTCCTATTGTGTCTTTTCTGTAGAGTGTAGGCCTTTGAGGGACCTGAATTTATGTGGGACCTCCCACTACCTACTTTGCATGGGCCTAAGGCTTTGTCTCTTGCCCCCAGCACTGCCATTAAAACCTAAATCTTAGTTCCTGGTAAACAGGCTCCTATTTTGGCTTACAGCTCTGCTTGCAGGATCCTCTTGGAATTTTTCTACTTCCTTCTGAATTCAACCAAGCATTTAAAAAATATTTGATATATTTTATGCTATATTTCCAGGTGTTCTTTTTTTTAATTTTTTTTATTTCCAGATGTTTTGTATCAGTTGTTCAGTGATTTAAGAATTACAGATTTCTGGGCTTCCCTGGTGGCACAGTGGTTGAGAGTCCACCTGCCAATGCAGGGGACGCAGGTTCGTGCCCTGGTCCGGGAAGATCCCACATGCCGTGGAGCGGCTGTGCCCGTGAGCCATGGCCGCTGAGCCTGCGCATCCAGAGCCTGTGCTCCACAACGGGAGAGGCCACAACAGTGAGAGGCCCGCGTACCACACACACAAAAAAAACAACAAAAAGAATTACAGATTTCTGGGAAATGAAGTTGCCAAGATAATCACTAAAATTTCTTCTGGCTGCTGTACACTGAAGCACCATTTCACTGGAATTCTAAGTCCTACACAGAATTGAGAAAGACAGGCCTAGACAAGAGAGTTTTCCTCACATCTTATCCTCTAAGAGTGGGGGTGTGTGGGAGTATCCCCATCCCATTATCCTATATGTATCATATTGTCAGGGCTCTTTGAAATCGTGGAAGACAGCTTTTGTTTTTCAGCTTTCATTCTTTTTTTTTTTTGCAGTATGCGGGCCTCTCACTGTTGTGGCCTCTCCCGTTGCGGAGCACAGGCTCCGGACGCGCAGGCTCAGCGCCCATGGCTCACGGGTCCAGCCGCTCCACGGCATGTGGGATCTTCCCGGACCGGGGCACAAACCCGTGTCCCCTGCATCGGCAGGCAGACTCTCAATCACTGCGCCACCAGGGAAGCCCTCAGCTTTCATTCTTTTATTGAGTTTATTGATGGTGATAAATCTGATAATTACCGATCTGTTTGAAGGCAAAGGACCAACCGGTCCTTGGTTTAGGTGTCTTAGTGCTCAGCTGTGGCTTTGGCACTCCAAATTAATGGTCTGTTGAATAATGGCGACAAGCTCCTGGGAATTGCTAGATCTAGCAAACCATCTTCTCTTCTCTCCGGGTGTGCTGAAGATAACCCAAGCCCACAAGCCAATGTGCCTTTTTAGGTTAAGAACCAGTCAGTACCTAGAATAAAGGAACAGGAGTGGAAAATCAACTTTTTTTTTGCACTCCCAGCTGGAAACATTTAAATGTAGACTTTGACTTGCTCTTCCTTTTCATTTATTCGAATGCTTCTTCCATGAAGGTAATAAGCATCTCTTACCTGAGAAACCGTATGAAAGTGGAAACAAAATTTATTAAATCAATAAATATTTATTGTGCATCTTCTGTGTCTGTGTTAGGCATGAAAAGGAAAGACCTCTTATAACAGGTCAGAAGGTCAAAGGAGACTGGCAGATAGTGGGCTGCTCTGGACCTATGTTTGCTAATTGTAATAGATGTGGTTCACATCAGGGACTGAGTAGCCCCAGGGAATGTCCTCTTGCATATATGCAGCATCAAAGAGTTGAGACAGGTGACTGGGGTGGGGGTGGGGCAGATATACTGCCCTGGTCTCCCAGAAGAATGTCTTGTTGAAAACTTGATGGGACAGTCAAAAGTACCTAAAATCAGATGATATGTGAAATGAAAGTCACAATTCTATCCGTTCTATGACAGCATAAATAAGTCTTCAGGAGGATAGAAAATAAATAGAAAGAATGGTTATGAGTGCTATTTTGTACTTTAAAGTTATAAGTGTAACTCTTCTTTATTTCTTTTACCATTTTGTCTTCCTTTACAATCCACTTGATTTATGGGTAAGTATAGGCTTCTCAGTTTCCCTCATGCTCTGACACTGGCACATATCTCCCCACCATACCAGCAACACCATCCATTTTCCCTTTTAACTCCATCATCTTTGCTTCCATTGGTATTCAACCAATGGTAGGTATTAACACAGACTTTTCTGAGCTCAGCCCTTTCATATCAAAGCTTTATAGAACACTGTGTTCTCTCTCCTAAGAAAGGGGTACTTGTGAGTAGGGGCAACATGAGATTAAGCAGTATGATGGAGTGTGGTCTTCATGAGGCTAGGGTCAGTATCTATCAGTGCTGTAACTCCAGGATGGTAGTTTCCAGTGCCTGGAAAATAGTCACTGCTCAATAAATATTTGTTAACAAAATGAATAAATGAGTGAATGAGGAAAGGAGGAGAGCTGTAGGAAAGTCTACTGCAGAGAAGTTTAAGGGAGTCCCTGCTGTGAGAAACATCTTCCCCCAAGCAGGATCTTTGGGGTAAATAGCTTTCTCAGGTTTTCAGTTGAAAGAATATAGATCTGCTCCCCGCTAAAGACCAATGAAGTCCTTCCAGGTTGCTGGCACCTGAGAATAGTTGGGCGTACTCTCAGGCCTTAAAACCATGATCATTAAGAGAGATAGGGAGTTAAAGCTGGCAAGAAAGAAGTCAGAAGAAGTGTGCAGAAGGATATAACGCATCTTCCTTATGCAATGTCATCAGCATCATCCGTGGTCTTGGCGGCGGCAGCAGCACCACCAGGCAAAGTGTATTAAAAGTTCACACACCGAAGTGTCCTGCTGAGTACTGCAGAAGGGAAAAGTGACCACCACTATAGTCTCAAATTCTGGAAGCTTGGAGAGCCCTTCTGTAATTCCACTTGATACGGACCACAAACTCACAACTAATAGCTGTATCTGCACTTCCCCTTCCCTGCTAAGAGATAGTGCCAGCCCTCCCACTTTCCAAGAGCCTAATTAAATAAGTTGATTACATACAAAATTAATAACTAAATATAAATGGAATTTACATAAATTAAAACAATATAAATATATAAACATAAAAAGAAATGAACATATAAATGCACTGAGTTTTGTATCCAGATAAACTGAAGTATTTTCCAGCAGCAGAGGTAGGAGGAAGGGGTAAGTTAAGGAGAGGAGGATGGGGAGGAAAGAAAGGGGTCTAATAGCACAGCAGTTAGGAAACCCAACACTGAATAAAATTTGCCCAGTCATAAAATTCCCTTAAGCTAGACTCTTTGAAACATCCCCATTAACCAAGATAAAGTGCCCACAGATACTCAACCAGTCTGAGCAGTTGATTTGCAGAACATCTAAACGTCTCCATTATGAAAAGAGATACTTTCTCGTTCAGAAGCAATAATGAGCGTTTCTCCTTGATTCCATTGAGAGGGAGGCTAGGGGACTTCAGTAATTTCTTTCCTCTATGATATTTCTGCAATTGTAAAGTTAAAAGTTAAATGTTAATGTTAAGAGTTAAAGAGAATCCCATCTACCCACACACTCACACCATGGCTGAGGTAATTATGCTGAGCTCCCATAAATGTCTCACTTAACTGCAATCTGATTTATCTTCCTCAGTCCCATCATTGAACGATTTGAAGATCCACCAAACAAATTTAAGATCACAATGACCCTAAAATTTAACAAATACAAAACCCCCACTTTTTCTTTCTGAACGTTTCTGCTCACTTCAATTCTTCTTTTCTTGGCTTTCTTCTCTTGCTACCTGAGGTCATTTCTCATGTCTCTTTAAGAGATTCTTCTTCTTTGCCGACTTAAAATGTTGTTGTCCCCTGGTGCCATCCTTGGCCTCTCATCTTCTCACTTTACTCACTGTCCCAGGTGATCTCATCCCCTCTCAATGAGTCAACCGATCTCTAGGTTAGGCTGCTCCCCCAACTTCAACATCATAGAGCCAACTGCTCTGTGGGCATTTTCAACTCAAATTCAAGATGTCTAAAAATGCTCCCTCATCCTCTTTCTCAAGCTGATTCTCTTTCCAAAATTCTCTCAATTTTTTTTTTTAACCTTCATCCATTCAGCCATCCATGCTAGAATTCTAGTAGACAAACTTTTGTTCTTTCCTCTCCCTCCCTCCTCACTTCTTTATTTTAGTTTTTTCTTCTCCTAACAATTTCTCTAATCTGTCTCTGAAGGGCCATCTTAAGTTTCAGAGCTCCCATGGGACTAAACCCCAACCCTGTGTCCTCACTTACTTACAGGTTCCTGAGCACTTTTCTCAGTTAAGTCTCTTGCATGTAAATTTCCATCTCAGAGTTGGCTTTCTGGCAATCCTACTTATGAAAATTGGTGCCCTGGGCGATCCAAGGAGATGAACTCTGTAATGAGATTTTGGAGATGAGTTATTCACTGGCCAACTGGCAACTATATTGCCATTCAACTTCTCCCTTTACCTAATCCTGCTTCCCTCACTCCCTTAAAGATGTTGTTCCTGAGACCACTACCCAGTAAACGCCATGTACACAGATGTCTGTCTCTGTCTCAGAATCTGCTTCCCGTGAAACCCTTTCCATGGCAAACATTGAACCACTTGCATGACACCCACATGCATGACACCCACATGCATCACTGTTTCTTTCTTCAGTGCTTTTCTCTGGGAAGAAAACCCTTCCCCTCTTTGGTGATCTGTTGCCTGGATCCTCTTCAGGAATGAAGGGTTTATTTCCCCATCACCTGAAATCATTACTGGGAAACAGCCCGCTTTTGAAGAAAATGACTCATCCTAAGTCACACCTCCTTCTAGGGGTAACCTGCATCCGATGACTGATCCACGTGATGGTATGATGACCTGGCTTTCTCACTCCTACTTGGAAAAACTCTGAAGGAACCACATCTGCTCTGGAGTTCTTACTGAATTGGCTGAAGCCTTTGTTTAGATTGTATCATTGCTCAACTCCTCCCTCTCCCCAATCCTGTATCCTTCTGCTCCCAAGAGCGTTCTCTAATAAATATCTCATGTGCTGATTGCCTCCTTAGAATCTGCTTCCTGGTGAACCCAACCTGTAATGTCCCTCTTTTCCAATGTAATTCTTACTCATCCTTTAAGAACTCAGACCAGAGGTCCCCGTATCTAACCTCCCCCCGCCCCCCACAACTATACCCATACAGTCTCCCCTTCCAGACTGGGTTAGTTTTCCTTTGTTAGTGTTTCCATAACATCCTATATATGGTTCCATCACAGAAATTCTCTCTCTCTCTGTCTCTCTCAATATTTATCTACTCCTGTGGTTTTCTCCTGCACTGAACAGTGAGGTTTTTATGTTGCCCAACTGATCATCCCAGGGGCAGAAGGACGAGCACTAAAGTACGCATCAGAGATCTGAATTCTGTCCTCAGCCCTCCTAGTAAATTTTCTATCTGCCCTTCTCTGTGTATCAATTTGCATAACGATAAAATGGAACCAGTAATCTCCATCCTTCCTCCCTTACCCAGTGAGTTTAAAATCTATCGTTATAGTTGTGATTGGGGAAACTCCAGGCAGAACTCCCTCAGGGGTGGTTATATATACTCTCCACTTAATGTTCACCCATCCAGCCTTCCACAGGGTCAACATGAGAGCTAGCTGTTTGCAAGGAGACAGGTGCACAGCACCAGACCAGGGATATGCCAATGTCAGCAGAGGCCAGGGATTTTCTGGGGCAACCCAAATTTAATTTTTAATCCAGATCATTAATTAAGCATATTTGAATATAATTAGCACTTATGATTTTGTAGCACTTTGCATATAAGCACATTCCTAAACCACAAAAAGAAATCCTTTATTGGGCCATGCAATCCAATTTAGGTTTGGAAAATTATAATTCTATATACACACTAAATTAAAGTAGTAAATTGGCATTTTGATTTATATAACGGCCCTGTATGCATTTGATTAGTGTGGATCCATTCCCTGGACATCTGTGTAATAAAATTTAGTTGTTAAATGTTCAGGGCGGATGCTCTGACTTATTTTATTTTATTTTTTTTGAACAAATAGAAAGTTTTCAGTCACAAAGCAACAACAGACATAAAAATGATACAGCAAGTGCTATGGTCATTCAAAGAAGGCATAGAATACATACAACAAGGCTCTCCTCTATGGCACAGGGAACTGTACTCAACATTTCCTAATAACTTATAAGGGAAAAGAATGTGAAAAAGGAATCACTGTGATGTACACCTGAAAGTAACATGACATTTTAAGTCAACTATACTTCAATTAAAAAACAAACAGACAACAACAACAACAAAAAACCAAAGAGGTCATAGAAGTTCTTATGAGATTCCATAAGAGGAGCCAAATGAGGACAGGAGAGATGGCTTTTGAATCAATTCAGAGGAGAAGTCGCAGAGAAACTAGTCTTTGACGTGAACTTGAGTTTCCATTAAGATTGCAACGCAGGGATATTACAGATGAAGGTAATCACATAAACTTATTATACTGAAACTTGCAGAGGTTATGAGTGTTGTTCAAGATCCCAAAGCAAGTACATTGTGGAATCAGAATTTTAAGTGAGGCCTAATGAACTAAAAACAAACAAAGAAAAGAACAAGCCCTTTCTGTGATACCATGTTGCCTTTCAAGTCGTTTTTTTGGTGGGTTGATAGAAACTGGTTCCAGTGTTTCTTGCAGGAATGACTAGTTGTGTCCCCCCGCGGTCCCCTACCCCCGAATTGATCCTCAAAGTTTCCATTAGAATGGACTTGCTAAAATGCAGACATAAAAGTATTCATGACGCCTGTGTCCAATTATTTCTCCTGCCATTGCCTACTTCACTTCTAGGATTATATGAACAATTCACTGTCTTGAATTATGCTTTTCCCTCCTCCAAGAATTCCTTTCTTCCTGTGGGGCATCTGGGAAACCCACTTCATTTTTCGAAACTCAATTTTATGCAGTCTTCTTTGTAGTGTTGTGATCACACGCTCCTTTTTGCTACCCTTGCACTTCTGCATGCCTGATTGTTGCACTCGCTACAGTGTATTGTAATTGTATGTTTTACATATCTCTGTCTTCTCCTGGGCAACGTTCCTTGGGGCCAGGGACTACCTTTTTTCATCTATTGATGTTGCCTTAGCATGTTACTTGTTGTGAAGTAGTTAGTTATAAAATGAGATTTGATTAAATTAAAAATTGTTATGTACATATTAGTTATTATCATTTACAGATATAACAGGAAAAAATATTAATGTTGGTGCTGAAAGTTCACTTCTATAAATGGTGGTGGTACTTGACTTCACTTATATTATTTTTCCCACTATTTTGTATCTTTCTACCTGATATCTCTTCTTTATTTCCATCTATGTTTCTTTATTACTAAACCAAGAAAAACAGGTATGAGGGTAGGGCTAGGCCATAACTGGCTGGAATAGTAAAGAAATTGTGTGGGGTTTTGGTGAGAAAATCCTGAAGCATACAGGTCTGCATCTTCCCTTTGAGGCATGTGGAGGGGTCTGCTTCTAAAGAGTTTTATTAGCAACTAATCAAGATGCTTTTGCACAAGGCTCCTGATTAGCTGTTGGTATACTAAGAGTAATCAGAGTTAGCGTAGTTTCTGATTTGTTTTACATTTTCAATGTGGATGATCTTTTTTTTTTTCTTTCACACACAGACATTGTATTTTATTTTTACAAGAGATAAATAAATTGACACCAAGCATTGTAAATGGATGACCATAACAAAAGCAACAATGATTGCAATTACCAAACACGAAACACACTCGTATTATGTCATAATATTGACATTCAGTCCAGTAATCCTCCACTGTAACAGCTCCTTTACTTTGCAGTGAGAATTGATTTGTATATTTTTTGCCTCTGAGTCCTTGTGGGATTTTTTTTTTAATTCAAACAAAGTCACAAAAATTATAATCATTCTCATCAGTTCACTCAGTCCCATGTAATTAATTTGTTTTCATCTTGATCTTTTGTTAGCACTTTTATGAATTCATCAGTTTTCCATTAGAGTTCTGAAAATGCTTATTCATTCAGTTCAGCAGTATAGGCAGTTACCAGAAACCTGTGCTTGTCAGAGTCTTTTCCATGAATTCCTTGAAGATGAAACCCTTTTATAGGAACATTTTTGCAAAAGCATCAGAGTACACCCAGAACTCTCTGTAAATGACAAAAGACTTAAAAATGACCATGGTTAAAGATTTGATGAAAGTTCATAATAATGCAATTGACAAGGAAATTTAGTAATTTCTGAGATATACATTTTAAAGTAATAACTAGAATTATGACTTATAACATTATACCAGAACATATAAGATTTTTAGAAATTTCATGTAATGTCTGAAACATTTATAAACATATTTCCATACAAATAACCCAAAGAAAGTTTAGTATTAGTTGCTTTTTTGTTGTTTGTTTTTTTATACTGCAGGTTCTTATTAGTCATCAATTTTATACACATCAGTGTATACATGTCAATCCCAATCGCCCAATTCAGCACACCACCATCCCCTCCCCACCGCAGTTTTCCCCCCTTGGTGTCCATACATTTGTTGTCTCAACTTCTGCCCTGCAGACTGGTTCAGCTCTACCATTTTTCTAGGTTCCACATACATGCGTTACAATACGATATTTGTTTTTCTCTTTCTGACTTACTTCACTCTGTATGACAGTCTCTAGATCCATCCACGTCTCAACAAATGACTCAATTTCGTTCCTTTTTATGGCTAAGCCATTGTATATATGTACCACAACTTCTTTTTTTTTTTTTTTTTAGGGTCTTTTTTTTTTTTTTTTATTAGTTTCTGCTTTATAACAAAGTGAATCAGTCATACATACACATCTGTTCCCACATCCCTTCCCTATTGCGTCTCCCTCCCTCCCACCCTCCCTATCCCACCCCTCCAGGCGGTCACAAAGCACCGAGCTGATCTCCCTGTGCTCTGCGGCTGCTTCCCACTATCTATCTACCTTACGTTTGGTAGTGTATATATGTCCATGCCTCTCTTTCGCTTTGTCACAGCTTACCCTTCCCCCTCCCCATATCCTCAAGTCCGTTCTCAAGTAGGTCTGTGTCTTTATTCCAGTTTTACCCCTAGGTTCTTCATGACATTTTTTTTTTTTTTTAAATTCCATATATATGTGTTAGCATACGGTATTTGTTTTTCTCTTTCTGACTTACTTCCCTCTGTATGACAGTCTCTAGATCCATCCACGTCTCAACAAATGACTCAATTTCGTTCCTTTTTATGGCTAAGCCATTGTATATATGTACCACAACTTCTTAATCCATTCGTCTGTCGATGGGCATTTAGGTTGCTTCCATGACCTGGCTATTGTAAATAGTGCTGCAATGAACATTGGGGTGCATGTGTCTTTTTGAATTATGGTTTTCTCTGGGTATATGCCCAGTAGTGGGATTGCTGGATCATATGGTAATTCTATTCTTAGTTTTTTAAGGAACCTCCATACTGTTCTCCATAGTGGCTGTATCAATTTACATTCTCACCAACAGTGCAAGAGGGTTCCCTTTTCTCCACACCCTCTCCAGCATTTGTTGTTTGTAGATTTTCTGATGATGCCCATTTTGACTGCTGTGAGGTGATACCTCATTGTAGTTTTGATTTGCATTTCTCTAATAATTAGTGATGTTGAGCAGCTTTTCATGTGCTCCTTGGCCATCTGTATGTCTTCTTTGGAGAAATGTCTATTTAGGTATTCTGCCCATTTTTGGATTGGGTTGTTTGTTTCTTTAATATTGAGCTGCAGTAGCTGTTTATATATTTTGGAGATTAATCCTTTGTCTGTTGATTTGTTTGAGAATATTTTCTCCTATTCTGAGGGTTGTCTTTTTGTCTTGTTTATAGTTTCCTTTGATGTGCAAAACCTTTGAAGTTTCATTAGGTCCCATTTGTTTATTTTTGTTTTTATTTCCATTACTCTAGGAGGTGGATCAAAAAAGATCTTGCTGTGATTTATGTCATAGAGTGTTCTGCCTATGTTTTCCTCTAAGAGTTTGATGGTGTCTGGCCTTACATTTAGGTCTTTAATCCATTTTGAGTTTATTTTTGTGTATGGTATTAGGGAGTCTTCTAATTTCATTCTTTTACATGTAGCTATCCAGTTTTCCCAGCACCACTTATTGAAGAGACTGTCTTTTCTCCATTGTATATCTTTGCCTCCTTTGTCATAGATTAGTTGAACACAGGTGCGTAGGTTTATCTCTGGGCTTTCTATCTTGTTCCATTGATCTATGTTTCAGTTTTTGTGCCAGTACCATATTGTCTTGATTACTGCAGCTTTGTAGTATAGTCTGAAGTTAGGGAGTCTGATTCCCCTAGCTCCGTTTTTTCCCTCAAGACTACTTTGGCTATTCAGGGTCTTTTGTGTCTCCATACAAATTTTAAGATGATTTGTTCTAGTTCCATAAAAAATGTCATTGGTAATTTGTTAGGGATTGCATTGAATCTGTAGATTGCTTTGGGAAGTATAGTCATTTTCACAGTATTGATTCTTCCAATCCAAGAACATGGTATATCTCTCCATCTGTTGGTATCATCTTTAATTTCTTTCATCAGTGTCTTTTAGTTTTCTGCATACAGGTCTTCTGTCTCCCTAGGTAGGTTTATTCCTAGGTATTTTATTCTTTTTGTTTCAGTGGTAAATGGGAGTGTTTCCATAATTTCTCTTTCAGATTTTTCATCATTAGTGAATAGGAATGCAAGAGATTTCTGTGCATTAATTTTGTAACCTGCAACTTTACCAAATTCATTGATTAGCTCTAGTAGTTTTCTGGTGGCATTTTTAGGATTCTCTGTGTATAGTATCATGTCATCAGCAAACAGTGACAGTTTTCCTTCTTCTTTTCCAATTTGTATTCCTTTAATTTTTTTTTCTCTGATTGCCATGGCTAGGACTTCCAAAACTATGTTGAATAATAGTGGTGAGAGTGGACATCCTTGTCTTGTTCCTGATCTTAGAGGAAATGCTTTCAGTTTTTCACCATTGAGAATGATATTTGCTGTGGGTTTGTCGTATATGGCCTTTATTATGTTGAGGTAGGTTCCCTCTATGCCCACTTTCTGCAGAGTTTTTATCATAAATGGGTGTTGAATTGTGTCAAAAGCTTTTTCTGCATCTACTGAGATGATCATATGGTTTTCCTTCTTCAATTTGTTAATATGGTGTATCACATTGATCGATTTGCGTATCTTGAAGAATCCTTGCATCCCCGGGATAAATCCCACTTGATCATGTTGTATGATCCTTTTAATGTGTTGTTGGATTCTGTTTGCTCGTATTTTCTTGAGGATTTTTACATCTATATTCATCAGTGATATTGGTCTGTAATTTTCTTTTTTTGTAGTATCTTTGTCTGGTTTTGGTATCAGGGTGATGGTGGCCTCATAGAATGAGTTTGGGAGTGTTCCTTCCTCTGCAAGTTTTTGGAAGAGTTTGAGAAGGATGGGTGTTAGCTCTCCTCTAAATGTTTGATAGAATTCACCTGTGCAGCCATCTGGTCCTGGACTTTTGTCTGTTGGAAGATTTTTACTCACAGTTTCAAATTCATTACTTGTGATTGGTCTGTTCATATTTTCTATTTCTTCCTGGTTCAGTCTTGGAAGGTTATACCTGTCTAAGAATTTGTCCATTTCTTCCAGGTTGTCCATTTTATTGGCATAGAGTTGCTTGTAATAGTTTCTTAGGATGCTGTGTATTTCTGTGGTGACTTGTAACTTCTCCTTTTTCATTTCTAATTTTATTGATTTGAGTCCTCTCCCTCTTTTTCTTGATGAGTCTGGCTAATGCTTTATCAATTTTGTTTATCTTCTCAAAGAACCAGCTTTTAGTTTTATTGATCTTTGCTATTGTTTTCTTTGTTTCTATTTCATTTATTTCTGCTCTGATCTTTATGATTTCTTTTCTTCTGCTTACTTTGGGTTTTGTTTGTTCTTCTTTCTCTAGTTCCTTTACGTGTAAGGTTAGCTTGTTTACTTGAGATTTTTCTTGCTTCTTGAGGTAGGCTTGTATAGCTATAAACTTCCCTCTTAAAACTGCTTTTGCTGCATCCCATAGGTTTTGGATCATCGTGTTTTCATTGTCATTTGTCTCTAGGTATTTTCTGATATCCTCTTTGATTTCTTCAGTGATCTCTTGGTTATTTAGTAACGTATTGTTTAGCCTCCATGTGTTTGTGATTTTACGTTTTTTCCCCTATAATTCATTTCTAATAGCGTTGTGTTCAGGACAAATGCTTGATATGATTTCAATTTTCTTAAATTTACTGAGGCTTGAATTGTGACCCAAGATGTGATCTATCCTGGAGAATGTTCCATGTGCACTTGAGAAGAAACTGTAATCTGCTGTTTTCAGATGGAATGTCCTATAAATATCGATTAAATCTATCTGATCTATTGTGTTATTTAAAGCTTGTGTTTCCTTATTGATTTTCATTTTGGATGATCTGTCCATTGGTATAAGTGAGGTGTTGAAGTCCCCCACTATTATTGTGTTACTGTCAATTTCCTCTTTTATAGATGTTAGCAGTTGCCTATGTATTGAGGTGCTCCTATGTTGGGTGCATATATATCTATAATTGTTATCTCTTCTTCTTGGATTGATCCCTTGATCATTATGTAGTGTCCTTCCTTGTCTCTTGTAACATTCTTTAAAGTCTATTTTATCTAATATGAGTATAGTTACTCCACCTTTCTTTTGATTTCCATTTGCATGGAATATCTTTTTCCATCCCCTCACTTTCAGTCTGTATGTGTCCCTAGGTCTGAAGTGGGTCTCTTGTAGACAACATATATAGGGGTCTTGTTTTTGTATCCTTTCAGCAAGCCTACATCTTCTGGTTGGAGCATTTAATCCATTCATGTTTAAGGTAATTATCGATATGTATGTTCCTATGACCATTTTCTTAATTGTTTTGGGGTTGTTTTTGTACGTCCTTTTCTTCTCTTGTGTTTCCCACTTAGAGAAGTTCCTTTAGCATTTGTTCTAGAGCTGGTTTGGTGGTGCTGAATTCTCTTAGCTTTTGCTTGTTTATAAAGCTTTTCATTGTTTGTAAAGCTTTTGATTTCTCCATCAAAACTGAATGAGATCCTTGCCGGGTAGAGTAATCTTGGTTGTAGGTTCTTCCCTTTCATCACTTTAAGTATATCATGCCACTCCCTTCTGGCTTGTAGAGTTTCTGCTGAGAAATCAGCTGTTAACCTTATGGGAGTTCCCTTGTATGTTATTTTTCATTTTTCCATTGCTGCTTTCAATAATTTTTCTTTGTCTTTAATTTTTGCCAGTTTGATTACTATGTGTCTCGGCATGTTTCTCCTTGGGTTTATCTTGTATGGGACTCTCTGCGCTTCCTGGACTTGGGTGGCTATTTCCTTTCCCGTGTTAGGGAAGTTTTCGGCTATAATCTCTTCAGATATTTTCTCAGGTCCTTTCTCTCTTCTCCTTCTGAGACCCCTATAATGCGAATGTTGTTGCATTTAATGTTGTCCCAGATGTCTCTTAGGTTGTCTTCATTTCTTTTCATTCTTTTTTCTTTATTCTGTTCCACAGCAGTGAATTCCACCATTCTGTCTTCCAGCTCACTTATCCGTTCTTCTGCCTCAGTTATTCTGCTATTGATTCATTCTAGTGTAGTTTTCATTTCAGTTATTGTATTGTTCATCTCTGTTTGTTTGTTCTTTAACTCTTCTAGGTCTTTGTTAAACACTTCTTGCATCTTCTCGATCTTTGCCTCCATTCTTTTTCCGAGGTCCTGAATCATCTTCACTATCATTATTCTGAATTGTTTTTCTGGAAGGTTGCCTATGTCCACTTCATTTAGTTGTTTTTCTGGAGTTTTATCTTGTTCCTTCATCTGGTACATAGCCCTCTGCTTTTTCATCTTGTCTGTCTTTCTGTGAATGTGGTGTTTGTTCCATAGGCTGCAGGATTGTAGTTCTTGCTTCTGCTCTCTGCCCTCTGGTGGATGAGGCTATGTAAGGCTTGGTGGGAGGGACTGGTGGTGGGTAGAGCTGAGTGTTCCTCTGGTGGGCAGAGCTCAGGAAAACTTTATTCCAGTTGACTGTTGATGGGTGGTGCTGGGTTCCCTCCCTGTTGGTTCTTTGGCCTGAGGCAACCCAATACTGGAGCCTACCTGGGCTCTTTGGTGGGGCTAATGACAGACTCTGGGAGGGCTCATGCTAAGAAGTACTTCCCAAAGCTTCTGCTGCCAGTGTCCTTGTCCCCACGGTGAGCCACAGCCCCCCCCCACCTCTGCAGGTGACCCTCCAACACTAGCAGGTAGGTCTGGTTCAGTCTCCCCTGGGGTCACTGCTCCTTCCCCTGGGTCCTGATACGCACACCACTTGTTTGTGCTCTCCAAGAGTGGAGTCTCTGTTTCTCCCAGTCCTGTTGAATCCTGCACTCAATTCCCACTAGGCTTCAAAGTCTGATTGTCTAGGAATTCCTCCTCCCGTTGCCAGAACCCCAGGTTGGGAAGCCTGACGTGTGGCTCAGAACCTTCACTCCAGTGGGTGGACTTCTGTGGTATAAGTGTTCTCCAGTCTGTGAGTCACCCACCCACCAGTTATGGGATTTGATTTTACTGTGATTGCACCCCTCCTGTCTCATTGTGGCTTCTCCTTTGTCTTTGGATGTGGGGTGCCTTTTTTGGTGAATTCCAGTGTCTTCCTGTCGATGATTGTCCAACAGCTAGTTGTGATTCTGGTGTTTTCACAAGAGGGAGTGAGAGCACATCCTTCTACTCTGCCATATTGGTTCCTCGACCTGCTGTGACTTCTTGGAGTGCTCAGCAATGTGAAGTCACTTCCTTAAAGCCCAGGTTAAAATGATAATATGTAGTGACAATTTATTGAGCTCCTAGTGTGGGTCAGGCTCTGTTTTGGCCACTTTTCAGTTATTACTTTACTCTCTATAACACAAAATATCCCTTTCATACAGATGGTGAAACTGGTGCTTACATTTGGTTACTAGCGAGCTGGATGTCAGCTTATATAGCTATGAGAACCAGTAGTACTAATCTCTTCTCAAATTTGCATTTAGTCACAACACATTGGTAGCTTAAAATCAGTCCTGGTAAGAGTATTTACACCACAAAAATTGGCACATGTTACATATTAAGGCTGTATTTATTTACTTTAAGAGTCTGTCATTAGGGCTTCCCTAGTGGCGCAGTGGTTGAGAACCTGCCTGCCAATGCAGGGGACACGGGTTCGGGCCCTGGTCTGGGAAGATCCCACATGCCGTGGAGCAACTAGGCCCGTGAGCCACAACTACTGAGCCTGTGCGTCTGGAGCCTGTGCTCCACAACAAGAGAGGCCACGATAGTGAGAGGCCCGCGCACCGCGATGAAGAGTGGCCCTCGCTTGCCGCAACTAGAGAAAGCCCTCACACAGAAACGAAGACCCAACACAGCCATAAATAAATAAATAAATAAATAATTTTTAAAAAGAGTCTGTTGTTAAACATTTAGCAGCACACCACAGTTTGCAGCTAATAACCAGCTGAGCCAAGATTCAAGCTCACATCTGTCAGTCTCCAAACTCTTGCTCTGTTTCCCTGGTTAAGAGAAGCCACAGGTTGATATAGTACCTAGCACTTTCCTAAGGCTCTGAAGCTCTCTCTTCTGAAGACCCCCCCAGCCTCCACCCCTTCCCAACTAAATTCTGCTAACTCAAAATAGGAAGGAAAGTTCAGCCAGGGGCTATCCAGAATTCCCTTTATTCTGTTTCAACTCTTGCCAAAAAGGAAAGTCCAGTGGTGAAACTGTTAGAGAAAAACCAAAGAGATAAAGATAATTTGGATTCTGTTTGGTCAGTATCTGTGAATAAATGCAAAGGAGGAAGTGAGTAAACCATTAGTTCCCAAATGCTTCGAGGAGCCCCACTGGAGAGCTCTTTTACTTGGCAGTGAGGAGAAGGACCCCATGGAAGCCTTAATCAACACCATCTAATTAAGGAGATGGAGTTTGATCTCTGGGCCAAGTGTCCACCTGCTTCCCATTTCCAATCATTTAGCACACATTAAAAGTGAATAAAACATAAACTCAGAACCACCTCAGTGATACGTTACATTTCCAAGACAGGAGTAAGATGAGAAACTAACTTCAAAAGAGATAAAACAGAATGGGCCTAATGCCCTGCTAAAATCTGGCATGGACTGGGGTCAGATATAGAGAAAATGACTCTTAATAAATAATTTTGTTTTTAATGACACTGGACTCTCCACTGGCTGATATGATGTATCAAGCTCTAGGCAATATTAATAATCTTGCATATTCATTTTGCATATATTTTATAGTGTTTTATGTGTTCCATCTTTGGTTTTAAATTGTTCTTTGAGGATAGAGACCATATCTATTAAGTCTTGACAATAATATGTTAAGCACTTTTTGCACAGTGAATATGCCCTTAGAATGAGTTCCCTGTACTGGTGATTGTCTCAGACTTGCAGAGCAACACCCTTCAGGGCCATCCCTCTATTTTTGCACAATGACAAATTTCCCATAGCCCTTGAGCTTTGCTCCTGCTTACTCTGATTCAGAGTAAGGGAGTTGGGGTGGTCAGGCTGGAGCTGGCTTTAGCACAAGGCAATGTTCTGCTCACACCCAACACAGAAACCACCATCTGTGACCCCTGTGGAATCCTCTGCCTTCTCAGTCAGTGTAGGATGTGTACATTGCCTGCTCAAGAACAGCCCAGGCCAAAAGGCAAGTCTTGAAAGACAGCAGAGGAAGACTGTTTTTCCAACAAATCTAGGAAATTGTGGTTCAGAGGAAGCATTTGCCTTTGAGGACTAGCAGTGAGTGCATT
The DNA here is from genome assembly GCF_949752795.1 of Hyperoodon ampullatus. NCBI lineage: Eukaryota > Metazoa > Chordata > Mammalia > Artiodactyla > Ziphiidae > Hyperoodon > Hyperoodon ampullatus. The sequence continues at coordinate 106,818,782 of NC_136916.1, forward strand.
AACAACATTAAGAACAGCATAACCAGGATTTTGAAAGAAACTTAGTCATAGAGTGGAATGGAAAACAACTTGATTCTCCATTTCCCCCATGCACATCTGCTCTCATATAGTTTTCCGTCACCCCTTAGATAAAATCTACAGCAGATTCTCTGGTTTCCAGGTCATTCTCAGATAAGCAAAAGTCCTGTGGCCACTACATATTACAAAATAGTACTAACCATCTCAGTAACTAAAATTTCCAGCCTTGTGTAAGAGTCAAAATTCCAGTCTTCATTTAAAAAATAATGTTTAAAACTCCTCCCTCCCCCAGTTTGGCATTGCTGATGATAGGACGCTGTCAGTGGAAAGGAACATGGTGGTTGGTTTCTTCTTTCTTGATTGTGCCATCACCCCACTCCACTCCCAACTGGCTAGTTGGGATTTCTGTTCCTCTCCAGTGCTGGAGTGGTGGGGAGGGACAAGAGGTTAGGAAGTTCTTACCTGATTGATGCAGTCATGAGTTGGCACTGCTGTCTCCAAGTTTGGCAGATGTTCAGTGCTCTCTTGCTTTATTGTGCTAGTGAGAACCTCCAGTAAGTACAATGTTGCTCATTTCTGATCTCAGGGTTTTTTGTTTTGTTTTGTTTTTTTGTTTGGAGATGCTATCATATTTATCATAGTTTGCTAAAAGTTTTTTTTAATATGAATGATTATTGAATTGTATAAAATTGTTTTATATTCATTGTGATGATCAGATGATCTTTTTTCTTTATTCTGTTACTATGAGAATTACACTGATTTTTAAAATGTTAACATTTGTACTCTTGGATTAAACTCCACTCAGTTAGGATGTTGTTGTCCTTTCCCAGATCACTGGATTCGGTTTGCTCTTACTGTGTTTAAGGTTTTGCATCCGTACTTTTGAAGAAGACTGACATTTTTATATCTTGCAATGTCTCTATCAGGTTTTGTTATTATGGTTATGATGTATTCATAAAATGACTTGAGAAGTACATACTCTGTTTCTGTTGTCTGGAAAAGTTTATGTAAGATTGTTATTTCTTCCTTAGATGTTTGGTATACTTCACCAGTGAAAACATTAATCTTGGAGATTTCTTTGTGGGATGAATCTATTTCTTTTGGATTGCTCAGTGAATTCTTTGGAGATGCCCTCATCACTAGGGACTATTTACCTATGAACCTCTGCTTCAGGGGATGCACTTTCCAGCTGAATGCCTAAGACCCCTATATTAGTCTGCTTGTGCTGTCATAACAAAATATCACAGATTGGGTGGCTTAAATAACAGACATTTATTTTGTCACAGTTCTGGAGGGTGGAAGTCCAAGATCAAGGTGCCAGCAGGACTGGTTTCTGGTGAAGGTTCTCTTCCTTGTAGATGACCACCTTCTCACTGTGTCATCAAGTGCACATGAGGGAAGAGAAAGAGAGCTCTGATCTCTTCCTATAAGGACACCAGTCTTATCAGATTGGGATCCCACCCTTATGACCTCATTTAACCTTAATGACCCCGTTCGAGGCCCTGTCTCCATATATAATCATATTGAGCTTCAACATATGAATTAGGGGACACAATTCAGTCTGTAACAATCCCGATTCTCTATGACTGCCTCCACACAGTATCTCCCCACTTCTTTTCCCACTGCTCCTCCAGGTGTTCTCATGGGCAAGGTCCCTCTGAGATGGTTCTGGTCTCTCTCTCACGCTCTCATTCTCTCTCTCTCTCCCTCCTTTTACCTCTGGTGCACAGAAAATATCTTCATCTTAAATCCTTCAGTAGAGGGCATGAAAATTACTTTGAAGCAGGGACTTCTACACTGTTTGCTCATGATGCTTCTGCTAGCCTCTAGCTCCTTCAGATTTCTTATCTGTGAGTCAAACACCAGAGAGCTGCTCTCTAGGGGGCTCATCTGAAGCCCTCTGCAGGGCCTCCTCAATATCTTTATCACTAGGCTTGAGGTAAGGTATCAGCCTCCCTCATGGAGGGGGTAAAGAGGTTCATAGTCTACTGACCTCCAAATAAAAGCCTCTCTCCAATTCCCATCTTTCCTTTTGGTCTCTTCAACCTCTTTATAGGCTGCAGATGAGTAATGGGCTAAGAGTCACAAAAACTGGCCTTCACATACCCCCATTTCCAGTTCTCCTTAAGTAGTCGAGTAACACCTAACAGTCTTGAACTCTCTGCTGACATCGAGCCTGTGTCCTGTTTTAACCTGCTGCTACATTAGCTAGCATGCTATAAAAGTCTCTATAACAACAAATTGTATAGACAAGGACACAGAGATTGATAAATATTTTAGACTGAGACAGTTTCTAAGAAATGCACATCAACAATTTAAAAATAATACTCTACAAAATTTGCAAGTCTATCATCATCCTTCTTTCTGATAATTTCCTGAGCTTATCTCAGAACTTAAAAAACACCACCAGCACTGAAAGTAGACAATTGTGCATCTTATGGTGCCAGACTCACACTGGACCACATTTAAGTCTCCCTTTGAAAGTGAGGACCCAGGATACCACATTCCAGCTACAGCATCTCTTGCTCAGATCCCAGGTCCACTGCTCCAGCATTAGAAACAGACCTTGGTTTTTTCACAAGGTGCTTTACTCATGGTTGCCTGAGAAGCTTGGGCCACTGTGCAGAGGAAGTAGATGAGGGAGTGAATGTAGTCAGAGCCTTAAAAAATTAGGGAGCAGAAATGAGACTCTAACCCAAGTTTGGAGAGATGGAGAAAGGCATTCCAATGTTTCAGCTAGAGGGAGAGCAGAGGGAGGGAACTCCATGGCTGGGCACAGAAGGCAATATCCAGTAGAGGGAAGTGTCAGAGCACAAAAATTGGTGAGGTAGAAATTTATAATTATCTGTCTGCTTCTGAAACTTGACCTACCTAGTTTTGAGGCTGTTTGCAAATGTATGTTGGAAGCTATTATGGACGTACTTTTTTTTTTTTTGAGGTATATAGTTGATATACAGTGTTCTGTTAGTTTCAGGTGTGTAGCAAAGTGATTCAGTTATATACATATATATAACTTTTTCAGATTCTTTTCCCATGTAGGTTATTACAAAATATTGAGTATAGTTCCCTGTGCTATACAGTAGGTCCTTGGTGGTTATCTATTTTGTATATAGTAGTGTGTGTATATGTTACTCCCAAATTCCTAATTGATCCCTACCCCCACCTTTCCCCTTTGGTAACCATAAGTTAGCTTTCTATGTCTGTGAGTCTGTTTCTGTTTTGTAAATAAGTTCATTTGCATCATTTTTTTTAGATTCTACAGATAAGTGATATCATATGATATTTGTCTTTCTCTGACTTACTTCACTTGGTGTGATAATCTCTAGGTCCATCCATGTTGTTGCAAATAACATTATTCTTTTTTATGGCTGACTAATATTCCATTGTATAAATATACCACATCTTCTTTATCCATTTATCTGTTGATAGACATTTAGGTTGCTTCCGTGTCTTGGCTATTGTAAATAATGCTGCAATGAACATTGGGGTGCATGTATTGTTTTGAATTATGGTCTTCTCTGGATATATGCCCAGAAGTGGGATTGCTGGATCATATGGTAGCTCTATTTTTAGTTTTTTAAGGAACATCCATACTGTTCTCCATAGTGGCTGTACCAATTTACATTCTGACCAACAGTGTAGGAGGGTTTCTTTTTCTCCACACTCCCTCCAGCATTTATTATTTGTAGACTTTTTGATCATGGCCATTCTGACTGGTGTGAGGTGATATCTCACCGTAGTTTTGATTTGCATTTCTCTAGTAATTAGTGACGTTGAGCATCTTTTCATGTGTCTGTTGGCCATCTGTATGTCTTCTTTGGAGAAATATCTATTTACATCTTCTGCCCATTTTTTGATTGAGTTGTTTATTTTTTTGATATTGAGTTCTATGAGCTGTTTGTATATTTTGGAGATTAATCCTCCATCAGTTGCATCGTTTGCAAATATTTTCCCCCATTCTGTAGGTTGTCTTTTCGTTTTGTTTATGGTTTTCTTTATGGTGCAAAAGCTTATAAGTTTAATTGGGTCCCATTTGTTTAGTTTTGTTTTTATTTCCATTACTCTAGGAGACAGATCCAAAAAGATATTGCTACGATTGGACACACTTAATTTTAAAACTCTGGAATTCTTGTTATGCTAGGGTGGTCTGGTATTGGGGAAATTGTTTACAGCCACCAGAAGTTTCCTATAAATTCCAGTTTAGTGACAGTAGATCCATGGCTGATGAGTCCACTCCCATGATTTCACATGGAGAAGAAGAAGCAGTGGATGTATGATGTACATAGAACACAATTTTGAAAGACCCAAAATATTGAGGAGGTTACATTGCCAGGAACTAGCTTCTCTTTACCTTAAAATGTTCTTAAGTTCTCCCACATACTTTTTCCTTGTTCAGGATTTGGGTGCTGCACCTCAGTGACCACTATGGGTGAGATATTATGTTGACTCCAAATAGATGGCTTTGCTTATGGAAAGAGTACAGCCAACCATCATAGGGAACAGTTGAAATAATCATGTATATGATAGGAGATAGTCACAGTGTACTTTTTCAAAATTAAATTTTTTATCATTTTTATCTTTTCAAACTGATTTGTGCTTCTGGCTGTAGCTTAAAAGAAGGAATGGGGGCTTCCCTGGTGGTATAATGGTTAAGAATCTGCCTGCCAATGCAGGGGACATGGGTTTGAGCCCTGGTCTGGGAAGATCCCACATGCAGCGGAGCAACTAAGCCCGTGTGCCACAACTACTGAGCCTGTGCTCTAGAGCCTGTGAGCCACAACTACTGAGCCCACATGCCAAAACTACTGAAGCCTGTGCGCCTAGAGCCTGTGCTTTGCAACAAGAGAAGCCACTCCAATGAGAAGTCCGCATGTAGCAATGAAGACCCAATGCAGCCAAAAATAAATAAATAAATAAATAAAACTCAAAAAAAAAAAAAAAAAAAGAAGGAATGATAGCATGGGCAGTTACTCAGGTTTAGGTGGGATGATTGTGAGACTATTGGGCCACTTGAAGAAAGCTAGGATCTTTTGGCTTTTTGGGGGTAGTGGATGAGATAAAGGGTAAGAGGTCAGGAAGGAGGTTAAGGAAGACAGTGAGGGAGAACAATTCCTTGTACCCACTGTTGCTTGCACTGCTTTCAATGTTCAATCCTAGTGAAAGAAGATGCCCTGAAATGAAGTGAGTTTAACAGACAATTTTGGTGCTAGGGCCACTGTAACAAAAGCACCTGGTGGCTTAAACAACACGAATTTATTGTTTCACTGTTCTGGAGGCCAGAAGTCAAGGTATCTACTAGGTTGGTTCCTTCTGAGGGCTGTGAGGGAAGGATCTGTTCCAGGTCTCTCTCATTGGCTTGTGGGAGGCCATCTTCTTTTTTTGGGGGGCGGAGGGGAGGGACGTTCCTGTTGCTGCTGTGTTATGCTTTTGCTGGAGTTGTCTTATTTGGTGCTGTGAAATATGGAGAGAACATTAACAGGTTGGTGTGTATTTATCTTTCTATTCAAATATTAAGTAAACGTTTTTAGTCATGAAATCATGAATACATATCTGCATTTTTTAAAAGATGTTGGGGGTAGGAGTTTATTAATTTATTTTTGCTGTGTTGGGTCTTCATTTCTGTGTGAGGGCTTTCTCTAGTTGTGGCAAGCGGGGGCCACTCTTCATCGTGGTGCGCGGCCCTCTCACTATCACGGCCTCTCTTGTTGTGGAGCACAGGCTCCAGGCACGCAGGCTCAGTGGTTGTGGCTCAGGGGCCCAGTTGCTCCGTGGCATGTGGGATCCTCCCAGACCAGAGCTCGAACCCGTGTCCCCTGCATTAGCAGGCAGACTCTCAACCACTGCACCACCAGGGAAGCCCCTATCTACATGTTATTTAGACAAAGATGGGGAGGGGGAAGCAATCATTTGGAAATTAAAACAATGGAAGGCCATCTTCTCCCTGTGTCTCTTCAGATCAGCTTCTCTCTATGTGTGTCTCTGTGTCCAAATGTCCACTTTTTGTAAGGGCACAGTCATATTGGATTAAGGTGTACTCTAACGGCCTCATTTTAACTTGATTGCCTCTGTAAAGACCCTATCTCCAAATAAGGTCACATTCTGATATATTGGGGGTTAGGACTTCAAAATATGAATTTTGGTCGGGGAGAGTCAACAACTGAACCCATAAATAACAGGTACCATCAGTGAAGGATGCTGATTCTTCCCTGAGGCTCTAGTGTGGATCACATCACTTACTCTGGTCACAGAAGAGGGGGTAGTGCAAACACATGAGTCAGGCCACTTGGCTCTATTCCCCATTTTGTCCCCTACTATCCATACGGCCCTGGGCAAGTCCCTTCTCTTCTCTCAGTCTCTGTTTTGTCATATAGAAAATGAAGGAATTAGACTGAAGCCCCTGAAGTTCTGACCTTCTATGGATCTAAAGAAAACTGCAAGAAATAGTCAGGATGTTGGCAGCTGCGGCCACCCAGTGGATCTCAGAGACACACTTTTGTCAAGGAGCACAGAACCACTGCTCCTCCTGTCCAGGCAGAGACTTAAAGCCAATTAACGCCAGGCTCAGGGTGAGTGGTTTTTTTTTGAGTACTAAGTAGATTTTCAGATGGTCCAGCTCTCTCAGGATACAAACTATAACTTTTCCTTGGCTGGCTTTCTTCCTGTTGTAAGCCGATGAGAGGATTAATGCTGAGAGGCTTTATTTCTGATCTTTAGGAAGGCAAAGGAAAGTTAAACAAGAGAACTGGATCACTGCAGCACGGTTTCCGCTCACAAGGACTTAGAATCACAGGTGTTAAAGCTGGAGCCCTTGATGACACCTGGACGAAGTTCCTTGTTTTATAGCTAGTGGTATCGAGACCTAGAGAAGTTCCTCAGTGTCACTCACACCGCTGGTTAGAGAGAGCATCAGGATTAGAATCCAGCTGCTTGAGGCATGATGCTACATTTCTCTCAGAGAAAGGAGAGTACATTCTTGTGTCTGTGGAAATTAAGATTTGAAAAATGATTTCTGCTTTTTGTGTCAACAACTTTGGGAGTGTCTGCCATGCTCAAGAGCCAACTCTTCTCCCACTTTCCTGAGAGCAGCAGTGTGGTGGTGGTGGGGGGAGGTGAGGCGACCGTGTTAACAAACCTGACCCTTTTGCCTGAAGATTAGGAGTTGGGTTTAGCAATTCCAGTCTGGCCTTGGCCCCCCTTCAACCCTAGAGCTGTGCTGTGGCCATCTTCCGTCTGCCGAGTGGGCTAACTGGCACACAGGATGGTCGTTGGCAGAAGAAGAGACGGAAGATGGAGGGACCACACTCTCTGGTCCCAGGGGCTTTCATGTTGCAGTGCAGTCCTCTCAGAGGCTCTGCTGCTTTCCTGTCTCTAGGGTCTATGAAACACCTGCATCTCAATATGAAGCATCCTCCTCGTTTTTCCTCCTAAACTGGTTTGAGTTGAATTAGTGCTGTTACTTGCCACCAACAAATTTAACTAACATGATACCTTCTTATAGGAAAAGAGTCATCTTTAGGAGCTGAACACACATTTTATTTCCATTAAGTTTAATGGACATGACATCACAGGGGACCAGTGTTCTCTTCAGCTCATTCCAGAAGCCAACATAATAGCCATCTCTCTCTCTCCCATCCAGTCAGTTGTTACATCTAGACAGTTTTTCTTTCATAAGGACTCTCAAATCTATTGCTCTTATCCATAACAAATGCCACTAAATTTA